>NC_142618.1:23221983-23834316 GCF_059453375.1 Lepisosteus platostomus | reverse complement strand
TTTGACAGATCGTCTTTAAATCAATTGTTGACAGTAAATGTTTATATTGTAACACATACTGTACAGCCTCTATTTCTCTATAAAAATCTAAAGATCGTTTGCGCAGCCTAAGAGAAGGGTCAAATGCACTACAATAGATTAGCATACTGTAGAGGAACACAGTATAGGCATTGTTGATATGAAGACTTTTGAAACCAAATTTCCCAAATTTAATATGTGCTTTTCTATGTTTATTGTCAATTGATTGTCCATAATATTGCTATTCTAAGCAAGGAGAGCTTCACCCTGCCTGCTGTGGAAAGAGTTGGCTTATTCCTTCCCTGCCTCACCGAGGGCAGACCCTGCCAGGCCCTCGTCGACACCGGTTCGACCATCACCCTGCTGCGGCCTGGTGTCCTGCCGGGCACCGAGGCAGCCGGACCCCCAGGGCGCACACCGTGCACTTTGGGGCTGCGAGGGTGAAACACCCCTTCTACCTTGCCCCAGTCCATGTGGACTGTATCCTGGGATTGGACTGGTTGCAGCAGGTGGGTGGTTGCCTTGACTTGGGCGTGAGGGACGGGGTGCTGCGCCGGGGGTGGCGGGTACTATACTAGGAGTCAGCTCTGGCACGCTCGCCCCGACACCTGCGGCTCCTCACGGACTGGGGCAAGGTACTGTAGAAGATAACAATTTATGTTGCATTTGTCTGATTGTGAATCAAAAAATACATTTAATTAACTGCTCTCAGTGACAGCTGACAATCCTCCATACACTCAAGTGAAAAATTAGTAATGCCAATGTAAACGTCGGATTTACAATTTGTTGATAATAGAAATGTTAAGTTCTCTAAAGCTTTGTGAGGCAGCAAAAGGCAGCAAAAGATTCGAACATCCTATATTGTAATGAGCTGCTGAGCTGAGAATGGGTTATGTTCCTGCTGTCAGAGGGGGTGGAAAGTGCCTGCGGTCATTTAATTAGTATTACAATTCACACTGATTCCCTTGCGAAGATATGGACATAAGAATATTCATGCGTGGTCAAAAAAATGGCATTAAGCACTAAAAATTAATATGGTTAATAAGAGTAAACTGTAACATGCTTTAACAAGATTGGCTAAATAGTGATCTATCGCTTACGCCTGAAATTGGAGTCGCAGTGAATAGCGACTAATAAGTCTGTCTTTCTGTGGGGGGAAGGGAATCTGATCTGATCTGCAAACCTCCAACAGAGCTGTTCAACCGGTTTTTGTCGGGCACCTCAAGTGTCAGTTGTAAGCGATAAATATATTTAGCTGAAAAGATGTACAACGCAAGAAATTTCGTTACTCTAGGTTTCGTGAAAAAGCACATTGTGCTGCTGTATTACAGTTTAAAATAATTAAAAGTCTAAACAGTATCAACTTATGTATGGGTTGTAATTAAAAAAAAGGCAAAAACCGCACTCAAAATGCAATTTAGCGCTTTCTGGCAAGAGGAGACCCCTAAATTAATAATGTAACATGCTACTGTTTGTGTATGAACATAGTTACTGTATACTGTTATTTCTTTAGATACGCGATTCCATGTTTTTCTTCAATCCCTGCCGGGACCGGGCGTCCATAAGAATCAAGTTATAGGTTTCATTGCGCTTTGACAGAAACCAAATTATATCGTTATTAATTTCTTTAGATACGCGATTCCACATTATATTCCCTATTAATCAAATTCTAAAAGTATGCTTGTTGACTCCGGTATCAAGCGTATTCGCAGAAAAGCTTAAAACTACCACTTTTTCTACACGTTATTTCACGTTAGTTAAAGACTGCGATGCTTAAAATGTTTAGGGAGAAATGGAATACTGGTGTGTATTTTTTCTTTAAAGTACCGAGACCAGCCATATACAGTTTACATACTGTATGTTTATGTTCCAAAACTAATATCATTTGTTATCCCAAGTTGTTTGAATCGCCACAATTCAAAAAGAGAAAAAAGAGCTGACTGACAAGATTTAAGATGTGGCTGTCGATGTTGGATTAAAAAAACACGTTGCCCGACATTAGCAGCATTGCTTAAAAAATAATTTTATTTCGAGAGACTGGATAAGTAATTCAAGTGTTTTTTTAACTTCATGAAAAACAAGTAATAATTTAACAAAATGTGCAAACGTTTTATGATATGTCGCTGTTGTGAATGTCTGTGGAGTGTATGTTATTTGCCTGTCTGTCCTGACTGTGCTCTCTCTCTCAATTCAATTCAATTCAAGGTGCTTTAACTTTAACTTGCTTTAACTCTGCAAGTCTGAGTTCTTAGTTCTGAAGTCTGAGTTCTTGTGTTCGTCCTATCTGAACCCGAAAGTATTACAATATGTATCTTTATAGCAGGTGGTGTACAGCTTTTTAGTATAGATTACACTTTTCTAAAATGTATTTAAAAAATAAAAACGATTGCAATCGAATCTTTCCACGGGCTTCTAAATCTAATCTTTCCAGAGCTGCTTCTAACTGTGAAAATGTGTCTGTCTTTCCTTAGGGGGAAGGAAATCTGATCTGCAAGGCCCTTTGGCTACAAAAGTAAAAAGAAGGCGCTCTCTCTCTCTCTCTCTTTTGATTATTACATCCAATAATCAAAAATTACACAATAAACATAATAACCATAATAACTACCAACCAACAAAAAAAAACATATAAACATAATACCAACCAAAAACATAGATAACAACCACAATACAAAATCAAATATATCAAACCATTAAAGCAAAACCGTCCTCCAATTATCAACAAATCTCAATATCTTGTACGAATTATTCGTAATACAAACCAAAAATAGCCCGCAAACTCTCTCAAATTCCTCCAATTATCATAATCCCGCCCCTTATGCGTTTGCCCAGCCTAACAGTATTGTTGTTATTGTTTTTATCCTGTAAAGCGCTTTGAGGAGCCAGCTTTAAAGGCGACATACAATAAAGTTCATTATTATTACTATTGTGAATTTGCTGGACAGAGAGGTGAACATTATTACGCAGAAGACAAAGATAGCGATTTATGTGGCATTGTGCATTGTGCTGCTGTAATACAGTTTTAAATAATTAAAAGTCTAAACAGTATCAGCTTTATTTATTGGTTTTAAATAAAGGCGATTTAAACGCGATTTAAATCAATATAAATGTTTATATTGTAACGCCTAGGTGACTATTCATTGTTATTAAAATGACTTAAATTCGATCATGTTGTGATATTTAGAAATATAAATTTGTTTGGTGCAAGTGAAGTTTTATTTAATCTCTGAGCCAGGGAAATGTTTTATTTTTTCAAAGAAATGTTTGTTAAAAAAAAAAGTCATGGCTTCGGCCGGATTCGAACACGCAACGTGTGATGTAGGAGTCAGGAACCTAACCCACAGCACCACCACAGAGACCAGCCATATACTGTATGTTTATGTTCCAAAATTAATATCGTTTATGGCCTTCACACGCGTTACAGTATGCTCCTATTCTTTTTATTCTCAGGTACTAAGATTTCCCTTCAGTGGTAAAATTCCATATAAATATTCAATACTTAAACGGGCACAGTAAAGACATTAAATATACATATACATACTGTATACAGTACAGTTTGCATACAGTAATATGCTTATGTTTCTAAATCAATCTCTTCTATGAGCATGTGAAAGGCATGGTGAATCGGAGATTCTCAAAAATTACTGTACTTTGCATGATTGGAAACAAATGCGTGATTGCGAAATGCTGTGGTGTTACTTTTACAAAGACGGTCAATGAAAAAAAGAATGTTGACCAGGGCAATACTTTGAGTTTACACTTACAGCTTGTCCAAGGTCATTCATTATTAATACTATTAGTAATATCTTCGTTAAAGACTTTGATGGCCACAGCTCAAACATTAGAGGTTGAGCTTTATTAGCTCCACCTTGCGGAAATTCCGCATACTATTATTTTACTTGCGGTATTATAGGAGAATTTACGGTAACTCGCGGTAGACTGCGTAAAGCGCACCGCAAAATAATGCGGTATCGCCCGCTTGTTTTGAATGGCTGCATCTGTAGCTAAGTGCATCCCCATTTGGGAGTTGTTCCTTATCAAAAGAAAACACCTTAAAACAGCCTGTATGAATAGCTTCTCTTTGGCTGCACCACAGAGATGAAGAGAGAGATGGGGCCCCATTTAGGAAAGCACAGCAACACTTAATTCTGTCTTATTAACAAGCCTTGCCACTACATCCTTATTCTCCCTTTGCAGCACAGGAATTGTTGCTGTGAGGGTAGGGTGGGATTGTGCTGCTGTGAGTATTTTTGCCCAAAATAAACATGTAAAATGTAGAAAGAATATTTTCAAATGAAGAAAGCAGGAAAATAATGAATTAAACATTTAAGGAGTATGATAAAAACACATTTATATTTATTTGATTCTATTTCATATTTATTCTATTTAATTGGAATTCTTGAGATCTACAGTAAATAATTCTTCTCCCCCTTACCCTGGAAGTTCATGACTTATTTATTTACTTATTATTTTTAAATCATTTAATTTCTATGTGATGTGTTTTTTGAGATATCTTAATGTTTTGAATTGTAACAAACACCCATCAATTTTCTAACTGCTGTATCCAATACAGGCTCACAGGGGAGCTTATCTCAAAAAGCAATGGCCAATTTTCCCATAAGCCAACTGACCCACCAGTATGTCTTTGGACAGTGGAAGGAAACCAGAGCAGCCAGAGAAAACCCATGTGAACACAGGGTGAGAACATACAAACTCCACTTAAATAGCACCCTAGGAATTGAACCCAAGACCCCATCCTAGCTTTTCTCATGCAAATCTATTCTTATGCTTGCTTACTGTGTTTCAGAAAGTGTGTGTATATATATATATGAAAACATACAGATTAAAAACAAAGAATAAAATACTGTAAAATACTGTAGCTTTTAAAATTTTGATTATTTGTAAGAATTACAGCCTTTTTTTTCATTCAGACTGTTGGAAAGAGTTCTAAATGCAGTGTGAAAACCAGTTATTTTGATGTCCTTGAACATCAAAATAACAGTAAAATATAAAGTGCCATGTTTGTTAAAGTGAATATAATGAGATTTTTTCAGAGTATTGTAAAAATCACAAATAACTGAAAGTACTAATACAATACATTGCTTTTATCTTTTTCCATCAGAAAATAACATTTTTCAGAAAATAAATATATTGAAATAGAATTTTAATATCCATCTTTTTTCAAAATGAACAAGAAGACAGTACAGGGAATTTAATTATAGCAAACTACTGCTATGTTAATGTGCTTATCCATGCTTCACATCCTTTAAATATGTAGAATATATATTTTTTAATTAAGTAAACCTTTGAGCTTAAGTGATTTCTGGTAAAAGAATGCACTTTGTGGGAAATCACATCCAAGCTTAGACACATTAGAAATGGACCTGGGAATTTAAAACACGTAAGAATGTTTTAGTTTAAATGTTGCCTTAATTAAAATGTTTATTTTTCTAATATGAATTTGTTTTGCACATTATTTTTCTTATATTAAATTCTGTAATCATATGTACTACCTAGATACTAGTAACCAGGCCAACAAAAATATCTGTACATATTGATGGGAACATAGAAGGAGTGTTATTAAATGGTTATTAAATTTTTATGATGTAGAATTCCTAAAAAGTGAAACACGCTTTATTTTGTTTGTGGTTCATTACTTTTTCTTTCCCAGAAAATTTAAATACCAAAATATTATTGGTAGTAATCCTTTTTGTAGCTGTTTCTCAGCTCAATTTACAGTATAATATTTGGCTCTCAGATAAATTAGTAAATCATTTAAATATACTGTATCGCCTATAATGTATAAAGATATTATTAAAAAATCGAATCTTAAAAACTCATTTTGCAAAAATCCATCAGAGGTCACAACAAAATTCATATTCAAATAGAAGTAACTACAGTGATGCTCATTTATTTCTGTAAGAAAAGACCTGCTGAATTAATAAGCACAACTGAGCACAATACCATTATATTTCACTCAATTTCAAGTAGTACTGCTTAATATTCAATACAGGTTGTCTTAAAATAAGAATTTAAATTCTGTCATACTAAAAATCTTAAAAGCTAGGTGTTAATGCATTCCAATTCTGAAGATGTCATTTAGACTTAATGTGGAATGAATGCATGGCTTGGAAGAGGTGCCTAAAAACATCTCTTTTCCATTTCTTGGCCATTGGGATTCGTCCGGAAAGCTAAAAGGAGAAAAAAGAAAAATGTAATGAAAAATTGGGAGCAGCACATTGTATGTAATTACTGGGATACCTTTATGCATACTGCCAACATTTTCAGCAGATCATTTGTTAAATTTAAGCGTCATGCTAGCAAAGTGAAACATTATTTGACAGTAGCCCTAGAAGGTGGTACAGAAGAGTACAAGACCCTAACTTATAAATATTGCTATTTCTTTTGTGAAGATGGTGTCTTTGTTTTGAACTACAGCACCTTGGGAATCAGAAACAAAAACACATAGCTAAGTAAAGATGTTCACCGGTTTTAGATCAAATGCAGGTATTTTAAAACTTGATTGAAAATTTGCCTTAGTGAATTTTGTATGGTAAAGGACTTGCATAGCTTAGTACTAAGTTCTGATCTTGTGATACATGTCAATGAGAAGGTTTATTATTGCAGTATTGAATGTCTCTAATAATATTCTGACCTTCAAAATAAGTTTATCACCATATTTATGCATGTATGTTTTTAGAAAAAAATTAAGTTTACAGATTTTAAATATTAACTTAATCATTTGATATTTTGATTAATTGACAATTCACAACAGTTAATCAATTGATTAATATATTGCAGTTACCATATTGCATATTAACTGCAATATATTATTAATAAATATACAGATGCAGCCATTCAAAATGCGCGGTAAAAACCCGCGGTACGGTAACCTACCCACAAGCCACCGCGGGGCACCGGAGGGTACCGCAGGGCAAGTGATTGGCTGGCCAAAATGACCGACAGGGGCACTCGTGGTGCATTGGTTGGTAGTGCAAAGATTTAATCATTAAATGTCTTTACTGTGCACATTTTAATCCGCTTAGTTTTGAATATTTATATGGATTTTACCACTAAAGGGAAATTTTAGTAGCTGAGCATAAAAAGAAGAGGAGCATAACGCATCTGAAGGTCATAAACGATATTAATTTAAAACATTACTGTATGTATGTAAACTGTACTGTGTATGGCTGGTCTTGGTAGTTTAAAGAAAAAATACACACCAGTCTTCCATTTCTCCCTAAACATTTTAAGCATGAAAGTTTTATGAAACGGTACCCAAATATGCGATTGCTGTATAGAATGAATTTTAATTTAAAAAAAAAATATTTAACACGAACATTAAGCTGTTTACATCTTCCGCCTGAGAACAGTCACCCGTTGCTACCCAACGCAGAATGGTGATTGGCTGACACCATCTGACACCCCTCTGATTGGAGAAAAAAGACGTGCTGGTGTGCTATACCAGGAAGAGGATTTCTTTCAATTCTAAACGTGTATTTTAAAAGTTTAAGAAGTAGAAACCTTACAGCGTACAGAGATTTCTAAACTGATCAGGATCGTTATCTTTGTCTCATGCATAATAATGTTCACCGCTCTGTCCAGCAAATTAATAATAAACTTTATTTTATATAGCTTTTTAAACGAATAAGTAATTAGATTGCTCATAAACCTAATCACTTGCTTTTTCTTTTTATTTAGGCTCAGATTTCAACTATAGATCGTATTATTAATAACCATAATAACAACCAACCAACAAAAACAACCATATAAACATAATACCAACCAAAAACATAGATAACAACCACAATACAAAATCAAATAATCAAACCATTTTACACTCGCAAAGTCCTCCAATTATCATAATCCCGCCCCTTATGCAAAACCAAACCTTCCTCCCATCCCAGTTTATCCTGTTTATCATAAACAAAATCCACCTCAATTTTCAACATAAAGCATTACACAAAATCAATACCTCAACACTCCATACTCAACAACGATAATTCACAAACAGCCAGAACATGTAACTACACATTCCCAAACATACCCAAACATAGCCCCGCCCCTTATGCAAAACCAACATCCCTCCCCTGTTCTCTCTCTCCCCTGGCGGTTGTAATTGTTTTTATTTTCAAATAAATTTTAGCAAAGTCATGTATTTTAAAAATCTTAAGATTTTTCTATTTATGTCTTTATTTAGTGGTTTCATTAGTGACAAAGGCTAAACTTTCTTGGAAAAATGTCTTTTATGTAAACCATGTTTGCTATTAATTCATTCAGGGCTAAAATATGTTCATTGTCTTCTAATGGAAGAAGGGTTCCTTTCGCCGTAGTCCGGAGCCTAGCCTTTAACTAGTAAGTACTGTATTTACTGGGTTTTTGAGGGGGGGGGGGGGTGTCTTTCGCTGGAAATCTCGCCTCCTACTTTGAAAATACCCGTGAAACCGGTTCAATTCGTCACAGCCAGCACTCTTCAGGTGTGAGGGTCTTCTGCTCAGAATGAAACGCTAAAATGTTTGTGTATATTCTAATGGTAGTGGGGGCAGGGTGTGTGGGAACAGGTTTGTTCTTCACACCTGAAACATTTTCTCTGAAAGGATTTTCTTCGCAGTTTGGGACTCAGTAAAGTAACACACAGCGCCACTGGATTTGATAATACTGTACCTAACCAAAATCCGCAATATGGAAACAGAACCTGTGTAATTGTTGATAGATGATGTACTCGTAACATTTTTTCAAGACGAACTACAACATTTAAAAAATGACTTGTATGTACTTGATATCTCTAATCAATCCACGGGTTCCAGCACAAAACGAAACTAAAACGCATACCGTTTAGCGCTTCTTATTAGTTGCTCAAAAGTAATTTGACCGTATGAAATGCATAATATAAACCTAGAAACATATACGTGAGCAGTACTTAAGCACTGTAGTATCGGTGTTAAGACATACCTCTCAAATACTGTAAATCAAGTTAAAAATATCTCAAGACCGATTCTGGTCGTAATGAAACCATGTTTCGTGTATGTTTTCTTTTTCATCTTGAAATAACTCATTTCTAAATACCTTTTTCACTGTTAACATCTTGTAGCAACTTTGCGACAAAATATACACTCTGACAGTTCATCCTGCTACCAACATTAAAAAAACAAATCTTAAGATTTCTATATTTATGTCTTTATTTAGTGGTTTCATTCGAAGCTTACAATGTTTAGGGAGAAATGGAATACTGGTGTGTATTTTTTTCTTTAAAGTACCGAGACCAGCCATATACTGTATGTTTATGTTAAGATTTCCCTTCAGTGGTAAAATTAGATATGAATATTCAATACTTAAACGGGCACAGTTAAGACATTAAATATACATATACATATTGTATACAGTACAGTTTGCATACGGTAATATGTTTATGTTACGCGATTAAAAAATAAATAAATAAAACTGAAAGGTCCAGCACCAGCTAGATTCGAACACACAACCTGCCAGTTGGTAGTCACGCACTTAGACCAGTAGGCTACAAGACAGCTCGCATGATCAGGTAGGCGAAACAGCCTTACACAGTCCTGCCGCAGTACACAGATATAATCATACCGTTATTAAATTCTTTAGATACGCGATTCCATATTATATTCCCTTTTAATCAAATTCTAAAAGTATGCTTGTTGAATCCGGTATCACGTTAGTTAAAGACTTCAAAGCTTACAATGTTTAGGGAGAAATGGAATACTGGTGTGTATTTTTTTCTTTTCATGATAGGTGTCGCATTTTAAATCATTTTCGTAGTTAGAAATTATGAAACGCCCTGTTAAAAGCAAGGAAGTTTTTATGCCCGTTGAAGTAAAACAAAATGCCTGACAAAGTATGGCTTGGACAGATTCCAAGTGCTTGTACAAATGTGCTAAAGAAATTATACTTTGAGTATACAGCTTGTCCAAAGTCATCCATTATTAATACTATTAGTAATATCTTCAGTAAAGGCTTTGATGCATAAATATTTCTGATAAAGGTAGGTTGTGTACTTTTGTCCAACTGAGCAATCTTGCTTTCATAAAATATACCAACATTTGAATGACTGATGATTAACATGCTGTAATACACAGTTCAAAATTAGAGGCTCGAATGCTGTACATGAGAGGTTAAGCTCCCCCTGGCGGTTTTACAAGGCGACGCCGGATAGCTAGTCACGTGACACACGTGATACCGCGTGATACCCCGGTGGGCGTGTCGCGGTATGCCGTGAAATACCTCACCCATTTTGAATGGCTGCATCTGTATTGCAGTCAAGTGACTAAGGTTTCCTTGCACAAATATTATATCACTATACAATACTATATGTGCAAGGTGTCTTTGGTGTACCACTGTAGGCATCCCTGACAGTATGGTGTCATGGCAATTTTTTAATAATCTGATGTAGGATAGCACTACTTTGTAAAACTACCAGCTGGTGCAGTGAATAATTAAAATACTGCAGTTGCTCGTGGTTGTCAGAAAAATCAGTACAGTATTAAATGTTTATTAACCCATTGCTTTTTTCCTGTGCTAATCATACTGTATGCATATTACACTCGTGACAATTTCATTAAATACAATGAATGTATTATTAAGACAGGATGTTTTTAGCAAGTTACTACCGCAACTACACATAATACTGTACTATATGTCACAACACTGTTTAACACCAACAAAATTATCATTTTTTTAAATTACATACAGTTCACAAAAATATTAGTTTAATATTTATTATTTGAACAATTGTGTAAAAACAATAATTAGAAAACAGATAACTGTATTTTAGATTTTGATTATAAAAAATGTACATAATGGATTTAAAACACATTGTATTTAAAAGCATAAACACTCAAAAAATAAAGAGGCCAAATTAAAAGCTTTAGTGCTTTGAATGACTTTGTCACATACCATGAGTCACAATGTAGCTGATACAGGTCTGCACTATATTTTGATCAATATATTAAATTATTAATATTGCAATTTGCCATTGAGGTACAGTAAGCAACACTCAAAATATTTTCATATAATTTTAATGATTGCTTGCAAAACAATGGTTCACGTAATGACATCTAGATGAAGACATTCTGCAACAATTATGCTAATACTATACTGTAGTAGGTGTACATTATGGATATCTGTGTGCATTAAAAGTTTGCTTTCTTTAACATTGTGAAAACAAACTACGGTAAACTGATAATCAATACAAACAAAATCATTTCGCATAACTAACATGTGCTCCAGTTCAAAATACACAATCCTTAATTATTATTAATTTAAAAATTATAATAACTATAAACTATATATTTATTTAAAATAAATAATTGTTTGATATTCACTTCATCGTCAGTCAGAAAAACAAAGGAAACCTATAAACCTCCTCTCAGTCTTTAAATGGTCAGATTTCACTTGGTTGACAGCTATTTATACCCATAAGAGAAGCTAAAGAAGTGTCCTTTCAAATTTACTATAAGGACTTATGCAGTCACTTTTATTCTCTGTGGTCAATATTGCATGAAATAACAGGAAAACCTTGCTACCTGTACAACATGCTACTACACAGCAAGAACATTGGGTATTTGAAGTTTTGCAATCTAGCAAGGTTTCAATTTTCTTTTCTTTTTTTTACTTTAAAAATGGCAAATGAACAGATTTTGGTCTTTGAATGTGTATCATCAGAAAAACAGCCTTATAAATAACAATTGCATTTCTGGATTTGAGTTTAAAATGTAACATTTTAAAGGAGAGTTTGTCTTGTTCCAGATTAAATGTGGTGCTGTTCTGCTACAAATTGAGGAAATCTGCATGTAGGCCTGTATGCATTTTTATTTCTGTATTCAGCACTGGTTCATAGATTCGTTATTTAAAAAAAATGATTTTACTGCTACAATAATGAAAGTGATGGTTGGATTTAGAATTTGATTTTCATAAATTTTCATTAGATTTAGAAATGGAGTTTCATTAATTTGAGAAAATTAGATAATATTCCTCTTTTTGTGTAATACAAACCAAACAAAATAGAATTAAAATATTACTTATTTTAGACAAATACATTTATAAAGAACATAGCTGACATGAGGATAACAGCTGACATGAATGTAACATACAGTAATTGACAACAGTAGTGTATATTACATTAAAATAAATTATCATTGAATTCTAAACTGTTTTGAAGAATATGTTTTTCAAATTTTTATATTTTATGGGGACATGTAATTATGAAATTAATCACATTAATAGGAGAGATAGATTGGAGAAATGCCATATTTTAACATCTGAATAATTTAAAACAATAGTAATAAACCTGTTTGTTTAACCTGAAGCTAAAGACTTAATAGACTTATTAGACAATGGAAAGTATGACATTAAAAGATGTCCTTTGTCTGCTCAAATATTTCGAGTTGCATTATGGAAAAATGTGTGTTTGTGTTTGTATTGTGATCATGTTTTATTTAAGTTTGTAAACATATTAGAGAACATGTTAGAGAAGATGTTAAGAGAATGGACAGCCTTGGTGTCACGATCGCTAACCCCTCCTCTTAAGGGCACTCCAGCCCTTTCTCGTTCTGCCCCATTGTCTGCACCTGGTCCCTAATCCCGCTCCCCCTTAAAAGCCAGACGCGGACCTTACTCCTGGTTCCTCATTGATTTCCACATCTTGCTGCGTCTGGCTCCGTTATGCTTTTAACTTCCTAGATCCTAGATCCTAGATCCTAGATCCTAGATCCTAGATCCTAGTTCCCCTCACCGGTTCCGACCCGGTTCCTGTTCCCCCCCCCCCACCGGATGGATCGCCTGGCTATGGACTTCAGCCCTCGTTTCTGATTTCCAGTTTGGATTTCCTACATGGATTGTTCACCTGGATTCACTCCCCCTGGACACCAGCACTGCATGGACACGCCCCCCTGTCTCCAGACCCTCTCCCGCATGACTTTTTCCCTAGTGTACCTTCACTATTCTGGATCGTGTCGTTCGCATAGGGCCCGAAAAGAACTGTTTGTGACACTTGGTATGCTACATCTTCAAAATAGAATTTTGAAGAAAGACAAAAAAAAAACATTTGATGTTTTTTTCCTGTTTTTGTTTTGGAAGGATGCCAAAGGGATGCCCTTGAATTAAAAACCCTAAGCAGTCCTGTAATGTGTATACTTTACAAGATAATTCAAAATTATTAAAGGGTTCATCCATTCCAGGCAGAAATTGACCTTGGTTTCCACTTGTGTGTGGGATCTTATTGAAACAGCTTAGATATCCAGGTAGGAATTTGTAATCCGAATATCTCTATGATTCAATGCCCCGCACTGTCAGATGTTTCAATAATAAATCAGTGGAGTTATTCTTGTTGTTTCTATATAGAGAATCTCTGACCCCAGGGTTTGCATTTTATTCCTCATGATGCACCCCTTATTACTGGTAATAGTAACCTTT
The DNA here is from genome assembly GCF_059453375.1 of Lepisosteus platostomus. Taxonomy (NCBI): domain Eukaryota; kingdom Metazoa; phylum Chordata; class Actinopteri; order Semionotiformes; family Lepisosteidae; genus Lepisosteus; species Lepisosteus platostomus. The sequence goes on along the minus strand of NC_142618.1, from coordinate 23,820,867 downwards.
GATAGCAAACTGTTCCAGACAATAAACAAAATAGAACATGCATCAATCCTTGACAATAAACTATCAGTGTGTTTGTGGTGATATTTTCTGTAGTTTTGTCAAGAGACGTATTTTAAAATAAGTATTCGAAGAATGGAAATTAATTTTCACCGGTATGTAAGATGGATGAGAACCTACCTCTCCTCCAGACCTGTTATGCACCACATAGGAATACAGAACCTTTGGGCAATGTAAGTGTGCTTTTTTTATTTAGCAGTCTGCTGTGTTCATTTTGGATAGGCCTGTGCAGTCAATCTGTTTGCAGGCAGTGTGAAGGTGCCTGTCATAAATGGATACTTTGATAAAACTGATATCCAATATGTTGTAGTAGCACTAGTTTTACTGATTTGCTAGTTTTTATAAATTGGATCTTTTAAATTACAGTAGGTGCTACACTGAAGATCTACTGAACTAAACTAGGCAAGATAATCATGACAGTTTTGAAATACACAGTTTATATAATGAAAAAGTTTGCTTTTTATTCCAGTTGTTTACTTAAGACTTCAAAGGTGGATTTGTCACTTCTTTAATGTTTCCATAAGCTCATTTTTAATTCATTACCTCTTCCTCGTTCATGAGTTCAACTTGAAGAAAAACTGATTTCCTTTATAAAAATGCATAGCATATTCTTTTTATTCAAAAAGCCCACTTGAAACACAAGAAATTTACAGAGCAAATACTTGTGCATGCCATAAATTATGGAAGAAAGAGTACAAGTTAAACCGAGCCTCATTTAACTCAAAAGACCTACAAAAGGAAATGCACTATGCATATTGATGACATCGGCACACCTTGAAGAAAATGCTCCATTTCTTCTTTACTGCTCAAACCTGCACAACAAAGGAAAAATTGACTAATCCAGAGAAGCAATTATGCTACAGAAATTGTGGTGTGAAGTTAAATATTGAAATATAATTAAATATGTGTTTGAAGATGTCAAAGTCTATATTTATTTCTACAAAGCAAGAAAAAAAGCAGCATCCTCTCTGTGAGGAGGAATGATTAGTAAATGTTTGAACTCCTGCTCAGAAGCAATGCTAAACTGTGACAATTTCTTCCATTCTCTTCATATACCCATTACAAGCAACCAAAATCACATTTTTGTAGATGTGTGATAAAATGGTTTTGGTTTTGCATTGATGCAACGTTTCAGACAAATTTTTGTTTCCTCTCGGGAGGACCTTCAGTAAGTAAGAGTGCATTAAACCAGTAGAAGGAGAAGCATATCCCTTAAGAGCACTACCACATGCCTCCTAGAGAGTTGCTGTGGTCACTATGTTACTGACAGCCACTAGACCCCGAGTGACTATTCCACACCATTTCCTCAGTGGCACTCAGTCAATTGTGCGCCACCACTTGGAGAAGCTCCATTACAGTTGACAGGTGACATGACCTGGGTTGGACCTGTGAATAAAAATGAACCTGTGAAGTGGAACTCAACCTTTGCTTGTGCAAGTGTCTTTACCAGTTAAAGCACATTGGAGGCCCTGCAACTTCACATTTAGTTAATTTATGAATAAGCTTTGATATAACATCCCAACATGCAACTGTTTGTGTACAGATTAATTTTTTTTACATTACCATGAAGTTATCACAACATGTGAAATACTACTGGTATTCAATTTTTTATAATGACTTTTGCATGTCTGCTCCATACTAAGCATCAATTTACATCCCCGATTCTATTACTATTCACTGCTGGTGGAAATGGTTATTCAGTTACCGTATGTATAATAAAACTTATGCCCCACATCTACCCTAGGAAGCTGAACTAGAAGATGTCAGTGAAATAATATTAACATTTCACAGATGATGTGTTTTACTTTCCACCCTACCTTTAACTCAATCACTAATTTATAAATATACAGTATATACTGTTACATTAAAATAAGAAATAGCTAGCATATTTTTAAAAAAAGATTTCCTTCCCTACCCTAGATTATGTGTGTCTGCAAGTGGTTATGCCACAACTTACCTAGGTGTACAAAGGTAAACTTTACAATTGTTCCTGCTCAATGGACCCCCAAGACCTCAGCAAACATCCTCTTGGCTTTGAAGTTAGAGGTGTTTACTCTTCCAAGTGTCACAAACTTTATCTAAAATCTAAGAGACTTCTCAGCCACCTAAAACTGTAACATTGCCTAGAAATCAAAGAAGCTGTCCAAACTGATGTAATCTAATGCCTACTTAGTAATGCTTAGTAGCAGTCTGGGATTTTCTGATTGACCAGAATATTAGTCCTCTGAAACGCCTTGTTTGTAAATACTGTACATAGAGTAACTTGTGTGTAGTGTAGTTTGTGTCCTGTCACTATAATAAATATTTGTTTAACCAAGTGTGCCTGGATTATTTCTCCTCTCACCAAAGCTGTGCCAGAGAACAAAGAATTAACGTGCCTCTAATTATACCAGCCATTCAGATATACTGCTAGAAATCACTTACAAGTTGGGGATTATGAAAAATTATTTCAGTTATTGACTTAACCACTCGGTCAAATCCTGATTTTCACCATTTCCATAACACCCCATTTGTAACAATATTATCAGCCTGATTTGAGTAGAGACCAAGTGACTAGCCCATATACTCTATCAGGCTGCATGTTTTCAAATGATGATCAATAGGTCATGTGAGCATGTACTGTATGTCTTGGAAGAGTAATATAGAAAAATAATTAAACTAAACATTAAATTCTCTCATCAGAAAAAAAGATTTAGAACTAACCTTACACTTTCCTTTTATAACTATTTTTAGCTCACAAAACATTTCAACTACTTGCAGTTTATTTTGGATTAAACAACATAGGATACAACAGTTAATGCTAAAACAACATCTAAAAAACGTTGGAAAAAAAGCACATTCATGAAAAACACAATTATCAAAAATAAGAGCAAAACATGACACTTTAAAGAAAATGCAAATTAGATATACTGGCTAAATGTCACTTTTGACATTGCATTTCTACTGTATGTACAGTACACATATCCCCTGAGCCAGTGCTTCAGGTTGTAGCGGCAATGCTTGTTAATAAGACAGAATTTAGCGTTGCTGTGTTTCCTAAATGAGGCCCCATCTCACCCTCCATCTCTGTGGTGCAGCCACAGAGAAAGTAGTCATGCAGGCTGATTTAAGATGTTTTCTTTTGATAAGGGACAGCTCCCAAATGGGGATGCACTTAGCTAAGCCTGGCTATCATGATCAATGGTCATCCATTGGCGCCTATCTGTCTAGGGAGTGCCGAATGGACACCTGGACTGCATTCCTAAGTGTCAAGGGTAAGTGACTCATATCTCACCTTGATCAACCAATCAGGGACTGGCAGGGCGTGGTAACACCACGTGGGTCTCCAATGCCCGCCAAACTCTCAACCAATCAGCACACATCTGTGTCTTGGTCAAAAAGGGAGCGCAAGCTCAGATCGGGGCTCTCCTTGGCCATTTTCGCGCATCCTCAGAGACAATCACGTGACAACTGCTGTTGTCTGCAAAGGGACTTGGACTTTGTTCAAAGCGCGAGGCCGAGGATCCCGTATGTACTCAGAATTCTACCAACGGGAACGCTCCGCTTGATCAACGGCAGCCCTCGTCGACAACCTGAATAGCTTATTCAGAAGCAGCGCTGGATCGGGAACGAACCAGCTTCTTCCCGGGCAAAAGAGTGACTTGTGAGGACTTGCGGTCACACTCTGTGCATAGAGACTTTCTACTAGCCAGCCGGACTGCTGGTAGATCCCCTCGGAGGAACGACTGCCCTGCACGCCGCAGTTAGATTCCTCCGCCCGTCCTACTCTGAGCTGCACCTCTACTGGTTGGCCGGTAGCCAGAGGACGCAGGGACAACGCCCATTGGACAACCACTGGAACAGAGGCTGCAACAGAGCCTGTCAGCTGGTTTGGTGTTCGTGCCGGGAAATTCCAAATCCATACACAGTGGATAAGTAAACCCCATGTTTTACATTGCATCTCGAGAATTCAATTGTACCTCAACACAAGTTGTTATCAATTTAATTCAGGAGTAATGTATTTACTTCCAAGTTTAGAGTAACAGTGGGTAATAACACTGATTAGCGATTTGGTAACCGAACGATATATATTGACATATATTCTCTGTTGTGTATCTCTTTGTGTTTGCATCTCTTCGAGATTATATACCTTGTATATTGATAACCCTCACAGTAAGGTCTGCCGCTTGTATCCAGGCAGACTAGTATATGTTTGGTGCACAATTTATATTAATAAATGTATCTCGTGTATTGAACCCGTGTGTGTGCGTTGTTAGTTGTTCTGAAGATTGATTTTCTAAAAGCCACAACGAACAACCTCGTGATTACTGCTACAATTAATAATTGTCTCAGTAAACCCATCAAACCTCTACATTTAATGGCGTCCCTGGGTGGGCGAGTTTAGAATGAAATGAGAATCAATCGCACAGAATAACTGATGCTGCTGTGAGTTCAAGTTCAGCACAGCACCGCGGCTTTTATACGCGAATACTGGGTGTGCCGATAACTGCGTAAAGAAATCCCCCTGTTTTCTAGCGTTTGGTAACGTGTGTTGATTGGAAATCCATCTGCTTGGGTGTTTAGATTCCATACTATATTTTGGTTAAAAAAAAAAGTAATACTCTTAAAGTTTCTCTGACGTAATGACAATGGCTGCTAAAATGTCTGAAGTGGAGTCGCTTATAAGTCCTATTTCTAGCGACGACAATCATGGTTACTGGAGCGGTATTGAAAAGTTGAACTTTGATGATATTGAGAAGCTGCAAGTAGATTTAGTAGCTAAGGTAGTGAACCAGCTTAACACAGGAGGGTCTGTGAACGCAGTTCAGGTCCTATCTAGTTTCGCCTTAAATCTAGCTAAACAGCTGGAACTAAGTTTCAAAAGCTTCAGGGAAAGCTAGAAAGATATAAGGCGGAGCGAGTTGAGTTGTTGGATATAATCAGAGAAAAGAGAGTGAAAAATGAGGAAAGTGAAGACAGACTCAGGGAAGTTTTAGTTAAATTAGATGACCTGTCTGCTAGAGAAACTGCGACTGAGGTAGCTAGGAGAGACCTGGAAGCGAGCTTGAAAGAAAAAGAAAAAGAAATTGAGAGTTTAAATGAGCTCAGCCAGGAAAGGCAAAAGGAGTTAGATGCTGCCGTACTGGAAGCAAAACAGGCTAGATCCCACTTGCATGCCAGCCCACCTAGCAGCCCGGAGCGCTCACCCAGCCCACCGGGAGGAGGTTTCTCCCAGCCAGGGTCCGTGGTTGGATTGGCATGGGGGAGATCGCCGAGTCCTGCGCAAGATGCAAGGGCGATTCAATTCAGGCATAGACCCCCTGCTCCTGATCACGGCCGTCTCCCTACCCGCGGAGGCAGGGTAGCCAAAGATGTAGAAAGGTTTGACCCGACAGTGTCAGGGAATAATGTGGAGACCTACACTGATGAGCTGAGATATACTTTGCAGTTTATGCCCGAAGCGTCCGAACAGGAAAAGGCTATGTTAGTAAGGAAAAGTACCAGCCGAGCGGTCCACGAATGGATGTCTAGACAAGGACCGGAGGTCTGTAATAGCTTTGAGGAGCTGTGTCAGGCAATGATCTGAGAATTTTCGGCTTTTATCGATCCCATATCTGCCGTGGCTGCTGCGCACCATATTAAGCACGAAAAAGCTGAAGCCCCTCGCGACTATTATGAGAGGCTTAGGCGCACTTATTTTGCAGGGGGCGGAATGAAGAGGGTTGCGAAGAGAACGTGAATTTCAAAGGTTTATTCATTGCTAATCTGCATCCCTCAGTCAGGAAAATGATTGTGAGGCACACTGATGCAAAAGCGATGAAAATGGCTGACATTAGAAGGTTGGCTCAAAAAGCCTGGGGAGCTGAAGTCTCTGCTTCCTCAGAGCGAAAACCTGCTAAAACGGCCGTGTTCGCCACTAAAGCCAGCAGAGTTGATGACTCGCCTCAGCTCGAGGGAGCTGAGGTTCCTGAGCCCGCTAAACCCCAGCGCAAAATAGGCAGGCAGGACCGCACTAAGCGTCAGAGCCGCCGTGAGCGCTACGGGGAAGGCAAGGGCTCAGGCAGAGCCTATCATAAGGCTGGACGAAGGGAGTCGACTGCAGCCCGCCTGGCCAGGCTTGAACAAGCCCTGCTTGAGAGATCAGGACAGGGTAAACCTTCCGCACCGACTGCCGGAAGCGTGAATGAGCTGAGGGGGACCACGCCCCTCCTCACTGGAGGAGGCGGGGATCCGCCCAAAGCCCCTCCCTCAGTCTATTTGATTGGGTGGGAAGGTTCCTGCCTGGAAGAAGGCTGTGACTCTGAGTTGGGCGCTGACCCTGCCCCTGAAGTCAAAGAAAAGGCAGGCTTCAAACAATTCTTAAGGAATCTCAGCCAGAAAGGCAAAGCAAGGCGTATTTATATCAAGGTTTCTCTTGAAAACGTCTTAGATAGAGAAGCACTGATTGACACTGGGGCTGAAATTAGTTTGATGTCAGTCGATCTACTCAGCGAGCTCAAACGAGTAGCGAAAGGAAAAGGCATCAGACTTAAGGTAGAACCGTGTAAGATAGATATTTCCAGCTATACCCAGGATCATGCCAGGATCACACACCGAGTGTGGGTGGCACTTAGGTTCGGGCCAATGAACGTGGTGCATCCTGTTTACATCTCTAGGCTTAAAACAGAGCCACTACTCATTGGTCAATACCTGCTTGACAGGCTGGAGCCTCTGGTGGACTGCCAGCGTGGAAAATTGTGGGCTCAGGTCAAAAACCCTAAGCCTGTCGTACAGCAAAAAGGGGGGTTCAGTGGTTATGCTGTGCTCACACAGTGCCCACTGAACACTATAGCTGAGTTGGAGGTTCCTCCTGGTTCCTCTGGACGAGAAATAAATGTCTCTTCTTGCTTTCCAAAACTACAGGGAAGTCCTGCCAGGGCAGCACTCCCACGGTCTCCCAACTACAGGAGCAGTGCTCCGAGCAGCTGCTTGACCCGCCAGGTAAAGCACACCCCTTTTTCATCCCTGAAGAAGAGTGGATCTCCCTGTCCGGTAATGAATGGGAGTCCTTTCTGTGCATCCTGGCTCCTCAGGGGGACCAGGACTACCACCCTATGGTGGTGGGAGGGGTCCAGGTGGCAGAAGTGCAGGTTGATAATGTAATTCTTAGCCTCAGCTCTGAGAAGTCCATAATCAGTGAAGGTCTGTTCGAGGACCTGTCGCGAAGCCATCAGGTGACCCTGGTGACGCAGTCACAGGTTCTGTGGTGGGCACCCCCACCTCATAGGTCCATTTGGAGCAAAGAAAGCTGTGTCGCTTCCATCTCCATCGGAAAAAGGAAGTTTGCTCACTACTTCCAGGAAGCACCTCAGCTGACCCATTCGTTCTGTATTGGTGCAGACCTGTTGGTTCAACTGGGCGCCCAGCTGGACACAGTAAACAGTGTGCTGTGGACACGGGTGAACCCAGATGCCCACTCTCTAAACGGCGACCCCGAGAACATTCGGTCAGGTCTGACGATTCCTCAGGCCTGCCAGGTAGTAAACGAATCGGACCTGATCGTTCCTGCGTCAACAGCAGGGTTTCCGGTACGCCTTGTCCTAAAGAAGGGACAGAGAATGGACACTGAGATGGTTTTCTTCTAACCATCAGCTCAGTTTATCAGACTGAACCTAGCAGTCTGTGGTACCCCCAGACTGGAACGGAATGGTCGAGCCACCTGCCTGTTGGTGCAGAACATAGCAAAACAAGAAGTCAACATCCCTGCTCGCACTGACATGGGACTGGTAATTGACAATGGTTTCTATGATTTCGAACTGGCCATCCGAGTACTGGGGCAGCTCCCTGGTCCCTTGGCCAGGGAGGGGGGAACCAAGCAGGTGTACTACACCTACCCCCGACAGATGATTGCAATTATGCCAATAGAGGGATTCTGCAACCAGGAGGTGTGCATGGTGGACCTTAGCGATAAGGATGAGATGGTTGTGTACACAGTACACGCAGGTGTTCCGACGGACCACTCAGCCGAGAGTGTGACGCGGGATGCCGCCATGCCGTCAAAAGCGGGGTTCCTAGAGCAGGTACAGGAACAGGTTGGTAAGGCAGATGCCCTGGAAATGGAAAGCCAGCGTCAGCAGCTGCGTCAGATCTTCCAGGATTTCCAAGAAGTGTTTGCACGGGACGCCTATGACTGCGGGGTGATGGATTTGCACACAGTGCGCATTCCCATGGTCCCTGGCGCCCGCCCAACCTATGTCAGGCAGTATCACATTCTACTCACGGCATACGAGTCCATAAAGCAGACGTTGGATGCTCTACTAGAGCGTCAGATCATAAGGGAGTGTAACTCCACTTATAACTCCCCACTGTGGCCGGTGCTGAAACCCAATGGTAAGTGGCGTCTAACCATTGACTACTGGCAGCTGGATAAACAGGTTCCTTTGTCACGATGGCCAATGACCTACCTAGATCAGGAGTTAGCCAAGGTGACAACAGCAAAATATTTCACCACAGTGGATGTGGCCAATGGGTTCTGGACCCTTAAGGTAGAACCGACAGACCAGTACAAACTGGCCTTCTCCTTTGGAAACAGGCAGTTCACCTGGAATCGATGCCCCTTTGGGTATTCCAACTCCCCAGCGGAGTTCAACATATTTCTGCACAAAGCCATGAGTGATGCAGCCGCCAGGGGCAACCTGGTCTATGTGGACGATATTCTGATGCAGAGTCAGACCTGGGAAGAACACATGGCCGAGATCAGGCATGTGTTGACCCAGCTCTCCCATGCAGGGGCCAAACTGTCCCTGGCTAAGGGACAGTGGTGTAGGACCCAAGTGGAGTACGTGGGACTATTGGTTGGAGCCCAAGGCATACAGCCACAGTCCAGCAGAGTCCAAGCTATCCAGAATATGAAGTCGCCCACTAACCTGTCTGAACTGCGCAGCTTTCTGGGAGTATGTAATTATTCCCGGCAGTTCATTGAGGATTACGCTGAAATAGCAAGGCCCCTCCACAAGCTGTTGCAGAAAGACGTGCCCTTTGAGTGGGGGCCTTCCCCAGAACGGGCTGTAATGGAGCTGAAGCGCAGACTCGGTAGTGCGCCGTGCTTGGCCTACCCTGACAAAAATAAGGTCTTCTACCTTGAAGCAGGGTTCTCAGAGCACTGTCTTGGGGGTGCACAGCCTGCACAGCCAGAAACTGAAATCAGGCAGGGTGTCAAATAGCAGGATTGTGGCATGGATGATGGCCCTACAAGGCTACGAGATAGAGGTACATTATGCACAGAGCAAGAAAATGTACCTGGGACAGGGCCTGGCTTTGGGCCAAGTGTGTCACGGCTGTGACACTGACATGGAAGCTCCAGAAACTATCCCCGCTTCTGAGCTACCGAACAATCATCGGTACTACGATGAAAACATGGGCCAGGGCATACCCATGGCCTATGTTGACGGTTGCTCTTTTCGCCACGAACAGCAGGTGCTAGCAGGGGTAGGAGTAGTCTGGCAAGACAATACTCCCTGTGGGCCGACCCACTATAAGCTAGGACCAAAGACTAGTCAGTATGCGGAAGTAGCTGGGGTGCTGATCACCCTCCAGCAGGCCCTGACACATGGCCTTAAACAGTTTGTCATCTGTAGTGACTCGAACTACGCCCGACATAGCTTCGTGTCCCATCTTCCATATTGGAAGGGTAACGGCATGAAAAATGCCCGGGGCAAGGAAGTAAAGAACAAAGAGTTGTTCCTGGCCAGTGACAAGCTCACGACCGAGGCTGGAATGATGGTTTACTGGAGGAAGGTGAAGGGACACTCCCAGGTGAAGGGACCCGACAAAGATGGGAATGATGAGGCTGACCTGCTGACCAAATCTGGTGCCTTGGAGGGTGAACCCTGGCAGTTCCAGCAGGAATGGCTACCCCCAGAAACCGTGGCTGAGGTCAAGGCGGTCACCCGACGCAGGGCTAGACAGGATGTCGGAGCTGACCCTCAATCTGTAGTGCTTGGGTCACAGGGTTTTAACACAGATCTTGCTGAAATGCAGAAACAGGACCCAGCAATTGGCCAAATGTATCGGCATATCGCTGACCCAGTGCGTCAACCTCTTTCGGAGCAGGTGCTGAACCAGTCTCCGGAGCTGAAGGAGCTGGCAGAGGTGAAAGACAACCTAAAAATTATAAAGGGGTTGTTGGTTTGTGTACCAGTTGCACAAGGTGTCCCAAAGTGGGTAGTTCCCCGTTGTCATCGGGGGGTCATGATCCAACACGCTCATGACGAACCCTGTGGGGGTCACCGGGGAATCAAGGCCACGTATGACACTATCCAGCAGGTGGCATTCTGGCCTCACATGGGGCGAGACATCGCCGCGTATGTAAAGGGGTGTCTGACGTGTAGCCAGTTCCAACCATCACGGCCCTTGCACCGTGCACCACTCCAGAAAAGGGACATGACATTCCCCTGGTCCACTCTACAAAAGGATTTGGTGGGGCCGCTGGTGAGGTCATCCAGAGGAAACAAATATTTCCTCACTGTTACATGTGCATTCACAAAATGGATTGAGTGCCTCCCAGCACCCAACGACACGGCAGAGACAACTGCAGTGGTGTTGGTGAACCATGTGTTCAGTCGATGGGGACTCCCCCTGACCGTGGACTCGGATCGGGGAACCCATTTCACAGCTACAGTAATGGCAACCCTGTGGAATATGCTTGGGGTCAAGGCCCAGTTGCATATCTCCTACCACCCTCAATCCTCGGGCCAGGCAGAAAGGGCAAACCGAACGGTGGTTAGTATGCTCAAAAAGTTTGTCTCCACCAGCAGTAGGGACTGGGACATTAAGCTGCCTCTGGTTCTGATGGCCATCCGAGCCACGCCCCATTGCTCTACGGGGGTCCCACCTTTTGAGATGATGACAGGTCGGAAGATGACTCTTCCCCTATACTGTCTTTATGGGGTGGAGGACCTGAGCACGATGGGGGCTGCTACGGCCCATCAGTATGTGTCAGACCTGTGAGCACATCTGCAGGCGACCTTTGCTTTTGCCCAGAACAATCTGGGAAGGAGTGCAGAGGGTAGGAAAGCATACCATAACAGAAAGGCAGTTAACCAGGAACTCCAAGTAGGAGACAAGGTCCTGTACTTCTAATTTGCCAAACCCACAGGGGTGGCCCGGAAGTTCTTACCCAGTTGGACAGGACCCCACGAGATTGTCGATAAGGTATCACCGGTAGCTTATCGAATTCGGATTGAAAAGGGAAGGCAACTCCGGTCTACAAGTGGGTGCATCGCAACCACCTCCGGTTGTATCGCCCACCTCAAATGGCGCCGGAGGACACAGAATAGGGTTAAAAGTCCAAACCCGATCAATGAGGGGGGTGCCCCTTTGTAGCTGCAGGTAGTTAGGTACTGTAGTGTAGGTCCTGCTAGAAAAATATATTCAAAATTATAGTGGAACTGTACCATGTGCCTCATCTGTGTTCCAGAATGGGAATCCTAAAACTGCCACGGCTGGTCCTGACAGTACTGTGGATCGCCTCGACACAGCCCCTTGAAGTTGTGGAACCCGGTCCTCCTACCGGCATAGTCCTGCAGGACGCTCCCGGATTGTTGTTAACAAATTGCAGAACATATACTCAGCGAGTATATGTACGGCTGGACCCAAGTGATGTGTTTCGGAAGCACATCGACATGAACAGTAGGGTGTCCTATCATGGTAGGCAGTGGGCTAAGGATACTATATGGCATGCCCAGCTAGCTCCGCCAGCTGAGGAAGGCAACAGTCACCCAGGAGGAGATGACAGGCCTCAGCCGCACCAAAAGGTTCTTGGGGGGTCTGATTGCTGCGGCCTCCGCCGTGGGTTCGCTATTTTCAGCGGGTCTGTTTGCTGCTAACACTGTCACCCTGACCACCCTGAGAAGGCAGGTGTCTGGGTTACGTAAGGAAATGCCAGAAATTTATGACAGGCTGTATCAACAGCAGCAGCGGCTGGAAAGCCTAGGGAAAACCTTACAGGGCACAATTTTAGCAGTAAACCTTCATGCAGCAGTGTTAAATAACACCCTCCACACCGTGGGCAGGATTGTCGACGTGTTACAGTGGGACTATGCTTATATGCAACAGGTCAGAATGCTGATGCAGGATCTGCTCAGGGAGCTTAGTGCCACGGTAACTAGCCTAGCCATGGGACAAATTCCAACCTACTTGGTTCCACTGTCCTTAGTAGAAGAAGTACTGAGGACAAACACTTCCGAGATGGTGCAGCCATTGCAAGTACATCTTGAATACAGTCTAGGCAGTGCCATTCCCATACATGTCAACCCTGAAGCCAAGGAAATAGGTTTCCTGTTGAACCTTCCCATCGTGAGTAGCAAGGATATCTATAGACTCAAGTCTATATCGAACGTTGGCTTCTGGAAGGGTCACATGCATGTGAAGTTGAACACCCCACCGCTCGTAGCTTACCAGGAGGATGATCCGAATTTGTACCTTGTTCCAAACCTGGAACTGTGTATATCAACCAAGGATATCCACTGGGTATGCCCAAGTAAGCCATTCCTTAGGGACACAACTCGGAGGTTGTGTGGTATCAGGAAGGGGGCTGCCACTGAAAAGTGTAAAGCCACAGTAACGAGCAAAAGTGAGGTTAACGAACCCCAGGTTGAGCAGGTGGGAAAGATTTGGCTGGTCAGCATACCACAGTTAACTGTTACAATAACCTATGACAGACATGATACAGACAAGTGCAGCTACCCAACCAAACAGTTTTTCTACAAGTTCCTGAAGGAGCTATAGTGCATCTCAACGATTTAGCACTACAGATGCAGCCATTCAAAGTGCGCGGTACAGACACCGCAGTACAGATACCGCAGGTAAGATGACACGCGATACCGCGGTGCGTGATTGGTTGACCGACAGGGGCACTCGTGGTCCGTTGGTCTGTCGTAGAAAGACTTACTGTAAACGCCTTTACTGTGCCCGTTGTAGATATTGAATTTTACCACTGAAGGGAAATCTTAGTAGCTGAGCATAAAAAGAATAGGAGCATACTGTAACGCGTGTGAAGGCCATAAACGATATTAATTTTGGAACGTAAACATACAGTATATGGCTGGTCTTGGTACTTTAAAGAAAAAAATACACACCAGTATTCCATTTCTCCCTAAACATTGTAAGCTTCGAAGTCTTTAACTAACGTGATACCGGAGTCAACAAGCATACTTTTAGAATTTGATTAAAAGGGAATATAATATGGAATCGCGTATCTAAAGAATTTAATAATGATATAATTATATTCATGTTGCAAAAGAACTGCAACGGACATAAAAACTCCCTTGCATGGTTTCATTACGACCAGAATCGGTCTTGAGATATTTTTAACTTGATTTACAGTATTTGAGAGGTATGTCTTAACACCGATACTACAGTGCTTAAGTACTGCTCACGTATATGTTTCTAGGTTTATATTATGCATTTCATACGGTCAAATTACTTTTGAGCAATAAGAAGCGAGAAACGGTATGCGTTTTACTTTCGTTTTGTGCTGGGACCCGTGGATTGATTAGAGATATCAAGTACATACAAGTCATTTTTTAAATGTTGTAGTTCGTCTTGAAAAAATGTTACGAGTACATCATCTATCAACAATTACACAGGTTCTGTTTCCATATTGCGGATTTTGGTTACGTAATATTATTTTCTAGATTTCACGTTGTGAATATGATGGGATGTCTGATGGGATGTTCCTAAAAATCCATCCTCTGTAAAACGTCTTCTCTAGTTGTCCTGCATATGTATTCGCTAATGAAGCTGTGTGTTCTGAGCCTAGCCAGCTTAGAGGGCTAAAGACAGCTTGTGTTTAAATTGAGTGTAAGGCAATTTATGCTTCTAAAGTCATGGTCAGCATTTATCTTTGTACTGTGTTGTAAACTTGTTCTGTGCCAAGTCACATTATTTTATAGCGTTTTTAAAGCGTTATCAAATACGGTGTTACCGTAGTTTACTGAGTCCCATGTCACATGGTCTGTGATTGAAACCTGTAAAACCGGTTTGATTCGTCACAGCCAGCACTCTTCAGGTGTGAGGGTCTTCTGCTCAGAATGAAACGCTAAAATGTTTGTGTATATTCTAATGGTAGTGGGGGCGGGGTGTGTGGGAACAGGTTTGGTTGAAACATTTTCTCTGAAAGCAATTTCTTTTTGTAACCGATCTTGTTACAGCATGTTACAGTTTACTATTATTAACCATATTAATTTTAAGTGCTTAATGTAAAATCTTGTAAAAATATATTTTCATTGTTCAAATATACATTAAGTCTGACTATCATATAAGTCATATATATCATATATTTTTGTTTTTTTTTACCATTAGTACGATGGTGAATCGGAGATTCTCAACCCTTGCTGCGTACGACTGGAAAAGAATTCGTGATCGGATCAACGAAATGCTTCGTAGGAGGAGGCGGTCTTTTCCTCTTGTCTAACAGTCTGTCCACAAACAAAACATTCCTGTTAGACAAGAGGAATTGAAAAAAAAACAATGTTGTCAATGAAAACCAGTGTGTGTGTGTCTCCCTGCTGGATGTCCCTCTCACAAACTGCTGAATTAATAAAATAATTTTATTGAAAACGAGTTTGTGATTGGCACAGAACAAGTTTACAACACAGTACAAAGATAAATGCTGACCATGACTTTAGAAGCATAAATTGCCTTACACTCAATTTAAACACAAGCTGTCTTTAGCCCTCTAAGCTGGCTAGGCTCAGAACACACAGCTTCATTAGCGAATACATACAGATGCAGCCATTCAAAATGGGTGAGGTATTTCGCGGCATACCCCGGTGGGCGTGTCACAGTATCACGCGGTATCACGCATTTCACGTGTGTCACGTGACTAACTATCCGGCGTCGCCTTGTAAAACCGCCAGGGGGAGCTTAACCTCTCATGTACAGCATTTGAGCCTTTAATTTTGAACTGTGTATTACAGCATGTTAATCATCAGTCATTAAAATGTTGGTATATATTATGAAAGCAAGATTGCTCAGTTGGACAGAAGTACACAACCTACCTTTATCAGAAATATTTATGCATCAAAGCCTTTACTGAAGATATTACTAATAGTATTAATAATGGATGACTTTGGACAAGCTGTATACTCAAAGTATAATTTCTTTAGCACATTTGTACAAGCACTTGGAATCTGTCCAAGCCATACTTTGTCAGGCATTTTGTTTTACTTCAACGGGGCATAAAAACTTCCTTGCTTTTAACAGGGCGTTTCATAATTTCTAGCTACGAAAATGATTTAAAATGCGACACCTATCATTCAACTAGAGCTTAAAATATCACAAGGAAAAATACACACCGGTATTCCATTTCTCCCTAAACATTGTAAGCTTCGAAGTCTTTAACTAACGTGATACCGGAGTCAACAAGCATACTTTTAGAATTTGATTAAAAGGGAATATAATATGGAATCGCGTATCTAAAGAATTTAATAACGGTATGATTATATCCGTGTACTGCGGCAGGACTGTGTAAGGCTGTTTCGCCTACCTGAACATGCGAGCTGTCTTGTAGCCTACTGGTCTAGGTGCGTGACTTCCAACTGGTAGGTTGTGTGTTCGAATCCAGCTGGTGCTGGACTTTTATTTTAACAAACATTTCTTCGAAAAAATAGGTAAGCGATATTATGGACAATCAATTGACTTTTATATTTCAAAATATCGCAACATGATCGATATTTGCGATATTTTGAATATATCTTCCCTTCTGACAGTGGTTCCTGCTTCTATTGTGTGTGTGTGTGCAACAGTAAATTGTTATAGAGAAATGGAGGCGGGACAGTATGCGTTACAATATAAACATTTATATTGATTTAAATCGTGTTCTGATTTAAATCGCAAACGCGTGTTTAATTATGTGTTTTTTAATCATGATCAGGCTAATGCATTTCTACATTTTCTGTATGAACCAGCTTAGAGGTTCATACAGAAAGACAGCTTGTGTTTAAATTGAGTGTAAGGTAATTTATGCTTCTAAAGTCATGGTCAGTATTGTTGTACTGTGCTGTACTGTGTCACATTATTTTATAGCGTTTTTATTGCGTTATTAAATCCGGTGGCGCTGTGTTAGTTTCCTGACTCACATTATTTAAACTGCGACACTGATCATTCATCTCTAAATAAACTTTATTTTATATAGCATTTTAAGCGAATAGGTAATTAGATTGCTCATAAACCTAATCACTTTTTCTTCATAAACACAGCGTGATTGCTCTTTGAAAATGCTTTTCCTTTATTTTTAAAGTAGGCTCAGATTTCAACTATAGATCGTATTATTATAAACTTTCTTGGAAAAATGTATTTTATGTAAACCATGTTTGCTATTAATTCATTTAGGGCTAAAATACGTTCATTGTCTTCTAATCGAGTCGAGTTGACATTGGAAGCCTGCCACACCCGGACCGTTAACGCATTAGCACGTCAAAGCCCATTGAGCCAGTATTGGCTTTAGTATCCCCCCCTTCTCCCCTCAATTCAATTCAATTCAAGGTGTTTTATTTACATGACAGATGGGTACAAGCAGTGTTGGGTACTGTATGTATATTGTAACGCTTACGGCAGACAGGCACTGTGTAGGAGCCGACGCACCAGAGCAGCGCCTGCAATTTTTATATTTATAACTTAGTTTTTAAAATTAGTCAAGCAATACGAAGCATCTCCTTTTACTTAGTGCCTGAGCATACTGCAACGCGTGTGAAGCCCATAAACGATATTAATTTTGGAACTTAAACATACAGTATATGGCTGGTCTCGGTACTTTAAAGAAAACATACACACCAGTATTCCATTTCTCCCTAAACATTTTAAGCATCGAAGTCTTTAACTAACGCGATACCGGAGTCAACAAGCATACTTTTAGAATTTGATTAAAAGGGAATATAATATGGAATCGCGTATCTACAGAATTTAAAGACCAGACAATCGCAAACTCGTTTTCAATAAAATTATTTTATTCATTCAGCAGTTTGTGAGAGGGACATCCAGCAGGGAGAGACACACACACCGGTTTTCATTGACAACATTGTTTTTTTTTCAATTCCTCTTGTCTAACAGGAATGTTTTGTTTGTGGACAGACTGTTAGACAAGAGGAAAAGACTGCCTCCTCCTACGAAGCATTTCGTTGATCCGATCACGAATTCTTTTCCAGTCGTACGCAGCAAGGGTTGAGAATCTCCGATTCACCATCGTACTAATGGTTTCCCGGAGATTGGGTTAAAAAAAAACAAAAAACATACTAACAACTGTGCCATCCTACTCCTTAGTTAATACATTTTATTATTCATAAACAGTTAACATTGTTAGCAAAATATTTTGAATTATATTTAACCCTATTTTTTCTTTAGTTTTGTATTTAACTTATTATATGATAGTCAGACTTAATGTATATTTGAACAATGAAAATATATTTTTACAAGATTTTACATTAAGCACTTAAAATTAATATGGTTAATAATAGTAAACTGTAACATGCTGTAACAAGATCGGTTACAAGAAGAAAATGCTTTCAGAGAAAATGTTTCAACCAAACTTATTCCCACACACCCCGCCCCCACTACCATTAGAATATACACAAACATTTTAGCGTTTCATTCTGAGCAGAAGACTCTCACACCTGAAGAGTGCTGGCTGTGACGAATTAAACCGGTTTTACAGGTTTCAATCACAGACCATGTGACATGGGACTCAGTAAACTACAGTAACACCGTATTTGATAACGCTTTAAAAACGCTATAAAATAATGTGACTTGGCACAGAACAAGTTTACAACACAGTACAAAGATAAATGCTGACCATGACTTTAGAAGCATAAATTGCCTTACACTCAATTTAAACACAAGCTGTCTTTAGCCCTCTAAGCTGGTTCATACAGAAATGTAGAGATCTAGGCTCAGAACACACAGCTTCATTAGCGAATACATATGCAGGACAACTGGAGAAGACGTTTTACAGAGGATGGATTTTTAGAAACATCCCATCAGACATCCCATCATATTCACAACGTGAAATCTAGAAAATAATATTACGTAACCAAAATCCGCAATATGGAAACAGAACCTGTGTAATTGTTGATAGATGATGTACTCGTAACATTTTTTCAAGACGAACTACAACATTTAAAAAATGACTTGTATGTACTTGATATCTCTAATCAATCCACGGGTCCCAGCACAAAACGAAAGTAAAACGCATACCGTTTCTCGCTTCTTATTGCTCAAAAGTAATTTGACCGTATGAAATGCATAATATAAACCTAGAAACATATACGTGAGCAGTACTTAAGCACTGTAGTATCGGTGTTAAGACATACCTCTCAAATACTGTAAATCAAGTTAAAAATATCTCAAGACCGATTCTGGTCGTAATGAAACCATGCAAGGGAGTTTTTATGTCCGTTGCAGTTCTTTTGCAACATGAATATAATTATATCGTTATTAATTTCTTGAGATACGCGATTCCATATTATATTCCCTTTTAATCAAATTCTAAAAGTATGCTTGTTGACTCCGGTATCACGTTAGTTAAAGACTTCGAAGCTTACAATGTTTAGGGAGAAATGGAATACCGGTGTGTATTTTTTTCTTTAAAGTACCGAGACCAGCCATATACTGTATGTTTATGTTAAGATTTCCCTTCAGTGGTAAAATTAGATATGAATATTCAATACTTAAACGGGCACAGTTAAGACATTAAATATACATGTACATATTGTATACAGTACAGTTTGCATACGGTAATATGTTTATGTTACGCGATTAAAAAATAAATAAGTAAAACTGGAAGGTCCAGCACCACCATTATGTTTATATGGTTGTTTTTGTTGGTTGGTTGTTATTATGGTTATTAATAATTCGATCTATAGTTGTAATCTGAGCCTAAATAAAAAGAAAAAGCAAGTGATTAGGTTTATGAGCAATCTAATTACTTATTCGTTTAAAACGCTATATAAAATAAAGTTTATTATTAATTTGCTGGACAGAGCGGTGAACATTATTATGCATAAGACAAAGATAACGATCCTGATCAGTTTAGAAATCTGTGTACGCTGTAAGGTTTTTACTTCTTAAACTTTTAAAATACACGTTTTGAATGGAAAGAATCCTCTTCCTGGTATAGCACGCCAGCACGTCTTTTTTCTCCAATCAGAGGGGTGTCGGATGGTGTCAGCCAATCACCATTCTGCGTTGGGTAGCAACGGGTGACTGTTCTCAGGCGGAAGATGTAAACAGCTTAATGTTCGTGTTAAATATTTTTTTTTAATTAAAATTCATTCTATACAGCAATCGCATATTTGGGTACCGTTTCATAAAACTTTCATGCTTAAAATGTTTAGGGAGAAATGGAAGACTGGTGTGTATTTTTTCTTTAAACTACCAAGACCAGCCATACACAGTACAGTTTACATACATACAGTAATGTTTTAAATTAATATCGTTTATGACCTTCAGATGCGTTATGCTCCTCTTCTTTTTATGCTCAGCTACTAAAATTTCCCTTTAGTGGTAAAATCCATATAAATATTCAAAACTAAGCGGATTAAAATGTGCACAGTAAAGACATTAAATGATTCAATCTTTGCACTACCAACCAATGCACCACGAGTGCCCCTGTCGGTCATTTTGGCCAGCCAATCACTTGCCCTGCGGTATGCTCCGGTGCCCCGCGGTGGCTTGTGGGTAGGTTACCGTACCGCGGGTTTTTACCGCGCATTTTGAATGGCTGCATCTGTATGCAGGACAACTAGAGAAGACGTTTTACAGAGGATGGATTTTTAGGAACATCCCATCAGACATCCCATCATATTCACAACGTGAAATCTAGAAAATAATATTACGTAACCAAAATCCGCAATATGGAAACAGAACCTGTGTAATCGTTGATAGATGATGTACTCGTAACATTTTTTCAAGACGAACTACAACATTTAAAAAATGACTTGTATGTACTTGATATCTCTAATCAATCCACGGGTCCCAGCACAAAACGAAAGTAAAACGCATACCGTTTCTCGCTTCTTATTGCTCAAAAGTAATTTGACCGTATGAAATGCACAATATAAACCTAGAAACATATACGTGAGCAGTACTTAAGCACTGTAGTATCGGTGTTAAGACATACCTCTCAAATACTGTAAATCAAGTTAAAAATATCTCAAGACCGATTCTGGTCGTAATGAAACCATGCAAGGGAGTTTTTATGTCCGTTGCAGTTCTTTTGCAACATGAATATAATTATATCGTTATTAAATTCTTTAGATACGCGATTCCATATTATATTCCCTTTTAATCAAATTCTAAAAGTATGCTTGTTGACTCCGGTATCGCGTTAGTTAAAGACTTCGATGCTTAAAATGTTTAGGGAGAAATGGAATACTGGTGTGTATGTTTTCTTTAAAGTACCGAGACCAGCCATATACTGTATGTTTAAGTTCCAAAATTAATATCGTTTATGGGCTTCACACGCGTTGCAGTATGCTCAGGCACTAAGTAAACGGAGATGCTTCGTATTGCTTGACTAATTTTAAAAACTAAGTTATAAATATAAAAATTGCAGGCGCTGCTCTGGTGCGTCGGCTCCTACACAGTGCCTGTCTGCCGTAAGCGTTACAATATACATACAGTACCCAACACTGCTTGTACCCATCTGTCATGCAAATAAAACACCTTGAACTGAATTGAATTGAGGGGAGAAGGGGGGGATACTAAAGCCAATACTGGCTCAATGGGCTTTGACGTGCTAATGCGTTGGTTTAACGGTCCGGGTGTGGCAGGCTTCCAATGTCAACTCGACTCGATTAGAAGACAATGAACGTATTTTAGCCCTAAATGGATTAATAGCAAACATGGTTTACATAAAATACATTTTTCCAAGAAAGTTTATAATAATACGATCTATAGTTGAAATCTGAGCCTACTTTAAAAATAAAGGAAAAGCATTTTCAGAGAGCAGTCACGCTGTGTTTATGTAGAAAGCGATTAGGTTTATGAGCAATCTAATTACCTATTTGCTTAAAACGCTATATAAAATAAAGTTTATTTAGAGATGAATGATCAGTGTCGCAGTTTAAATAATGTGAGTCAGGAAACTAACACAGCGCCAACGGATTTAATAACGCAATAAAAACGCTATAAAATAATGTGACACAGTACAGCACAGTACAACAATACTGACCATGACTTTAGAAGCATAAATTACCTTACACTCAATTTAAACACAAGCTGTCTTTCTGTATGAACCTCTAAGCTGGTTCATACAGAAAATGTAGAAATGCATTAGCCTGATCATGATTAAAAAACACATAATTAAACATGCGTTTGCGATTTAAATCAGAACACGATTTAAATCAATATAAATGTTTATGTTGTAACGCATACTGTCCAGCCTCCATTTCTCTATAAAAATTTACTGTTGCACACACACACACAATAGAAGCAGGAACCGCTGTCAGAAGGGAAGATATATTCAAAATATCGCAAATATCGATCATGTTGCGATATTTTGAAATATAAAAGTCAATTGATTGTCCATAATATCGCTTACCTAGTTTTTCGAAGAAATGTTTGTTAAAATAAAAGTCCAACACCAGCTGGATTCGAACACACAACCTGCCAGCTGGTAGTCACGCACCTAGACCAGTAGGCTACAAGACAGCTCGCATGATCAGGTAGGCGAAACAGCCTTACACAGTCCTGCCGCAGTACACGGATATAATCATACCGTTATTAAATTCTTTAGATACGCGATTCCATATTATATTCCCTTTTAATCAAATTCTAAAAGTATGCTTGTTGACTCCGGTATCACGTTAGTTAAAGACTTCGAAGCTTACAATGTTTAGGGAGAAATGGAATACCGGTGTGTATTTTTCCTTGTGATATTTTAAGCTCTAGTTGAATGATAGGTGTCGCATTTTAAATCATTTTCGTAGCTAGAAATTATGAAACGCCCTGTTAAAAGCAAGGAAGTTTTTATGCCCCGTTGAAGTAAAACAAAATGCCTGACAAAGTATGGCTTGGACAGATTCCAAGTGCTTGTACAAATGTGCTAAAGAAATTATACTTTGAGTATACAGCTTGTCCAAAGTCATCCATTATCAATACTATTAGTAATATCTTCAGTAAAGGCTTTGATGCATAAATATTTCTGATAAAGGTAGGTTGTGTACTTCTGTCCAACTGAGCAATCTTGCTTTCATAATATATACCAACATTTTAATGACTGATGATTAACATGGTGTAATACACTGTTCAAAATTAAAGGCTCAAATGCTGTACATGAGAGGTTAAGCTCCCCCTGGCGGTTTTACAAGGCGACGCCGGATAGTTAGTCACGTGACACACGTGACACACGTGATACCGCGTGATACTGCGTGATACTGTGACACGCCCACCGGGGTATGCCGCGAAATACCTCACCCATTTTGAATGGCTGCATCTGTATATCACCTGGAGTCAGAACTGTATGAAACGGAACTCGAGATTGTGGAGGCTTTCAGAGGACACAGCGTTGACTTGGATGAGAGAATCCAAGAGACAGTAAGCCTTGAGGGTGTACAGTTAGTCGAATTTGTTCTCAACGACACAAACTTAAAAACTATGCTGGTAGGCCCCAAGCACAGTCTTTGTGGATCCTCTGGGGCGCTGGGAACAGTAAACGTGGTCATCTTGACACTGCTGCTGGGTAGCTGGATCATGGCTGGGGTAATGTGTTGGATGCTGTTCTCTTGTATCAAAGCCTTGCGGGGTAGTTTGAATGAGACAAAGGGAGCAATGGTGTATCACTGAAATCAGGTAACCACTCCCAAACGTCTGCCTGCTGCAGAGCTATCCGATACTGATAGTGAACTGCCGGAAGTTTAAGGTCTAGGACTAATGATGATGCCCGATGCCTCATTTCTATGTACCTTATACAGATGCAGCCATTCAAAATGAGCGGTAAAAACCCGCGGTACAGTAACCAACCCGCAGGGCACCGCGGTAAGTGATTGGCTGACCAAAATGACCGACAGGGGCACTCGTGGTGCATTGGTTGGTAGTGAAAAGATTTAATCATTTAATGTCTTTACTGTGCACATTTCAATCCGCTTAGTTTTGAATATTTATATGGAATTTTACCACTAAAGGGAAATTTTAGTAGCTGAGCATAAAAAGAAGAGGAGCATAACGCATCTGAAGGTCATAAACGATATTAGTTTTGGAACATAAACATACAGTATATAGCTGGTCTTGGTACTTTAAAGAAAAAAATACACACCAGTATTCCATTTGTCCCTAAACATTTTAAGCTTCGAAGTCTTTAACTAACGTGATACCTGAGTCAACAAGCATACTTTTAGAATTTGTTTAAAAGGGAATATAATATGGAATCGCGTATCTAAAGAATTTAATAACGGTATGATTATATTCGTGTGCTGCGACAGGGCTGTGTAAGGCTGTTTCGCCTGCCTGTTCATGCGAGCTGTTTTGTAGCCTACTGGTCTAGGTGCGTGACTAACAACGCACAGGTTGTGTGTTCGAATCCAGCTGGTGCTGGACTTTTCTTTTAACAAACATTTCTTCGAAAAAATAGAATAGCGATATTATGGACAATCAATTGACTTTTATATTTCAAAATATCGCAACATGATCGATTCTAAGTCATTTTTGATAACAATGAATAGTCACCTTCTTCCCTTCGGACAGCGGTTCCTGCTTCTATTGTGTGTGTGTGCAACAGAATAAATTTTTATAGAGAAATGGAGGCTGGACAGTATGCGTTACAATATAAACATTTATATTGATTTAAATCGTGTTATGATTTAAATCGCAAACGCGTGTTTAATTATATGTGTTTTTTAATCATAATCAGGCTAATGCATTTCTACATTTTCTGTATGAACCAGCTTAGAGGTTCATACAGAAAGACAGCTTGTGTTTAAATTGAGTGTAAGGTAATTTATGCTTCTAAAGTCATGGTCAGTATTTATTATTGTACTGTGCTGTAAACTTTTTCTGTGCCTAGTCACATTATTTTATAGCGTTTTTATTGCGTTATTAAATCCGGTGGCGCTGTGTGTTAGTTTCCTGACTCACATTATTTAAACTGCGACACTGATCATTCATCTCTAAATAAACTTTATTTTATATAACGTTTTAAGCGAATAGGTAATTAGATTGCTCATAAACCTAATCGCTTTTTCTACATAAACAGCGTGATTGCTCTCTGAAAATGCTTTTCCTTTATTTTTAAAGTAGGCTCAGATTTCAACTATAGATCGTATTATTATAAACTTTCTTGGAAAAATGTATTTTATGTAAACCATGTTTGCTATTAATTCATTTAGGGCCAAAATACGTTCATTGTCTTCCAATCGAGTCGAGTTGACATTGGAAGCCTGCCACACCCGGACTGTTAAACCAACGCATTAGCACGTCGCCAGCCAGTATTGGCTTTAGTATTCCCCCCCTCTCCCCTCAATTCAATTCAATTCAAGGTGTTTTATTTGCATGACAGATGGGTACAAGCAGTGTTGGGTATGTATATTGTAACGCTTACGGCAGACAGGCACTGTGTAAGAGCCGGCGCACCAGAGCAGCGCACCGAGGGAGCATCTGCATTTCTAACTTAGTTTTTAAAATTAGTCAAGCAATATGAAGCATCTCCTTTTACTAAGTGCCTGAGCATAAAAAGAATAGGAGCATACTGCAACGCGTGTGAAGTTACAGTAGTAAGAGTAGTTACAGTAGAAGTACAGTAGTACAGTAGTTTGCCACTGATTACCTTGCTTTTCTTCAGGCTACTTTCCAATTCTTATCACAGCTTGATTTACCCCCTAAGCTCTAAAGACTTTTCATGCACAGTGATGCTCTCTGACAAGTGTTTTTAGTCTCAGTAATCTTTTGCAGAATCTATAAAACTCAAATTAGAATTTTCTTTCTTGAAAAGAAGCAAAACATTTTTTTTAGGTTTTAATCTTTTATCATCTGATGTACTGCACTGCATACAGCATACTGTATTCCCTATGTTCTTGAGAACCACTCCACTAAAATCTTAATGATCTGAAATGAAAAATAATCATTTTCTTGCATTTTCTTCCTATTTTGTACATGATCAGATTATCTTCTAGCACTTTGAAGTCTTATCTTCTGTTTCTTTGACAGGCTCAAAAAAATGTAATTCTCCTTGTGATCATCTGTTCCTGCACTTTTCTTGACCTTCTTTATATACCGTCAACAAATGTCCTCTAATTAGCTTTAGGTGAAATTTTGTGAGGCATTATGGGACACAAAAAATAAAGACAAGAAACATTATTTTACTATTTCAAGATGTACTTCTATACTCAGTGGTAGAAATAAAAATGTTGGAAGTCCCAGTATGAAAAGTTGAGTCTGTAGTCTGCTTTTCCCCAAGGCCATGGGTCCACGTTCACTGTCCTTCACTCAAAGGACAATCTACCAATGGGGGACCTGCTGGGTTGATACCAGGACTATAACTGATAACACCCTCAAGCAAACGCTGTGATGTCACACCTTAAAAACTAGCATTCAACTAATTTTGGTTTAGTTAGTGACTGGGTCTTCTTCTCTCTCCAATGGAGCTGGTAGTCCGACTTTTTCAACCTTGTAACTGAAAGCAGTTTGAATCAGGACTTTTTTTCCAAGACACCAGATCAAGAGAGTGAGTAAGAAAGAAAAGTCTGCCCTAAATATTTTTTTCTGCAATAGAAGAAATCTTGTGTTTGTGAAACCACTGTTATTTTTGCTTGATAACAAAATAAGTTGGAGTCTTTATTTTTTTCGACAGCCTGAATATTCGAGCATATTCACAATCAAGCTATGGCTGGCATGAGTTCTCCCACTTGTCTTCCTTGTGATTAATTGACTCTTAATCATTTACCCAGAATGTAAAGTAAGTGTAAGATGTAAGTAAACATCCCTTGGTGTGATGATCCTAGAAAGTGTAAATATTGACACTAGTTACTATAGGTATTACCCATCACGTCAAGATTCTTACAGAGACTTCCATTATCATTTACAGATGCAGCCATTCAAAATGCTCGGGCGATACCGCATTATTTTGCGGTGCGCTTTACGCAGTCTACCGCGAGTTACCGTAAATTCTCCTATAATACCTCAAGCAAAATAATAGTATGTGGAATTTCCACAAGGTGGAGCTAATAAAGCTGAACCTCTCATGTTTGAGCTGTCGCCATCAAAGTCTTTAACGAAGATATTACTAATAGTATTAATAATGAATGACCTTGGACAAGCTGTAAGTGTAAACTCAAAGTATTGCCCTGGTCAACATTCTTTTTTTCATTGACCGTCTTTGTAAAAGTAACACCACAGCATTTCGCAATCATGCATTTGTTTCCAATCATGCAAAGTACAGTAATTTTTGAGAATCGATCCCCCATGCCTTTCACATGCTCATAAAAGAGATTGATTTAGGAACATAAACATATTACTGTATGCAGACTGTACTGTATACAGTATGTATATGTATATTTAATGTCTTAACTGTGCCTGTTTAAGTATTGAATATTTATATGGAATTTTACCACTGAAGGGAAATCTTAGTACCTGAGCATAAAAAGAATAGGAGCATACTGTAACGCGTGTGAAGGCCATAAACAATATTAATTTTGTAACTTAAACATACAGTATATGGCTGGTCTCGGTACTTTAAAGAAAACATACACACCAGTATTCCATTTCTCCCTAAACATTTTAAGCATCGAAGTCTTTAACTAACGTGATACCGGAGTCAACAAGCATACTTTTAGAATTTGATTAAAAGGGAATATAATATGGAATCGCGTATCTCAAGAAATTAATAACGATATAATTATATTCATGTTGCAAAAGAACTGCAACGGACATAAAAACTCCCTTGCTTTTAACAGAGCGTTCCATAATTTCTAACTACGAAAATGCCAGGTGAAAGGATTTGTAAACATATTTTGTTAAAGTAAGTCAGTTTTTTCCGCAACACATAAAAGACATTTTTCCAAGAAAGTTTAGCCTTTGTCACTAATGAAACCACTAAATAAAGACATAAATATAGAAATCTTAAGATTTGTTTTATTTAATGTTGGTAGCAGGATGAACTGTCAGAGTGTATATTTTGTTGCAGAGTTGCTGCAAGATGTTAACAGTGAAAAAGGTATTTAGAAATGAGTTATTTCAAGATGAAAATTTTCAGAATAATTGCAAATCTAGCAGGATAGAGAAAGCACAGAAAACTGGCAGTTAGTCATTTAGCAAAGGGAATGAGAAGAGTGACAAACTAGTATACTTTAGATCTTTTTTTCTGAACCAGGGAAAATCTGATCATGTTTCCCTATAACAATAATAAAAAACTTTATTTGATATATCACCATTAAAGGTGGCATCTCAAAGCAATACAGTAGATGTAAAAACAGATAAAAGGACCACAGATTACAAAGTAAATGCATAAAAGAAAGACAAGCAGTTAGAGGTGCTACCAAAATTAGAAAATGAAGCAGATACAGACACTAAGTCTTCTGAAAAGAAAGGTTCTGAGGTTAGATTTAAACTGGCCCTGGTGTGTGTTTTTGTGTCTGTCTGTCCTCTGATGGACTGGCGCTATGTGCAGGGTGTATTCTGCCTTGTGTCCGTCGCTTACTGGGATAGGCTCCAAATCCTCTGTACTGGATAAAGAGATTAGAAATGGATGGAAGTAAAGGCACTGTGTGGATGGAACTATACACAGTGTTAGAAACCCATTATGAAATGGCAGCATCTCACTGAGAATAAAACATTTTATAGTGCTGGCTTAAGGAAACAGCCTTTCCACCTCTCTTGCACATCAGTATCCATACCTAGTTATTTAAACAAATTGCCTCTAATTATAAACATCTTAATATGCTGGCTCTGTGGATCCGCATCAGCTATGTTTGCCCATTCCTTCAATTCATGTGCATCCAACACACAGTTCAACGCTAGCAACTACACAAAATCTAAAATATGAGCTCTACTTGCCACTTACAATACCAACAGTACCAGCTAACTTTAGTAGTTACATTTTCATGGATCTTTTTAACAATAAAATTTACAACATCAGACTTCAGACACAATTAAACAGGCCTCAAAAAAGTCTGGTACAAACATTTTCAGCATGGAATAAACCGTTACTTTAATGGTATAAACCTTAAATGGATTCATATTCTCAATAAGATTTGGTGCTCAGTAACATGACTTAGAAAATGACAGAAGACATACGTATCATGCTTATCCTTCTATTTTTCATAATCGTAAACTCCTTAAGGCAGTTACATTTTCTCTGTTCTGACCTGGAGTTACAGAGAAATTTAAATTCTAATAAGAGATTTGTAATGAGGAAAGTCATACCAATCACTCATACAGTACCAGGATTTGCAATTACAATACAAATACTTTCTTTCTGTATGTGTTTATTTTGCAGTTTGAGTCTATGGCATTCCTTTGGGGGTCTATACTCCAAGGCATGACTTTTCTATGTATAAACATCAGTATATACTGCTATTAATTACTGTACGATTTATAGTTGAAATCTGAGCCTAGATATAAAGTTAGATATAAAGTTAAAATCTCAACAAAGCAATGTAGGAAATACAGAGAAAATAAATCCTTTCTGACATCTAAAATCAGTTTCGATCAAGGTCTCTAAAACGAACAAGAAAAAGAGGATTTTCGGAGGGCAATTACGCTGTGTTTATATAGAATAAGTGATTTATGAGCAATCTAATTTCTTGTTCGTTTAAAACAGTGAAATGTCAGCTGCAAAAGATCGCACCAGAAACAGCACTCTCTCTGCCTGTCATAGACGTTCAGGAAAGGCTGAATGAAGTCATGTCAAGTACAATAATTCGGAGATCAATAATAACAGTTGTAGGACAGTATATAAGGAGGATAAGGATTTTGAAGTTGACTCGAAATCTGATAGGTAACCAGTGCAAGGACTTGAAAACAGGTGTAATGCATTCCTGATAGGATTCTTGCTGTCATATTCTGAACATATTGAAGATTGCTCAGTGTGGATTTAATTTCCCCAGTGAACAGGATGTGCATTTATTAATTCTAGAAAAAAGCCTTTCTTGATTTCTCTAGTTCTTAGTTTCTCTAGTTCCCTTTAAAATAAACTATTATTCCACAATGCAGAGTATTACATGGCCAGTATTTATACATGATTTAAAGAAATTAACACAAGCAGCTTTTGGAGATTTAAGTGTTGGCTGAGTTATTGCAGGATAAAAGACTAGAGATGTTGGCAAGAGAAGATAATTTGCGGAAAGCTGAGGAATACACTTATAACAAGAACACTTCCTAATGGGGTTAGGCATACTTTTGATGAAGATGATGAAGTTAACAGACTATATGTTTACATAGATACTGAAATAAGGATTGTATTTTAGATTATGTGTAGTTGCTGGCATTGAACTGTGTGTTAGATGCACATGAATTGAAAGAATGGGCAAACATAGCTGATGCGGATCCACAGAGCCAGCATATTAAGATGTTTATAATTAGAGGCAATTTGTTTAAATAACTAGGTATGGATACTGATGTGCAAGAGAGGTGGAAAGGCTGTTTCCTTAAGCCAGCACTATAAAATATTTTATTCTCAGTGAGATGCTGCCATTTCATAGTGGGTTTCTAACACTGTGTATAGTTCCATCCACACAGTGCCTTTACTTTCATTTCTAATCTCTTTATCCAGTACAGAGGATTTGGAGCCTATCCCAGTAAGCAACGGACACAAGGCAGAATACACCCTGGACATAGCGCCAGTCCATCACAGGACAGACAGACACAAACACACACACACCAGGGCCAGTTTTCCCATAAACCAATTAACTTACCAGTATGTTTTGGAGTGCGAGAGGGAGTCATATCACACATATGGAGAAAAACCATGTAACCCAGAGAGCACATGAACATGTAAACCCCACACACACAGGATGGCAGGAATTGAACCTAGGACCCCAGTGCTGCAAGATAGCAATACTAACCACTTTGCCACCATTATAAATGGATGGATATCTTAGTTATCTTTCTAGTTCACAGGTTTGCATGCATAATTTAATTTTGAAAGCCACTGAGACATCAGGTACTACTGTTGTATTTATGAAAAAGAAACAAAACAAAAAACATACTAACAACTGTGCCATCCTACTCCTTAGTTAATACATTTTATTATTCATAAACAGTTAACATTGTTAGCAAAATATTTTGAATTATATTTAACCCTATTTTTTCTTTAGTTTTGTATTTAACTTATTATATGATAGTCAGACTTAATATATATTTGAACAATGAAAATATATTTTTACAAGATTTTACATAAAGCACTTAAAATTAATATGGTTAATAATAGTAAACTGTAACATGCTGTAACAAGATCGGTTAAACTGCGAAGAAAATGCTTTCAGAAAAAATGTTTCAGGTGTGAAGAACAGATCTCCAATGCAATTTCAACCAAACCTGTTCCCACACACCCTGTCCCCACTACCATTAGAATATACACAAAGCACTCAAATCTTTCGAGCTAATGATCAGGTTAACTGAGAGAGAGCGAGAGAAACACCAAGGGGTGCGGAACCAGGGAACTATTTACATGGAAAACGGGCGATCTCCCCAGACTGTCCACCCGTTTCACTGTTACCTGGATACCTCTTTATTTAGAACTCACTAACACTGATTTTTAGTTTAGAAGGATTCAAGTAGGGTTTTAGATGAAAGGCAGCGACCTTAATCAAGCCCAAATCATAATTGAACCCATTCAGAGCCTACATTACATTTTAGTGTTTCATTCTGAGCAGAAGCCCCTCACACCTGAAGAAGGGGGAGGTGTTTTTCGCTGGAAATCTCGCCTGCTTCTACTTTACAACCGGAGTGCTGGCTGTGACGAATTAAACCGGTTTTACAGGTTTCAATCACAGACCATGTGACATGGGAGTCAGGAAACTAACACAGAGTGCCACCGGATTCGATAACGCTATAAAAACGCTATAAAATAATGTGACTTGGCACAGAACAAGTTTACAGCACAGTACAATAATAAATGCTGACCATGACTTTAGAAGCATAAATTGCCTTACACTCAATTTAAACACAAGCTGTCTTTAGCCCTCTAAGCTGGTTCATACAGAAATGTAGAGATCCAGGCTCAGAACACACAGCTTCATTAGCGAATACATATGCAGGACAACTAGAGAAGACGTTTTACAGAGGATGGATTTTTAGAAACATCCCATCAGTGACATCACTGAAGTCAACTCCTAGGTACTGTAACTGTCGTGTGGATAGTTTCGCAAGAATCAGACAAAGGTTTAAGCATCGCTTGTTCTAGATAAAACTGCAAAAAAAAACAACAACCCATAATGTACTTCTTTGCGGCTCCGTTTGCCCAAATCATATATTCACAACGTGAAACCTAGAAAATAATATTACGTAACCAAAATCCGCAATATGGAAACAGAACCTGTGTAATTGTTGATAGATGATGTACTCGTAACATTTTTTCAAGACGAACTACAACATTTAAAAAATGACTTGTATGTACTTGATATCTCTAATCAATCCACGGGTCCCAGCGCAAAACGAAACTAAAACGCATACCGTTTCGCGCTTTTTATTAGTTGCTCAAAAGTAATTTGACCGTATGAAATGCATAATATAAACCTAGAAACATATACGTGAGCAGTACTTAAGCACTGTAGTATCGGTGTTAAGACATACCTCTCAAATACTGTCTCAAGACCGATTCTGGTCATAATGAAACCATGTTTCGTGTATGTTTTCTTTAAAGTACCGAGACCAGCCATATACTGTATGTTTATGTTCCAAAATTAATATCGTTTATGGCCTTCACACGCGTTGCAGTATGCTCCTATTCTTTTTATGCTCAGTTACTAAGATTTCCCTTCAGTGGTAAAATTAGATATGAATATTCAATACTTAAACGGGCACAGTTAAGACATTAAATATACATATACATACTGTATACAGTACAGTTTTCATACGGTAATATGTTTATGTTCCTAAATCAATCTCTTTTATGAGCATGTGAAAGGCATGGTGAATCACTGTACTTTGCATGATTGGAAACAAATGCGTGATTGCGAAATGCTGTGGTGTTACTTTTACAAAGACGGTCAATGAAAAAAAGAATGTTGACCAGGGCAATACTTTGAGTTTACACTTACAGCTTGTCCAAGGTCATTCATTATTAATACTATTAGTAATATCTTCGTTAAAGACTTTGATGGCCACAGCTCAAACATGAGAGGTTGAGCTTTATTAGCTCCACCTTGCGGAAATTCCGGATACTATTATTTTGCTTGTCGTATTATAGGAGAATTTACGGTAACTCGCGGTATTTACCGGTAGCTTGCGGTAGACTGCGTACAGCGTACCGCAAAATAATGCGGTATCGCCCGCGCATTTTGAATGGCTGCATCTGTAACTGAGAGCAGGTATACGCAATGTTCTTTCCAACACTATTTCCTGTACAATTTCTCGAGAGGTAATATGAATATTGGGTGGTAGAATCCACCATGGTACAACAGACATCACTTAACTGTTTTTGTTTTGAAGGCAACAACGCCTCAGGACCTCGTGACCTTCAAAAAGGGGGGATATGTAGCGGCAATGCTTGTTAATAAGACAGAATTAAGCGTTGCAGTGTTTCCTAAATGAGGCCCCATCTCACCCTCCATCTCTGTGGTGCAGCCACAGAGAAAGTATTCATGCTTTCTCTGAGTGCCGAATGGACATCTGGACTGCATTCCTGAGTGTCAAGAGTAAGTGACTCATATCTCACCTTGATCAACCAATCAGGGACTGGCAGGGCGTGGTAACACCACGTGGGTCTCCAATGCCCGCCAAACTCTCAACCAATCAGCACACATCTGTGTCTTGGTCAAAAAGGGAGCGCAAGCTCAGATCGGGGCTCTCCTTGGCCATTTTCGCGCATACTCAGAGACAATCACGTGACAACTGCTGTTGTCTGCAAAGGGACTTGGACTTTGTTCTAAGCGCGAGGCCGAGGATCCCGTACGTACTCAGAATTCTACCAACGGGAACGCTCCGCTTGATCAACGGCAGCCCTCGTCGACCCTCGTCGACAACCTGAATAGCTTATTCAGAAGCAGCGCTGGACCGGGAACGAACCAGCTTCTTCCCGGGCAAAAGAGTGACTTGTGAGGACTTGCGGTCACACTCTGTGCATAGAGACTTTCTACTAGCCAGCCGGACTGCTGGTAGATCCCCTCGGAGCAACGACTGCCCTGCACGCCGCAGTTAGATTCCTCCGCCCGTCCTACTCCGAGCTGCACCTCGACTGGTTGGCCTGTAGCCAGAGGACGCTGGGACAACGCCCATTGGACAACCACTGGAACAGAGGCTGCAACAGAGCCTGTCAGCTGGTTTGGTGTTCGTGCCGGGAAATTTCAAATCCATACACAGTGGATAAGTAAACCCCATGTTTTACATTGCATCTCGAGAATTCAATTGTACCTCAACACAAGTTGTTATCAATTTAATTCATGAGTAATGTATTTACTTCCGAGTTTAGAGTAACAGTGGGTAATAACACTGATTAGCGATTTGGTAACCGAACTATATATATTGACATATATTCTCTGATGTGTATCTCTTTGTGTTTGCATCTCTTCGAGATTATATACCTTGTATATTGATAACCCTCACAGTAAGGTCTGCTGCTTGTATCCAGGCAGACTAGTATATGTTTGGTGCACAATTTATATTAATAAATGTATCTCGTGTTTTGAACCCGTGTGTGTGCGTTGTTAGTTGTTCTGACGATTGATTTTCTAAAAGCCACAACGAACAACCTTGTGATTACTGCTACAATTAATAATTGTCTCAGTAAACCTATCAAACCTCTACAAGGTGATCCAACATTTGACACTTACAGAGTGAGTTATGACTCTGGCCTACAGATGGGGAGTAAATCTGCTGAAGTAGTGGTTCCACACTGTCATCTTTTGAACACTTGTGTTTGTGTATTTCATGGATTTTCCTCAACTGGTAAGTGCATTTTGTCATTTTTGTTCTTATTTTAAAATAAACCGTTATTGTTTGTACAGGCCTGCTAGCAAAATGCATTTGCTGGCTGGGAGAGAGTTTCCATCACAATGTCCCAAAAAAGAAAATTTAATTAGACATCAGTTAGAACTCAGCTGTCTTAGACAACCAGAAAAGATTGTATTCCTCACATACCAACGTGTGCTTGGAAAACACATTTTATTAAACAAGTAGCTTATAAATTTATAGAAATCTAATTAGTTGGTTGATTAGTTTAGCAATCAACCAGATAACGTCACAACTCAATTTTTCAACTTGTCCTGTCCTGATCCAGATAAGTCAATATGTCTGCAGGTTTTTATTCCAGCATAGCCATTAATGAAGTTAATAAGTTATTGGTTTAAATGGTTAAGCTTTTCACATTCTGATTTTTTTAAGAGACACGTACTGTATATTTTGATGGAAATTGTTTGATATACACTATTTCACTTTTGTGTTCTATTAGTTTTCTTTTGTTTTTTTATAGTTTAGTTTTGCCTTTGATTCAGTTTTTGGAAGAATCTTGACTGAACTTGCAGTTAGTAACCTTTTTGAAGCTTGAAATTAATATTATGGAATTAATATTAGTAAATATTCATATTAATACATTTTATAAAGTGCCATGAAATTATTATAAGGCATTATTATTATTCAGTTGACGTGATAATTTTTCACAATGAGTTTCTTTCCTGTACAGTATAGATACTATTTATAAAAAAAGTGTTCCTTAGAGTTTTGATACTTTGATTTATGGCCATTTGGCTCTATTAAACTTTACTATATTAAATACTAAATATCATGTCTTTCATGATGAATGAACCCACAAACCCTTATCTTCCATGTCTTTTTTAACCACACAATTGTGATTATGATCAAATTATGCTTCCAATTCTGTCTTCATCGGGCATTACAATTTCACTTCATCTGCTTTCCAATTTCACTCACTACTGAACAGAGTAAAAAGCTTAGTTGTAGTTGTATTATACATGAAACTAAAACCTTTTTTCATTCTTTTAAAGGCTTGCAACTGGTAACATTTGTTTACAGTGTTTAATGCGAAAGATGCAGTGCAAGACATATCTGGAATTTCCCTGTGTCATTTATTTTTTAAGTGTCAGAGATTGTGTGCTTTTGGGGGTCTTAAGGAGGCTCTGCACATTACCACGGCACACTTTTGTGCTTACAATTCTCACAAGGTTGGGGAACTTGAGACTTTCTTAATGTTACCAGCCCTACTTAATTTGACAGCATCCTGTGTATGTCAAGTTCACATTCAATTAAAATTAGATTACTCCACTCAGAACAAGAGTGTAATCATTTTCACTGATGCTTTATATTTTAAATGTCTTCTTTAATATAACGTGAATTTATATATTTATATAAGTACACTACATTCCTATTAATTTGTCTCCAAATCTTAACTTTGGTTTTGCATTTGTCCATGCTTCACACAGCATAGTTTACTATAGTATTTATTACTATACTGTTTGTATCCACACAGCCATTGTGAAAAAGAATTAAGATCTCTATCTCCAAAATCTGAAGAGTAAATGTTTAATAGAAGGTTTCACAGAAAAAGTCCAGTAAAGACATGAAATTCATTGTTAACTTTATACATACGGTATAAACTATCCCTGCAGTAAACTTGCATGAATGACATGCTCTTCTGAACATCAGATCAAGAGTTTCAGACAAAAGTGTGGCAGATGCGGAGGCCTCTAAGTAAGACAGAAATGCTGCGGATATCTAACTTCACTCCCCAGCATTCTTCTGGCGAACGTTTCATTGCTGGAAAATTAATTTGATGAATGCAGAGCAAGGTTGATTTATCAACAGGAGATGAGAGACTGCTGTGTACTTTGTTTCACAGAGACATGGCTTACCCCAAACTTACCTCATCCTGCCATCCAGCCTGGTGGTTTTTCCATATGTTGTATGGATTGCATGAAATCCTCTGGAAAGGGGTATGCTTTCTGATAAACGCTTCATAGTGTCCTATCTCACTTCTGTTCCCCTGATCTGGAATACCTGATACTGAACTTCTACCTACTGAGGGAGTTTTCTTTTCTGTCATCATGATTCTAGTTTACATACCACCTCAAGCAGACAACAAACTCATACTCAACGAACTATACAATGTAATTAACAAACATGGAACTGCATACCCTGCTGCTATATTCATCTTAGCTGGAGATTTCAATCAGGCCAACTTTAAGAAAGTACATCCAAAATACTACCAGCATGTCTCCTGCCCCACTAGAGAAACTAACACTCTAGACCATGGTTACACTACCATCAAGGGTGCTTACTGCTCTTTCCCTCGTCTGCATTTCAGTCAATCACATAACCTGTCTGTGCTCCTGCTTCCTGTTTACAAGTAGAAACTGAAGCATAAGAATATATTAGTGAGAACAGTATGTTGTAGTTCTGGATCCCGAGATGAAGTTAAACAGATTTTTATTGCAGTTCTATTGCATGCAAGGAACAATAAAACCGAAGTATTGTTTGAAGTACCGGTACAAAACTTCCAGTTTATATAGCCCTTTTCTGCCGCTTCTGACGAAGCTCGTTACCAGGGTAATGGGTGGAGGTCACAGTGTCTGGCCAGTTCACAGACTTTGGTCACCCTTAATGGTCCGTGTTAGGTTTATTTCCCTGGGGGTTTCCTAGCTGGCATCTGGAATCCTTATCAGTTATCCCCCTTTCCTGCAATAACTTAAAGCCTGGAATGTCTTGTGTCACAAGAAGTTCAGTCCTTGTGCAGAAAGGAATCAGTTAACCCCTTCTTCACATCTTATATCTTTCTTCAGGTACAATGCTGGTCCGAGGAGACAGAGGAAGTGATATAAGACTGAACATGGTACAATCCAAAGATTCAAAGCAAAGACACATCAACCAACAATGAGAACACCACAGTCATTACAGACTTACTCAAGAAATGTGTGGAAAATTGCATATCTACGAAAATAATCTGGGTTTTTCCCAACCAGAAACCATGGATTAACTGCAAATTTCATTCAATGCTAAGGACCCAATCCTGATTTTTTAAATTCAGTGATTTAGAATTATATAAGAAAACTAGGTATGACCTCCTGAAAGCCATCAGAAGCTCTAAAAGAAAATACCAGATCAAGCTAGAACTGCAGTCTAACACCTCTAATCCTCGGCGTACGTGGCATGGATTACAGGCCAATTATGAATTTTAAAGTAAAACCAAGTGGAATCATAAATACTAATAACTCTTTTCCAGATGAGCTTAATGCCTTTTTGAATATGTGAACATGGAATCACCCGTGGAAGTTCCTACAGCCTCTGATGACTCTGTGCTCTCTGTCACTCTAGCTGACATCAGATCAACCTTTAAACGGGTTAAAACTTGCAAAGCAGTCGGCCCAAAAATAATTAACCTGGTTGTGTTCTCAAAGCTTGCAAAGACCAGCTGGCTGGAATGTTTACAGACATATTTAATGTCTCTCTTCTACAGTATGCTATGCCCACCTGCTTCAAGAGCACCACCATTATTCCAGTACCCAAGAAAAATAAGGTAATGTATCTTAATAATTATCATGCAGTAACACTCAGATCTATCATAAGAAAGTGTTTTGAGAGGTTAGTAACATCACACATTAACTCTGGTTTCACAGACATCTTGATCCACTTCATTTAGCATACAGACACTAGGTCCACAGCTGATGCCATCTCTACACACTGCTTTGGCTCATCAATATAAAAATCTATGCCAGATGATATTCATAGATTATATTTAAACTTTAATACCTAAGCAGGTGTTAGCCTGGTCGGTACCTGGATGGGAGACCTCCTGGGAAAAACTAACTGGATTCTATACTTCCAGACGGGGAAAAATCAATCTGTAAGAATTTCCTCCACTCTGAGAATCATCACAGAAGTCCCCCAGGGCTGTGTGCTCATTCCCCTGCTCTACCCCCTGTTTACCCACAATTGTGTGGCTAGACACAGCCCCAACTTCATCTTTAAATTTGCTGATGAAACCACAATTGTAGGTCTGAACACAAATAATGATGAAACAGAGTACAGTAAAGAGGTTGAGGATCTAGAGGTATGGTGCCAGGACAACAACCTCTCTCTCAATATCAGCAAAACTAGGGAGCTAGTTGCTGACTTCTGAAAATAGAGAGGAGGCCATGTCCCTGTCTACATCAATGAGGCAGCTGTGGAGATGGTTAGCAGCTTCAGGTTCCTGGTCATTCACATCACATAGATGAAGTAATCATGAGAGCACACCAGTGCCTGTACATCCTCAAGAAACTCAGGAGTTTGGGATGTCTTCACAGACATACAGTACATTTATATAGATGCACTGTAGAAAGTATTCTGATTGGATGTATTACAGTTTTGGTATGGCAATTGCTCAGCTCATGAATGTACACTAAAGGTTGTGGCAGCTGTACCACAACGTAAAGGATGTGACAGCTGTATACCATCACTGATAGAGAACTCCCTTCTACTGTATCTAGACCATCTTCACTACATGCTGCCTCAGAATGGCAAATAATATAATCAAAGACTAAAATCAACCTGGGAATGCACTTTTCTCTCTTCTTTCTTCTGGCAGAAGATAGAGTATAGGATTATACAAACCCGGACCTCTAGATTTAAAAAAAGCTTCTATCCAATGGCCATAAAACTCCTAAACGCAACCTTTTAAATCCTCCCACACTAACACCCCTCTGTCTTGCACTTAACATACATTAACAAATGAACATTCATTTTTCATTCATTCAGGTGAAGAGATACTAAAAACATGTAACATGTAACAGATGCAGCCATTCAAAATGCGCGGTACAAACCCGCGGTACGGTAAACTGCCCTGCGGTAAGTGATTGGCTGGCTAAAATGACCGACAGGGGCACTCGTGGTGCATTGGTTGGTAGTGAAAAGATTTAATCATTTAATGTCTTTACTGTGCACATTTTAATCCGCTTAGTTTTGAATATTTATATGGAATTTTACCACTAAAGGGAAATTTTAGTAGCTGAGCATAAAAAGAAGAGGAGCGTAACACATCTGAAGGTCATAAATGATATTAATTTAGGAACATAAACATTACTGTATGTACGTAAACTGTACTGTGTATGGCTGGTCTTAGTAGTTTAAAGAAAAAATACACACCAGTCTTCCATTTCTCCCTAAACATTTTAAGCATGAAAGTTTTATGAAACGGTACCCAATTATGCGATTGCTGTATAGAATGAATTTTAATTTAATAAAATTAACACAAAAATTAAGCTGTTTACATCTTACTGTTACACCAACACATTAGTATGTTAAAGCGATTTCATTGAGGAGCCTAGCTTTCTTAACTAGTAAGTACTGTACTTCCTTGGTTTTGGAGGGGGGAGGTGTCTTTCGCTGGAAATCTCGCCCCCTTCTACTTTGAAAATACCTGTGAAACCGGTTTAATTCGTCACAGCCAGCACTCCCGCAGAGAGGGGGGTTGTACTCGTTAATGTCTTAGTTGGAACACATCATTATATCTCATTTTGTATTTCTATAAAAAAGTCGTTTGCCCAGCCTAACACTATTGTTGTTATTGTTTTTATCCTGTAAAGCGCTTTGAGGAGCACAGCTTTCTCACCACTTAGATTACTTTTTGATACCATCCTTACACAAAGCAGAAACTTCTTGTATTTTCTGATGACATACAAGTGGAAAGATTACAGATTTTAATCGTCTTTTTTTTGAACCAGGGAAAATCTGATCATGTTTCTCTATAATAATAATAAAAAAACTTTATTTTACATATCACCTTTAAAAGTGGCATCTCAAAGCAATACAGTAGATGTAAACCACAGATTACAAAGTAAATACCAAGACAAACGCAAACGCGTTTTTAATAAAATGCTTTTATTCATTCAGCAGAGAGAGAGCGTAAAACCTGGGCGTAACAGCTGTTCCTTTTTCTGATCACTCGCTCTCTGGATGAACGTCTCACCTGTCCTGTTCTTTGTTTTCCTAATTTGCTGATTATACCTTCTGCGATCCACTCCTGCCCTCACACCTAAAGAAGACTATTTTAAATTTCTTTGTGCGGTCCATTGTGCAATTAACCCTTGTATGTGCTGTCCTTAAGGTGATATCACATAAAGGTGATATGTAAAATAATGTTTTTTATTATTGTTATAGAGAAACATGATCAGATTTTCCCCTGTTCAGAAAAAAAGATCTAAAGTATACTAGCTTGTCACTAGTATACTTTTAATACAGTCTTTGCTGTGCTCTAGAGGATCCTTGTGATATTTCGAGCTCTGGTTGAATGATAAGTGTCGCAGTTTAAATAAATTTCGTAGTTGGAAATTATCAAAAACGCTCTGTTAAAAGCAAGGGAGTTTTTATGTCCGTTGCAGTTTTTTGAATCCCCGGCGAAACACATTACATAAGAATCAGCGCTTTTATATATCGCCTTTAAAGGTGGCTTCTCAAAATGCTTTACAGGATAAAAACAACAATAACAGCAAAAACAACAATATTGTATTTCATTGCACTTTGACAGATCGTTCTTAAATCAATTGTTGACTTTTCTCTCTTTACTACTGAACTTGTTTGGATTGACTGAGCTCCGTTCTGTACCACACAATGATCCCCCCAGAGTCTCTGCCCTGTGTGATTTGGTTTTTTTTGACAGAGGGTAAAAAACTCTCTCTCTCGCTTGCCCTCCCCCCCCGTGTATTGTCTGTTTTTTTGTGCTGTCCTTTGACAAAACAAGGCTCGCCAGATAATGTTAATCGAAACCTGTTTTTCTAGCTTTTAAAGTCGTGCGATGTGTAAGCGGGAACACATCATTATATCTTACATATGAAAAATACATAATATAGCTCCCAAACAAACGCAAACGTGTTTTTAATAAGATGCTTTTATTCACTCACTATCCGACAACTTCAGGAAGACTAAGGGAGGACTAAGGGAATTGTTATCTGTTGTTGAAGCTCTGTGAGCTTGGTGACTTTGCCGCAGCCTCTGTTCTGTGGGCGACAGCAGGACCAGGTCGTCTGCAAAGAGCAGGAACTCGATTTCTGTAATTAATGCATATCAGTAAATCAAGGGACAAAACAATTATTGCGCCCGGCTCCTCAATGGGCTTTGACGTGCTAATGCGTTGGTTTAACAGTCCGGGTGTGGCAATGTTTTTTATTATTGTTATAGAGAAACATGATCAGATTTTCCCCGGTTCAGGAAAAAAGAACTAAAGTTTACTAGTTTGTCACCCTTCTCATCCCCTCTTTGCTAAATGGCTTTTGAATAGAGTCACATGAAGAGAGAGGTGAAACAGCCCTACACAGCCCTGTCGCAGTACACGAATATAATTATATCTTATTAATTTCTTTAGATACGTGATTCTTTTAATACAGTCTTTGCTGTGCTCTTGGGGATCCTTGTGATATTTCGAGCTCTGGTTGAATGATAAGTGTCGCAGTTTAAATAATTTTCGTAGTTAGAAATTATGAAACGCTCTGTTAAAAGCAAGGGAGTTTTTATGTCCGTTGCAGTAAAAGAAAATGCCTGACAAAGTAGGGCTTGGACAGATTCCAAGTGCATTTTTGCAATTTACGTTGCATTGTCCATTGTGCTGCTGTAATACAGTTTAAAATAATTCAAAGTCTAAACAGTATCAGCTTTATTTATGGGTTGCAATTTCAAAAAAGCCAAAAACCGCACTCAAAATGCAATTTAGAGCTTTCTGGCAAGAGGAGACACCCAAATTAATAATGTACTGTAACATGCCACTGTTTGTGCATAAACAAGGTTATACTGCTATTTCCTTAGATACGCGATTAAAAAAAAAAAAAATTGAATCCCTGGCGGAACACATTCCATAAGAATCAGCGCTTTTATATATCGCCTTTAAAGGTGGCTTCTCAAAACACTTTATAGGATAAAAACAGTAATAACAGCAACAACAACAATATTGTATTTTATTGCACTTTGAAAACCAAGTAATAACTTAACTATATGTGCAAACGTTTTATGATATGTCGCTGTTGTGAATGTCTGTTATTTGCCTGTCTGTCCTGGCTCTCTCGCTCGCCCTCCCCCCCTCTCTCCCTCAATTCAATTCAAGGTGCTTTATTAGCATGACAGATGGGTACAATCAGCGTTGGGTATTTACTTTGCTTTGAGATGCCACTTTTAAAGGTGATATATAAAATCAAGGCTTTAACTTGCTTTAACTCCGCAAGTCTGAGTTCTTGTGT
This sequence comes from Lepisosteus platostomus, assembly GCF_059453375.1. NCBI lineage: Eukaryota > Metazoa > Chordata > Actinopteri > Semionotiformes > Lepisosteidae > Lepisosteus > Lepisosteus platostomus. The sequence goes on along the minus strand of NC_142618.1, from coordinate 23,778,493 downwards.
CTGTCCTATCCGAACTCGAAAGTATTACAATATGTATCTTTATAGCAGGTGGTGTACAGCTTTTTAGTATAGATTACACTTTTTTAAAATGTATTTAAAAAATAAGAACGATTACAATCTAATCTTTCCACGTTTGATCCCAAGATCCCAAGAAAAATAAATCTAAACGGGGAGAAAGCTATGCTGAAATTTATTAAGATACTTAGAAGACAAAGATATCAATTTATGTTGCATTTGTCTGATTGTGAATCAAAAAACACATATATTTAAACCCGCGTTTGCGATTTAAATCAAAACGCGATTTAAATCAATATAAATGTTTATATTGTAACGCCTAGGTGACTATTCATTGTTATTAAAATGACTTAAATTCGATCATGTTGTGATATTTAGAAATATAAATTTGTTTGGTGCGAGTGAGGTTTTATTTAATCTGTGACTCAGGGAAACGTTTCATTTTTTCAAAGAAATGTTTGTTAAAGGAAATTCATGGCTCCAGCAGGATTTGATCACAGACCGTCAGGAACCTAACCCACTGCGCCACCGGTAAGGTCACGTGCAGGGTGCTGAAAAAGCACTACAGAAACATTATCAACAGTCAATGTACAGCGTGTACTATTCTTGTGTTGCGGTACATGAATATAATGATATCGTTATTAATTTCTTTAGATACGCGATTCCATATTATATTCCCTTTTAATCAAATTCTAAAAGTATGCTTGTTGACTCCGGTATCACGTTAGTTAAAGACTTCGATGCCTAAAATGTTTAGGGAGAAATGGAATACTGGTGTGTATGTTTTCTTTAAAGTACCGAGACCAGCCATATACTGTATGTTTAAGTTACAAAATTAATATTGTTTATGGCCTTCACACGTGTTACAGTATGCTCCTATTCTTTTTATGCTCAGCTACTAAGATTTCCCTTCAGTGGTAAAATTCCATATAAATATCCAATACTTAAACGGGCACAGTAAAGACATTAAAAATACATATACATACTGTATACAGTACAGTTTGCATACAGTAATATGTTTATGTTCCTAAATCAATCTTTTTTATGAGCATGTGAAAGGCATGGTGAATCGGAGATTCTCAAAAATTACTGTACTTTGCATGATTGGAAACAAATGCGTGATTGCGAAATGCTGTGGTGTTACTTTTACAAAGAGAGTCAATGAAAAAAAGAATGTGGACCAGGGCAATACTTTGAGTTTACAGCTTGTCCAAGGTCATTCATTATTAATACTATTAGTAATATCTTCGTTAAAGACTTTGATGGCGACAGCTCAAACATGAGAGGTTGAGCTTTATTAGCTCCACCTTGCGGAAATTCCAGATACTATTATTTTGCTTGAGGTATTATAGGAGAATTTACAGTAACTCGCGGTAGACTGCGTAAAGCGCACCGCAAAATAATGCGGTATCGCCCGCGCATTTTGAATGGCTGCATCTGTAAATGACAATGGAAGTCTCTGTAAGAATCTTGACGTGATGGGTAATACCTATAGTAACTAGTGTCAATATTTACACTTTCTAGGATCATCACACCAAGGGATGTTTACTTACATCTTACACTTACTTTACATTCTGGGTAAATGATTAAGAGTCAATTAATCACAAGGAAGACAAGTGGGAGAACTCATGCCAGCTATAGCTTGATTGTGAATATGCTTGAATATTCAGGCTGTCGAAAAAAATAAAGACTCCAACTTATTTTGTTATCAAGCAAAAATAACAGTGGTTTCACAAACACAAGATTTCTTCTATTGCAGAAAAAATATTTAGGGCAGACTTTTCTTTCTTACTCACTCTCTTGATCTGGTGTCTTGGAAAAAAAGTCCTGATTCAAACTGCTTTCAGTTACAAGGTTGAAAAAGTCGGACTACCAGCTCCATTGGAGAGAGAAGAAGACCCAGTCACTAACTAAACCAAAATTAGTTGAGTGCTGGTTTTTAAGGTGTGACATCACAGCGTTTGCTTGAGGGTGTTATCGGTTATAGTCCTGGTATCAACCCAGCAGGTCCCCCATTGGTAGATTGTCCTTTGAGTGAAGGACAGTGAACGTGGACCCATGGCCTTGGGGAAAAGCAGACTACAGACTCAACTTTTCATACTGGGACTTCCAACATTTTTATTTCTACCACTGAGTATAGAAGTACATCTTGAAATAGTAAAATAATGTTTCTTGTCTTTATTTTTTGTGTCCCATAATGCCTCACAAAATTTCACCTAAAGCTAGAGGACATTTGTTGACGGTATATAAAGAAGGTCAAGAAAAGTGCAGGAACAGATGATCACAAGGAGAATTACATTTTTTTGAGCCTGTCAAAGAACCAGAAGATAAGACTTCAAAGTGCTAGAAGATAATCTGATCATGTACAAAATAGGAAGAAAATGCAAGAAAATGATTATTTTTCATTTCAGATCATTAAGATTTTAGTGGAGTGGTTCTCAAGAACATAGGGAATACAGAATGCTGTATGCAGTGCAGTACATCAGATGATAAAAGATTAAAACCTAAAAAAAATGTTTTGCTTCTTTTCAAGAAAGAAAATTCTAATTTGAGTTTTATAGATTCTGCAAAAGATTACTGAGACTAAAAACACTTGTCAGTGAGCATCACTGTGCATGAAAAGTCTTTAGAGCTTAGGGGGTAAATCAAGCTGTGATAAGAATTGGAAAGTAGCCTGAAGAAAAGCAAGGTAATCAGTGGCAAACTACTGTACACAAATCTCTCAGCGAAAGAAAACTGGCAACATTCACAAAAGTTGTCTTGATTCAATTGTGTTCTTGGCATAAAAACAATCTAGCCTTGAGCGGATCTGGTGGAAAAATTAGTCATCTGTCCAGTAGAACAATTTAAGTTTTGTTAAAACTAATAAGTCACTGAGGTATACTGCACTCTCAGCACTTGTCAAAAGTGAAAACATTGGAAATAGTGCATCTTCCTCCTGAAATGTAGAGTGTTTCATTAATAGGAAGCTGAAAACAGAGACAAATAAAAATAGCAGCATTTCTGTACTATACGTTTTATGGTTTTGATGAAGAAATGCCTGAGGTCACAAAATACACTGTTGTTACTGTAGATGTGAAATTTCAGAAACCTTTACTGGATTATCAAATTCTAGTTAATAAATTCAAATTCAAAGAGATTTATTGGCGTGACTGATGAATAGCAGTGTTGCCAAAGCAGATACAATTAGCACAACATTTGCAGAAATCTACAGTACAAACATTAATGTACAGTACAGTACATTTACATACCTCACATAAAACATTATTGTGAGACAGGTTTACAGTCAGTTCTTCAGACTGTAACAGGAGATCACTTACTAGGCTGCCATCTCTACTGATTTTCCTCCCCCGTTCCCCAGTAAGATCGGAAACTGTCCTGAAATTGAGGTGTGGGAATTCTGGGAAGAAATGTGTTATTTTGGGGAGGATTGTTTGTCTACTTATAGAGTATTTATCACAGTGCAGCAGAGAAAGTGCCTCTCTGTCTTTGCTTTTCACTACTGGCAATGAGAACAAATCTTGTCCCCTCTGGGCAGCAAAGTCTGCCTGTTACCCAGTTTCTATGGCCAGGCTGTGGTCACTGAGCCCATACTACAGTATATCAGGATTTTTTCTGATTATCTCTTTACAATGTGTATTGTCTTTTTAGGTCCTGAAGCATTTCACTTTGTGCTGTGCTTGTATAAGTATCTTAGTGGATAAAGTCTTTGTCACACTACAGGACTCGACACAACTTCTAGTCGGAGAGCATGTCAAATTTAACAACTGCAGTTGCTGAATCTCCCTGCCTTTTCTATCCTAGAGGGTGTCAAATTATACGACTGGGAATCACAGGGGGTGACTAATTACACGATTCCCTCATGACTTTTTATCACAGTTCCAAATCTTGTAATAAGCCGCGAAAGTACTGTGAGGTCACCTCATTTTGGCAGCCAATCAACGTGGAGCACACCGGATTAAGAGGAGGAGCACCACACAAAAGTAAACAAAGTAAATAAACAACAAACACGAAACAGACATCTGTGCTAGCTCCAATGTTCGACAAAACTCTTCTCGATTAGCACAGTCCAAAACACTCGCTTTCCTCCTTCTTTGCAGCCACATTGTATGCATTGTACTTCCGGTTGAGCACTCATTGGCTGTAGACTGTTGCAGACACAAGAGCACACACTTTACAACTTGCGACTTGCTACGAGAAAATCAAATCCATTTGATTTTATCGTAGCAATTCACAGAGAGTCATAGGGGCTATTAAGAGCGCTCTACAACTTGCTGTGATTTTCTTAAGATTATGTAAATGAAAGTTACAACTGAAAATTCTAGGAAAAGTCGTGAGCACTCATTGGCTGTAGACTGTTGCAGACACAAGAGCACACACTTTACAACTTGAGACTTGCTACGAGAAAATCAAATCCATTTGATTTTATCGTAGCAATTCACAGAGAGTCATAGGGGCTATTAAGAGTGCTCTACAACTTGCTGTGATTTTCTTAAGATTATGTAAATGAAAGTTACAACTGAAAATTCTAGGAAAAGTCGTGTAGTATGATGGTGGCATAAGGTAGCATTGCTAGGCTTGTGCTGTAATTTGGTTGAATGTGTTTTGTGTTGTTTTGGTTGCACTGTCTTGAAGTTGAATGGTGTCAGTGAGATTCAGGACCAGGTGGCTGAGGGGGCTCTTCTCTGGGCTCTCTTTTGGCTTAGGTTTGTTACATCAGGGGGTCAATATTCAAGATTGCAGAGGGCAAGACAATGACAAAGCAGAACAATCATGTACAGTACAAGCATATATAGTAAACTATTTGCCCAATGAAACCATTGCATACACTTGTGAGCCTTATGCTTAGCTAAAACCTAACAATTTTTGTGCAGTTAGTGAAATATAGGGCATTACTGAAAATGAATAAGTAAAGGTTAATTGCATGTCGAAAGGAAGAAAGAAAAATACAATCTTTCAGCTGTTGAGCCTACCTCAGGTTTGAGAGAGAAAGTGGAAAGTAGTAGGTATACTGTATAAATGGCAACTAAGAACACAGTAGGTGAAAAAGAGTGTTAAAGCAAAAAGATAGTTGTGGAAAAACGAAATTTGTAAATAGATATTAAAAAGGAGATAGTCAATCATTGAAGAATGGAAAATGTGTGACTTGGAGACAAGGATAATTCTGGGTTCTGTCCTCTTTCTGATGTAGTATTTTTGGATTCTGCTGTCTCACCTACAGTACCTGTACTGTTTCTCCTTGGGAGAAAAGTGAAGATGCATGAATAGCATCATATAGATGCATATAGATCACAGGTAAGAATGTTAATTACTGTATGGTACCTTTCCGTACAGGACAGGAGAGCCCTTGTCCCTTAAATAGAGTGAAAGAGCCATAAAATCCAACAAGACAGACAATCAAGTGACACTTCTAAGAACACCATTAGTTTAGATTGCAATAAATCATAATAAAAAATATTAAGAATACATCTTAAATTCCCAAGGTACACAAAACAGTTAAAGACTATTGTGCGTTCCTTTCTTTATTAATTAGTAATAATTTTATTACATTATAAAGTACTAGCATGGTAAGAGAATTTAGCATGTAGAATGTTCATTTTCAAACATTTGAAATTTGACTGTTTTTTATTGACAGGTGCGCAGCTTAGCAGAACTGCAAAATTTGACAACATTTCTTTTTCGGGAAAATAACAATGCATCACTAAATGTCTAGGTGTTGATTAAAACTAACCCTAGCCTGGGCACTTCTAGAATATGTTTAAAAAGCTTGCCTTAAAACACTGTATTTAATAAGTTATTCAAATGACTCCAAGTTAGTCAAAACATTGAAAGTAGCAGTTTTACAGTATTTTAAATGTATCTGCTGTAAATCTGTTTTAACTTTCTAGTATTTCTTTTTTTGTAACCTGCTACTGAAATGGTAATAAAATATGCATGGTTTGAGACTTTGTTCGGTTTGGTGCAGGTTAGGGTTAAAAATGCCACTAAATTTCAGCTAAAGTTACCATTGTGTCTGGCTTTAAATGCATGAAAAAAGAGATTGCAGAAAGTAGAAAATGTGTTTTCAAACTTTTGATTTTTGACCATTTTTTATTTACAGGCGTGCGGCTAAGCAAAACCTGCTAGAATATTCTTCAAAAACCTTGCCTTAAAACACTGTGTTCAAAAGTTATTTAAATAACTTTTAATTTGTCAGAAAAGTTGAATGTAGCAGTTTTAAAGTATCTGAAATGTATCTGCACTGAATCTGTTGGTAAGATCATTAAAATAATCCTTAAAAAATATCAGATTTAATCAAGAAAGGACATGGGGTCATTGTTGAAACTGCTTTTGTTCTTCTCAAAAAATTAATAAAACATTTATTTATTTTTCTTTTCACATCTCAGTTTCATGTAACAACTGGGAGTTATTTTGTGATTATAGACTTTCCCTTTGTGTGACTTCTTGTAAAGCCTGGCACCACAAACAACCACATGGAGAGGCCTGTGCACTATCGCTCTTGGCAGCCTCAGACAGTGGTTTATCCATAGCAGACAGGTGGTGTAGCTCTAATGGCTGCTATACAGTCTCTAGAAGCTGGATTTCACTCAAATGTACCTTGATTATTGTTACTTTTCAGGAGGAGACCCCTTTAATTTGGGCAGAATTTCTGCTTTACAATCCACAACCCAAAGGCACAATGAAAGACCTTGAAAAAGCTACTAAGGACTGGTCCTCATCAGTTGTATCATTGGAGTTGAAGGTAAAGGAACTTTCTAGTGAAGTGACCAAACTTTGAAAAAAATGTAATTGATTTACAGAGGATGTTAAGAGGTTATAATATCGGAAATATTGCAGGCTGTCAAGAGGGTCCATGTTCCCCTGAATTTATTGCTCGGTTTCTAGTGGAGGTTCACGGCCTGCAGGAAACACATGTGCTGGACAGAGAAAACTGGTCTTTCCAGTCTAATCCCAATAATGAGGCCACATCCCTTCATTTTTTAAGCACTTTATTGTGAAAAAGGAGATAATCTTCTCAGCCAGGCAGATAGGTCAGTGGCAATTTCAAAGCAAGAATGTGTTCATTTTTCCTGACAGAAACTGACAGAAAAGTTGTCAATATGGAGAAGTGAGGTGCATGTTTGCTAATTTTCCTGCAGTTCATTATGGGCTGATCTTTCCTGTTTGTTTCGAGAGACACTATTCAATAATAACCAATGTATCTTTGACAACCCTCAGGATGCTATGACTACTGTTAAGCAGAACATTCTTCCTGAAGTCTCTCTTGACTGAGTTGGCTTACACAATATACAGTACAGTATGTGCATGTCATCTGCATGTGTTTACTATATAGTGAGAAGCTAAAACTCGGCTTCTCATTCTTTTTAATGGGCAAATTGGGATGGGAATTTAATATCTGTTCGAGTGAAATATACTTTCTGGTTAAGACCAGATGGGTAAACAGAGCTATTTTACTAAATATTTTACTCTACATTGTCACCTTCCCTCATTTTATGCTTCATATTAATAAGTGTATTTGGGCCACTGGAATCTTAAAGTTGTAGTTTTTAGTGTATTTATATATTTGCATGGATATTTTTACTTGTAATACTTGTATTTGTTCTTTCTTAGCCTTATTTCCGGATATCATTTTATTAATGTGTTCATTTTTAGTTTTTATTTAGACAAACCAGTGCTGAGATCTCTCGAGTCTCCTGTATTAGAATTGTACTTTATATTTACTTAATGTGGCAAAATCACCTAAATAGATGTTACGTCCCAGTGTGTGTGTTTTTTCTGTTATGTCCACACTGCTGACCCTTGATTGTTCTCCCTTCCCCATTGGCCCACCATCACACCACATTTTCAGTATGACGTCATCATCAATTAACTCTCAGCCAATCAGAACACATTTTATTAACTATATAACATGGAGGCTTTCAGGAAGAAAAGGCCTTTCGTTTGACTTCGGTCCCGTTTGGTTTTGGTTATCGCTTCGCTTTGCTTCTGGTTATTGCTTCGGCTTCGTTTGTTGGTTTGTTTTGCTTTGTGTGTGTGTATTTTCGTATAGCTTCGGCTTTGTTGTTTTGTTGGTTTTTTGTTAGTTTCTTTGTACTTTCGTTTGTTTGTGTGTTCATCCTTGTTTTGCCATTACCTTGCCCCAGTGTTACATGTTCAACTTTTGTGTTCTTTTGTACCCTGCTCCTGTTGATTACTCTTGTTTTCCCTTATTTGTTGTCCTGGTTCACCTGTGTTTTTGTGTGAACTTTTGTATATAAGGTTAGCTTAGGTTGTTGGGTACACTTACACACTTAGTTGATTTTGTATTAGTACACTAGTTTAGTACGGGTGAGTGACATTTGTCTTGTATGGTTTTGGGTAGTCAGTGCAGGTTGGCTAGGGTGTTGAAGACGCCGAAGACCGTGTGTTTCGGGTTTTCTTTTGTAGTCAGATTATCTTTCCCTCACTGTCCTCGCCAGCTCCATTTTGTTTGTTATTTTCTTTTCTTTGGCACCACTCTAGTTCCTTACCCTTATCACGCTTCCTAGTCCCTCACCAAAACCCACCTGCTTCCAAAAGAATTATCCTAAATGTTACACCCCTTTACCCCTAGACACTTGGGGTCGTAACAATAGATAAAATATTCATCTTATGTTTCATGTAAAATAGGGGTGTCAAGTGACTATTGCACTCTTTTATGCACTAGTTCTGGCATGTTTCAGAGGTTTTCTTTTACATTTTTCACTCAAGAAGGCCGGGTCTATCCTCAAGGACCCCAGTCACCCTAACCACAACTTGCTCTCTCTACTAACATCCGGGCAATGATACCAAAGTATATAGACCAAGACCACCAGCTTCCCAGGCAGTAAGATTGCTAAAAAGCCAACCACAGCAGATGGCTGCAATTACTTCCTTGAACTGACAGGTGCACTGGCACCCTCCTGTCACTTGCACTCTCAGGACACATACGAAGAGTGCTAAATACAGTACCTCCTATCCTTGTGTTACTTTCACACAATCTGTAAACTGTATTATAAATTGCAATTGTGTAATTTATTGTATCCTAGTTTTTTTATTTTCGTTAATCTAATCCCTATAAATTCCAGTCCTTTCACTCTTCTATCCCTCTTAACAAGCTCGCGGGCAACGCATTTCATTGCCGACAACACTGGTGAATGCTGTACTTCTTGTGTGTTAATAAATAAACCTTGAACCTTGAACTACAGTATGTGTTAGGGGTGTGAAAGAAAAATTATGATTATCAGTGATGCAACCATTAGGCTCTGCAGTTTAAGTACAGTACAGTATATAATGCTTTGTTTAGAGGAAGCATCTGTGGGTAGGGGTCGGAATGCTGCTTTTTCTTCCTGTTCTTTTTTTCTTTCTTCTTTGAAAATGCAAGAATTATGATTTGGGCCAATTTAATACAATTGCTGTGTTTTCTTTTCCTGATGTCAGTGATGTTTTTTACCCATACTAACAGTATTTACAGTATGATGAATTCCAAGTGTAAGTAAAGAGTTAGTTGTGGCTCTGTAAAACTTACCATTTGGAATGTTAGTGGAATTAATTATTTGTTGAATCATAATAAAGTATTAACACATATTGCCTTCTGACAGAGTTGGGTGGGGCAGCTTTTTGTTCTAATTTTCAGGCAAAATCTGTGGGTGGCCACTCATGTGCACAATATTACAGTATGTCTTTCATAATATCACAAAAAGTATCAAAAAAGTATCAAAGCCTCTGAATATCCATGTGAGCACAGGCTACAAAAATCATCAAGAAATTAAAGCTGCAATGTACAGCTCAGACATTGCTTAATGTACATGAGAAAAACTGACCAGTCGGGCAGGAGGAAACTAGTGTGAATTTGCCACTGTGATGCCAATGAACTCACACAACCACATTGAAAGATTTCCAACAGTTAACCACATTGAAAATATGCATCAGTCAACAATATCCAGAACACAAAACTAGCCAGAGTGGCAGTCCGGCACAAAATCAACCATTACGAAAACATAATCTTTCTCAAATCCTGCATGGAGTTTGCAACAAATCTCAAGAGTGATCCTGATATTTGTTTCTGATTGATCGTAAGACCTTGCAAAAGGTGTTATGGTCAGATGACACCAAAGTGAAATCTGTGGTCTAAATATCAAGATTTTGTACAATATGTCACAGACCCAACACAGCACACATCTCAGTCATCATTATCTCTACATTTAAGCATAATAGTGCAGGGACAGAAACGTTTTTTAGGATTGAAGGAAAAATAGACGATGCAAAGTTCAAGAAATTCCTAGAGGAAAACCTGGTTCAGCCTGCTAAAGCCTTAAAACTGGGATGAAATCTCAGTTTTCATCAGGAAAAAGATAAGAATGGTCCTATTTACACACAGTATGCAGAGACAGGAAATTCTACAGAGAGAAACCTGCAATGCATATTTCAAAACACACTGTAAATATTTGATGTTTTCATAAATCTGAAAAATATATACCTTCAGCTCCCAAAAGAAATATAGAAATATACACACATGTTAAAATATTTGTGCATCTCTCTTCCTCTGTACAGTATATGCACAACTCAGAAGGAAACATTACTATAGTAACACTGTTGTCATATGAGTGTTTTTTATATTATTCACAAACTAAATGGAACGATTGTGTGTTATCAAATGTTAACTAATCAATTCATCATGTTTTAGGAAAGATGTTTATTATAATTTAAACTGTCATGTTGTTCACACAATAATATATCCCTGAGTAATTATTAAAACCTGTTGGACATGATAAAACGTACTATGGCTCATAGGATCTTTGACTGTTACAAGATTAGCTTTCAGCATAATCAATTACTTTCACCTTGATTTAATAATATGTTCCCATCACTCTTTTGAATCAAACACCTTGTTTAACATACAGTACAGATGCAGCCATTCAAAGTGAGCGGTACAGACACGTACCGCAGGTAATTGGCTGCAGTGTCGCGTATCATGACGTAAGATGACGCGGGGTACCGCGGTACGTGATTGGTTGACCGACAGGGGCACTCGTGGTCCGTTGGTCTGTCGTAGAAAGACTTACTGTACAGTAAACGTCTTTACTGTGCCCGTTGTAGATATTGAATTTTACCACTGAAGGGAAATCTTAGTAGCTGAGCATAAAAAGAATAGGAGCATACTGTAACACGTGTGAAGGCCATAAACGATATTAATTTTGGAACATAAACATACAGTACTGTATATAGCTGGTCTTGGTACTTTAAAGAAAAAAATACACACCAGTATTCCATTTCTCCCTAAACATTTTAAGCATCGAAGTCTTTAACTAAAGAGATACCGGAGTCAACAAGCATACTTTTAGAATTTGATTATTAGGGAATATAATATGGAATCGCGTATCTAAAGAATTTAATGACGATATGATTATATTCGTGTACTGCGACAGGGCTGTGTAGGGCTGTTTCGCCTCCCTGTTCATGCGAGTTGTCTTGTAGCCTACTGGTCTACGTGCCTGACTAACAACGCACAGGTTGTGTGTTCAAATCCAGCTGGTGCTGGACTTTTCTTTTAACAAACATTTCTTCTAAAAAATAGAATAGCGATATTATGGACAATCAATTGACTTTTATATTTCAAAATATCACAACATGATCGATTTTAAGTCATTTTTGATAACAATGAATAGTCACCTTCTTCCCTTCTGACAGCGGTTCCTGCTTCTATTGTGTGTGTGTGTGCAATAGAGTAAATTTTTATAGAGAAATGGAGGCTGGACAGTATGCGTTACAATATAAACATTTATATTGATTTAAATCGTGTTCTGATTTAAATCGCAAACGCGTGTTTAATTATGTGTTTTTTAATCATAATCAGGCTAATGCATTTCTACATTTCTGTATGAACCAGCTTAGAGTTTCATACAGAAAGACAGCTTGTGTTTAAATTGAGTGTAAGGTAATTTATGCTTCTAAAGTCATGGTCAGCATTTATTATTGTACTGTGCTGTAAACTTGTTCTGTGCCCAGTCACATTATTTTATAGCGTTTTTATTGCGTTATTAAATCCGGTGGCGCTGTGTGTTAGTTTCCTGACTCCCATGTCACATGGTCTGTGATTGAATCCCATGGAACTATGACTTTATTTTTTAACAAACATTTCTTTGAAAAAATGAAACGTTTCCCTTGGTCAGAGATTAAATAAAACCTCACTCGCACCAAACAAATTCATATTTCTAAATATCACAACATGATCGAATTTAAGTCTTTTTAATAACAATGAATAGTCACCTATGCGTTACAAAATATACATTTATATTGATTTGAATCGCGTTTTGATTTAAATCGTAAACGCGTGTTTAAATATATGTGTTTAAAGGCGATATACTGTATAAAAGCGCTGATTCTTATGGAGTGTGTTCCTCCGGGGATTCAAAAAATATATTTTAAATAAGCTGATAAAGCTTAGACTAACTGTATTCTAGACTGTATTACAACAGAACATTGGACAATGCAACGTAAATTGCAAAAATGCACTTGGAATCTGTCCAAGCCCTCCTACAAAAATCAGCAAACCAGGAAAACAAAGAACAGGACAGGTGAGATGTGTATCCAGAAAGCGAGTGATCAGAAAAAGGAAATGGTGTCTTTACCTGGCATTAGCTCATCGGTATGGTGTAGGTTTACCCTTACTTCGTGCGACTGGAAAATAATTTGTGATCGGATCAACGAAATGCTTCGTAGAAGGAGGCGCTCTTTTCCTCTAGTCTAACAGTCTGTCCACAAACAAAACATTCCTGTTAGACAAGAGGAATTGAAAAAAAAACAATTTTGTCAATGGAAACCGGTGTGTGTGTCTCTCTCTGCTGGATGTCCCTCTCACTCTCTGCTGAATGAATAAGAGCATTTTATTAAAAACGCGTTTGCGTTTGTCTGGTATTTACTTTGGTCCCTTTTAACTGTTTTTCGATCTACTGTATTGCTTTGAGATGCCACTTTTAAAGGTGATATGTAAAATAAAGTTTTTTATTATTGTTATAGAGAAACATGATCAGATTTTCCCTGGTTCAGAAAAAAAGATCTAAAGTGCTACACATAACTTTCTTAATTCGATGTATTTAAAGCAGTGAGTGAACTACTGTGGGTGTAACATAACATTCAGAAATACAATCGAGAATAGTTTGGTGGTGTTTGTTTAGATGAAACGTTCCTAAAACGTATAAAGTAACAAAATTAAAGACGATTAAAATCTGTAATCTTTCCCACAAGTCATCGGAAAGTTTCTGCTTTGTGTAAGGATGGTATCAAAAGCAATCTTAAGTGGTGAGAAAGCTGTGCTCAATGTATTTAAGGGACTTAAAAGTAAAAGGAGATGCTTCATATTGCTTGACTGATTTTAAAAACTAAGTTATAAATACAGACGCTCCCTCGGTGCCGCGGCGGGTGTAAATATCAAAATATACATACCCAACACTGCTTGTACCCATCTGTCATGCAAATAAAACACCTTGAATTGAATTGAATTGAGGGAGAGAGGGGGGGAGGGGGAGAGACATAGCCAGGACTCAAGGCAAATAAGATACTTATGTGTACACAGGCATTCACAACAGCAACATATGAAACGTTTGCACGTATAGTTAAGTTATTACTTGGTTTTCAAAGTGCAATGAAATACAATATTGTTGTTGTTGCTGTTCTGGTTGTTTTTATCCTGTAAAGCGTTTTGAGAAGCCACCTTTAAAGGCGATATATACTGTAAAAGCACTGATTCTTATGGAATGTGTTCCGCGGGGGATTCAAATTTTTTTTTATTTTTTTTTAAATCGCGTATCTAAGGAAATCTCAGTTTAACTTTGTTCATGAACAAACAGTGGCATGTTACATTATTATTAGTTTTTTTTGTTAACAAGGCTCACCAGCTAATGTGAATCGAAACCTATCTTTCTAGCTTTTAAAATTGTGCGATGTGTAAACCACAATTCATCTAGAGAAAAAAAGACCTGACTGACAACATTTAAGATGTGGCTGTCAATGTTGGATTAAAAAAAACACATTGCCCGACGTTTGTTGCATTGCTTGAAAAATAACTTTATTTCGAGAGACTGGATAAGTAATTCAAGTGTTTTTTTTAACTTCCTGAAAAACAACTAATAATTTAACTATATGTGCAAACGTTTTATGATATGTCGCTGTTGTGAATGTCTGTGGACACGTGCTGGCTGGACAGGAGGCTCCACTGCACACAGAGAGGGGCGGGAGGAGGGGACAAGCCGATACGTACTCTTAGAGTTTGATTAATAGGGAATATAATACAAAAATATAGTACTAAAAATAAGATGCACTCTACAGACATTCACAACGGCAACTGTCAGAAGATAGGACACAGAGGCTCAGGCACCCGCTGAATGGAAAAGGGGCACTTTAATGTTCTGTATGGCTAATACTAAAGCCAATATTGGCTCAATACCCTCAATGGGCTTTGACGTGCTAATGCGTTGGTTTAACAGTCCGGGTGTGGCAGGCTTCCAATGTCAACTCGACTCGATTGGAAGACAATGAACGTATTTTAGCCCTAAATGAATTAATAGCAAACATGGTTTACATAAAATACATTTTTCCAAGAAAGTGTATAATAATACGATCTATAGTTGAAATCTGAGCCTAAATATAAAGGAAAAGCATTTTCAGAGAGCAATCACGCTGTGTTTATGTAGAAAAAGCGATTAGGTTTATGAGCAATCTAATTACCTATTCGCTTAAAACGCTATATAAAATAAAGTTTATTTAGAGATGAATGATCAGTGTCGCAGTTTAAATAATTTTTGTAGGAGGGCTTGAACAGATTCCAAGTGCATTTTTGCAATTTACGTTGCATTGTCCAATGTTCTGTTGTAATACAGTCTAGAATACAGTTAGTCTAAGCTTTATCAGCTTATTTAAAATAAATTTTTGGAATCCCCGGCGGAACACACTCCATAAGAATCAGCGCTTTTATACAGTATATCGCCTTTAAACACATATATTTAAACACGCGTTTACGATTTAAATCAAAACGCGATTCAAATCAATATAAATGTATATTTTGTAACGCATAGGTGACTATTCATTGTTATTAAAAAGACTTAAATTCGATCATGTTGTGATATTTAGAAATATGAATTTGTTTGGTGCGAGTGAGGTTTTATTTAATCTCTGACCAAGGGAAACGTTTCATTTTTTCAAAGAAATGTTTGTTAAAAAATAAAGTCATAGTTCCATGGGATTCAATCACAGACCATGTGACATGGGAGTCAGGAAACTAACACACAGCGCCACCGGATTTAATAACGCAATAAAAACGCTATAAAATAATGTGACTAGGCACAGAACAAGTTTACAGCACAGTACAATAATAAATGCTGACCATGACTTTAGAAGCATAAATTACCTTACACTCAATTTAAACACAAGCTGTCTTTCTGTATGAAACTCTAAGCTGGTTCATACAGAAATGTAGAAATGCATTAGCCTGATTATGATTAAAAAACACATAATTAAACACGCGTTTGCGATTTAAATCAGAACACGATTTAAATCAATATAAATGTTTATATTGTAACGCATACTGTCCAGCCTCCATTTCTCTATAAAAATTTACTCTATTGCACACACACACACAATAGAAGCAGGAACCGCTGTCAGAAGGGAAGAAGGTGACTATTCATTGTTATCAAAAATGACTTAAAATCGATCATGTTGTGATATTTTGAAATATAAAAGTCAATTGATTGTCCATAATATCGCTATTCTATTTTTTAGAAGAAATGTTTGTTAAAAGAAAAGTCCAGCACCAGCTGGATTTGAACACACAACCTGTGCGTTGTTAGTCAGGCACGTAGACCAGTAGGCTACAAGACAACTTGCATAAACAGGGAGGCGAAACAGCCCTACACAGCCCTGTCGCAGTACACGAATATAATCATATCGTCATTAAATTCTTTTGATACGCGATTCCATATTATATTAGCAGAAAAGCTTAAAACTACCATTTTTTCACACGCTATTTCACATGCTAGTTAAATACTTCGGTGCTTAAAATCGTTAGGGAGAAATGGAATACCGGTGTGTATTTTTCCTTTAAAATACCGATTCCTGGAATCTGACTGGCTTCTGACACCCTTCTGAAGTGGTTCCATAAAATCTGGTATACGGAAAAGAAAGCGTTGATACATACAAGTATCTTTTAATACACTCTTTGCTGTGCTCTTGAGGATCCTTGTGATATTTTGAGCTCTAGTTGAATGATAAGTGTCGCATTTTAAATCATTTTCGTAGTTAGAAATTATGAAACGCCCTGTTAAAAGCAAGGAAGTTTTTATGCCCGTTGAAGTAAAACAAAATGCCTGACAAAGTATGGCTTGGACAGATTCCAAGTGCTTGTACAAATGTGCTAAAGAAATTATACTTTGAGTATACAGCTTGTCCAAAGTCATCCATTATTAATACTATTAGTAATATATTTGGTAAAGGCTTTGATGCATAAATATTTCTGATAAAGGTAGGTTGTGTACTTTTGTCCAACTGAGCAATCTTGCTTTCATAAAATATACCAACATTTTAATGACTAATGATTAACATGCTGTAATACACAGTTCAAAATTAAAGGCTCAAATGCTGTACATGAGAGGTTAAGCTCCCCCTGGCGGTTTTTCAAGGTGACGCCGGATAGTTTCCGGCAGAGCGTCAAATGACGCGCGATTAACCACGTGACACTGCGTGACACTGCGTGATACCGCGACACGCCCACCGGGGTATGCCGCGAAATACCTCACCCATTTTGAATGGCTGCATCTGTATATGCACAAAGACGTAATTCATAACCAAATGACCCACCAGAACTACAATAAAGAGCATTAGTGTAATAGTAATATCATCTTCAGGGAAAATAAAGCAATTATTAAATTTAATATGGGTTCAAACATGAAGTGAGCAAGATATTAAACTTCACACGTTTAATACTAAACTCTGACTATAATTTGTTAAAACAAAATGTAAATCAGGAAGGAAGTATCAGGAAGTTCTTTATAAAACAATTCAAATAATACCATGCAAATCTAAACACATACTTTTGTTTTTTATGTCATATACTGTACATGTTATTATATAGTTGTTGTTCTTTGAGAGCTAACACCTGCATGTACTGGATAAATCATTAAAGTATATCATGAAAATTTTAATTAAACCTGTTCATGTGTGCTCGTTCAGATAAAACAAAATCAGATTAAAAACAAATTGGTCTGTTACAGCTAAATATTGGTAAACATCAATTACATTTTTTCCAGTTTGTTTTTTATTAATGTAGTGTGCTCTCTGAAGGCACCAGTTCTGTAAGGTTTGGGCATTTACTGGGATAATTATTAATTGTAGCAGTAAATCACAAAATGATTCTTTTGATGGCCTTAGAATCCAACCATGCTGTATAACTCAAACAACGCACACACACAGGTACTAATACACGAGGATACATTTATTAATACATAGAATATGCATATAAACCTAACAGATCTTATCGAGAGGGTTATCAGAATACAAAAGGTATATATTCAGTCAGTTACGAAGAGTTACATATATCAAGAGGACATACGTTCAGTATATCATTCATTTAGACTGTTTCGTACATGAACTTGGTTATAACTTCTACATTAGATACTCAAAACAAGTACATAACTCTTAGGAATTAAATTGATATCAACTGGTTGGGATAACAATTGAATTCTTGAGCAGTAATGCAGTGAAGTTGAATACTCATCCAATCTTTGGGGATTCAGATCTCCTGTGGGCTCTCTGGCTCCGTGCCAGGCTGTGCTGTGCGGCTTGCGACGGTGCGCTGCTGATGCTCACTGACCGGCTAGTTAGTGTTGGCTTTAACTAGCAAAGTTTGTGCACAGGAGAAAAGATTACTGTGGATCCCAGCAGGTCAGGAAGAGGACCAGTTCGTTCCTGATGAAGCGCTAGTTCTGAATAGTGATTCAGCTGTCCACAGTTCCGACCTGTTCACGAGGCCTGCTGCTGATGCTAACCTTGGGTGGATCCTCGGGTTACTCTCTGGCAACCTCCGCTCTAGACTCTTAGAACAACGGAAAGTTCTGGCACTCGGACACACTGGCCGTTCCGTGGTTGTCCGGGCTGAGTCTCAGGATGGTCAGGAGGCGCTCTGCGAGAATGTCCTGCCCTTGGGAGCCTTCTGCTCCTGGGCCGTCCTGCCCTGGAATTCTCCTTTGAGATTCTCCCTTTCAGAAAAGTCAGCCACAGGCTCTCTGTGTTGCCTGTTTTTACCTGGAGGAACTTCAGCTCGTTCATTGGCTGAAAGTTCCATGGGCATCAGAGTCCCACGTGGGTTACTCGGCCCTACCAGTCCCTGATTGGTTGATCAAGGTGAGATATGAGTCACTTACTCCTGACACCTAGGAATGCAGTCCAGATGTCCATCTGGCACTCCCTAGACAGATAGGCGCCAATGGATGACCATTGATCATGATAGCCAGGCTTAGCTAAGTGCATCCCCATTTGGGAGCTGTCCCTTATAAAAAAAAAAAACATCTTTAAATCAGCCTGCATGAATAGCTTCTCTGTGGCTGCACCACAGAGATGAAGAGAGAGATGGGGCCTCATTTGGGAAAGCACAGCAACACTTAATTCTGTCTTATTACCAAGCATTGCCACTACATTAAGGTGATATAAGAAATGGTTAAAACATTAAAGAGTTCTATCAACTTTGAAAACAACAGGAAAGAGATACTGTACTTTTTCTTTTTTTGTACAGAATGTATGTCTATAGTTCACTGGGGATAAAGCTGAGAAAGAGCTGGCAGTTAGATTGCACTGTAATAATTCCATAAGCACAGGTCTGTTTAATTTCAATGACGAGAAACCAAAGAAAAGCTACAGAAAAAAATATTGCAATGAATCCCCTAACCATAAATTAATGAAATCCAGTAAAAAAAGACTGGTGAGATCCATGGTGGTGTGGCAACTGCCTCAGACTGTAGCTCTCCTCAAGTCAGTTCTGGCCTAGAATGCTTTCTTTGTGGAGTTTGTATGTTCTTCCTACTGTATGTCTGCTTGGCTTCTTCCTAGTTTTCAGATTGCCTTCTAAGGACAATTTGGCTGTGTTAAGAGATGTCTCTATACTTTCACCCTGTAGCCTAAAATAGAGGTGTCCCAACTAGGGTGTAGTCTCACCTTATACCCAATATTTTTACTATGCTTTGACCCTATGTTTTTACTGGAATGATTGGGAAAAGAAAAGGGCATATTGTACTGTAAAGACTATAAAACAGAAGCTATTTGACAAATATATCCTGTTCCTGTAATTCAAACTGTAAGACTCATTTGGAAAAGAAAGTTAAAAATTGTTGCCTGTGATGGAATTTTTCTTGAGAAAAATGAGACAAAAGAAAAAAGCAGAAGCCAATTTCCCATGCAATCTGAAACAAAGCTATTTTTTTAAGGCTATATCAATAAATGCAACCAATAACTCAGGTTATTTGCAGTACTTCTTTTGACCAGCATGCACCTGCATTTTGCACTTGCCTAGAATCATTAGTCAGGAGAAAAATATTTGTTTCTTGGTTTCACCCAGCAACAAGCTGGGATAAAGACTTTAAGTAACTGAGAGCTTATATGACATCCATCAACGAAGGTCCTTACAGTGGGAATAAAATGTATTAAAAACCTCTACTGTTTTTTATAGCAACTTAAGTGCAGGGGTCTTGTCAACTTCAGAGAAAATCAGCTGTACTGTGCATTCCAACAGTGACTGTAGATAAGACTATAAAGGAAATGTGTTTATATTAAAGTTTTGGTCATCTTTTGCCTGTGACTAATTGAACAATCATTAATTCAGTGATCAATCATTCCACACATACATTAGCACACCTGCCAGCAATATTTAAAGAATATATGCCAAGAGCCCATTTAACGCACTTCGTTGCTAGGATCTCATTGATCTGAAACTCTTATCCAGCTGATTCTTGGAAAAAGTCATGGCATCAATTTCTACAACAGTGCTTCCATGCTTCCACAACACTCTTGCCTTCGGTTCTCAGTGTTAAAAAATTTAGCTGAGTTTCCATTCATGCATTCTATCTCATGGTTGATTTTGAAGAAATCGATACGGTTAACATTATCAATGCCATTGATGATTTAGAATACTTCAATTGCCTGCCCTTATTGGTTCCATGGTGGCACAGTTGTTAATATTCATCTGCCAATTGGCGAAAGTGAATGATTCTTAACGAGTATGCCAGTAACAGTCCACTGGCTATACCTGTTCCTCTCTGTGTGGTGCCATTTCACTCATTTGTTTTTTTAGATTGAAGCTGCAAAGTCCATTCAAGAATATTGAGGTAGGTTAAATAGAGTTTCTTGCTAAACGAGACGGACACAGAAAAATCAGTTAATTTATTAAAACTACTTGGAGGGAGTTGACAGAAACTACTAATAACTATACTGTACGTTATCTTTTTGTTTATTCTCTATTTAGTTGTGAAAAATAAAAATAACATTACTATGACATCAATTATTATTATAACAATCACAAAACGCTGAGGTAGTCCAGCAAAACATGTATGAGATGAGAGGGTATATAAAATGATGCAACGGACATAGGAGAAGTCAGAAAAGGAAGGAAATGTAGTTAAAAAGAAGGATCTTTAATAGAATTAGAACAGGAATAGTCAGTGAAAAGTGTGATTGGAGATGTTCTATTCAATGACAGCTATTTGTGTTACCACATTATAGCCGGACTTCAACAGATTTTAGAATAACCAAATCTGAGTCTGGGCAGTAAAGGGGTGGCACACCTTCTGGAAGAGAATTTCCCCAAAAAAATCCTCAGTGAGATGATTCTGTAAGGTCCTTCGGTCAGGAACAACCAATATGGAGATAAAGTTGTAGAAAGGCACAGAACAGGAGCAGGGAATAAAAATATTTTTCAAAACAAAAAATATTCTCTTATGCGTGGTAAAGTTGATGATTAAGATTTGAAAGGTACAACTAAGTTTCCATGTCTCTCCAAACTGAGCATCCAGGCAAGAATGAAAATTGGTAAGAATGCCACCTTGTGGCCAATGGTGACTTGGAAAGAGCTACAGAGTTCATTGGCTCCTCAGCCAAGTTGCTCTCCCATATCTCCCAATGAAAATTCTGGAGAGAATTGTGAAGAACACAAAGACTACATTGACCCCATTGATCAACACAATGATTCACATTGTTAAATTTGTTCAATAAGCACCTTGACCGAGCAAAGACATTTGTAAGAACCTTATTTGTTGATGTTTCCTCTGCTTTCAATATAGTACAAACCAATTTTGCTTGCACAGAAAGCCTCAAAGAAACAGTAACTTGATAAGGTTCTAGACTTCTTAACAAACAGGTCTCAGGAGGTCAAAATGGGGAAATGATTATCTAACATTCCCTACGTTTCTATTGGATCACCACAGGACTGTGTCTTGTTCCCCCTGTTGTACTGTACATTTTGTACACTAATGATTGTGACACTGTCTTGGTTAGCTTATTAAAGGACCTAGAAAGTAATTATGGGTCCATTCTAAATGATTTTACTAAATGATGTATGTAATAAGTTTGCTTTGAATTTTGATGTTATGAAAATGTTTCACGTCTGAAAGACTGCTGTATAAATAAGCCCCAAGTAATGATCTGGGTATGCTTAATTCTAAAACAAGACTTAAAATTTTTAAAATATTATTTTCAAGCCTTTAAATAAAGTTTTACTGTTAGTCTTATGTAGGAGATAGGGGTCTTAATTTGCTGTAAAAATCAGAAATTGTAACAATAAGTACTTGACAAAATTTAGGAACAAACTAAACCATAATTTACAGTCTCGCGCACAGATTCTAAATATACAATTTATTGATATAACCAAAAGATGCATAACAAACAGAATATATTTGTGAAATAATCTGCTGTGATACAAATGTTGATCGTTCACTCAGAGATTACAAAGATCAGAGTTAATAACTTCAGATAATGTGTATAATGTGTTACAGTCTAACTCATAGATTCTATCAGTCTCGTATAATTAAGTAACATTTGTATTCTCAGACATAAGTAAATATACTTTTAATATCGAGAAAACAGAGCTGGGCTGGTTTGCTCCATGGCAGCTTCTCTGTGCTGGGAAGGTCCCCCTACAGACAGAAGACAGAAAGAAAGAGCTTTTGCAGTTTTGCACAGCGTTGCCTAGCAGCTTGCATTGGCTCAGGCAGCTTCGCCAAAGTAGCGTCTTACTGACTTTGGTGTATAAAAACACTCTGCACAGTTTGTCTTCTTAGGATCCGCAAGGCAGGCAAAAAGAGAACTTAGTTTGTTCTGGCTATAGGTTTTGTTCAGAATACCCTTCTGGATTCCAACAAAAAGGAAGCGTCCAAACATCTAATTTTGTTAATAGGCGAAATCTTGTGAACACACTGTTTCAGGAAGAATTTCTTGGCCAGAATTCTGTGTCTAAGCCCTGACTCAGACTTCCAGTCATGTGGAACACAAAGCTTATAACAGAACTCAAAATTCTAGAATATTATGTGATGAAAGTAAAAAAGCCTTTTTGCTTTTGGATTTCTTCCCAGTGGACTGGTATTAGTCACATTACATGATAGAAACATAGGCTACCTTCAAACATGGATTTTAATTCATTTTACAAATAAATACTGGAATGGTGTTTTGTGACACAATCACAAATTAAGAAATATTTAATAATGAGCAAATAGTATAACATATAGTTATATTGTTATGATTAATAAAAATGTTATAATGCAGCATTTTCAGACAGGGTATTTTGAAGGTGTAAACAATTTTCTCAACATTCTGTAATGTGAAATTCCTGTTTTCTAAGTTCCCAATCACATATTATAATAGTATGTGCTAACTAATTAATACAATTTGTATTGCTTCTGTTGAACACCAATGGGATATGCTTCCTCATGTGACTTTTCCAGCTTTATCTAGCTTCTTCATTCTCTTGTTTTAAAAGGATGAGGTACAGTACACTATATAATGTGAATGGAATAAAAATGGATAACATGACTTTGACATCTTACATTTGACAAATTACACAGTTATAGTCATGTAAAATATCATCACAAACATGGTAGCATGAACTATGCATTCTGGACCAATGTTGATTACTGGGATCCACTTCCTGTGATCTTTGCCAGGTTATCAAAATGAAAGTGGTATTTATAGTGGTGCTTTTGATTCACAATATTAAAGATTTACTGGAGCAAGGTTTTTCATTACATCTTTGTTAAATACATGAATTATTTATGATATACTGTATATATATACTGTATAGTGTGTTAAATACATTGTTAGTGAAATATTGTACATTAGACTAACACAAAAAAATCAATATTTCTGTAAACAACTGAAATATAGCTACCGTATTAGCAATTTCAAAACACTAACCAGCTTTGAGTCACCCATAATATTTGACCTGCAACAGCAACCCAATTGACAGTATTGTTAGCGCTATTCATATTAACCTTCCACTTGTTTTTCTGCTGTAGGTACCATAGCACTTACACCATGAAAAATGTCAGTAGATATCATGTATGACCTTGTGTCCTTTGTGCTAGCCAAGTTGCTTAAAAACGAGTAAGTGAAGGCACACTATAGAAATAAAATACTGGCTAAAACTGAAACAGAATTATTTCTTTGGAAAGTTGCCTTAAAGTACTGCCTAATATTGGGATTTTGCAACCTGCTGTAGGAGATACATGCACCACAGATTTGGACATTCATGTTAATGTGAGTCTTGTAGTCAGCATCGTTTATGTGAGTCTATTATACAGTATATCCATCTATCAGAAAGCTCCTTATTCCTGCTAAGGGTTCTGGCCAACTGGAGTCTATGTCACTTGCAAAGGGTGAATGGGATTCGAAACCATTGCCGAGCACACACACTCAAGCAACAAGAGATAATTTAAAGACAAATATTTAAAAAAAAACAATGCACTGGGAGAACTTACCAAATTGACATAGAGTAACATAGTGGCAAGACATATTGTTGCACTGAGAAATTAGCGAGTATTAAAGATCTCTAACAATCTTTATGTTACCTTGACCAGACAATAATCATAGCCCTAAGACCTCTTTTTAAAGCACTGGGAATGCAACTGAAATAGGCTTCTCTAATAAGGCGAGTCCTAGTCCTACTGTGTCTGTGTCCTATAACACAGACTAGGACATTATAAACTGGGTCCGTTCTCAACTTATTTTACCTAATGAGTGGTCCAACATTGCTCCTCTCAGTCTAGTGCACATAAAATAAACCATATTTATTAAGATCCTGGGTAAGGAGTCACAGTTAATCAGCCCAAAGGATGACTGACCAATGAGGAACTCACAGGTGAAATAAATAGTCTACACCTGATGACATCATAACCTGTCAGCCACTGTGATTTTGAGGTTTAAAAGATTCTGGACAACACGGTCCTGGCTCACTCCCATCAAGTCTGAGTAGCCTGACAACATTACCTACTATGTGACTGCAACCATTGCTGATAAGGACATTTTTTTAAGTCAACAGACCAAGAGAAATTATCCATACATAAACATTGTCCTGCCCAAAATTCTCTCTGCATCAAAATAAATCTTGTGCCTTCGAAACCAATTATTATTTTACTTAATCAACAATATAATAGTTGGACTTTTTTTTCAACAGTGTTCAGAATATTCACTGATAGAGCTGCAGCAGGGATGAACCAAGTTCTAGACATACCCATCTTACTTTCTGCCTGACCCGAGTCAGACGCTGTGCACAGACAATTTTTTTTAAAAAAGACACGTTCAGCAAAACACTAACTTCCCTGAAGAGCAACTTCGGCAGCAAGCTAAGCAATGTTCTCTCTCTCTGTGCCCTGAGACAGAGAGTGCCTCTCTGGAGATTGGACAGCTGTGATGAATCCAGCCCAGCTACATCTTCCAGCAGTGTTTTCAAACTGCTCTTCTTAAATATGATCCTGCCAGCATCTCAATCAGATTAGTAAATTTTGATATTCACACTATAAACATTGGAATAAAATTATTTGATTGATAAAGTTTAGTCCACATCTGTGAACTTATATTTACTTGTCTTTAAGTATACTAATCTTATTTACTACAGTATATGAGACTTACAAGGTAGACTTACAAGGTAGAAAATAAAAAAATTTTTTTTAACTCTGATCCTTTTCATTCTCATCTTGAGAGAACAATCAAAAATGTATATCATAACATTAGTAGATCAATTGATATATACATTATTCCTATTGTTGGTTTGCTATACATGTTCTGATGTTCTGATATCTTATTATTAAATTGTTATTGTGTTTGATTGATTCCTACAGTAACAGCCCTCAAAACACTCACAATTTACTGATAATTTGTGTCTCTAAATATCCCTGTGTGTAAAGGTAAAGGTAAAGGTACTGCTACATTGTGGTTGAATTTTCAAGTTTTAAAAATGTGACACCAAAGTTTATACCTTTGAATCCATTGTTGCACTCAACACTATTGACTTTTGAATGACAGTTATTGAAATTCTTTTCAGTAAACTTTTATTTGGAACTACATATTAAAGGTTGAATGGTGCCTCTGACAGATTTAATTCAGCTATGGTAATTCCCTAAATATAAATGCAATATCCATCTGAGCTGTATATAGCCTGACAGCTCCCCTTGCAATGTCAATACTGTCATCCCTCTTGATGAAGAATCTTAGTGTGTAAATGTAATTTTTTTCATAGCTGCAGTGCTAATGTGTATTGCTTTCCAATACACTCTGCTAATTCTTTAAAAGAACCAAATTCTAAGCTTAATAAAGGTAACACAGTTGAAGACCTGGTTCACTCCAGGTTCATCCAGTAATTACTGGTGTGACAACTTAAATCGCATGCTGCTTCATGGCTCAATGTTGAGGTGGGCAAAGGTGAAAATTTTCAGTCTTTAACAATCAGATTGATGATGATTATTGTAATTGAAAATGTTGGCTACTCTGATGTTTTAGACACTCTCAGAGTTGAAAATGTTTAATTTAATGTTCAATTTTTTCTAGGATATGGCTCACTGGTACTGAGCTTTACAGTTGGCAAAATCACTTAATTTTAACATGGATGATGCTAAGATCTGATCTTCTGGTGTAGTAGAATTCACCACTGTCTACTCAGTGGCACTGTGAGGCTCTGAAGCCAATTGTGCCCCTTAGTGGCTGTGATTTAATCTAGTGAGGACAGAGTTAGAAATCCTTAGCACATATCAAGCTTTAGAGGATGTATACAGCTAATAGTGACTAAATAAAGATATCAAAATTTATTAATGGAGTATTATTTGGACATATGTGCCAGAAAATGAGCTTCCCAACACCACAGGAATATAAAAATGATTAAAAACAGGTCATGTTTTTCCACTTGTTAAGTTTCAATAAAAACGTTGTTATTCTTGCATTTGTTTCAGAATTACTTGATCTTTTGAAGCTAGATTTACAGTAGATAGAATCCTCTTATAAGCCGTGAACAAGAACAAGTATTGAATGTGAAACACTCTTAAATAAGACTCTTTACATTATAATTTAATATACTGCTTTGATTTTGACTGATCAACAGTTAGGATATACAGATGCAGCCATTCAAAGTGCGCGGTACAGACACCGCAGTACAGATACCGCAGGTATGATGACACGCGATACCGCGGTACGTGATTGGTTGACCGACAGGGGCACTCGTGGTCCGTTGGTCTGTCGTAGAAAGACTTACTGTAAACGTCTTTACTGTGCCCATTGTAGATATTGAATTTTACCACTGAAGGGAAATCTTAGTAGCTGAGCATAAAAAGAATAGGAGCATACTGTAACGCGTGTGAAGGCCATAAACGATATTAATTTTGGAACGTAAACATACAGTATATGGCTGGTCTTGGTACTTTAAAGAAAAAAATACACACCAGTATTCCATTTCTCCCTAAACATTGTAAGCTTCGAAGTCTTTAACTAACGTGATACCGGAGTCAACAAGCATACTTTTAGAATTTGATTAAAAGGGAATATAATATGGAATCGCGTATCTAAAGAATTTAATAACGGTATGATTATATCCGTGTACTGCGGCAGGCCTGTGTAGGGCTGTTTCGCCTGCCTGATCATGCGAGCTGTCTTGTAGCCTACTGGTCTAGGTGCGTGACCACCAACTGGCAGGTTGTGTGTTCGAATCCAGCTGGTGCTGGACTTTTATTTTAACAAACATTTCTTCGGAAAAATAGGTAAGCGATATTATGGACAATCAATTGACTTTTATATTTCAAAATATCGCAACATGATCGATATTTGCGATATTTTGAGCATATCTTCCCTTCTGACAGCGGTTCCTGCTTCTATTGTGTGTGTGTGTGCAACAGTAAATTTTTATAGAGAAATGGAGGCTGGACAGTATGCGTTACAATATAAACATTTATATTGATTTAAATCGTGTTCTGATTTAAATCGCAAACGCGTGTTTAATTATGTGTTTTTTAATCATGATCAGGCTAATGCATTTCTACATTTTCTGTATGAACCAGCTTAGAGGTTCATACAGAAAGACAGCTTGTGTTTAAATTGAGTGTAAGGTAATTTATGCTTCTAAAGTCATGGTCAGCATTGTTGTACTGTGCTGTACTGTGTCACATTATTTTATAGCGTTTTTATTGCGTTATTAAATCCGGTGGCGCTGTGTTAGTTTCCTGACTCACATTATTTAAACTGCGACACTGATCATTCATCTCTAAATAAACTTTATTTTATATAGCGTTTTAAGCGAATAGGTAATTAGATTGCTCATAAACCTAATCACTTTTTCTACATAAACACAGCGTGATTGCTCTCTGAAAATGCTTTTCCTTTATTTTTAAAGTAGGCTCAGATTTCAACTATAGATCGTATTATTATAAACTTTCTTGGAAAAATGTATTTTATGTAAACCATGTTTGCTATTAATTCATTTAGGGCTAAAATACGTTCATTGTCTTCTAATCGAGTCGAGTTGACATTGGAAGCCTGCCACACCCGGACCGTTAAACCAACGCATTAGCACGTCAAAGCCCATTGAGCCAGTATTGGCTTTAGTATCCCCCCCTTCGCCCCTCAATTCAATTCAATTCAAGGTGTTTTATTTGCATGACAGATGGGTACAAGCAGTGTTGGGTACTGTATGTATATTGTAACGCTTACGGCAGACAGGCACTGTGTAGGAGCCGACGCACCAGAGCAGCGCCTGCAATTTTTATATTTATAACTTAGTTTTTAAAATTAGTCAAGCAATACGAAGCATCTCCTTTTACTTAGTGCCTGAGGATACTGCAACGCGTGTGAAGCCCATAAACGATATTAATTTTGGAACTTAAACATACAGTATATGGCTGGTCTCGGTACTTTAAAGAAAACATACACACAAGTATTCCATTTCTCCCTAAACATTTTAAGCATCGAAGTCTTTAACTAACGCGATACCGGAGTCAACAAGCATACTTTTAGAATTTGATTAAAAGGGAATATAATATGGAATCGCGTATCTCCAGAATTTAAAGACCAGACAATCGCAAACTCGTTTTCAATAAAATTATTTTATTCATTCAGCAGTTTGTGAGAGGGACATCCAGCAGGGAGAGACACACACACCGGTTTTCATTGACAACATTGTTTTTTTTTCAATTCCTCTTGTCTAACAGGAATGTTTTGTTTGTGGACAGACTGTTAGACAAGAGGAAAAGACCGCCTCCTCCTACGAAGCATTTCGTTGATCCGATCACGAATTCTTTTCCAGTCGTACGCAGCAAGGGTTGAGAATCTCCGATTCACCATCGTGAATGGTTTCCCGGAGATTGCAAGGCAAGGTACTTTTGCCTCTGGACCCATCGAAATTTACAGACGTGGTCCACCCCCAGTAAATTTCAAAAGTCACAAGATTTCGAAACACGAGGGCGGCGTAGCGGTCGGCTCTTGCTTTCCCGTCTATGCCGATGCACTGCAAGTACAACCCCCCCTCCATCTCCTGGGTGATGGGTAGCAGTTGGACATCTGGGAGAATTATTCGTCCCACTGGCATCTGTGAATTCCGCTGTGCTTCCTGGGGGGAGATAGCCGGCGGGGACAGCATCAACAGATTCCTGCGCGGTGGTGAACTGAGAGGCCGGGATGGAGTGTCCTGAGGCGATGTGTGCTCTGCGGGGGGCAGAGCTTCCGCCAGGCATTGCAACCTGCGCGGCGGGGAGAGGCACTTTTCGGGAGACAGCTGCTCAACTGTTTGACTGCTGGAACATACTGTCTCCTTCCTCTGCATTTTCAGGAGTGTCTCTAGCCTCCCAATCCTTCCCAGTAATGCATCGTACTGCTCCCGCTGCTGCCGAAATGTCTCCATACAGGTGCTGCTTCTACAGGTTGGCACCCTGGCCAGTGGCCGAGAGCAGAGACCCACGGCCTGTGGCAAAATAACATAATTCATGTAAGAAATACAGTCACACAGTAGTATTCATCAGTCGCGGAACAGAAGTCAAAATAAACTTTTCTTTTTTTCCGTCTTACCGCTTTCTTTTTTACTGTCCTGGTGGTAGATCGTTTCGCCCGTGCGGTGTTTTCTTGAAGAACAGGCTACGAAGAAATAATTATAATTGAATTTAAAATTCAAAACGGCAATAATACCTTGTAATATACGCTGTAATCGCGTATTTCAGATTAAGTCTGCTGTATTTGCTTACCCTTCGCTCTTTGGAAGCTGGGGCGGCAGAAGCACCCCGTCTCTTCCCGTAAAAGGTCTTGGTCTCCATACTGTACTATGGTCGCTGTAGTGCAGGTTCGCAGTTTTTTTTTTGTGATGGGAGCTCACCCAATCCCTTGGTGTCTTTTATGCTATATTCACATGTACGGCTAGAGTGTGTTCATTGTCTTCCAATGAAAGGCGGGTGCCTTTTGCCGAAGTCGGGAGACATTGGGGGCTTGCCACACCCGGACTGTTAAACCAACGCATTAGCACGTCAAAGCGCATTGAGGACCCGGGCGCAATAGTTGTTTTGTCCCTTGATTTACTGATCTGCATTAATTAAATCTTGTCAGTCAGGTCTTTTTTTCTCTATTTCAATTGTCGTTTACACATGCACGACTTTAAAAGCTAGCAAGACAGGTTTCGATTCACATTAGCTGGCGAGCCTTGTTAAAAAAAACAATGACAATGTAACATGCCACTGTTTGTTCATGAACAAAGTTATACTGAGACTTCCTTAGATAAGTCTTAGATAAGTAAATTTTTATTCAAATAAAAATTTGAATCTCCTGCGGAACACATTCCATAAGAATCAGCGGTTCTACAACATATATCGCCTTTAAAGGTGGCTTCTCAAAACGCTTTACGGGATAAAAACAACCAGAACAGCAGCAACAACAATATTGTATTTCATTGCACTTTGAAAATTGCATTTGAGCACGGTTTTTGACTTTCTTAAAATTGCATTTTGGGCGCGGACAGCACATACAAGGGTTAATGAACTGCGCCAAAAAATTTAAAATAGTTTTCTTTAGGTGTGAGGGTAGGAGTGGACCGCAGCAGGCATAATCAGCAAACCAGGAAAACAAAGAACAGGACAGGTGAGATGTGTATCCAGAAAGCAAGTGATCAGAAAAAGGAAATGGTGTAACGCCCAGGTTTTCGACCCAATTGTTTTAACTTGCTAATGCATCAGACACATTTCCTGGCGTATTGTGTTTTAAATAAAATAGGAGTGTCTTTCCCTGGCATTAGCTCATCGGTATGGTGTAAGTTTTATCTGTACCATACCATACAGTATATAGGTACAGAATTCAAGCTGCACCACTGTATCGCTTTGGTAAGGGGACGGACAATGACCAAAATCACGAAGACTCTCTCACACCAAATAATGAGGATGAAAAGAAATGGGAAGTCAACACGGGACATTGTACAGCAGTTGGCTTCGATGGACATCTTCGTTTCTGAAAGCACAGTGAGACGGCATTATAAAGGGGAGAGGAGGCAAAGAGAATCTAAACCGAGGACGATTCAAAGGTAAATAAATTTCTAAAAATACTTTTCTTGCATGTAAATACAACTACGCACATTATTTTTAAAACTAACTGCTGATCTCTTTTTTTTTCAAGTCCTATTGTGCGAGCTATCGACAAACTGACCGATGAAAATGATGAGCTACCGGCGATGCAAGTCCAAAGACGGCTATGGGCTGACCTCGGTGCGAATATAAGCCCGACATCGATAAGAAGAGTACGCAGGAGGCTTGGATGGAGATACAGAAAAACCAACACATGCCCCATGATAAGGCTAAAAAACAAAGAGGAAAGACTCAAGCAAGCGCTCCAATGGATTGAACAGGGGGAGGCATTTCAGGATGTACTTTTTACCGACGAAACAACAGTGGCTCTGGAACAGTTTTCAACAATGGCATTTTGCAAAATAGGGAGACATGTGGACAAGCCAAAGCCCAAGCATCCACTGAAGGTTCACATCTGGGGGGGTATATCTAGAAGAGGCCCGGGACCACTTCTTATTTTCGAAGGAATTATGGACCGTGTATTCTTCGAGGAAGTCGTGGTCACACAGCATGCTGCCCCATATATCAGGGAGCAGTTTGGATCAAGGCACCGTCTCTTTCAAGACAACGATCCGAAACACACAGCAGCAAGGGCGAGGCTTATAGCAGAAGGAGTGAACTGGGTGAAAACTCCAGCCGAATCCCCAGATCTAAATCCGATAGAAATGGTTTGGCATTCGTTGAAAGACTACATTCGGAAAACCGCTAAGCCCGTCACAAAGCAGGAACTGATCGATGCGATCTATAAATTCTGGGAGGAAGAACTGACCGAACAAAATTGTAACAATTTTATTAACAGGCTGTTTCGTGTTCTTCCTAGGATTGTTGACCGGGGCGGGGGACATTCGGGAATGTAAGTCAGAGAAAGACAGTCTCACGTTCGATAATTATATTTTCTTTCTTTTCTTTCTTTCATTATTTCTTCGTAGCCTGCAGAGCACACACCGCCTCAGGACACTCCATCCCGGCCTCTCAGTTCACCACCGCGCAGGAATCTGTTGATGCTGTCCCCGCCGGCTATCTCCCCCCAGGAAGCACAGCGGAATTCACAGATGCCAGTGGGACGAATAATTCTCCCAGATGTCCAACTGCTACCCATCACCCAGGAGATGGAGGGGGGGTTGTACTTGCAGTGCATCGGCATAGACGGGAAAGCAAGAGCCGACCGCTACGCCGCCCTTGTGTTTCGAAATCTTGTGACTTTTGAAATTTACTGGGGGTGGACCACGT
This sequence comes from Lepisosteus platostomus, assembly GCF_059453375.1. NCBI lineage: Eukaryota > Metazoa > Chordata > Actinopteri > Semionotiformes > Lepisosteidae > Lepisosteus > Lepisosteus platostomus. The sequence continues at coordinate 23,746,154 of NC_142618.1, read as the reverse complement.
CTGTAAATTTCGATGGGTCCAGAGGCAAAAGTACCTTGCCTTGCAATCTCCGGGAAACCATTAGTACGATGGTGAATCGGAGATTCTCAACCCTTGCTGCGTACGACTGGAAAAGAATTCGTGATCGGATCAACGAAATGCTTCGTAGGAGGAGGCGGTCTTTTCCTCTTGTCTAACAGTCTGTCCACAAACAAAACATTCCTGTTAGACAAGAGGAATTGAAAAAAAAACAATGTTGTCAATGAAAACCGGTGTGTGTGTCTCTCCCTGCTGGATGTCCCTCTCACAAACTGCTGAATGAATAAAATAATTTTATTGAAAACGAGTTTGCGATTGTCTGGTCTTTAAATTCTGGAGATACGCGATTCCATATTATATTCCCTTTTAATCAAATTCTAAAAGTATGCTTGTTGACTTCGGTATCGCGTTAGTTAAAGACTTCGATGCTTAAAATGTTTAGGGAGAAATGGAATACTGGTGTGTATGTTTTCTTTAAAGTACCGAGACCAGCCATATACTGTATGTTTAAGTTCCAAAATTAATATCGTTTATGGGCTTCACACGCGTTGCAGTATGCTCAGGCACTAAGTAAAAGGAGATGCTTCGTATTGCTTGACTAAGTTTAAAAACTAAGTTATAAATATAAAAATTGCAGGCGCTGCTCTGGTGCGTTGGCTCCTACACAGTGCCTGTCTGCCGTAAGCGTTACAATATACATACAGTACCCAACACTGCTTGTACCCATCTGTCATGCAAATAAAACACCTTGAATTGAATTGAATTGAGGGGCGAAGGGGGGGATACTAAAGCCAATACTGGCTCAATGGGCTTTGACGTGCTAATGCGTTGGTTTAACGGTCCGGGTGTGGCAGGCTTCCAATGTCAACTCGACTCGATTAGAAGACAATGAACGTATTTTAGCCCTAAATGAATTAATAGCAAACATGGTTTACATAAAATACATTTTTCCAAGAAAGTTTATAATAATACGATCTATAGTTGAAATCTGAGCCTACTTTAAAAATAAAGGAAAAGCATTTTCAGAGAGCAATCACGCTGTGTTTATGTAGAAAAAGTGATTAGGTTTATGAGCAATCTAATTACCTATTCGCTTAAAACGCTATATAAAATAAAGTTTATTTAGAGATGAATGATCAGTGTCGCAGTTTAAATAATGTGAGTCAGGAAACTAACACAGCGCCACCGGATTTAATAACGCAATAAAAACGCTATAAAATAATGTGACACAGTACAGCACAGTACAACAATGCTGACCATGACTTTAGAAGCATAAATTACCTTACACTCAATTTAAACACAAGCTGTCTTTCTGTATGAACCTCTAAGCTGGTTCATACAGAAAATGTAGAAATGCATTAGCCTGATCATGATTAAAAAACACATAATTAAACACGCGTTTGCGATTTAAATCAGAACACGATTTAAATCAATATAAATGTTTATATTGTAACGCATACTGTCCAGCCTCCATTTCTCTATAAAAATTTACTGTTGCACACACACACACAATAGAAGCAGGAACCGCTGTAAGAAGGGAAGATATGCTCAAAATATCGCAAATATCGATCATGTTGCGATATTTTGAAATATAAAAGTCAATTGATTGTCCATAATATCGCTCACCTATTTTTTCGAATAAATGTTTGTTAAAATAAAAGTCCAGCACCAGCTGGATTCGAACACACAACCTGGCAGTTGGTAGTCACGCACCTAGACCAGTAGGCTACAAGACAGCTCGCATGATCAAGCAGGCGAAACAGCCCTACACAGGCCTGCCGCAGTACACGGATATAATCATACCGTTATTAAATTCTTTAGATACGCGATTCCATATTATATTCCCTTTTAATCAAATTCTAAAAGTATGCTTGTTGACTCCGGTATCACGTTAGTTAAAGACTTCGAAGTTTACAATGTTTAGGGAGAAATGGAATACTGGTGTGTATTTTTCCTTGTGATATTTTAAGCTCTAGTTGAATGATAGGTGTCGCATTTTAAATCATTTTCGTAGCTAGAAATTATGAAACGCCCTGTTAAAAGCAAGGAAGTTTTTATGCCCCGTTGAAGGAAAACAAAATGCCTGACAAAGTATGGCTTGGACAGATTCCAAGTGCTTGTACAAATGTGCTAAAGAAATTATACTTTGAGTATACAGCTTGTCCAAAGTCATCCATTATTAATACTATTAGTAATATCTTCAGTAAAGGCTTTGATGCATAAATATTTCTGATAAAGGTAGGTTGTGTACTTTTGTCCAACTGAGCAATCTTGCTTTCATAATATATACCAACATTTTAATGACTGATGATTAACATGCTGTAATACACAGTTCAAAATTAAAGGCTCAAATGCTGTACATGAGAGGTTAAGCTCCCCCTGGCGGTTTTACAAGGCGACGCCGGATAGTTAGTCACGTGACACACGTGAAACGCGTGATACCGCGTGATACTGTGACACGCCCACCGGGGTATGCCGCGAAATACCTCACCCATTTTGAATGGCTGCATCTGTATATGATATATTTATTGTGGATTGTGAGGAATTATTTATACTGCTACTTCTGTTTCTTAAGGAAAGAAATCAATTAAATGACATTTGCTTCTGTGTAGGTTTGGTTTAGGTTAGGTTTAGTTTAGTATATATTTTGGTGTCTCTGAGATCACAAAATACTTCCTTATGGTGTGTATTTCAAACAGATATTGAACATAGCAGTCAGAGAATGTAAGACTTGTATTCTATAATACTATACTATATGATACTATAATATTTTCCTGATCAGAACAAAGACACAAAGACTTGACTGGGATATGTGTTGACCCCAAGTAAATCAACACTATATTTTTTAAAGGATGAGAGTTTATAGGAAAGCATATTCATGAATTATATTTATCTTTTGTTTTGAGAATTTGTTCTTTCAGTGCTCTGGTTTTAAATTTAATAAACTCAGGTCCCCAGAGACAGCTCTTAGTGTATGTGGTATCCTAGCAACAAGCTGAGTTATGGTACAGCTAGAGTTCTGAAACCTAGGAACAGGCTAAGAGGTGCTCTGAATTTCTAAGTGCCAATGTTTATAAATACCATATTAAATGAATCACTTTGCTTGGTGCAGTACTAAACATTTTTAGTTTTTACTAAACAGAAAAACTCAAATGAATATAAATATACATCAATTAGAAACTGAACATAAAATATCCAGAAAATTGCATATTTTTAGCATGCGAACATGAGACTAGACTTAAATGCATGAGTATTGTCATGCATTTAATACTTAAGCAAAAAAATGTAATCTGTATCCATGAAGATGAACTTTTTTCAGGCTTTCAAAATTCTAAAAGACAACCCTGCAATGTTCCAAAAACATAAATTATGTTTAGAAACATTCTGTTAACTTCAATATTATTAAAATAAAAATGGGGCATAAAATACAGGTAATTCTTTGCAGGGAGATATTGAATAGTTCTGAATCACATTGTTGAGGCTTACTTTGTGGGATTCTATAGTAAAATGTTTCTTTGATCATCAAATCACCAACAGCCAAAACAGGCAAGATGATTGAATGTCCTCTTCCATTCTAGTGTTTGATGATGTATTGTTATATCATTTGACTCTGCAAACCAAAACCCAGTACTTTAAAGGTACAAAGGTTAAATTTTTTATAGAGAACCATTTTAGGTCAAACCAAAATCTGCTTTTCCTAGGGGTCTCAATTCACAAATAATCAAAGTAATTGGTAAATGAAGACAGAGTTCAAAGAAGCTGGCATATGTACTTTAGCTAAAGCTGGTAGGCAACAACATAGTGATTAAATGCTTCAGACGCTGTCAGTGGTAGCTAATGAAGGTAAAGGCTTGAGAAGCTCACACTGGGAAATGGGAAAGATCTTCTTAATTGAGCTCAACAGCAGCAACAAACAGTAGCAGTAACAAACATCAGCAAAAAAAGCTGATGACACAGTTTTTTGCACGCATCAATGTGGATTGTGACTGTGGTGCAGAATAGCCAATGAAGCAGGGGGTATCTGACTCTTATTAACACCAAAGCTCACACAAACAGTGAGGGATCATTCAAACAACTGGTTACAGGCCAGCATGATGGCTAGCTGATTAGGTATTGTTTTAGCCTTGAGCAAGATTATTACACAAATCTCAGAACAGCTGGTTCTGTACAGCTGCTTCTGTAATTTTATGGTTGCAGCTGCATTATCTGCTCCTGGAATTTTTAAATGACCTTGCTTTAGGTTGGGTGATGGTGCTTCATAGAGATTGACCTTGTGTGCTTCAGGCATGACTGCTCCCGATATAGCCAAATGTTTCTGCTTGCCCTTTCACTACAAATGCTGAAAGTCCATTGTCTGAATCTGTTGTTAATGAGGAAGCATATCATCTCACCATTTCCGATTTTGTATTTATTGTTCATACTTTTGCTACTTTAATGTTTCCCCATATTGGTTTCCTCTGGGTGCTCCAGTTTCCTCCCACAGTCCAAGGACCATACTGATAGGTTAATTGGCTTGTAGAAAATGGGTATGAGTGTAAGTGTCTTTGTGCCTGTGTGTGCCCTGCGATAGACTGGCATCATGCCTAGGGTGTACCCTACCTTGTGCAGATCGTTTGCCGGGATAGGACCAGCACCTCCAGAGACCCCTGAATTGGATGAAGAGGTTAGAAAATTGATGTAAAACTCTATACTTAAGTGTTTTAAAAATCATCTGTCAGGTGTTTACTCAGTCTTGGATTTCAAGATATACATTTTTTCAAATATTATTTGTTGCTCCTAAAGTGCTTGCTAATCCTTCTAGTTTGGCAATTGCAAACTTGACTCGTTTACTAACTATACAAAACGTAGATTTGATAAACATAGATAAAAGCTAAAAATGTAAAATGTTTATGGAGAAAACATGTCAAACAGACAAGGCAATGGTGATCCACAGTTTTGCCTCTATTCCTACTTGCCCTCTTATGGGCAAACCTGAATGATCTGATTCAGCACAGTCCTTATATTTCATCCTGTCTGTTCATTCCTACTGATCAAATGTCTGAAACCAAGGTGGCTACCTTCATCTTTGTTTGGTACCAAGGTAGTTCTCAGTTCATTTTAAAGTCAGTTCAACCAAATTATGCAGTACCTGATGAAATCTGGTCTAAAAACCTTCTGATAATATTCTTTGCATTTCAAATAGTAAGCAGATTGTTTTGTATTTACTTTTTTAATATTAATGTACCTTGAACAACAAAATACTGAAATAAAGTCATGTGATTTTATAAAAATCTCATATGCCTAGTATTTGAGTTGAGATAAAATTGAGTTGATTAAGGATCTGCATTTCAGAAGCTATTCAGAAGCACATGGTTTTAATTCAAGAGCAGAGAAAGTTACCATCCTACCCCACTTGATAAATGGAGATTACATAGCTGCTATCAACATTACTGATGGTACCATCTTTGTAAAGGACATTGCTTGGAGAACGCAATGGCTTGGTTTCATGATCAGTGGACCAATTTAAAGGAATCAGAAACCAGCTGTGAGAGGCCAGAAAATATACTGGAAAACTGAGGATGATCCAGCTGGTCCATCTGTATAATTGTTTTTAGACTGTAACAACTACAATACGAGAAAATCCAGGAAGAAATAATATGTGAAAGAGCAGAATGACAGTAGCTTGATGTCTACATTAAAATGACCTATGTACATGTTTGGGAGCTCTTCAGATATAACATGGTGAGATCTGACAGATCAAATTCCTTTCTGCTGTAGACCAGATTAAATCTGAGGTGGCAGAGAACCTTCACCATTGAAGCTTATTCTTTTGATAGACCTGATGGAAGACAAAGAAGAAATGTTCTTTTAGGTTTTATATTTGACAGTTGTTCAAGCTAGTGGAGGTACTGTATGGTGATGAAGGAAGGAATCTGCATTAACATAAGATTGACTTTGATGGGGCTTAAGGGTAAGCTTACTGTTTAACGATACATTGACAAAGTCCTTCACACAGCAAGCCAGCATGGAAGTAATTATTTTCCACGTAAAATTTTGGACAAAGCAAGATATTACTCAACTAAGTATTACTTCTATTGCATACAAAATTATTAAAATAAGTATTTATCTGATCATAAATGTTTTTGAACAAATTTAAAAAATCATTTTTTTAACCTGCAAAAGCTTGTGTGTTTAGAAGTTATGATGTTGCATCTGTCGTCTTATATGTTTTTGTTAAATAAAGGTAGGCAAGCTATTCTACTGACCGTGTTTATCTGAAGCAGCTAGTAAAAAGATAAAGAGGATAGTTAATCACAACAGTAACGACAGAGACATAAATTACATTTTTATTGTCTTCAAAAACAGTGTAGGAAGAATTATCCTAGTTTCAAATTGCCAAAGGCCACACCCAGAAATTATTTGACATCATGAATTGTGCTCTTTATCCTCTTTTTAGTGGTGGTGCACCTTCGGTCAGTTTCCACTGCTTTCAAAGACTCTGTTCAACCTAATTGTGGTATACTACACAACCTAATTGTGGTATGTAATGTTATTTCTGATAAAAAAGGATATCAAAGGTGGTCTGTTAAACTGTTATACTTTAGCCTTTGGAATTTCATTTTAATTTGTATCTTTATTGCTATTCTAATGGTTTTCATTTCCTTATGTTGGACAAACCCTATTTAAATAGGAGATTAATTGCTGGGCTTTATTTGTTTTACTCACCTTTTTGCAGAGAATGACAAAACATGCAAGCAATCTTGGACTATTAATACTTACATACTGTACAGTAGGAGGATGCAATGTTCTGGTTTGATCTAATCTCATATTTGTTGTTTTAAATAAAAACGGCTGAGACATGATTTAAATTGGTTAGCTTTTATACTGACATTGGAAACCCCAAAATAAATTAAACAGACCTTTGTAAGGATGATGCAGTATTCATAATTCCCCCAAAATTAAATATAAAATATGAATTTGGATATTGTTAGAAGATTTAACATATAAGAAGGATATGAAAGATCTGAAAGAAGATTTAATCAAATTTCCAAATCAACTAGAGAGAATATTTTTGGACATTCTGCTCTAAGGAATATTATTTTAAGCAATGTATTTTGTACAGATGCAGCCATTCAAAGTGCGCGGTACAGACACCGCAGTACAGATACCGCAGGTAAGATGACACGCGATACCGCGGTGCGTGATTGGTTGACCGACAGGGGCACTCGTGGTCCGTTGGACTGTCGTAGAAAGACTTACTGTACTGTAAACGTCTTTACTGTGCCCGTTGTAGATATTGAATTTTACCACTGAAGGGAAATCTTAGTAGCTGAGCATAAAAAGAATAGGAGCATACTGTAACGCGTGTGAAGGCCATAAACGATATTAATTTTGGAACGTAAACATACAGTATATGGCTGGTCTTGGTACTTTAAAGAAAAAAATACGCACCAGTATTCCATTTCTCCCTAAACATTGTAAGCTTCGAAGTCTTTAACTAACGTGATACCGGAGTCAACAAGCATACTTTTAGAATTTGATTAAAAGGGAATATAATATGGAATCGCGTATCTAAAGAATTTAATAACGGTATGATTATATCCGTGTACTGCGGCAGGACTGTGTAAGGCTGTTTCGCCTACCTGATCATGCGAGCTGTCTTGTAGCCTACTGGTCTAGGTGCGTGACTACCAGCTGGCAGGTTGTGTGTTCGAATCCAGCCGGTGCAGGACTTTTCATTTTTATTTATTTATTTTTTAATCGCGTAACATAAACATATTACCATATGCAAACTGTACTGTATACAGTATGTATATGTATATTTAATGTCTTAACTGTGCCCGTTTAATTGAATTTAAAAAAAATATTTAACACGAACATTAAGCTGCTTACATCTTCCGCCTGAGAACAGTCACCCGTTGCTACCCAACGCAGAATGGTGATTGGCTGACATCATCTGACACCCCTCTGATTGGAGAAAAAAGACGTGCTGGTGTGCTATACCAGGAAGAGGATTTCTTTCAATTCTAAACGTGTATTTTAAAAGTTTAAGAAGTAAAAACCTTACAGCGTACACAGATTTCTAAACTGATCAGGATCGTTATCTTTGTCTCATGCATAATAATGTTCACCACTCTGTCCAGCAAATTAATAATAAACTTTATTTTATATAGCTTTTTAAACGAATAAGTAATTAGATTGCTCATAAACCTAATCACTTGCTTTTTCTTTTTATTTAGGCGCAGATTTCAACTATAGATCGTATTAGTAATAACCATAATAACAACCAACCAACAAAAACAACCATATAAACATAATACCAACCAAAAACATAGATAACAACCACAATACAAAATCAAATAATCAAACCATTTTACACTCGCAAAGTCCTCCAATTATCATAATCCCGCCCCTTATGCAAAACCAAACCTTCCTCCCATCCCAGTTTATCCTGTTTATCATAAACAAAATCCACCTCAATTTTCAACATAAAGCATTACACAAAATCAATACCTCAACACTCCATACTCAACAACGATAATTCACAAACAGCCAGAACATGTAACTACACATTCCCAAACATACCTACTTTCCATAGCCCCGCCCCTTATGCAAAACCAACATCCCTCCCCTGTTCTCTCTCTCCCCTGGCGGTTGTAATTGTTTTTATTTTCAAATAAATTTTAGCAAAGTCATGTATTTTAAAAATCTTAAGATTTTTCTATTTATGTCTTTATTTAGTGGTTTCATTAGTGACAAAGGCTAAACTTTCTTGGAAAAATGTCTTTTATGTAAACCATGTTTGCTATTAATTCATTCAGGGCTAAAATATGTTCATTGTCTTCTAATGAAAGAAGGGTTCCTTTCGCCGTAGTCGAGAGCCTAGCCTTTAACTAGTAAGTACTGTATTTACTAGGTTTTTGAGGGGGGGGGGTCTTTCGCTGGAAATCTCGCCTCCTACTTTGAAAATACCCGTGAAACCGGTTCAATTCGTCACAGCCAGCACTCCTGCAGAGAGTTGGGTTGTACTTGCAGTGTATACAGTACACGCGTTATGCTCTTCGTTAATGTTTGTGAAGTTTTATTTAATCTCTGAGCCATACTGATTCTTCTGGAAGCACACCAGTATTCCACTTTCTCCCTAAACATTTTTAGGATCAGAGTCTTACATGTGGTTATTTCGAAAACGTTTGTACGTGCTCCTTCTTACCATGTTACTGTTTACCGTTACTGACCATATTAAGTTTAAGTGCCTGTGGGCACTTTTCCTGTCCGTGGGGGGTGGACCGTCTTTCATTAGAAGGTTAGTCTGTTCTACTCTGAGAATGTAGAGGCGGTGGGAAGTGCCCGCGGTCATTTAATTAGTATTAAAATCTTAGTTATCTTTCTAGTTCACAGGTTTGCATGCATAATTTAATTTTGAAAGCCACTGAGACATCAGGTACTACTGTTGTATTTATGAAAAAGAAACAAAACAAAAAACATACTAACAACTGTGCCATCCTACTCCTTAGTTAATACATTTTATTATTCATAAACAGTTAACATTGTTAGCAAAATATTTTGAATTATATTTAACCCTGTTTTTTCTTTAGTTTTGTATTTAACTTATTATATGATAGTCAGACTTAATGTATATTAATGTATATTTGAACAATGAAAATATATTTTTACAAGATTTTACATTAAGCACTTAAAATTAATATGGTTAATAATAGTAAACTGTAACATGCTGTAACAAGATCGGTTAAACTTCGAAGAAAATCCTTTCAGAGAAAATGTTTCAGGTGTGAAGAACAAACCTGTTCCCACACACCCTGCCCCCACTACCATTAGAATATACACAAACATTTTAGCGTTTCATTCTGAGCAGAAGACCCTCACACCTGAAGAGTGCTGGCTGTGACGAATTAAACCGGTTTTACAGGTTTCAATCACAGATTGGGACTCAGTAAAGTAACACACAGCGCCACTGGATTTGATAATACTGTACCTAACCAAAATCCGCAATATGGAAACAGAACCTGTGTAATTGTTGATAGATGATGTACTCGTAACATTTTTTCAAGACGAACTACAACATTTAAAAAATGACTTGTATGTACTTGATATCTCTAATCAATCCACGGGTTCCAGCACAAAAGGAAACTAAAACGCATACCGTTTAGCGCTTCTTATTAGTTGCTCAAAAGTAATTTGACCGTATGAAATGCATAATATAAACCTAGAAACATATACGTGAGCAGTACTTAAGCACTGTAGTATCGGTGTTAAGACATACCTCTCAAATACTGTAAATCAAGTTAAAAATATCTCAAGACCGATTCTGGTCGTAATGAAACCATGTTTCGTGTATGTTTTCTTTTTCATCTTGAAATAACTCATTTCTAAATACCTTTTTCACTGTTAACATCTTGTAGCAACTTTGCGACAAAATATACACTCTGACAGTTCATCCTGCTACCAACATTAAATAAAACAAATCTTAAGATTTCTATATTTATGTCTTTATTTAGTGGTTTCATTCGAAGCTTACAATGTTTAGGGAGAAATGGAATACTGGTGCGTATTTTTTTCTTTAAAGTACCGAGACCAGCCATATACTGTATGTTTATGTTAAGATTTCCCTTCAGTGGTAAAATTAGATATGAATATTCAATACTTAAACGGGCACAGTTAAGACATTAAATATACATATACATATTGTATACAGTACAGTTTGCATACGGTAATATGTTTATGTTACGCGATTAAAAAATAAATAAATAAAACTGGAAGGTCCAGCACCACCATTATGTTTATATGGTTGTTTTTGTTGGTTGGTTGTTATTATGGTTATTAATAATACGATCTATAGTTGAAATCTGAGCCTAAATAAAAAGAAAAAGCAAGTGATTAGGTTTATGAGCAATCTAATTACTTATTCGTTTAAAAAGCTATATAAAATAAAGTTTATTATTAATTTGCTGGACAGAGCGGTGAACATTATTATGCATGAGACAAAGATAACGATCCTGATCAGTTTAGAAATCTGTGTACGCTGTAAGGTTTTTACTTCTTAAACTTTTAAAATACACGTTTAGAATTGAAAGAAATCCTCTTCCTGGTATAGCACACCAGCACGTCTTTTTCTCCAATCAGAGGGGTGTCAGATGGTGTCAGCCAATCACCATTCTGCGTTGGGTAGCAACGGGTGACTGTTCTCAGGCGGAAGATGTAAGTAGCTTAATGTTCGTGTTAAATATTTTTTTTAAATTCAATTAAACGGGCACAGTTAAGACATTAAATATACATATACATACTGTATACAGTACAGTTTGCATACGGTAATATGTTTATGTTACGCGATTAAAAAATAAATAAATAAAAATGAAAAGTCCAGCACCAGCTGGATTCGAACACACAACCTGCCAGCTGGTAGTCACGCACCTAGACCAGTAGGCTACAAGAGAGCTCGCATGATCAGGTAGGCGAAACAGCCTTACACAGTCCTGCCGCAGTACACGGATATAATCATACCGTTATTAAATTCTTTAGATACGCGATTCCATATTATATTCCCTTTTAATCAAATTCTAAAAGTATGCTTGTTGACTCCGGTATCACGTTAGTTAAAGACTTCGAAGCTTACAATGTTTAGGGAGAAATGGAATACCGGTGTGTATTTTTCCTTGTGATATTTTAAGCTCTAGTTGAATGATAGGTGTCGCATTTTAAATCATTTTCGTAGCTAGAAATTATGAAACGCCCTGTTAAAAGCAAGGAAGTTGAAGTAAAACAAAATGCCTGACAAAGTATGGCTTGGACAGATTCCAAGTGCTTGTACAAATGTGCTAAAGAAATTATACTTTGAGTATACAGCTTGTCCAAAGTCATCCATTATCAATACTATTAGTAATATCTTCAGTAAAGGCTTTGATGCATAAATATTTCTGATAAAGGTAGGTTGTGTACTTCTGTCCAACTGAGCAATCTTGCTTTCATAATATATACCAACATTTTAATGACTGATGATTAACATGCTGTAATACACAGTTCAAAATTAAAGGCTCAAATGCTGTACATGAGAGGTTAAGCTCCCCCTGGCGGTTTTACAAGGCGACGCCGGATAGTTAGTCACGTGACACACGTGACACACGTGATACCGCGTGATACCGCGTGATACTGTGACACGCCCACCGCGGTATGCCGCGAAATACCTCACCCATTTTGAATGGCTGCATCTGTATAGAGTTGGTGTCCAGTTTAGTACCCCAGACATCCAGGGGTCATTTTCATCAGGAATAGATGTAGCCTTAAACATCTTACAATACCTTGGGACATACAGACCATAGAGGCATGGTTCAGGGATTAACACAGTGTAGTGTGCTCTCTGAAGGCACCAGTTCTGTAGGGTTTGGGCATTTACTGGGACAATTATTAATTGTAGCAGTAAATCACAAAATGATTCTTTTGATGGCCTTAGAATCCAACCATGCGGTATAACTCAAACAACGCACACACACAAGTACTAATACACGAGGATACATTTATTAATACATAGAATATGCATATAAACCTAACAGATCTTATCGAGAGGGTTATCAGAATACAAAAGGTATATATTCAGTCAGTTACGAAGAGTTACACATATCAAGAGGACATACGTTCAGTATATCATTCATTAAGACCGTTTCGTAAATGAACTTGGTTATAACTTCTACATTAGATACTCAAAACAAGTACATAACTCTTAGGAATTAAATTGATATCAACTGGTTGGGATAACAATTGAATTCTTGAGCAGTAATGCAGTGAAGTTGAATACTCATCCAATCTTTGGGGATTCAGATCTCCTGTGGGCTCTCTGGCTCTGTGCCAGGCTGTGCTGTGCAGCTTGCGACGGTGCGCTGCTGATGTTCACTGACCGGCTAGTTAGTGTTGGCTTTAACTAGCAAAGTTTGTGCACAGGAGAAAAGATGACTGTGGGTCCCAGCAAGTCAGGAAGAGGACCGGTTCGTTCCTGATGAAGAGCTAGTTCTGAATAGTGATTCAGCTGTCCACAGTTCTGACCTGTTCACGAGGCCTGCTGCTGGTGCTAACCTCGGGTGGATCCTCTGGTTACTCTCTGGCAACCTCCGCTCTAGACTCTTAGAACAAAGGCAAGTTCTGGCACTCGGACACACTGGCCGTTCCGTGGTTGTCCGGGCTGAGTCTCAGGATGGACAGGAGGCGCGCTGTGAGAATGTCCTGCCCTTGGGAGCCTTCTGCTCCTGGGTCGTCCTGCCCTGGAATTCTCCTTTGAATTCCCTTTAGAAAAGTCCACAGAATGGTCTACTGAATCCCTCAGGCCCTCTGTGTTGCCTGTTTTTACATGGAGGAACTTCAGCTCATTCATTGGCTGAAAGTTCCATGGGCATCAGAGTCCCACGTGGGTTACTCGGCCCTACCAGTCCCTGATTGGTTGATCAAGGTGAGATATGAGTCACTTACTCCTGACACTTAGGAATGCAGTCCAGATGTCCATCTGGCACTCCCTAGACAGATAGGCGCCAATGGATGACCATTGATCATGATAGCCAGGCTTAGCTAAGTGCATCCCCCTTTGGAAGCTGTCCCTTATCAAAGGAAACCTTAAATCAGCCTGCATGAATAGTTTCTCTGTGGCTGCACCACAGAGATGAACAGAGATGGGGCCTCATTTGGGAAAGCTCAGAACACTTAACTCTGTCTTATTAATAAGCCTCGCCGCTACAACAGCAATGCAGAGGTATTACAGAAGAGGCAAGGTCAAGAATATAAGAGAATGAATGAAGAAGAATGAATGAGAATCCCATGATACTAATGCAGAATCCTTAATTACAGAATATGAACATGTTTAATGTGGATTGATTTTGGATCTAATAAGTTTGATACCTATGGAAGACCAGTGTTCAAAGGACTTAATTGCACTGTTTAGGAATCATCAATCAGTGGTGAAGGATGGAATGCCAAACTGAAGGAATGGCCTGAGAGTCTCCGTGGCCGGTCACTCATAATTTTGTCAGATGAGATGACTATGATGAGTTCTGACAAGCCTTTACCACACATAAAATAATTTCTAAATCCTGAAGAATAATGCTAAAATGCAGCGGTATATTGCACAATATTACAGGCAACTATGCCTAAATCTTCAGAATACATTTATTTCTCCCTGTTTATATTTACATATTCTTATCTCCATCACATGGAGGGTACCACCTGTTATGAACTGACAACATTTTTTGTACCCTGCAGTCATTTGCTAATTATAATTTTGACATTTAGCATTTATTCATCCATATAGTTTAGTAAATAGGCCCTCACACACAAAGAGAGTTCTCCATGGACTATTAACTCCTGAATACCAAAACCAAGTTAATCAGGTTAATCAGGCTCAGTTGTCTAGGGTAATGTCATTCAAAAACATATTTATCAAAAGCTCAAAATAGCATTCAAAACAATGACACTTAAACACACTTTAGTTTTGGCCATTATAAAGGTCTTTAAACAATGTATTAACTTAATATTAATTGTGACAAAGCATTCGCAGAGAAACATATAAATACAATATAGTGGGTTTTGTTACTAACATCCAAATTAATTTAAATAAAGTGTATGATGGCACATTATAAATATATTTATTGTATAAAAAAATATAAATGTCATTGCAGCCCCTAATATGAAGTGTTGCCTACAATTTATGCTGGTGAATCTTCCAAAGCATAATTTTTCATGTAGATTCAATTTATCACAATATCTCCCATATGGTGAAATCATAAATATTATGCATAGGAATTTTATCAGAAATGTTTATTTTCTAGTTATACAAACTTCCCAGATAAGATAGGCCTAAGACATAGTTACTGAATACCCTAGCCCTGCCGAGTACAAAATGAAGTGTTACTCTTCTAATCTATTCATATGTTGTTTTATTTTAAACAAATCAAAAAATAAATTTTAATTAATTAAATTAAAACAAATAAATGTAATACTTGTTTCCCGAGACACTTCAGAAATCATGCTTCCATAATAAAATTATTCTTCCAGACTCTGTAAAATAATCCTAGCATTTCTGAAGTAAGATGAAGGCTTATTGAGGAAATCCTTAAAGAGTTGGTCTCCCTATCTGATAACAGCCTTTAATTCCATGGCAGACATGATGTGGGAGCTGCACACAAAAGCTCTGGAGAAGGAACAGGTGTACCTGTAGGCCCCATAATGCTTGTCCTGTGTGGTCAGGCATTATATAAGTTCCATCCCCAAAGAAGAAAAGGGGGGGGGGAAGGAGCTGATGTATCCAAAGGGACAGACAAAAGGAAATGAGCTTGGTGCTTTTTGTGTAGGTGGAAGTGAAGGACATGAAGATACAGGTGAAGGGTCTTCAGTTCAGACAGGCTGCTGCTAGGAAGATACAGCTTGAAGAAAAGATCCTCTATATGGATGCCATGTTATTGGCCACTCATAGGGATGAAAAAAAGAGGAACTAGTTAATGTCTTATGACATGTTGTGACAAAAAGGTGTTGGTTTCTTCAGCCACTGACTGAAATGGGTTAATAGAGAAATTAGGCTACATTCAGAGCACGGTCAGCATGTCAAAGGCAGTTAAAATTTCCATAAGATGATGTTTGGGTGCAAATGGATTATTAAATTACTTTTTAACGGATGTAAAACCTGATAAAAAATGCAAGGTAGACAAAAAAGTAATATAAGTAGTAAAAGTAGGTCAGAGTATTTGTATTTCAGCACTAAAAATGTAAAAAAAAACTGCAAAAAAGATTTATGCTAGCAAAAAAAGTCATGATTTAGGAACAGGTTCTTCACTGCAAGACCTTTAAGCCACTGGTTGCCCCAGGTGATGGAAAGTATGTTAAATGACATACAGCCCACACAAATGTAAAATCATCTAATTTATAAACTACTATAAATGATGGAAAATGTGGACAATGGTTTCAAATTACTGTTACAATATGAAGCATCCATCCATTCATTTTCTATACAGGGTTGCGGGGGAGCCAGAGTCTATCCCAGCAAGCAATAAGTGCACAATCACAGAAAACATGAAAACTCCACTGATAGCACCCCAGGGACTGAACTGAGGGCCCAAGCACTCTGAGGTAGTGATGCTAACCACTGCTGTGCTACCCAAAATTAACACTTAAACTAGTAGGTGTCAGTATACAAAGAATTAAGTTTTCACAGTCTCAGTTAACCATAATAAAGAAAAAATGAAACTACACTAGCTGCCATCATTGAGAAAAAAATGTTGTCTTCAGGCAAAGAAAAAATGTATTGGTTCTTTATTCGAAAATCAAACTGAAAAAAATATGCTGTTGAAAATGAAGCCTGATAAAGCAGAATTGCAGACACAGGAAAAGCCAAACCAGAAAAGAAAGGTGAGTGCTTTAGAAACACTAAACAATTTCAAGTAAAATGGATGGATATTTTTTTCTGTAGGCTCAACAAATCTGGTACTATGCTGTTTTGATCATTTGTAACCATTGATGTTCTGCTTTTAAGTGCAGCAATCTTTAATGCCATTACACAAAAACACATTCCAATTTTAATGGAAAACACACACTAGGTACAGATGCAGCCATTCAAAATGGGTGAGGTATTTCGCGGCATACCCCGGTGGGCGTGTCACAGTATCACGCGGTATCACGCATTTCACGTGTGTCACGTGACTAACTATCCGGCGTCGCCTTGTAAAACCGCCAGGGGGAGCTTAACCTCTCATGTACAGCATTTGAGCCTTTAATTTTGAACTGTGTATTACAGCATGTTAATCATCAGTCATTAAAATGTTGGTATATATTATGAAAGCAAGATTGCTCAGTTGGACAGAAGTACACAACCTACCTTTATCAGAAATATTTATGCATCAAAGCCTTTACTGAAGATATTACTAATAGTATTAATAATGGATGACTTTGGACAAGCTGTATACTCAAAGTATAATTTCTTTAGCACATTTGTACAAGCACTTGGAATCTGTCCAAGCCATACTTTGTCAGGCATTTTGTTTTACTTCAACGGGGCATAAAAACTTCCTTGCTTTTAACAGGGCGTTTCATAATTTCTAGCTACGAAAATGATTTAAAATGCGACACCTATCATTCAACTAGAGCTTAAAATATCACAAGGAAAAATACACACCGGTATTCCATTTCTCCCTAAACATTGTAAGCTTCGAAGTCTTTAACTAACGCGATACCGGAGTCAACAAGCATACTTTTAGAATTTGATTAAAAGGGAATATAATATGGAATCGCGTATCTACAGAATTTAAAGACCAGACAATCGCAAACTCGTTTTCAATAAAATTATTTTATTCATTCAGCAGTTTGTGAGAGGGACATCCAGCAGGGAGAGACACACACACCGGTTTTCATTGACAACATTGTTTTTTTTTCAATTCCTCTTGTCTAACAGGAATGTTTTGTTTGTGGACAGACTGTTAGACAAGAGGAAAAGACTGCCTCCTCCTACGAAGCATTTCGTTGATCCGATCACGAATTCTTTTCCAGTCGTACGCAGCAAGGGTTGAGAATCTCCGATTCACCATCGTACTAATGGTTTCCCGGAGATTGGGTTAAAAAAAAACAAAAAACATACTAACAACTGTGCCATCCTACTCCTTAGTTAATACATTTTATTATTCATAAACAGTTAACATTGTTAGCAAAATATTTTGAATTATATTTAACCCTATTTTTTCTTTAGTTTTGTATTTAACTTATTATATGATAGTCAGACTTAATGTATATTTGAACAATGAAAATATATTTTTACAAGATTTTACATTAAGCACTTAAAATTAATATGGTTAATAATAGTAAACTGTAACATGCTGTAACAAGATCGGTTACAAGAAGAAAATGCTTTCAGAGAAAATGTTTCAACCAAACTTATTCCCACACACCCCGCCCCCACTACCATTAGAATATACACAAACATTTTAGCGTTTCATTCTGAGCAGAAGACCCTCACACCTGAAGAGTGCTGGCTGTGACGAATTAAACCGGTTTTACAGGTTTCAATCACAGACCATGTGACATGGGACTCAGTAAACTACAGTAACACCGTATTTGATAACGCTTTAAAAACGCTATAAAATAATGTGACTTGGCACAGAACAAGTTTACAACACAGTACAAAGATAAATGCTGACCATGACTTTAGAAGCATAAATTGCCTTACACTCAATTTAAACACAAGCTGTCTTTAGCCCTCTAAGCTGGTTCATACAGAAATGTAGAGATCTAGGCTCAGAACACACAGCTTCATTAGCGAATACATATGCAGGACAACTAGAGAAGACGTTTTACAGAGGGTGGATTTTTAGAAACATCCCATCAGACATCCCATCATATTCACAACGTGAAATCTAGAAAATAATATTACGTAACCAAAATCCGCAATATGGAAACAGAACCTGTGTAATTGTTGATAGATGATGTACTCGTAACATTTTTTCAAGACGAACTACAACATTTAAAAAATGACTTGTATGTACTTGATATCTCTAATCAATCCACGGGTCCCAGCACAAAACGAAAGTAAAACGCATACCGTTTCTCGCTTCTTATTGCTCAAAAGTAATTTGACCGTATGAAATGCATAATATAAACCTAGAAACATATACGTGAGCAGTACTTAAGCACTGTAGTATCGGTGTTAAGACATACCTCTCAAATACTGTAAATCAAGTTAAAAATATCTCAAGACCGATTCTGGTCGTAATGAAACCATGCAAGGGAGTTTTTATGTCCGTTGCAGTTCTTTTGCAACATGAATATAATTATATCGTTATTAATTTCTTGAGATACGCGATTCCATATTATATTCCCTTTTAATCAAATTCTAAAAGTATGCTTGTTGACTCCGGTATCACGTTAGTTAAAGACTTCGAAGCTTACAATGTTTAGGGAGAAATGGAATACCGGTGTGTATTTTTTTCTTTAAAGTACCGAGACCAGCCATATACTGTATGTTTATGTTAAGATTTCCCTTCAGTGGTAAAATTAGATATGAATATTCAATACTTAAACGGGCACAGTTAAGACATTAAATATACATGTACATATTGTATACAGTACAGTTTGCATACGGTAATATGTTTATGTTACGCGATTAAAAAATAAATAAATAAAACTGGAAGGTCCAGCACCACCATTATGTTTATATGGTTGTTTTTGTTGGTTGGTTGTTATTATGGTTATTAATAATTCGATCTATAGTTGTAATCTGAGCCTAAATAAAAAGAAAAAGCAAGTGATTAGGTTTATGAGCAATCTAATTACTTATTCGTTTAAAACGCTATATAAAATAAAGTTTATTATTAATTTGCTGGACAGAGCGGTGAACATTATTATGCATAAGACAAAGATAACGATCCTGATCAGTTTAGAAATCTGTGTACGCTGTAAGGTTTTTACTTCTTAAACTTTTAAAATACACGTTTAGAATTGAAAGAAATTCTCTTCCTGGTATAGCAAACCAGCACGTCTTTTTTCTCCAATCAGAGGGGTGTCAGATAGTGTCAGCCAATCACCATTCTGCGTTGGGTAGCAACGGGTGACTGTTCTCAGGCGGAAGATGTAAACAGCTTAATGTTCGTGTTAAATATTTTTTTTAAATTAAAATTCATTCTATACAGCAATCGCATATTTGGGTACCGTTTCATAAAACTTTCATGCTTAAAATGTTTAGGGAGAAATGGAAGACTGGTGTGTATTTTTTCTTTAAACTACCAAGACCAGCCATACACAGTACAGTTTACATACATACAGTAATGTTTTAAATTAATATCGTTTATGACCTTCAGATGCGTTATGCTCCTCTTCTTTTTATGCTCAGCTACTAAAATTTCCCTTTAGTGGTAAAATCCATATAAATATTCAAAACTAAGCGGATTAAAATGTGCACAGTAAAGACATTAAATGATTCAATCTTTGCACTACCAACCAATGCACCACGAGTGCCCCTGTCGGTCATTTTGGCCAGCCAATCACTTGCCCTGCGGTATGCTCCGGTGCCCCGCGGTGGCTTGTGGGTAGGTTACCGTACCGCGGGTTTTTACCGCGCATTTTGAATGGCTGCATCTGTAGTAACCTATGGAAAATAAAATCAAGCAACTCACTATTGTGCTTAAAGGCCTGCAAAAATCACTTTGGAGATCCAGGTCTGTTGGAAAGATTTTGATTTAAAGATTCAAGATTTTAAACTAGCTTAATTTTAACAATTAACAAGAATTACACTGGGATTTTTTTTTCTTCTTAATTAACAAGAAAAACACACTAATGCAGAGATTATTTAGGAATACTTCTGGCACAATGGTAATGAGAAAGGTGGAGGGAATAGTGACAGATGTTTAGCAATAGTTAACTGAGGATATATCAGATGTGCCACGTTTTAAAACAGTGCTGGATGAAAACATGAACATGTTATATATATATATTTTTTAATTGATTCACAAAGGAAGATATTTTAATAATGATTTGTTGTACATGATACAGTTCAAAGATCATGCAGAAGTGAAAATATTCATAGTAGCTTACTGAAATTTTTATCTTTTAATTCCTTGCTCTGGTTCCTGCTGACATCTGTATGTATGGATGAGGCTCCAAACATGTGAAAAAGTGAGAACAGTCTCATCAGTCTGATGAGACAAAGAGAGCAGACACCCAAGTTCTCCACTTTTCCTTGAACCATACATCAGCAACCATTCATAGCTAAATTCAAAATCTCTGAGTGCAACTTGAGAGTACTGAATTACAAATGGTGTCAAACACTATAATCTAAAGAATGAAATGCAATACAGGAACAACAACGTTAGATAGTCATCACATAATAAAGTCGTTTTTGAGTCTCATCCCTCTGAGTATTGAATTTGTTGAAAACAAATTGAGAAGGAAGGTCGAGTTGGAGAACAAAGCTGGTAATTAAGCTAGCATGTGCTGTATAACCAGCATCACTTACCAACTTGAAGGGAAACATAAAATTGTCCTTAGTTTGTCATAACATTTCCAAAGATCACAATGATCCCAAAATGTTGTAACATCTAAACTATGATTTATTTGTGCAGATATTGGAGGACATGAGGACCAAGCTTGAATCTAGACTAAAAACAAACATGAGTACTGGAAACATCACAGACCTTTGTTCTAACCAAGAAAAAAAAATGATCTTTTTGATCTTCTGACAAATGACATCCTGTATCCTGAAAGCAGGTCTTCTTTTCTGTGGAAAGCTAGATATGGTTCTTAAGTGAGGTGAAGAGTTCTGTTAAAGTGATAGAAATTTCAAATTTCTGTACAAATAAGAAAAGAAAACAGGCTAATTTAAACATCGCCACACAGGTTTCAGGTTTCAGGTTTGAGATATTTGTTTTGCTTGTACCAGTGCACAATCTCTGAATTTGCTTTATACAAAAAGATTAATTTTGACCATATAAAGACTTTTGCTAGTGAAGGCTTAAGTCATTGTTTGAAAAAAATCAACAACAACTTATTCAAATTTAAATCAGTACCAACCAGATATGTGCAGTGATGTTTCAGAATGTTTAAATATGGTAACATATAAATCACATTAGGTCACTCACAAACAAGTGGAGGGCATTTAATCTGTCTAGCCCATTTTGTTATTTAGTAGTTCACTGATCCAAGTATCGCATCTACCTGTTTGTTGAAAGAAGCAAAAGAAAATGTTGTCTTCAACAACATGGCTGGGCAGCTTATTCCAAACTCCTGAAACTATCATTACAGTCATTATTTTATTTTCTGCAATTATTAGCACAGAGCTGTATACTGAATGATAAAGCTCTAAATATTTTTTTTAATAATTTTATCTTTCAGATACATTTTGTCTAAGTTTTGCATACAATCAATCAAAAATACAAAATAAATTCAATAAAAACACTTATTGTAACTTGGGAATCCTCATTGAGAAGGAGCGGTCAGGGACTTACTGGTACTGTTACACTAAACATGTTCTATGGCACATTGGTTACATAGACTTTACAACGATCTGTTGTAGCGATCTGTCATTGAGTGTTTCTCTAAGAAGAATGTTATATTTATCTACAACTAGATTAGCTGTTGTTTACGTTTTTGAGGGGTGAAAAATATCGTCCTATGCTGCATCTGTAATGGGACTTTCATCCAGGGTATCTAGTTCTCTCCCAGTAAAAATCACATGAAAATAATTAATTTTAGATTAGATAAATGTTACAACCTCGGCTTTTCGAACTTCCCTTTTAAGGAGGCGCAGACCTCGCCGAATCACCTAACCTTTCACCCCTCTTGCCAATTACCACACCTCCCAGAACTTGCTATTTTAGGACTCTTCTGCAATCCCCTAGTCGCTCAGTATTTTGGATTTTAGCTCCTGATACTCGGAGTTCTCTTCGTGGATAGTGCTTTACTGGATTTTGAACCTTTTTGCCCTTGACTATACTCTTTGGATTTCATTCTGGATTTTTGCTTGGACTTCACTATTTCTTTCAGCCTCCAGTTTATGACTTCTGGATTGTATTTCTGGACAGTTATTTCAGTTGTCCTGGATTTTGAATTTTCCTGGACATTTGACTTTTGTTTTTTGGTCTACGGGTTTTGGATTCTGTCTACCATCTGCATTGGATCCCTGACTGAAATCACCAATGTAACATAATACTGAGCCAGATAAATGGATCCCGAAGAGTTGGAAAGTATACAAAATCTTTTGGTACAACATTCCCGAGCCTTGATACAGCTCCAAGCTACTGTACTTTGAGGCAAATATCCACTCATCTGGCTAACCTCCCTGGTGAGTCTGCTACTCCATCTTCCCCCCAGCTCCTGCTGCCCCAATACTACCAGCCACTACTCCTCTGAGTTCAGCGCCTCGGGTAACACCTGAAAGGTATGACGGAAATCCTGCTTAATGCTGGGGTTCTTAACACAATGTGCACTTACTTTTGATCTTTACCCTGAGATCTTTCCTACATCTAAAGGAGAGGTGGCGTTTTTAATTTCCTTATTAACTGGGAGAGCTTTAGATTGGGCTACAACCTTGCTGGAACATGGAGCTCCTGAAAAAAGAGATTGTTACCGCTAAACCAGTAACTTCAGAGCAGCCCATGGAAAAAGGGCATTCCCAGCTCAACACTGCGGAGAGAGATAGACATCAAAGAGAAGGTCACTGCCTTTACTGTGGCAAATAAGGACATCTTCGTCTCTCCTGCCCTGTACGACCCTGAGAAGATCTCAGAGCTCCTTAACACCCACTTCCACAGGGGTAAGTGCATCGTCCTCTTCCACTAAGCAATGCTCGGGATGTTTCTACCTGCCACACTGTCTTGGGACAATAACCACCTACATCTCTCTTTTGCAGACTTAGGAGCGGCACGGAACTTCGTAGACATTTCACTCGCCAAGGCCTGGAAAATTCCTTTACTACCTGTCAACCCTCCACTTTGGGTTCAAACCCTAGATGGCTTCAGGATGCTTTGGGAAGGCGATGAGTGGGAGACAACATTTATTACAACCCACGGACACTGAATATCTAGTTATGCCATTCAATGCCCAAGCGATCTTCCAGAACTTTATGAATGATATCTTCCATGAAATCCTACAATGTTCCGTTCTAATATTTCTCAATATCCTGGTCTACTCTAAAAATCTCCAAGAACATATATTTAATGTCAGAGAAGTTCTCACCCATCTTCTCAACAACAAATTATTTGTCAAAATAGAATTATATTTTTTTAAAAACATTTTTCATGTGTCTACAATACTGTTTCTTGGATACGTTATCTCGCCTAAAGGGATCAAAATGGATCCGAACTTTAAGCAGATCCAATGCTTTCTTGGTTTTTCTAATTTCTACCAAAGATTTATTCAGAATTTTAGCTCTGTAGTTGCTCCTACTGCTCTTACCCATTCAGGACCGAATCAAGGGAAGCCAGACACGGCCTTTCAGGAATCAAAACATCTCTTCACCTTAGCACCTCTGTTCTGACACCCAGACCCCTTCCCTACCCTTCTTTGTGGAAGTGGACACTTCAGCTTATCGTGTCGGGGCCATTCTTTCCCGACATAATGGCGAGAAAGGTACAGTATCCTCCATCCTTGCCCCTTCTTCTTTAGGAAACTCTCTCCTGCAGAGATTAATTATGATGTAGGAAATCACGAACTTCTTGCCATTAACTAGCTCTGGAAGAATGGTGACACTGGTTGGAGGAAGCCCTACACCATTTCATCATCTATACTGATTAAAAGAATTGATCATACCTCCAATCTGCTAGACGCCTTAACCCAAGACAGGCCAGGTGGTCATTGTATTTTTCATGTAATCGGTTCTTTATCACTTACACGCCTGGTTCTAAAAATATTAAAACTGATGTTCTCTCTTGTCTACGTGATCCTCCAGAACTCTTATCAGATTGGAACCCATAATCCCATCTAATAAATTTATAATTGCTATAAAATGGGATATTGAGGAAGAGGTCAGACGTGCTTCAAGCGGTTATCCTGTCCCTCCACAGTGCCCTCCCGACAAGCTCTTCATCACCAGTTTGGTAAGGTCTTCCGTTTTGAAATGGGGTCATGACTCCTGTTTCACCAGTCACCCCGGAATCCATCGGACTCTCGAACTCATTTGTAGAGAGTTTTGGTGGCCAACATTAAAGGACGATGTTACCGACTATGTAAGGGCCTGTTCGGTCTGAGCTAGGATTAGATCTCCGTGACAAAGGATGGCTGGTCTATTACAACCTTTGCCAGTACCTGAGCGTCTGTGGTCCCCTATTTCAGTTTACTTCTTTACTGACTTTCTGGAGTCTCAAGGCCATACTACAATTTTAGTCATATTTGTTCACTTCTCTAAATCTAATAATTTCATTTCATTGCCCTCTTTAACCTTTGCAAAAGAACTGGCTGATCTTTTTGTGACCCATGTATTCAGACTTCACGGTATTCCGAAGCATGTTGTTTCAGATTGGGGACTGCAATTTGTATCTAGGTTTTGGAAGACTTTTTGCAAAACCCTTGGAGCCTCAGTTTCCCTTACCTCCGCCTACCATCCTCAAGCTAATGGCCAGGCGGAACGAATTAATCAAGACCTGCAGAACCTTCTGAGGGCACATGTTTCATCTATACAGGATGATTGGTCTCTCTCCTCGTTTGAGCCGAGTATGCCCATAATTAATTAACCACCTCTGCTACTGGATTATCTCCATTCCAATATCAGACACCTCTTATCCCTGATTCTCCCCCCCAGTACCCCCATTCCTTCAGTTAAAGAATACATATCAAATCTACAACAACTTTGGTCCAAGATCAGTTCCCGTCTTTCCCACACTGCTGAGAGAGAGAGGAAAACTGCTAGCAGACTTCGATGCAAGGCACCACTTTATCGACGAGGACAATTGGTTTTGTTGCCCACTCGCAAAATTCCCCTACACTAATAATGTCCCGCCCTCTGACGACGCAGCCTCAGCGTGTGACGTCATACATACTGTTACAGCCGGACTACAGACTCGTCACCCACAAGCCATGTTCTTGATAACTGGCGATTTTAATCATGTTTTGCTCTCCTCTACCCTGCCTACTTTTAGTCAGTTTGTTAAATGCCCTACTAGAGATAACAAGACTTTGGACTTGCTGTATGCTAATGTCAAGAATGCCTACAGCTCCACATCACTCCCCCCCCTTGGCAGATCTGACCACAACCTTGTTCACCTATCTCTGTACAAGCCTCTTGTACTACAGCAACCAGTAACCACCAGGACAGTGAGGAGATGGTCAGCTGAGGCTAATGATGCACTGATGGACTGTTTTGAAACAACGGACTGGGAGATACTCTGTGAGCCTTATGGAGATGACATTGATGGTCTTACCCACTGCATCACTGAATACATAAACTTCTTTGTTGACAGTGCAGTGCCTACCAGGAAAGTGCACTGCTTCTCCAATAATAAACCCTGGGTCACCAGTGATCTGAAGGCCATCCTAAATAGGAAAAAGAGGGCTTTCCAGGCAGGTGACAAGGAGGAGCTGAAGCGAGCACAGAAAGAGCTGAAGGTGAGAGTTAGGGAGAGCAAGGTGGCTTATGGGAGAAAAATGGAGGAGAGGCTGAGGGAGAGCAATGTGAGAGAAGTGTGGAATGGCATGAGGAAGATCTCCTGATACAAGTTGTCCGGCGGCCAACAGAGTGAGGGAGGCCTGGAGAGGGCCAATGAGCTGAATCTTTTCTTAAACAGATTCGATACAGGGTCCACTGTCCATTCACCTCACAGGCCTTCACCCCAGACACCCTCTTCATGTCCTCAGTCACCTCATCATGTGATCCCTCCTACGCCTTCTCCATCTTCCCCTGCCCTCCTCGGCTTATCCATCACAGCTGACCAGGTCAGAAGGGAGTTGAGGAGACTCCATGCAGGTAAGGCAGTGGGTTCTGACGGTGTCAGCTCCAGGGTGCTAAAGATCTGCGCAGACCAACTGGGTTCAGTGCTGCAGTATATCTTCAACCTCAGCCTGAGATTAGAAAAGGTTCAGGTGATCTGGAAGACATCTTGCCTGGTGCCAGTACCCAAAAAGGGGCACCCTAAAGACTTGAATGACTACAGACCAGTGGCACTTACATCACACCTAATGAAAACTCTGGAAAGGCTTGTACTGGACCACCTCAGAACCCTGGTGAGTACAGCACTGGACAGCCTGCAGTTCGCCTACCGGTCACACCTGGGAGTAGAGGATGCAGTCATCTATCTGCTACACAAAGCTAACTCTCACCTGGGGAAGACGGGGAGCATTGTGAGAGTTATGTTCTTTGACTTCTCCAGTGCCTTTAACACCATCCATCCACCTTTACTGAGAGATAAGCTAAGGGCGGCGCAGGTGGACACTCCCCTGCTGTCCTGGATTATAGACTATCTGACCTGCAGGCCACAGTATGTACGGCTACAGAGCTGTGTGTCCGAACAGATTGTTAGCAGTACTGGGGCTCCACAGGGGACTGTCCTTGCTCCATTCCTGTTCACCTTTTACAACTCTGACTTCAGGTACAACTCTGAGACATGTCATCTGCAGAAGTTTTCGGATGACTCTGCAATTGTGGGGTGTATTAGAGAGGGGAGGGAGAAGGAATATGGGAGCTTGATTACCAATTTTGTGGAGTGGTGTCATCTTAATCATCTCCAGCTTAACCAAAGAAATGACCAAAGAAATGATCTTCGACTTTCGAAGGAATAAGTCTCCGCTGAACCCTGTTTCCATCCAGGGTGAGGACATAAAGGGCGTACATTCCTACAAGTACTTAGGGGTACACCTGGATGATAAGCTGGAGTGGTCTGGTAACACTGACGCCCTGTACAAGAGGTCCTTTGGTGTGTGTGGAACACTGCTACACATTTTTTATGAATCAGTGGTGGCGGCGGCCATCTTCTACCCTGTTTTGTGCTGGGGCAGCAGCATCATGACAAAAGATGCAAATAGGCTCAATAAACTTATCAAGAAGGCTGGCTCTGTGTTGGGGATGAGCCTTGGCCCCATGGAGGTGGTGGCTGAGAGGAGAATGCTGACCAAGCTCACAGCCATCATGAAAAAGACCTCTCATCCGCTTCATGGGACTGTTACTGGGCAGCGGAGCACATTTAGCAATAGACTGCTCCAGCTACGGTGTTCAAGGGAACGTTTCCGCAGGTCTTTCCTCCCGGCAGCTGTCAGGGTGTATAATGCTGCCCTAGGCTAGGACTGTTAGCCCTTCATTTGCTCCTCTATGGACAGCGTGTTTACTCCATTGTACTTTTTGGACAATCAGTCTGCATAAACCTATGCACATTTTGCACATATTTTATTGTTTTTACAGTGACTATGATCAGCACATTTTGCACACACCTATGTATTTATTTATTTTTATTTATTTTGTTGTCTTTTGTTTTATAACTATTCTGATATCTGTTTTGCTTGTCTTGGGCTGGACTGCTGTAACACATCCATTTCCCTACGGGATTAATAAAGTATTATCTATCTTATCTATTTATCTTCTCGCAATCACTCCGGTTTCTTATTATCTGGTGCTCCCTCCTACCCTCAAACTCCATCCCACTTTCCATGTTTCTTTTCTTCAGCCGTTTCACAGATCCCCCCTTTCACGACCTCAACCTCGACCCCCCACACTTTGTCTCAGATGTTTACCCACGTGAACTGTTAATAGAATCCTGGATTCTCGCTGGCGTTGTGGGTATCTGCATTACCTGGTAGATTTGGAATGTTATGGGCCAGAGGAAAGATCCTGGATTCCAGAAAGGGATATTTGGACAGGACATCTCGGATTTTCATCGCAGGTTCCCCAATTGCCCGTCCCTCGGGGGAGGGGGTAATGTTACAACCTAGGTTTCTCGAACTTCCCCTTTAAGGAAGTGTAGACCTCACCAAATCACCTAACCTTTCACCCTGCTTGCCCAATTACCACACCTCCAAATACCACTTCTTATTTTAGGACACTTCGGCAATCCACTAGTTGCTCAGTATTTTGGATTTTTGCTCCTGATACTAGGCGTTCTCTTTAAGGATAGTGCTTTTCTTATAAGAAAAAGGGCAGTGCGGTGGATCTGTAGCTAAGGATCTGCCCCTGTGGGCTGAAAGGTTGCCGGTTCGGATCCCGCGGCCAGCAGAGGAATCCTACTCGCTGGGCCCTTAACGCAAGGCCCTTAACCCCAACTGCTCCAGGAGCGCCAAATACAGTAAAAATGGCTGATCCTGCGCTATGACCCCAAGCTTCTTTCCATCTGTGTGTCTCATGGAGAGCAAGTTGGGGTATGCAAAAAGACAAATTCCTAATGCATGAAATTGTATATAGCTAATAAAGTGATCTAAATGTACTGTGGAAAGCAGTGTAAGGTGATAAGTCACTCTCAGTTCCTGAAATGCACACAGACTATCATCAAAAGTATGAACATTTCTTGCACAGTGAGCACGTAAAGCACTAAAACCCATTATTATGAAAGTTATCATCATGCCAGACTCTTACTAAATTATTGAATAAAGGGAGTGGGACACCAAATTATTATTGTAGCACCATTGTTCAATTTGTCATTCCTGTTCTACAAAACTTTACAGGTGTCAACTACTCTAGATTTATTGGTAAAAAAACAAGGAAAGAATGGAACTTCAACAAATGAAACTTTGAAAACACTATATTTTACAAGAACATTGATTTATATATGGTTAATAAAAAAGCAATATTTCTTTTTTTCCAAAAGAAATGACACATTTTGTATGAATAATGAATCCTCTTTGAGTGACAGTGATACATGTGGATCTTCTTCTTTATTAAATGTGTTGGGCAAAACTTCACAATACATTGTGTGAAGTTAGAGGAAGATCATTAAAAAGAAGAGAACAAAGGCCAGAAACAAGATTCTGAAGGGGGAGATATAAATCCAGAAGTTAATCTACTGCATCAAGGCACTAAATTGTGAATATCCCTCATAGATATTTGTCTAAATCAGAAATGTCTTTGTTATCCAAAGTGTCTCTTATTTTTCAGCCCATAATATTGTTCCTTTTATTACAGAAAGACATTTGTAATTCTTAGTATGACAGCAAATGTATCTTTCATTTTTTCCTCTTTTCCTGTCATTATCACCAAAATTAATACAAATGTTTGACGGGTATAACACTAATATAATTTGTGCATTTCAATTGTAATTAATAAAACATAATGCATTTCTAGAGGCCTTCAAAAATATCAGTCTAGTAAAACTTGATTTATTATGCTGAAGGTATTGTTTTGGTAGCAGTGAGCTCTCAAGGGCTTTCAAAGAAGATATACAAGTTATGAATATTAATAACATATTAGTTGGGGACAATATCTTTGCAATAACTTTCTAATATGGAATTGTGTATGTAAAGCAGAGATAATTTGTAAATGCAATAAAATAATCCTGTCCATAGCTATTTTTGCAGAAACCTTGATACTTTGATAGCCCAAAGCACCTCTTAGCATAGTATCCATGGAAACATATTAATAAAACAAAACAAAATCAAACTTTTATTTTTTGTTCTCCCTTCAAGGGCATTAAAGTTTAGCTAAAGATGATTTTGATTGAGATTACACTGCATTTTCTATATACTGTGTGGTCATGCTGCTGAAGTTTTGAAAGTATTTTACAACAAAATCCCTGATATCTTACAATATTTTTATGCGTTTGATCCATCTGACGAAGTATAATATTTTATACAGATGCAGCCATTCAAAATGCGCTGGCGATACCGCATTATTTTCCGGTGCGCTGTACGCAGTCTACCGCGAGTTACCGGTAAATACTGCTAGTTACCGTAAATTCTCCTATAATACGACAAGCAAAATAATAGTATCCGGAATTTCCGCAAGGTGGAGCTAATAAAGCTCAACCTCTCATGTTTGAGCTGTGGCCATCAAAGTCTTTAACGAAGATATTACTAATAGTATTAATAATGAATGACCTTGGACAAGCTGTAAGTGTAAACTCAAAGTATTGCCCTGGTCAACATTCTTTTTTACATTGACCGTCTTTGTAGAAGTAACACCACAGCATTTCGCAATCACGCATTTGTTTCCAATCATGCAAAGTACAGTAATTTTTGAGAATCGATTCACCATGCCTTTCACATGCTCATAAAAGAGATTGATTTAGGAACATAAACATATTACCGTATGAAAACTGTACTGTATACAGTATGTATATGTATATTTAATGTCTTAACTGTGCCTGTTTAAGTATTGAATATTCATATCTAATTTTACCACTGAAGGGAAATCTTAGTAGCTGAGCATAAAAAGAATAGGAGCATACTGCAACGCGTGTGAAGCCCATAAACTATATTAATTTTGGAACATAAACATACAGTATATGGCTGGTCTCGGTACTTAAGAAAACATACACGAAACATGGTTTCATTATGACCAGAATCGGTCTTGAGATATTTTTAACTTGATTTACAGTATTTGAGAGGTATGTCTTAACACTGATACTACAGTGCGTAGATACTGCTCACGTATATGTTTCTAGGTTTATATTATGCATTTCATACGGTCAAATTACTTTTGAGCAACTAATAAGAAGCGCGAAACGGTATGTGTTTTAGTTTCGTTTTGTGCTGGGACTCTGCTTTTAACAATGTCGCCGTGGATTGATTAGAGATATCAAGTACATACAAGTCATTTTTTAAATGTTGTAGTTCGTCTTGTAAAAATGTTACGAGTACATCATCTATCAACAATTACACAGGTTCTGTTTCCATATTGCGGATTTTGGTTACGTAATATTATTTTCTAGATTTCACGTTGTGAATATATGATTCGGGCAAACAGAGCCGCAAAGAAGTACATTATGGGTTGTTTTTTTTTTTTTTTTGCAGTTTTATCTAGAACAAGCAATGCTTAAACCTTTGTCTGATTCTTGTGAAACTATCCACACGACAGTTACAGTACCTAGGAGTTGACTTCAGTGATGTCACTGATGGGATGTTTCTAAAAATCCATCCTCTGTAAAACGTCTTCTCTAGTTGTCCTGCATATGTATTCGCTAATGAAGCTGTGTGTTCTGAGCCTGGATCTCTACATTTCTGTATGAACCAGCTTAGAGGGCTAAAGACAGCTTTTGTTTAAATTGAGTGTAAGGTAATTTATGCTTCTAAAGTCATGGTCAGCATTTATTATTGTACTGTGCTGTAAACTTGTTCTGTGCCTAGTCACATTATTTTATAGCGTTTTTATAGCGTTATCAAATCTGGTGGCTCTGTGTGTTAGTTTCCTGACTCCCATGTCACATGGTCTGTGATTGAATCCCATGGAACTATGACTTTATTTTTTAACAAACATTTCTTAGAAAAAATGAAACGTTTCCCTTGGTCAGAGATTAAATAAAACCTCACTCGCACCAAACAAATTTATATTTCTAAACATCACAACATGATCGAATTTAAGTCATTTTAATAACAATGAATAGTCACCTAGGCGTTACAATATAAACATTTATATTGATTTAAATCCCGTTTTGATTTAAATCGCAAACGCGTGTTTAAATATATGTGTTTAAAGGCGATATACTGTATAAAAGCACTGATTCTTATGGAGTGTGTTCCGCCGGGGATTCAAAAAATTTATTTTTTTTAATCGCGTATCTAAGGAAAATTGCAGTATAACTTTGTTCAAGCACAAACAGTGGCATTTTACATTATAATTTGGGTGTCTCCTCTTGCCAGAAAGCTCTAAATTGCATTTTGAGTGCGGTTTTTGACTTTTTCTAAATTGCAACCCATAAATAAAGCTGATAAAGCTTAGACTAACTGTATTCTAAACTGTATTACAACAGCACATTGGACAATGCAACGTAAATTGCAAAAATGCACTTGGAATCTGTCCAAGCCCTCCTACGAAAATTATTTAAACTGCGACACTGATCATTCATCTCTAAATAAACTTTATTTTATATAGCGTTTTAAGCGAATAGGTAATTAGATTGCTCATAAACCTAAGCGCTTTTTCTACATAAACACAGCGTGATTGCTCTCTGAAAATGCTTTTCCTTTATATTTAGGCTCAGATTTCAACTATAGATCATTTTTATTATAAACTTTCTTGGAAAAATGTATTTTATGTAAACTATGTTTGCTATTAATTCATTTAGGGCTAAAATACGTTCATTGTCTTCCAATCGAGTCGAGTTGACATTGGAAGCTTGCCACTCCCGGACTGTTAAACCAACGCATTAGCATCTTAAAGCGATTCCATTGAGGAGCCCAGCTACCAGTTAACACTGTACTTCCTACTTTGAAAATACCTGTGAAACTGGTTTAATTCGTCACAGCCAGCACTCCAGCAGAGAGGGGGTTGTACTCGTAAAGTAGAAGCAGGCGAGATTTCCAGCGAAAGACACCTCCCCTCAAAAACCCAGTAAGCAGTAATGCTTTATGTTGAAAATTGAGGTGGATTTTGAGGATGATAAAGAGGATAAACTGGGATGGGAGGAGGGTTTGGTTTTGCATAAGGGGCGGGATTATGATAATTGGAGGAATTTGCGAGAGTATAATGGTTTGATATATTTGATTTTGTATTGTGGTCGTTATCTGTGTTTTTGGTTGGTATTATGTTTATATGGTTGTTTTTGTTGGTTGGTTGTTATTATGGTTATTAATAATACGATCTATAGTTGAAATCTGATGAAGACGAATGGGTCTGGCTTTTTTTCTGGAAAACCATAACTTTTTCTGGAAAACCATAACTGATCTTGTCCAGATTGACTGTCAGCGCTCAGGTCTGACAGTGGTGCTCCAGCAGCGCCAGGTTCTGCGGCAGCCTCTGTTCTGTGGGCGACAGCAGGACCAGGTTCCTGCAAAGAGCAGGAACTCAATTTCTGTTATTTGGTTACGCGCTGGCGACCTCCGTTCTCGACAAAAAGTTAAGTCCTGCACTCAGACACACTGGCCATTACATGATTGTCCGAGCTGAGTCTGAGGATGTCCAGGAGGGGCCGAGTCTAAGAAATATCCAGAAGGCGCACTGAGGAAGCCCTGTGCTGCCTGTTGTACCTGGAGGAACTACGGTCGTTCATTGGTTGAAAGTTTCATGGGCATCCAAGACCCACGTGGGGTTAACCTGCCCTACCAGTTCCTGATTGGCTGATGATGAGTAACAATGCACTCTGACCTTAGAGTTGTAAACAACTTTGAATGAGACTCTCCCAGAATCTCCCAGACTTTAAGGAGCCAGAGATGACCATTTCTTAGGGTGGTTGATGTGTCTCAGCCTTGGGAGTTGTTTCTCATCAGGACACTCTATCAGCTAAAAAAACACCTTAATTGTGAACCAAATGGAATGGCCTCTCTGTATCAAGCACCACTGAGATGAAGGAGAGAGGGACTGGCAAGGGAGCAGAAAATTTAATTCCTGTACTTTAATAAGCCTTGCTGCTACATCTGTCTGCCAGTACATATAAACTTAAAATATACTTTATTAGCATGACATTATTTGGCCAAAATATTTATACTAAGTATAACAGAATATTGGCAGTGCATATTGAATGTCATAGTACAATACTATACATTAAAATAAATGAGAACATAAGATTTGGTAGTAGCCTGATCCAGGAGTCTCATGCAGCTGTTTCTTTAAGGAAGCCAAAGTACTGCTTTCAACTACATGGCTGGGCAGTTTCTTTTATACTACCACAAACTCTTGGGCAAAGAAGTGTTTCCCGTTCACAGTATTTAATGCTCTTTCACTTAGTTTCTACTTTTTTAAACTTTATCAATGTCTTTGATGATTCTGAATACTTGTTTCAGCTCCCTTTAAACTCTTATCTGTTCAGTACTAAAAAGGTTCAGTTCTTTCAATGTGTCAGTGTAGAATATTCCCAGAATACATCTGGTTACTGTTCTGTAGACTGATTCTAGAGCAGCAATGTCTTTTGTAACATGATCACAAGGGTTCTGTGGAATCATGTAGATTCTTTAAGAAAATGTGTGGAAGCAATAAGACAGCAAACCGAATGTTTGGATATATACAGTAGTAAAAAGTATGTAACCTACAGTACATCCAACTTATACTTAGTCTCTAAAATTCAGTAGTACAACTTTGTCTAGAGTACTGTGTTCAGTTTTCATAAATGTAACACAGAAATTGTATTATAGTTCTAGAAACAGTTCAAGGAAGAGAACAATTATTCCTGATCTCAGGGGACTATGCTCTATATAGACTGGTCGAGGGAGATAAATCTCTTAAATCTAGAAAGAGACAAAGTAGACAAAATCCCAAAGGGTACAGATACTGTAAGCTCATTGAAGATGACTGTTTTAAATGTTTTTTAAGCTGTGTTTAAGTAATTGTTGCTTCTTTATCGCAATTATAAAACATACATGTAATGATTTTCGAAAACAAGAAAAGCTAATATTGATAAACTGTCTGCTTTGCTAGATCAATGTTCATTAATTTCGAACTGCTATTTACAGCTTTGATTGTGTATAGTAATTAAACTCCAATATTTATCTCAATAAGAGTATGATCTACAGAGTTTTTTTCAGTCCAAACAATTTCAAAATCCATTCCCGTCTATCATGTCTGGGTGAACATGGAATCATAAAATTAACCCTATGAAATGGGTTCATGTTTGGTGATTTATTGCTCAGGGAACCTTGTAATGCTGTTTTTTTCCATACTGCATGACCCAGTGCAATGTTTGGCATTTGAGAAGTGGTGCTGCATACTGTAGCTTTTGAGGTGTGAGACAAAGAACAGTGATTGAATTTCAATTGGGACAGAGTTGCACATGCTACTCACAAAATCACAGTGTACAGTATAGAGGATTTTTTTCTAAGATAAAACATGTGATGCTAAGCTCCATACAATGTGTAGAAGTGGAATACCATAACTCTATATCATAATAGGGCTTACGTGGATTTCAAGTACAGTTATTAGGTCAGTTTCAAATCTCCTTCATAAAAATACATTTGTTCAGCATACAGTTTATCACAATATCTGGATGAACTTTTCAATTAAAACTTAGCGCGAAATTTGGGAGTACAGTAGGTTACTTTACAATGGTGACCGGTACCTTACAACAACCATCTAAAATATAAAATAAAGTCTACTGATAATACTACCAGTAGATAAACATATAAAAAGGCATACCTGAAAATTTTTCATTTAAAATCAACTTCATTCCATATTTATGCCCTTAGACTATTTCTAAACTGTCAGCACTCACAAACTGTCACACACTGGATAACTATCAATAAAATGTTAAAACATTTTCTTATGACAAGAAAAAAGCAAAATAAAGGACACATTTGATGCTCAAGTCCTTATTTGTTGTGTTTACGGTTTCAGGTTAAGATGTTCATTTTAATGTGGAAGTTCTCTGTATGTTGTGATGAAAATCACTATTTCTTTTGGAAAATATTTGCTCGATAAGTGTTATTGTCATTAATTATAATGCAATAGAGGTTAAGTACCATTAACAAATGTATTATTTTTGAAGGTCATATCCTGTCATTTAGATATGCAAAAGCCAGGCATATTTGGACAACCTGAAAGTCAGTTGTAAGCTAAAGCCTTTCATCTTCTGCTTCAGCTGACACATTACAGCAACAGATGTTAAGTATAATGCCTCCGTTCAATGCCAGACAAATAAATGACAAGGGAGCTGTACACTGTAGGCAATGCATTTGATTAAATAAGACAGCTTTCTCTGTTGGTGATATTCAAAGGATTCTGGAAAGGGAAAAGCTGCCCCAGAAGTGTATATATGTGATCAATTCATATCAAATTAAGCAAATACACCGAGGGATAACACAGAAATCTGAAAGGAGACAACAAAAAGCAATGACAATGTTTTCGTTAAATTATATTGATACAGAAGCATATAGTACTTCATACCATTTACTGTATTTTGTACTTTAAAAAAATCCATTACCTTTGAATGGGTAATAAAGGCAGTAATGGTAAAATATCCTGACATTTGTGTTGCAGAAAATATAATCTTCAAATTTGGTTTAGCAAGTTGATGTGCTGTCTAACTAAATCTTTTACTAGGCCTCTTGTTTATTTTATTTTTGAAGGTAGGTATTCATTGATAATGAATGTTTCTGCTTAAATAATATATTTTATGGCCAGTTTCCCTTAATTTAATCTATAGCTTGATTTTGAATAGTCAAATGTACATTCATTTACATAAAATGTAATTTTACTATCTCTTCATTCTATTATCCTACCAACTACTAATAGCATTCTAGGATGTTATGATTTACTCATGATTATCAGTATTGGCTTTTATTTTTCAAATTACAGAAAATTGCTTAGATTGTTTGATTTATTAAGTATTAATAATACTAATTTAATATATTAATAATACTAATAATATTCCAGAACTGGTTTGACTTTAGCATTGAAAACAGAATATGTTGTTTATTATTTTGATTAAAAATGATTGAACCAGGTACTGTAATTGCAAACTAGATTTGAACTTGAGTAGAATAAAGTATTTGAGAGACAAATCAGTAAACTTACAATTGTTTTTAAAAGTCATGGGAATGGCCCAGACAAATCAAAACACAAAAAATGGGTTTATTTCTCAAACTCATACAAACCAGGGTCTTTTTCACGTAACATAGCAAATCATTACATTACAAAAAAATTCCTCTTGGTTTCACAGACCATACAGTATACAAACACCTAAACAGCTCTGCAACCCCCCAAAAATGACAATCTGTGGTTCAATTTATTTTTATAATCCGAGGCACCTTGCTGTTTTTATGATTAGCAGATTGTAGTAATACAAATATTGGTAACCGATATTCCAAATAAGTTGTAAGAGCTAGAAAACCATTATTTATTTAAAGGAAGCAATTGCAATTTTTTACTCTTGTTGGGAAACTTGGTAAGAACAAATGGAATATCCTCTTTCTTCCAGTAATTTTCTTCCAGTGATCAGGTGTCTATAATAATTTTGTGAGTGAAAAAAACAATTTTTTAAAGAGTTCGACTGACTTGAAAGTGTTAGTATCAAATTAAAAGTTTGTACAAATTATTTGATCTTAGACCTTGTCTGGTCAGGCTTATATCTATGCAGCACAGCTGACAGTATGCATATTTATAACATGTGGCTATAACCACAAACTAATGTGGAAAGTGAAAGATGTTTGAGAAGAGTGAATTTCCCCTATTG
The DNA here is from genome assembly GCF_059453375.1 of Lepisosteus platostomus. Lineage (NCBI taxonomy): Eukaryota > Metazoa > Chordata > Actinopteri > Semionotiformes > Lepisosteidae > Lepisosteus > Lepisosteus platostomus. Next base: position 23,708,466 of record NC_142618.1, on the reverse strand, counting down.
TATTGGAGAAGTTTATTTTTTATAAGTTAAATATAGTATTATTTGTATGTATTCAAGCAAATACAGCTCATACAAAATATAGCCATCTAAGCTTTACATCAATAGTTGTTGTTACATAGTTTACATCAATAGAACACACACACAATATTATTTCCATATTTACATTTTTAAAGACATATATAGCAGAGCATATACAGCACTGGTCTGTTGAGTTCCTGAGTTGCGTTATTCCTTGCAATAACAAAATACCAACCTTAACAAATGTCATAAAAACAAGTTGACTAAATGAACTGATTAAGAATTAGAAATCTTTTAATTAACATAATAACAGGGAATGATTTGACTGCTTCATTAATTAAAATGATCTGGGTTGCTATTGTCATCACTGAAGAACAGCCTGTGAAAGAAGTGACCTGAATAATTAAGTGTTCTTTTTCAATAATCAGCAGAGTAGTCTGGAGAAAACTGGTTTTGTGAGGGGCAGACCACAGACTAAAGTGGATATACTGTAGCATGAGAATTGCCAGGTAGAAATAGCCAAACCATTAATAATAGCTCATCTTCTACATGAACATGCGTTGGATAAGAGGTCATTCAAGATAAACATACTGATAGCTGACAGATGATATTTCACTGTTATGTGGGTCATAGGAGATTTGAAACGCTGGCAGGGAGAGAGAGTTTGGGAGAGTTTTATCACACATTACTTTCTTAACCTTGACACTCCTGAAGGGAGAAAATGTGTGTGAAGTGATCATTTTCCAGCTGGACAATGGAAAACCACATAATTCTAGGAATAACATGGTATAGCATTAAAGAAAAGAAAAGATCTTGTGGACACACTGAAGATCAACTCCTCAGCAGGAAACAATGCCTATAACAATGGTGGAGGAATTATGGGAGAGTCTATCCAGAGGCTGACCAATAATATTTATTAATGCTCCAGGCACTGACACCCAATAGGAGCTTTGTAATATTTTCATTTTGAAATGGTTAGTTTTCATATTGAAACCCTTTATTGGTCCATTGATCTGCATTTTTGTTAATATGTTTCTGTGATTTCATTCAATATCTGTGCTAATCCATCCATCCTTTTTCTAAATGCTTTACCCAACAGGTGCAAGGTAGTATACACCATGGATGAAATACCAGTCCATTGCAGGGCACATCATTGTCTAAAATTTTGATTTATTTAATTAGACCTGTGTATTACAGTTTTTTTTGTGAACAAACATGGCTCCATGTTCATGTTAAATGATAAGATACAGTATACAAGGAGAGACATATTGAGAAAGTCATTTTGAGTGAGTTTTAATTATTGCATTTCCTTTTGTAACAGATTTACTTTTTCTGCCTCTGCTTTGTTCTGTGAGTTGGGCATCCATAAGATCAATTATATATCCACAAAACGCTTAGCTTTTACTCATCTCAAGACCTGGAGGAAACTGAAATGTAATGGCTTTTGCAAACAAATTTGGAACGAGCCCGCCTGGAAAAAAGCTGGTTTAATTAGTGAAGAACGCTGTCATTCATCTTGTTTTCCGCCATTCAGAGCCCTTCAGGGATAGGACTTCCTCAGGGAGTCTCTGGCTGCCTTTTGCCTGCATTCAAGCTGTCAAGAATTGACATAGAAGGGGTAATCAATCAGATTCTTATCAGTGGTCATTGTTTTACAACTGAAGGCCACTGTAAAGCTTTTTTTCAATGCTTTCAGCAGAAAATGCTCTCTAGCAGTGTCTAGAGGCTTTTTATAGCAATTGCACTATGTTTTTTCCCTATTATTCTGGGCATTCCAGTAACTTTTATTAAAATTTTGGGGTAAAGGAAAAATTTCATTCCAGATCCAGTCTTGAATGATGTCGAATTTTTTCAAATTTATAAATTGGTCCCAAATTTTTATCCAAGCTAGTAGACACCTAAGACAAGGCTTACAGGCATTTTGAGTCCAGTGGCAGGCCTAGAAATTGAAAAGATTGACCTCTGTAGACCAAAAAAGGTTTCGTCTGCTGTTTATACAAACAAAATATTTAAAGGGAGAAAATTCCAGGCGGAAATTGTCTCTGGATGTAGGAGGTACTAAGACAATGGAAAGGTCATATACAACAGGAAAAAAACCCACAAGTAATAAAAAGACAATTCCAAATGACTTGAAAGGATTTTATATACTGTAGTTGTTCACTAAGGATGAAAACGTTTTAAGAAACTTTATGTAACAGAATCTCACTAAAACAGAGACAAATCCTTATTAGAGTAAGATGTCTTAAAAATAGTATTCAAGGACGTATGGTATTTTGTAATTATTCCTTTTGATGTTAGGGATACAGTGAAAAGTGTAAGTATTGGGACAGGGGAGAGGAATTTATCATCTTTGCTTTGTAGAAATGAATTTTATATTTCAGATCAAAAGATTAATATGTGGCAAAATATAGAATATCAGCTTTTGTTTCTAGGTATTATTGTGCATACATGTTAAACAATCTTAGAACAGAGTTTTTTCTCGTGTTTAATCCCCCCATTTCAGGTGAGCATAAATATTAGGACAAATGGCTGACAGGTGAGTTTAACTGCTCAGGTGTTCCATGTTGCATTACTTGTGAAAATATGAAAGAGCTGTGAAGTTACTGTATAGCTACAGCCTTTAGAATTAACATATTTGGTCTGCCTCTTGAATTCAAAATCAAAAACCAACTTGAAAACAAGAGATTTGTATATGACGAAAAAGGAAGCAATAGTAAAAGCAAGGGAAATTTCAATTAGAACTGTTGCAGAGAGAATGGGCATTGCAAAATCAACAACATAAAATGTTTACTCCTTCAGTAATATCTATCAACAAAGACCAAGGTCATCTAAAGAAGACCACAGCAGCTGATGGCAGAATAATCATTAGATCTGTGAAGAAAATCCTTAAACTAACACCCCAAAAAATGCAGACAATTCATTGCAATACAATTCACTGAGAATTACAAGAACTACATAATAAGATGCTAACCTCTTGTTATCATTTAAAAAGTTCAGAATTTGCCAAGCAATACAAAGATGAGCTTGAGCAGTTCTGGAAAAACCTTTTAATGGAACAATGAGACAAATACATCTTCTACATCTTCTTCCCATCTTCTAAAAACTTTTGCCTTTCTACCACTTTGATGAAGGTTTATTAGTTTGTAGTCACTCCATGAAATTCCTTGTTTTCTCAGAATTTCTGTGAAACCAGGCACGTTAAAAAATCAAGGTTTAATCCAGGCTCCATTCATTACATTTAATACCCTTTTCAGAAAAAAAAATACTGTAAGACACATTATATTTTAAAACTGTAGCTAGGCTGTATTTTATGTTTATACAAAATATAAAATGTTATATTTTCAAGAAATAAAATAATTAGACTAAGAAAAAACTAATTAAATGAAGTTACCATGTCAGTAACATCTAATGTAATACAAGGACCACCTAACAATCTATTTTGAGCTGTGAAGCGATATGCCAGAGAAGACTGAGGTATACCATAGTGTGTTTTCTGCTTTCATGTGTTTTGACATGCATTCTAGATGTTTGCATCTGTAACTGATGATGATAGTACCAGAATTAATTCTGAGGTGTATAGAAACATCTTGTCTGCCCGTGTCCAGAAAAATGCCTCCAAACACATTGGACAGCAATTCACCCTGCAGCAAGACAATGATCCAAAACATACTGCGCACTTAATCAAAATGTTCATCAAGAAGAAGAAATGGAAACTTTTGAACAGTTCAAGTCAATCCTTTGATTTGAGTACTAAGTAGCGTACATTTTACTTGTTTAAGAGGAAATTAAAGTCAGAAAACCCCACAAACAAGGAACAGTGGAAAATAGCTAAAGTTAAGTCTTGGAAAGGAGCATATAAAAAATCTGTTGATGTTGATGGGATGCAGACTTGAAGAAATCATTTTGTATAAAGAGTATGCAACCAAACACAGAACAAAATCACAAGCCTATTTGTGTCAAGGTTATGTAAAGTAAAGGTTTATTCCATGCTGGAAAAAGAAGAAACGAAACACAACTTTTCAGCTGTGAAGCCTTCTTTGGGTGTGTTCTGTTTTAAATCCCTTCCAATTTTAGGGCAGTTTTTTATTTTAAATATCTGGCTTTCCATAAGATTCCAAACTTGATGTTATGGTAAGTCATTAATGATCAATAGCGTTTTTGACAAATAGTTTTTAATCTTGTCAAGGTAAAATGTTTTGGATACATAAATAAAATACAGTAAATACCAGTACAATTGTATTGTATTGACATTGTAGGAGGATTCTAAAATGTGAGGTTATGCCAAAATTACATTTTACTCCATTGTTTCATAGGTGTAATATTGTATACCAAAGAGTACTTTCTTGATGTGTTTTGTATAGTACATGCCAAACCAGTAAGTGCCAAAAAAATAACATTCTAAGGGAAAGTGGCTTAGATTTTGTTAGAATAGGTGGAATGAGTGAAATTAATATCAACAATTTGCACTGGAGTCTGTACAGAGAAGAACAAACAGACTTTCTGGGACTGAAAAGAATGTCCTACAATGGTAGGCTGATAAACAAGAATCTTTTTATTGTGAAAGGCCTTGTCAAGTCAATGCAGAGAACATCTAGAAAATAAGCAATGAAACACTAACCAGAGGACACAAGCAGACACAAACTATATGGAAGCACATTTAAAACTGAAAATAGGGGACAAATCTGTAATTCTGGTTTGCAGGAGGAGGGAACAAGCTACCCAACTAAATGGTTGAAGCCAGTACTTTAGCTTCCTTCATGAAATTGCTGGATGAGATCCTTGGATTAATAAGCTTTAAACTATGAAATATAGAAGATAAACCAAATGACCTCCAGTTGGTAAACTTTCTTCTGTTCAAAGTGATGTGACTATGACTGACATAAAACATTAAAAAACATTCAGAACACATTATATAACAATTTAATACAATCAATTATACAATGACATACTAGTATACTGAATATTGCCCTTTAAGACAGGAATTAAAAGTGCTACTGACCTACAAGATTAAAAATAACTGGGAGATCATTTCTGCCTTGTAGACTTGACTTAGAAAATTTCAAATCAGTTGTGAAAATCTTGACACATCCTAACCAAAGTTTCAGCTAATGAAGGCTACTAGTGATAAATTACACCCAAACTCCACAGTTCAGTAACCCTAAAACCCCTAGATATCGGAAGGAGGATGGGTTTGTCAAGTTCATGTGGTTGACAATAAAAAAGGCTAAAAAATAAACTAAAACTCTCCAAAACAGAAGTTCCTCATTGCCTTGATACAGGAGTACTTAGCACAGAATAGCCTCAATGGATATGTACCTGCATGGAAAACTTTACACTGCAGAGGATGGAACTAAGGTTTTCAGCCAACAACATACCCAAATATTTCCTTCCCAGATGACATAATTGTGGTTCTATAATTATATCCAGCTCTGATTCTGTCAACAATGCCTTAGCAAAGGGACATATGCTCGTTGTCTTCTTAGCTCTGTACCCCACAGCAGGAGTTGGAAACACAATTCATCAGAGTAGACAAACAGATCCCAATTTAGCAAATCAAATCCAAGCTCTGGGATGGATGTACTGCTAGTATGGTAGAAATTGTACTCTTACATATACAGTATGTGGCAAATAAACACATTTTTCAGTGTTCACAGTTTTCAATATTACTACCTTTCCTCAAGGGGGTATTTGGTTATTTTGTAACCACAAAATAAATGATTATTTTTGTAAGATGTCCCAAAATTATTATTTTGTGCTTGTACAAGCTGATTTTATACTTTATATATTCTTTACATTATGTACAGTATCTTTTAAACATACAGTATCTTCATACTTGTTATTAATATTACAACTATTCTCACAAATAGGTATAAGATCAGATACATACATTCTTGATTTTTATGACATCATGAAATCAATCAGTTACAAAATGATGGTGAATATATTTTGTATTATTTATAAACAGTATATCTTTCTACAGCAAATGTGCTTTTGTAAGTCTCTAGGGTTGGTATACTGTGACACATTTGTGGAACCATTGAAAATTATGCTTAATTTGAATGCAGAATATTTCAATTAGTCATTTTGAAGATCAAAAGGTTTCATATTTATTCATATACAGTATAGGATGCTGCCAACATTATATTTGTGTTAAATTTCTTGAACCTAATACAAGTTAGCATAATCATTACTGTACATCACTTTAAAATAAACAAAATATATATTCTGACATATAACTTCTTTCATCCTTAAAAAAGTGTTCAGTATGAGCACAAATATTCACTTTATAATTTTAAGTACTACTTTCACCTACAGTAATTAATTTAGTAAACAAGGTGTTAGTGATAGACTGATTTTAATCTGTTAAGATTGTCCAATTATCATTGTAAACCATTATTTTTAGAAATCAGCCTTTTTGGAACTTTCTGATTTAATGAAAGATTAAGACAATAATAAAATATATAAATAATGACTTGTAAAGCAACATATGACAAATGTAGTTTACTTCCTATTTTGAAAAGTCTTACTAGCTGAATTTCAATGGAATAAATATTAGTCAAATTACAATGCAAGGTTTAATAGTATTTAACTTGAACCTTAAATAAATTTTGATTCAATTTAAATGCTGAAGCAATATTTGGTTATATTAAAACAAAATAGTAATAAATTGCAAACAGTTATTTTCCAGAAACACATATTCATACATATAGATTTTTGCATGTTTTCTTTTTGTGGAGAAAAAAATGGAACATGGAACTGTTATAGTTATAAGAGTATAGTACATGAGGAAAAATAGTGTGTCAATCACTGGTTAAATGTAACCGGTCCAGACTCCTGTAAAGCGTAGTTCAGGACCCTATTCAGATGGTATAATCCAGAAGTAAGTGGAGAAGGACATCAGGGAAAGGTACAGCAGGATTGGCAGGTAGACAGACAGGGGGGCATGAAGATGGTGATCCAGTGCTCGGGGGGCGTGGCAAGGGCAAACAGGTCCAGACAGTCCAAAGAGGGAATCTGGGGCGCAGTCCAAAGTCCAAAATCGGAGGATCCATCCAAGACAAGACAAACAAGGTAAAAATCTGGAATGGGATCCAGGCGCTCCAAGTTAATTCAAATATATTCATTTCTCAAAGTAAAAAATTCAGTGAATTTAAAAATTAGATTAAGATGCTATAAAACGAAGGCAAATTACAGTTAGAATAACAGACAGTTCTGTGTTGCATTATATTTTCTAGTAAAATCCCCAATTGAATACATGCATAGTGATGAAGAAATGAGCATTCTGCCACAGCCACAATTGTCTCCAGCTAAATACTGGAAGTTATCCACAACCAAGTCAAATCTAATTTTCTGGTATGCTCAAGCACAGCACCAGAAAATTAGACTGTGATTTGCTTTGCAGCCACTGCTGTTGATAGATACCTTTTATTCTATAAAAGAAATATATATTTCAAGACCTGAGTTACCTATCTTTTGCAGGGTGTTTATAGTTGCCTATTCTAGTATGCAATATTCCAACACTAATTTGCAAGGACTTAGAGTGCTCGCTAAATATTAATAACACAAAGAGACTATATATAGTATAATCTACTAGTAATGTTTGCGTTATCCTTGATTTCTAAAATTATTTAATGAAAAATATACTATAATACCAGCATAGCATGTACAAGGACAGTTTGAGCTTCTAATTATTTAGTTTAAAACAGTCTCATTGTACGTGCATCTTAAATTGTTTTATGTCTACAAAGCAAATCTGTATTGGTAGAAAAGAGTCCTCAACAAGATTAAAATTGATTTCCATGGCAAAAGTGATTGAGATTGGAAAGAATAATGCTTTGTTTTTCTACTCATATTAAAAAACAATGTCAACTTCAAATAATACTTGGAAAAAGCATAGAAAACATACTGAACTTTCACATGAAACAATTGAGTGATAAATCATTAAATTAATATTCTGATTTTATTTTGATTTAACGTACTTATGATTAATGTTTGTTATTCTAGTTAATTAATATATGTTTTTTATTACATTTTTTATTACGTTTAGTGTGAGATGACTATACATTTTCATATTAAATGGTTACAGAAGTTATTTTATTACTTTAAACTCCCATATTTTACCTCAGAAACTCTCATTAAACTGTTCCCATATTGGGACATATCTATGCTTGCACTGTGAGATAACGCGAGGCAAGAACATTATGAAACAGAATTATGACAAAGGTTTTGTTTTTTTCAAAGGGTCAGAGGAGGAGTGTACCAATAAGTGACTTACAGTGGCTTTAAGGAAGGAGCAAGAAGAGGGCTCCACAGCCGAAACGTTGTGTCTCTTTTCTTCTCTATTCAGCATGGAATAAACCTTTACTTGTTCCTTTGCAGCCTACGCATGCTGATGCAAACCTACTTCAGTTACAATATAATGACTGTTTACCAATTTTACTTCACAGGTACCAAGGATGTGTCACGATCCTGTGAGGGAAATCACAAGAAGAGTCACTGATGATGGACCACAAAATAACATAAAAGAATGCAGTTCAGCATTAGGAGAGGCTGCTAGTATTCAAACAACTGAAGTAGAAGCAGGAAAAAAAACAACAGTTCAAATGAGGTTTGTAACACCTATTTGTAACACCTATTTCTATACACAATGGGCAGTGAACCATAAGGTCAATCATAAGGTGTGGACAAAAGAAAAATGGAGACAATGGACAGACACATATGGATTGATGCTTCAGTACGTTTGAATAAACAGTTGAAAAACTACCTAAATATTATGTAGTGCTTACAATAAAATTTGGAAGCTGTTCTGCTGTGGTGAACTATACTGCAGTTTAGGTCCTACAGGGGTGTACAGTATGTAATCTTATTGAGTTAAAGTGATTAAATATATTGTAGTAGACAAGACCCACTAGTGGTAACAAAACTCTGTTTAACATCAAGCACCCATGTAATATAGTCCTTCTAGACCCTGGGTCCTTTCAAAGTATTCTCAGTCTCACAGATAAATCTGAAGTCATTGGCTGATTTATGTGGCTGAGGGATTTGACATCAACCAAATCACTGTCACCTCAGTTTTTCTAAATCATCATCATTCTGGAATTAATTTCCCTAAAGTTATGTGTACTTTAAGTAAAGCTGTCTTTATACTTTTCTCTTATGCATTGTTCCTCCACCCCATCTCCACCTCTGTAGTTATCCCGTGATTAAATCTTCATGGTGTATGGGTTTGTAAAACTCATTCGTAAACATTGAAACATTCTCAAATGCAATTAAATTGTGGATGTCAATATTCTTTGAACCCTTATTTAAACTCCAATGTGCTCAGCATTAGTCTTACCCTTTGCCCATTAGATTCTATATGTAAGACACAAATGGGAAAGACTGGTTAACTAATGTACTGTATTTCTCATTTCAATACTGTAACATGTTTAGTATATGTTCATTATGACTGTAATACCTAGTGCTGATTCATTATACTTTGACAATTGTGACAAATTTGTGCTGTTTTGCCAGTTGACAAATAGAACATCTGTTTTAAATAAAAAAAGGTTATGATATTGATAATGTGGTCTTGCAGGAAGCCTTACTTTGATTCCATTGAAATGTGGCAGAATAAGCTTGATTGTAGGAGCAAAATTATATGGAATTAAAATAAAAATCATACATACAGTATGTCAGTATTGTGTTGCATTTTAATACAATATATAGCTAATAAGTGATTTATGTTAAGTTGTATATAAATTAATTACCAGGCATTGAAGAAAGACCTCATTTGTAGTCTGTGCAAGTTTGCTTGAAATACAGACCACACACTGTTCATGTGACTGAATACTCTCTCTGCCCAGGCATTGATTAAGAAAAAGAAGGATTCAATTTTCAGGAACTGGCACTTTAAAGGGAACAAACAGCTTTTTACTTTGAGGTGCTCAATCCTGCAAAATTCTGCGGAGAACATTATTCTGAAAGAGGAGAACATTAAATGTACCTATTTATACTCTGCCATGTAGACTCCCTAAATAAAATAATATTACAAAAATGATCAAAATCCATTTCTTATTAAAAATTTAAAAACAAGTAATTGAAAATTATACTCCTTTATCATTTTCAACTTTGATAATTATCTTATTTATATTATTCTAGTACTGTTTCCTTTCTTTTTTGTCCTCACATGATCTCATAGAGAATTGGTATTGAAGTGTAAAGCTTTGGCTTTAAAATTCTTCTGAAAGGTTTGTTTCTGATCACAGTCTTCCCCAGTATTGTTCCTAATACAACCAGTACTCAAAAACAAATGGCTTGGTTAGTGTGGTGCCTGAATCTCCTAACATTGCCGCCAAGAGTAGAAGCTCCAAGAGATGAGTTTAATCCCACAATTTGTCCTTTTTATGCCAGCATTAGTACAAAATGTTGACCTTCTGTATGCTCTAGGATGTGGTCCAATTCTAAAATTGGAGATATTGATTTTGGAATTGGAGTAAATGAGAAAGTCTGTATGTATTAGGAAAAGACCACCTCTGTCTAAACCAGCTTGAAATAAGCCCCTAGAATAGATGTAATCACTTAATCACTTAATTCACATGATCAGGGAAACAAATTAGTTTTAGTAGACACTTTAAAGAGAGAGGAAACTGAATGGCTACAATAGCTAAAGAAAGAAAACACAGAACTGTAACTTTGTATTCACAAGGATGAAGCAGTACACACATAGCCGATGGAGATAAAGTTTTAATGTCACCATATTAATAAGAAAATCAGAAATGAATTTCAGAAATAGGAAATAACTACTTAGCTTACAATATCTAGGATTTTAGATTTTTTTTAGATGTTTTGTCCTGCCCATTACATTTGGAATTGTTAGTAGTTTAAGACTTACTGTAACTAGCATTGCTGTAGTACACTGGTAGAATGAAAAGGAACAGGTAACAGGTTATTCCATGCTGAAAAAAAGAAGAAAGAAAACACAACGTTTTGGCCGTGGAGCCTTCTTCAGGTGTGAGAAAGACAAGCCAGTAAGCAAAGGTAATGTAGCGGGAGAACAAATGCTGGGAGAGAGGAGGAGTGAGAGGCGGGAGCAGGGGACAAAAAGAGAGGCCAATCAAGAGGTGTGAAGTCAGAATAAGTGTAGAGAGGTGTGAAATGAAACTTCCACTTAATGGAGAAAATTTAGAAGAAGAGTAGTCTGTTGTTAAGAGAAGGGGGAAGGTGTGATCCTAGCTGCAGGATAATTTTGGTTTCGGTAGTCTTTCTGACGGATGAGTTCGGAAAACCGTCTTTGAGAACACAGACAGAGAGATTAGAGTGGTCATGGCTGTCACAGGTGAAATGAGAAACAGTGGGCTTGGAGAGATCTTTAATCTTCACAGCCTTGACATGTTCTCTGAAGCGGTCTCCGAGTCTCCTTCCTGTTTCTCCATTGTAGATAGCTGGGCATTTACTGCAACAGATACAGTAAATAAGGTTGCTGGAGGTACAAGATGCCATCTGGGTGATCCAGAATTGTCCTGAGGGGCCTTGAATGAGTGTGGTGTTAGATGTGTACTTGCAGGTGATACAGCGAGCTCTGTTGCAAGGGAAAGTGCCTGGTGTGGATGGTTGCTGAGGGCGGTCAAGGGAGCTGTGAACAAGAAGGTTGCGCAGATTAGGTGATCGGCGATATGAGATGATGGGGCGGTCAGAAAAGAGGGCCCCAATGGAGGGATCATCCTGTAGGATGGAAAAGTTATCGTTAATAGTTCTGGGGATAGGAAGTGTGTTGGGGTGGTAGGGAAGCACCAAAGGAATGTGGTTGTTACAGTGGGAGTTCCTGATTGAGTTGATGGTCCGAGGTGTGTTTTTGGCTCGGGCAAGGGCCCTGTCAATAACACTGCTGGGGTATCCTCTGTTGGTGAAAAAGGAGTACATTTTGATGGCTTGGTTCTAGAAGTCGATGTCATTGCTGCATAATCGTCGTAGCTGAAGGAACTGTGAAAAAGGGAGAGAGTTTTTAGTGTGTTTGGGGTGAAACGACCTATACAGGAGATAGCTGTGTGAATCCGTGGGTTTGTAATATGTGGAGAGTCGGGGGTAGTTGATGGAGAAGTTGATGTCTAGACTCGGAAGAGTAGTGGAAGATATGTTAACTGTATATTTAAGGGACGGGTGGAAGTTGGTGAAATGATGCAGGAACCACTCAAGCTGGTCGTTGAAGCATGTGGCGGCACCGATGCAGTTATCAATGTATGGTAGAATGATGCAGATAAACTCTTCCTGCATGCTCCCTCCTCTCAGAGCCATTCATCTTTTGGTGTGCTTTATCAAATATTTAAAGATATCTATGTATGATAATTTGACTTGGCATATGCTTCATGTGCAACAAAATGCTGCAATGCTGTGTGGTAAAAATAACTAAGTCTTACTGAAAGAGCATTTGGACATTTGAAACAGCATTTTGCAACTTTGTGCATGTGTACTCATTCATGGCATGTCTATCACTTGAAAAAAGCTGCTGTTACTCAACCAGGAAAATGTATTTAGCACACAATTATATTATATTATACACATATTTTGATACAATTATAACAAAACCAAAAACAAATTTAGAGCATTTAGAGCAACTGTTTTACCTAAGAAAGTCAAAGTAAAGTATCTATGTGATATCTGTATGTGTATAATGCGATGTAATATTTTCTCTATTAACTCACAAATATTGAAGTGGAAAAGTGACACATAATGGCTGTCAAAGACTGCTAAATGAACTCAATTTTACCTTGAAATTATCCACAATAACATCAGGCACCAGAGACTTGTTTATCAAATGATGAGCATGATCTCGATAAGTAATTGTAGCATGTACTCTATTGAAGATTTTACTGAAGCAGTTATCCAGTATACATGATTTTTGTCATTGCATGCTGTAGTCGCACACATTTATACAGTATTCCTATAGATGTAAGGATTTGAAAACAGACACATAACAAATATTTAAGCACTTTTAAAATTAAAGCAACTACTATTTTGTTACATCCTGGACTGGGAGTGCTCACCCTAACTGGGAGTGGACCATCCCAATTAAGCCAACTGTTTAAGGCTTTTTCCCTGCTTATTCAATGCTGCCTAGCTTTGCAGTACTAAAATGCTCATCTGACAAATGCCTTATTTTTTCCTCGATTCACAAGCATTGAATCAGCGGGGCCATTCAGCCCTCGCTGTTTTTTTTTTGGCTCATAATTTTTCAACGCTTTAACTTTTTCCCTGTCTTGTCCAAAGCTATGACTCCGAAGCCTTCTCTGCTGCAGTTTTTAGACAGTCTCATTCCACTAGGAGTCTTCACATTGTCCAGATAGCTTTATTCTGGTTCAGCCTGCATCTCCAATTCTCACAGCTGCATTCAAGCCAGTTTCTCCACTGCATCAAGGCAGTTTTTCGCTCTGCTTTTTTTCTGCTTTTCTTTGATTTCAAATGATTTTTTATGTGCCACTATTGTACATGTGATATATGTACTCCACAAAAAAAACTAGGTTTGAACATCTTGGGTGGTCTTTAAATTATTGACAGTGGAAGAATGTACCCCTACACCAGAGTTTTGTATGTACTGTATAATGGTGTCATATTAAAAAAACTCTTAAAAATGAAAGAAAAGATTCACAAATCTAAGAAACGTGAAAGTTCAGGGTTACCGTGTACTCTATAAAACACTTGGTTTAAACATTATGGTTGCTCTTGTTAAAAATGTATTACAGAACAGATCTTTCCTCCCATCAAAAGTATAGCATTTTATTTTATCCTTATCAGAATAAAGACAATGTAAAGACAGAGTTTCAGAAATCAAAAAAGGTAGAACCCAATGCATACTTGTAACCTAATTTGAGTTTGGGGAATTTTGTTTTATATGGTTGAATGTAAGTATTTTGCATCAGAACCTATTGAATGTGAAGCTTGGGGGAAACAAAATCACAAATCACACTTAACAAAGTGCAAACAGTTTGATATTTCTAAGTCGTTTCTCCAAGTTCCGATAATGTTGATATATCTAATGTCTAAAAATGAAAATGGAGTGAATACTGAACTGTGATCTAACTTTATTATGGTTAAGCTGTTCTCTTTTTTTTCAGGAGAACAACAGCTGAAGGAAGGAGCAGTGAAAAGTTGCTCAATGTTGCTTGCTGTGTGTGGTATTTATGAAGCAACACTAATCCTTCAAAATTTGCATGTTAATTGATTTTTAATCCTGGAGAATGTTGGTCTTGTGGCCCAATGAGTGGTAAAAGCTTTTTTTTACTGCCCCTATGGTAGGGTTCACGTTTGCCAACTCTTGTATACTTCTTGTGCAACACCAGATAAATGACTAAAATGTGATGGTAGACTAATTAATGACATTTTAAACAGTCACAGCCTTTTGTCATAAACCAATTAATGGCATTAACCAGATTTATTAACTTCAGGAAATTTGATTTTTCCACTCATATTCTTTTGAATTATGACAAGATATATCACAGGGATTGTGATTATTATAGTCATTCAAACCTGATCTTTTTCATAGTGGAATAACATCTACTTTGTAGTCCATTACACAAGTCAGTGCCTTAGAGATGTGTTGTTGGTTTTAAAAAAAAGCTATTCTTTTTACAGCATGAGCATAAGGAGAGCAGCAGAGCTGATTTTATTTTGCATTTTTAACTCTCACCATATTGCTTATTTAATGTTTTTCAATTAGATGTTTTAGACACATCCACTTTTACTACTTGTGTGGAGAAGCTTTATTATTGGATTGCATTGAAAGCTTTGCACCTTTGGAATCCTAAGTGTTTTGCTTTCAATTGTAGCTGCTCTTTTTCCTTCTTACAGGTGTTTATAATTAGAATTTTTATAATCATTTGGCTCCTTCGAACACTAAAGACATTGAACAATATCACATGCAGTGCCTTGCAGAATAAATTTCCTGAAGTAACACAGGAGTATTTTGCACCTTGATGGTTGCATTATCTCCCCACATTGGGTGGTACAGGGGTGGACCACACTCTTTTTATTCTACTCAATGTGTGAAAAAGCACAAAGCAAAAACTCTCTATGCTCTAAAGCTTACTATATGGCTTTGGAGCAGATTGCAACCATGTTTAGTTCTTTTTATCATGTCACTTTAATGTGTCCTGAAACAATGAAACAAATGGTCAATAGAACAACCACAAGGCCAGCTAGAGAGAAACAAACCAAAAGCTCTTTTCAAAAACTGAAAATCCCTGTGTGACTGTCTGTGTGGATTTTATACTGTATATTTATATATTCCACCTGTTATATATTCCATTTCCTTGCTCCTGGGTATTAGTTTGTATGGGCAGTGCCCCAAATCAGGACATTCTAGTGGCTTTTTAAACCTATTTGATTCCACACAACACATTATAGATATCTGATGAATTTCTATAAAAATATCTTCTTCTCAGTTAATATTTGATACGTACTCAATACAAATATTAGTTGACAATAGTGTGAAACACTTCCATGAGCTGGGCACCCACTAATCAATTGTGGTGCATCCCGGTTGTTGTTTTTTTTTTGTTTCAGCTAATGATAAGGACATTTGTTTTCTTAATTTCCGAAATTATGTAGTGTTTCATAGCTGTTCTAATCTGACTTTCAATTATATTTTCCTGCAGGTCTCATCCAGACCTTATTATATATTTTGACTACTAATTCTGACATGAGGGGACAAAAGACAAATATTTACAATACTTTTGGATATTGTGAGTAGCATGTATTATTAATTTTCAATTTCTCAAATAATTTTATTTTTTTATTTTAAGGGGTCTATTTAAAACGAAACAGGAAGTGTATTCCTCAAAAAGCACAGCACGTACTTTTTAATTTAAGCTAAATATATGAACTAAAAAACTACATTTCCTGAAGTCCAACACACATTAAATAATTCTGTGAAGTATCCACAGATATCCATATATCAACTACAGTATAACCGTTGCTCTTGCAAACTGCCTTATCTAGATGGGATTATTTACACCGTTTTGCAAGCAATGATTAAAATGTTTTGAGCGGTGTATACCTCAACAATTTAAGGACAAAATGCAATTTAAACAGTGTGATGATACTGGAGGTGTTCTCCTGCTCCCTTTTCAGTCACTTCATTCAGCAGGAGATTTTCCTCTCCTCCTGCTTCAGTTTCTTTGGTATCAACTCTCGTGGCAGATGTCCCTCCTTAGTCACCCTTCATTACTGTGTCTTCTGTCTCATGTTCCTCTGGTCTTTTAAACTGTTCTTCACCTAGACATTATACAGGGCTGGTCTTATTTTAATTCAATACCTCCAACAACTGCTGAAAATTAGGAAGCTTTCTCTTCTTAAGAGATCTGTGCATGGCAGTTTATCTATAACTCTGCCATACTGCCATAAAGCCTCCCCAGAAAGTTTTAAAGTGCAGGTAACAATGGAACTTTGCTTAGTATCTCCATGGACAAGTGGCTGAAATTACCTTAGTTTTACAAATCTTTGTTCTTTTAGGCAGCAACCAGGGTGCCACCAACATTACTCTGCAGCGGACTTCAACTGTGCAAACCTCTACCTGAATTATCATGTCACCATTGGTTCAATACAACAAGGTCTTCTCTCAGAGACACATATAGACATATGGCAACAGACCAGTGTGGGAGCTCATCTTATTCCCTGGAAAACTGTCCAGTTCTGTTGACTCAATTTGTTTTACCTTTTGGAAGTCTTTTTTTCTCAGGAGCTCTAGCCAGAGTAGATTGTCTTAGCGTGGGGCTTCTATCCAGGCTCTCTGGTATTTCTCTTATGTCTCTTATGTGAGGAGGCCTTGTTCATTGGCGCCTTCTCTTCTCCTAGCAACAAGATGGTGGCTTTGTCCACAGTCTCTGGATCTCCATGGATAACAAAACATTTAATCTCCAATGGTATGCTCCTTAGGAAATTGTTATGAACAATCTAGACCTCAATGGTGGGAACTGACAGGGTGTCAGGTTATAGTCACTTTCTCACCAGGTGAATAAAGTTAAACATCTCAGACCTCGTTGGCTTTTTTGGCTTGTACACCAAGCTTTGAAACCCTTGAGCCCTTGCTGCTGTAGTCACACCCACAGATACCAAAATCTCTTTTTTTAGAACCTCATATTCCTCAGAATCTTGTTGTACCAGGTTGTAATAGGCCTTTTGAGCTTAACTGACTAGTAGCAGTGCAATGATGTCAGTCCACTGTTCCACTGGCCATTAAGTTCTTACCACTGTTCTTTCAAATGTCTTCAGGTAGGCCTCAATGTCATCTGAAGCCATAATTGTCTGTAGTTTAGTGCCCACTGTGGTTGAGGTCAAGTGCACTTGTCGTACAAATGGAAAATTCCAGGCTGAGCCTCTGAAGCTTGGCTTCTAGCTGCTGGTAGGAGAGCCTTTGTTCTTTCAGTTTCATTAGATCACTCTCTTGTTAGATCCTCAGCACTTTCTACTGAGCTAAAGTGGCCTGACCATTTTCCTGTATAAGCTTTTCCATTGTAATGTTTCAAAAAAAATTCTACAAAAGGCTTCAGTAGAGTCAAAAGAGAGGGAATTTTTTTCACTGCTCTGTGCACGCCAACCTCCTCTTCATGCTCCACCACTTGTGATGCCACTGGGGATGTGTGGATTCACAGTATGTGAGGCACAAGAGCTGGGTCAAGAACATACATTTTAAAGTGCATCTCGGTGTGAAGACGGTTTTAATTAAACTAAATTATATGTGAAAAACATAAAAGAAAACAAAGTTCACCATGAGCCCTAGCTAGACTGAAAAACAAATGCTATCCCTATTTTTCCCTTTCTCTCTGTTCTTCTGTATTTTCCTATCTTCTGTATACCTTTTCCTGGTGCACTCTTCCTTAATTCCAGACATTTCTTTTTTTCATCCTGGGTTTCTTCATAACCATTTTTTTATTATACCTTGTCTTGTGAATAGTGAGCAAATTTATGAATAAAAGAAAGGCTTTATGACTTCTTTTTATTATTTTTTACCCCTTCTTTGTTTTAATGTTCTCTATTATATTATGTTTATATTTTTGTTAATGTTTTTCAGTATCCAAAAAGCTGTCTTTTTAAATCTTAGTTTTACTCACTGATGAGTCCTTTTGGTTTTGCTTTGGGTGTTCACTTTCCTTCAGTCCCTTCCTGATTTCTTTCTCTCCTCTGGTCCTTTTCCTTACTCTCTCATCAATATTTTGGTGTGCCTTTTATACAGGCTGGTGTAATGTTCACAGGTGTGCCTCCTCTCACCCAGTGATGTCACACCATTTTTATGAGTGGCGTCCATCGATGCCATCTTAGCGTGGGTCCAGACAAATCTATGTCTGGCACATAAGGTCCATCCAAAACAACACCTCTAGGGGTATCAAGACAGTTTCAATAGTTTTGATACGTTTATAGTCACTCCATTAAATTCCTTGTTCTCATAGAATTTCCATGAAACCAGGGTCTTTAAAAAATTGAGGTCCGATCCATGACCTGTATTCATGACCTGTAATCCCCTTTTTAGAAAATAATACAGCCACATTAAATTTTAAATCTGTAGCTGGGCTATTCATTTTACAGTATTTGTTTATGTAACATATAAAGTATGTTATTTTCAAGAAATATGATTATTACACTAAGAAAAAGAAACATTAAATGAAGCTAACATTTCAGTAACATCTAATGCAATACAAGTGGATACCACAGTGTGATTCCCGCTGACATGAGTTTTGACACTTATTCTAGATGGCCACCTCCATATGATAGTATGGAGTAAGGAATCTTTAAAATACAAATGATATTAAAGAAAATGTGATGTTAATTTGTAAGAGGAAAGACATTGCTATACAGGAAAATTTTCCAAGTATATTACAATATCAATACAACATATAAAGTTCTATAATATCTTCAAGTACAGATTGAGTATTTTGTAAATAATTACAGAACAGGAGAAGTCTAAAGTATACAAATATTTCTATACAGCATTTTTAACATCCTTGTTGGTAGAATAATGAGTTTGTATGGTTTTAATTCACATTTAACTACATTGCTAATAGAATGACACAGACGTTTGCTCTTAATATTTAAAAAGAACATGATTATTTTTCATATTTTGTCCTATTGAGATAAATATATCATTTAACATTGCTGTTTCCATGGGAACCAAAGCACCTGGAGACCTCCTTGAAGTAAATTCCACAGAAAACCTCATCTTTTATTTGTGCTCTACATGTTGTTAATATTTCAGCCCCTCTGTATTCTTTATCATTCACTGAGATTTCCAATGACAAAAAGTATTTGTAATTATGCAAATGAATTGCCAAAGTGAGCAACATTAAATGCTGAACAATTTGAAAAATAGTCATACTCTACCATTAAGGAGTCACTGTGGTGATTGGAATAAAAAGACAGTAGTTTTAAGATGTTAATTCAACAAATGGCTGAAAGGATCTGGTGTGTCCAGAATTGTCTAAATATCTATATATAGTATACTGCATATACACTATAAAAATTACATATAATAAATTTTTGAAAATTATATAGCACTACTGCATATAATAATAATAATAATTAATAATTGCTTACACTTATATTGCGCTTTTCTGGACACTCCAATCAATCAGGTAATGGGGACTCCCCTACACCACCACCAGTGTGCAGCATCCACCTGGATGAAGAGACAGCAGCCATAGTGCGCCAGAACGCTCACCATACACTAGCTATCAGTGGGGAGAAGAGCAGAGTAATGAAACCAATTCATAGGTGGGGATTATTAGGATCGGTAAGGGCCAATGGGAAATTTGGCCAGGATGCTGGAGTTACACCCCTACTCTTTTCGAGAAACACCCTGGTATTTTTAATGACCACAGAGAGTCAGGACCTCTGTTTTATGTCTCATCCGAAGGACAGCGCCTGTTTATAGTATAGTGTCGCCGTCACTATACTGGGCATTAGGACCCAAGTGGACCGCAGGGTGAGCACCCCCTGCTGGCCCCACTAACACCTCTTCCATCAGCAACCTTAGTTTTTCCCAGGAGGTCTCCCATCCAGGTACTGACCAGGCTCACACCTGCTTAGCTTCAGTGGGTTGCCAGTTGTGAGTTGCAGGGTGATATGGCTGCTGGCTGAAACCCAAACCCTATAGTTTAACGTCCATTGTAATCAATTTGGACGATTGCCATGTCTGAAAATGATTGTCAAGTTGTATCTCTACCCATCATACCAACTTGTATCATACCAACTTGACTTTTACATTTTGTTTTTGGTGATGATTAAAATGAATTTGAATATAATAGAATATTTATTGTTTAAATTTATTAAACTAATATCCTTGCATGTTTAAATAAGAAAAGGTCTCAAAAATGAAGAGATGAGTTTGACATAGCAAAATAATTTGTTTACTAATCTATCTGTGGATCTCATCCAGTCATCTTCTAGAATGAAGTCAGGGTATGACTATGGAGAATGTTCCAACCTCTTATAAGCCTGTAAAAAGTGCATCCAGTTTTCCGGTTTAAATGCACTATCCTATAGGTTCTACGTCTGTCTTTTTGTTGACGTTTCACTTTTGATCCTAAAGAAGGTAAAAAATGTTGCTGAGTGCTACATCCCCATGCATGTCCATGTTTTTGTTTTGTTTTCTCAGCTTCCTGTATTCAGGTACCCCCCATTGGTCCATCTGTACACCATCACTGCAGTTGTGACATCATCATCAATAAACTCTCAGCCAATCAGAAAACCAGACCTCAAGTTCAAATACCCGAAGAAGTTTCGACTCCATTAGCTTTCGGTTCAACTTCGGTTAGCTTCGGCTAGTGTTCGCATGTTTGTGTTTGTTTGTTGTAAGCTTTGGCTTTGTTTGTTGGTTTTTAATTACCTGTGTTTTGTTATTACCTTGCCTGCACTTGTTACTTTCTCTTTTACCTTGCTTGTGCTTATTGGTTACCCTATTCCTTGCTCATGTATTTTCTTCGGTATTACCCATTTTCCCATAAACATTCACTCGTGTCGTGTTAGTGTTAACTGTGAACTTGTTGTACAAGAGGGGAAAAGGTAAAACAGTATAGGTAAGGTTGTCGGGTTACATTGTGCACCTTAGGTTTGTTTTTGTCTAGACACACTAGGTTAGGGGCGAGTGCCACCTTTGTATTTTTCTGGTTCTGGTTAGTCAGTGTAGGGAAGTTAGGGTGCTTGAAGACACCGAAGACCTTTTGTTCCGTGTTTTTGTTTTGGTTAGTTAGGTCAGATCTCACTGTCACTGTATTAGCTAGGGCTAATCTAAACCCATCCTAAATGTTACATCCCTTTACCCCTAGACACCTGGGGTCGTAACATTGAGAAAAAATTAGGAAATCAAAACCGTTTTTATCCCCTACCTCTTCACCATGGTCAAACTGACTTTCAAAGAACTAATAGCTGTTTGCTATTTAATATAATCTATCTCTGAGTATCTGAACTCAGTATTTGTGACAATGGTATGTTGCATAAATAGCCAGAACACCACATCTATTAACTAACTTGCTCACAAGTCCTATCTTACCAGCTGCTCGGCTAATCCTTTCAGAGGGTCCTAGAAGACTGTTTTTTAGACTGCAAACCTCACCTTCACTAATAATTTAGCTTGGTTTTTTTTCCCAACAATAGATATTGAGAGGTCTTTTCCACACCTTTTTATACACAGTCCCTGATCAATAATGGAAAACAGCTGTGCATCAAACAAGTAAAACTACAAATCAGCCCTCAATAGCACCATAGCTTTCTGTTATTTGCCTTTGCAGCCAGCAAGCTACTAATGTTACCATAGATAATAAACAAGGATATAAACTTTTTCATATCCTGTGCCTATGCTACAACCCTTCGATTACCTTACCCATTATTTTGTCATATGATTCATAAAGTAACAGCTTATTTGTATGTGGAGTGCACTTTTCAGAGTCTGAAGTACAATTTGATATCAGAACTATGAGTTTTTGGTTCTATAACACCTCTAGATAACACCTATAACACCTCTAGATAACCTTAACTCTACACTTACAAATATCCTTGGCAATCTATAACAACACTTCATGGCAACCATAAATACAATATCATTTATATTTAAATATATCCACATGTGCAACCATACACTTCAGTATTACAGTACAATAATGAATCAATAAATGGTAGCTGAGAAAGTCCAATTAATTCAAAACACTAATTTATCAGTGAAATAGTGTAAACATAATACATTAACTGTCATTTTCTTATTCTGAACTGCCAGTTAATTTTTTTAGAAC
This sequence comes from Lepisosteus platostomus, assembly GCF_059453375.1. Taxonomy (NCBI): domain Eukaryota; kingdom Metazoa; phylum Chordata; class Actinopteri; order Semionotiformes; family Lepisosteidae; genus Lepisosteus; species Lepisosteus platostomus. The sequence goes on along the minus strand of NC_142618.1, from coordinate 23,686,198 downwards.
GCTTTCTGTTACATGGATAATAATTCCACTTATTAAAAGAATAAACATGAAACATTTCCTTAAATATATCAGATGAAATGTATATATTGCATGTGTGCTGTTGAAGTACTGAATGCATGCAGTTGTCATTGTCAGATTCCAATTTTCATATTTTACCGGGGGATGCTTACACCCACAGCTGAATGAAGGGGTTGAAATCCTATTTAGATCAAAAAAGGATAATCCATGAAATGAATCACCTGTTACATCATCAGTATGTTTCAAGTTTGTGGATGAATGTGAAACCTAGGATTTCAAAACATCCATAAAACCCCTGGTTTCACATTCTTATTGTAAAATGTATTCCTACATACTGTACGTGTGCATATTCAGTGATGTGATAAATAAAGTACACCCCCTTACAATTCTATGGTTTTCCATACTACATATCTGACCTTCATCAAGTCCTAAATCCTAACAGTAGATTGATCTAAACTCATGTGATAGATAACAAACACAAATTTTACTTTGCCATTACTTATTAAACCAAAAAATCGGGCAACATTCAGTATCCTTGTCTGAAAAGTAAATGCACTCTTTGATTCAGTAACATTTGGAAGCCCTTTTAGCAGCAATAACTTGAGCCGTCCACCATCATGCTTGATGGTTGATATAGGTTCTTGTGGTGATATGCCCTGTTTAGTTTATGCCAAACATGTAGTTTTGCATTACAGCTAAACAACTCCACTTTGGTCTCATCTGTTCAGAGGACTGTTCCAGAAGTCCTGTGGTTTATTCAGGTGCTATTTTGCAAACCCAAGCCAAGCAGCAATGCTCTTTTTGAAGAGAACATTCTTGTTCATTGTTTTCTTAATGTTAGAATCATGAACTCTAATACGTACTGTATTGACAGAGGCATGTAGATCCCTGGATATAGCTTTAGGATTCTTTATGCTCTCTAGGAGCATCTTATGGTCGGATCTTGGGGTGAATTAGCTGGGACACCCACTCCTGGGTAGATTGGCAACTGTCTTGATAATTTTTAAATTATCTTTCTCACTCTGGAAAGATTGTCTTCATATGTTTAGAAATGGCTTTATAACCCTTACCAAACCTGAATGCCCCAGACCAAACTGACAAACTTTCTGATTCTATATACAGGCAGAAGCACTTCCTGAACATCAACTAATCATGTGTACTTTAGCAGCATGGGACTATAATTACCTTCTTAACTGAAATGGAAGCAGTAAGGGTCCACTTACTTTTTCAAACAAGACTAGAATATACAATATACAGTATAATATAATATAGAATCTTTCCTTTTGACATCCCTGTTTACTATACACAGAAGTTAGCAACAGTCTTTAAAAGCAAGATAATCACTGCATCATCGAAGTTGTTTTGATACAAACATTAAGTCTTAAGTTTTGTCTCATAACTACTTACAGATGCAGCCATTCAAAATGCGCGGTAAAAACCCACGGTACAGTAACCTACCCACAAGCCACCGCGGGGCACCGGAGGGTACCGCAGGGCAAGTGATTGGCTGGCCAAAATGACCGACAGGGGCACTCGTGGTGCATTGGTTGGTAGTGCAAAGATTTAATCATTTAATGTCTTTACTGTGCACATTTTAATCTGCTTAGTTTTGAATATTTATATGGATTTTACCACTAAAGGGAAATTTTAGTAGCTGAGCATAAAAAGAAGAGGACCATAACGCATCTGAAGGTCATAAACGATATTAATTTAGGAACATAAACATTACTGTATGTATGTAAACTGTACTGTGTATGGCTGGTCTTGGTAGTTTAAAGAAAAAATACACACCAGTCTTCCATTTCTCCCTAAACATTTTAAGCATGAAAGTTTTATGAAACGGTACCCAAATATGCGATTGCTGTATAGAATGAATTTTAATTTAAAAAAATTATTTAACACGAACATTAAGCTGTTTACATCTTCCGCCTGAGAACAGTCACCCGTTGCTACCCAACGCAGAATGGTGAATGGCTGACACCATCTGACACCCCTCTGATTGGAGAAAAAAGACGTGCTGGTTTGCTATACATACTGTACCAGGAAGAGGATTTCTTTCTATTCAAAACGTGTATTTTAAAAGTTTAAGAAGTAAAAACCTTACAGCGTACACAGATTTCTAAACTGATCAGGATCGTTATCTTTGTCTTATGCATAATAATGTTCACCGCTCTGTCCAGCAAATTAATAATAAACTTTATTTTATATAGCTTTTTAAACGAATAAGTAATTAGATTGCTCATAAACCTAATCACTTGCTTTTTCTTTTTATTTAGGCTCAGATTTCAACTATAGATCGTATTATTAATAACCATAATAACAACCAACCAACAAAAACAACCATATAAACATAATACCAACCAAAAACATAGATAACAACCACAATACAAAATCAAATAATCAAACCATTTTACTCTCGCAAAGTCCTCCAATTATCATAATCCCGCCCCTTATGCAAAACCAAACCTTCCTCCCATCCCAGTTTATCCTGTTTATCATAAACAAAATCCACCTCAATTTTCAACATAAAGCATTACACAAAATCAATACCTCAACACTCCATACTCAACAACGATAATTCACAAACAGCCAGAACATGTAACTACACATTCCCAAACAGACCTAATTTCCATAGCCCCGCCCCTTATGCAAAACCAACATCCCTCCCCTGTTCTCTCTCTCCCCTGGCGGTTGTAATTGTTTTTATTTTCAAATAAATTTTAGCAAAGTCATGTATTTTAAAAATCTTAAGATTTTTATATTTATCTCTTTATTCAGTGGTTTCATTAGTGACAAAGGCTAAACTTTCTTGGAAAAATGTATTTTATGTAAACCATGTTTGCTATTAATTCATTCAGGGCTTAAAAATGTTCATTGTCTTCTAATGAAAGAAGGGTTCCTTTCGCCGTAGTCGGGAGCCTAGCCTTTAACTAGTAAGTACTGTATTTACTGGGTTTTTGAGGGGGGGGGGTGTCTTTCGCTGGAAATCTCGCCTCCTACTTTGAAAATACCCGTGAAACCGGTTCAATTCGTCACAGCCAGCACTCCTGCAGAGAGGGGGGTTGTACTTGCAGTGTATACAGTACACGCGTTATGCTCTTCGTTAATGTTTGTGAAGTTTTATTTAATCTCTGAGCCATACTGATTCTTCTGGAAGCCAGTTTCCGCCAGGGAGTAAAAAAAAAAACACACTATGGTATTCTCTCCAATGCAGTGCAGTTGAAAACATACCTCTGATGCTGCTCCTAAATGAATATCGTTTATGACCATCAGAAGCTTTATGCTCCTTTTCTTTTTTCCAGTGGATTGAACAGGGAGAGGCATTTCATGATGTACTTTTCACTGATGAAACAACAGTGGCTCTGGAACAGTTTTCAACCAAGTCGTTTTATAAAAAGGGGAGATATGTACACGTTACTGAAGCTAAAAGTTTAGCCTTTGTCACTAATGTAACCACTAAATAAAGACATATAGAAATCCCTACGTTACAGACTGTATATGGCTGGTATTGGTAGTTTAAAGAAAAAATACACAACAGTATTCCACTTTCTCCCTAAACATTTTAAGCATCAGAGTCTTACATGTGGTTATTTCGAAAACGTTTGTACGTGCTCCTTCTTACCATGTTACTGTTTACTGTTACTGACCATATTAAGTTTAAGTGCCTGTGGGCACTTTTCCTGTCCGTGGGGGGTGGACCATCTTTCATTAGAAGATTAGTCTGTTCTACTCTGAGAATGTAGAGGGGGTGGAAAGTGCCCGTGGTCATTTAATTAGTATTAAAATCTTAGTTATCTTTCTAGTTCACAGGTTTGCATGCATAATTTAATTTTGAAAGCCACTGAGACATCAGGTACTACTGTTGTATTTATGAAAAAGAAACAAAACAAAAAACATACTAACAACTGTGCCATCCTACTCCTTAGTTAATACATTTTATTATTCATAAACAGTTAACATTGTTAGCAAAATATTTTGAATTATATTTAACCCTATTTTTTCTTTAGTTTTGTATTTAACTTATTATATGATAGACTTAATGTATATTAATGTATATTTGAACAATGAAAATATATTTTTACAAGATTTTACATTAAGCACTTAAAATTAATATGGTTAATAATAGTAAACTGTAACATGCTGTAACAAGATCAGTTAAACTGCGAAGAAAATCCTTTCAGAGAAAATGTTTCAGGTGTGAAGAACATAGATCTCCAATGCAATTTCAACCAAACCTATTCCCACACACCCTGCCCCCACTACCATTAGAATATACACAAACATTTTAGCGTTTCATTCTGAGCAGAAGACCCTCACACCTGAAGAGTGCTGGCTGTGACGAATTAAACCGGTTTTACAGGTTTCAATCACAGACCATGTGACATGGGACTCAGTAAAGTAACACACAGCGCCACTGGATTTGATAATACCTAACCAAAATCCGAAATATGGAAACAGAACCTGTGTAATTGTTGATAGATGATGTACTCGTAACATTTTTTCAAGACGAACTACAACATTTAATATCTTGATATCTCTAATCAATCCACGGGTTCCAGCACAAAACGAAACTAAAACGCATACCGTTTCGCGCTTCTTATTAGTTGCTCAAAAGTAATTTGACCGTATGAAATGCATAATATAAACCTAGAAACATATACGTGAGCAGTACTTAAGCACTGTAGTATCGGTGTTAAGACATACCTCTCAAATACTGTAAATCAAGTTAAAAATATCTCAAGACCGATTCTGGTCGTAATGAAACCATGTTTCGTGTATGTTTTCTTTTTCATCTTGAAATAACTCATTTCTAAATACCTTTTTCACTGTTAACATCTTGTAGCAACTTTGCGACAAAATATACACTCTGACAGTTCATCCTGCTACCAACATTAAATAAAACAAATCTTAAGATTTCTATATTTATGTCTTTATTTAGTGGTTTCTTTCGAAGCTTACAATGTTTAGGGAGAAATGGAATACTGGTGTGTATTTTTTTCTTTAAAGTACCGAGACCAGCCATATACTGTATGTTTATGTTAAGATTTCCCTTCAGTGGTAAAATTAGATATGAATATTCAATACTTAAACGGGCACAGTTAAGACATTAAATATACATATACATATTGGATACAGTACAGTTTGCATACGGTAATATGTTTATGTTACGCGATTAAAAAATAAATAAATAAAACTGAAAGGTCCAGCACCAGCTGGATTCAAACACACAACCTGCCAGTTGGTAGTCACGCACCTAGACCAGTAGGCTACAAGACAGCTCGCATAAACAGGCAGGCGAAACAGCCCTACACAGCCCTGCCGCAGTACACGGATATAATCATACCGTTATTAAATTCTTGAGATACGCGATTCCATATTATATTCCCTTTTAATCAAATTCTAAAAGTATGCTTGTTGACTCCGGTATCACGTTAGTTAAAGACTTCGAAGCTTACAATGTTTAGGGAGAAATGGAATACTGGTGTGTATTTTTTTCTTTTCATGATAGGTGTCGCATTTTAAATCATTTTCGTAGTTAGAAATTATGAAACGCCCTGTTAAAAGCAAGGAAGTTTTTATGCCGTTGAAGTAAAACAAAATGCCTGACAAAGTATGGCTTGGACAGATTCCAAGTGCTTGTACAAATGTGCTAAAGAAATTATACTTTGAGTATACAGCTTGTCCAAAGTCATCCATTATTAATACTATTAGTAATATCTTCAGTAAAGGCTTTGATGCATAAATATTTCTGATAAAGGTAGGTTGTGTACTTTTGTCCAACTGAGCAATCTTGCTTTCATAAAATATACCAACATTTTAATGACTGATGATTAACATGCTGTAATACACAGTTCAAAATTAAAGGCTCAAATGCTGTACATGAGAGGTTAAGCTCCCCCTGGCGGTTTTACAAGGCGACGCCTCATAGTTAGTCACGTGACACACGTGAACCGCGTGATACCCCGGTGGGCGTGTCGCGGTATGCCGCGAAATACCTCACCCATTTTGAATGGCTGCATCTGTACAGCAATAGCAGACTTATGTTGTCACTAGTGTTTCAACAATAAATTTCTAATTTGTATATGACCAGTGCTTCATTTGACAAACGTCTAGTGACAGTAGATTTTGAGATACAATAAAATACACCAGAAAACACTAATAATGTTTATTTGTCAATTTATTACAAGTATTTTGAGAAGGCTAATTATTATGCAACGAACACAGTCTAAACAGCAAGTAAGGATACTGTACATTTCAACTTCAGTGTAGTACATATGGAAACTTTAAAATACTGTACAGCACAAAGTAATTGGTAATTGTCAAAAATCTATATAAATATATTTCTATATTTAAGACTTTTGGGTTTTGAAGGATGTCAGAGGGGTTTGTGTTCAAAGGTTCTGTTTCCCATTGTCTATAAGTAGGTTTAAAATACTGCAAGTAAAGCTTTGCTGGAGTGGTGTAACAAGAAGAAAATGAATGTTCTTAAGTTGCCCAGTCAAGGCTCTGTGTTGAACTAAAGAAAAGCTGTGACACAGCATTGGAATTTCTGTCCATTTATGATCCCCAAACGACTTGACATAGTTTGAACAGGTTTGCAACTTTGCAAAGGAGAATAGGTGAAAAATGGTCACCATCCCAGTGTGCAAAGTTAAATTAACAAGAAAGACAAGTTGTAATCTCTGATAAAGCTGCTTGACTGAATGAATTGACTCAGGAAGCTAAACAGCTATGCCGAATACTTATGTAATCAACATAGTTTAAGTTTATTTTTTTGCAGTTTTTGATTATATATTGAAATTCTTTCACCCACAAAAGTGTTCTGTTAGAATGTTCAAGTTTTAATTAGAAATATTTATTTAAAATGTGTATGCATCATTCAAAAAACTAGAAGATCATTGGAAAGAGTTGAATATTTTTGCAAGGCACTCTAATCTTTACCAGCTGCTTCATATACTGCATTGTCACCTGGAATCAAATTTTTTTTATTGAATAAAAACAAAATAAAATTGTAAAATAAGAAATTTATTTTTCCTTTAAGCAAGAACATTTCATGGAAATCACACAGAATATGGATATTATTCTACACCAGACTTTAGCTCATTTTTTATCTTCACAGCGATAACTTCAGTTTAGTTTTGTTTTATGCTCTGCCCTTCTTTTCTCAATGAGGTCTTGGAAGATGAAATGCACCCAGATCATTTAAATTCCAACTTAATTATATGTTGACACTCACAGATAGAGAGGTGAAATTTGCATTTAGATTGCTTCAAGAGTAAATGAATCAACACATTTGCACAAAAAGCATCACAGGTTGTTTAGTCATCTAGTTTTCCTGTATATTATATATTTTAAACAGTTTTGGCTTTAGTATTCAACTGCATGTGATTAAAAACTCACAGAAACTGTAGAAGCATATATTGAAATCCTTAATACCTACTGTATATACTCTTTCAGTGGCCATGCTATGCCATTGTGTAAATGTGCTGTACCAAACAGTTCCTAGTGATCTCATCCAGATGTCGGTTGGCAGTCACAAATGTGATTTATAGCACTCCTGTATGGAGATGCAAGTTTACCCAAGACCAGCTTCGAACTGAACACTTGTTTTTATTCTTTCAAAAATGAGGTAAGACATTTTGCACTGTGTATAGATTATTGGACATGACTATGCTATATTTTCATAATTTAAACACTGCATAATCTACACCATGGTAAAATAATTTATTATAGGGCTTTCTTTACTTTGAAAAATTGCTGCCAGTTACTTTCTTGGTAAAAAACTTGTGAGAAATATTAGTTTAATATCTCACTCATGTTCTTTTCATCATTTAGAGTAAGCGAGTTGAATATTTCCTATTCTCCATTAACAGCTTGCAATGCTCATACTAACATGGGATTAACTTCAAAATAGTACTTCATTCTCTCTTGGAAACCATATTCCACTTAAGTGAGAAGTGAGATATACAGCTAGTGTAAAGTTTGTATAGTAATGGATTCCAATGATACATATGCTGATTCATTGTATCGCAGAGGTGCTTTATTTACTGTAGGTTAATGGTAGGTGAACTTGTTGGCCCGTTCATCACATACTCTTGTGGCCAAATGTTGTCTTGCATAAATGTGAGGGAATAATTTTACTTAAAGTAAGGTTTAATATGGGGAGTAAGAACGTTGCCTAGCATTTTGCAGTCAGGCTGCCATCAATAAATGGTAACTATGATCTCTACATATGCAAATACCGTAACAGCTTTACCTCTATACCAGTCCACTTGGGCAAGGCAATGTGGGTGCTATACTCTCTGCCTACGGTAGTTTCAGAGCATATTGACCATGACTTATGACTGACAAAAACACTGCAATTTGGTTAGTTTCTTTTGGATTATCTTTCTTCTCATATACAGCATGAAATGCTGTCCTATACTGTTTATTGAGTACCAAGTTGTCAGGTACAGAAGATTCAAATGCCTTCATTGTGGAGTGGTCTTCTTACAAGATGAAAACTAATCCGACCACATCTAGGTGTCTTTACAACAGTTGGGGTGTCCATCCCGTTGATTCTTCAATTGGATATACTCATCTTGCACAAGTCTAATGTGCATGACTGGCCTGGCCACTGTCGGTCCTGAGTTAAACTTGCCTGAATGTATCACAAGTGTGGGCATGGTATAGTTTTGTGTACACCAGAGTGTTTGGTGACTGAAAAGAGGCATTGATATTAACCTCAGCATTCCAAAGGTCTCTTCGTTCTACCTTGTGATATTTATGGCTTTTTGTGCAGGCAGGATTATTTCACATTTTACCCAGCTATACACATGGTCCTTGGTGCATTTTAACAATCATATCCACACTTGTACTTGTATGTAAACCAGTTTTTCATTTACGGTGTGCTATAAGTATACTACTGACGGAAAAGTTTTTTTTTTTTGCATTTGTTAAATTAATTATTTGGAAATTAAGTGGGTTTGTTATTGAAAATTTTTTAATATACTATCTGAATATATTGTAAATATACTATACTGTATACTGTATCTGTCTTTCAGATGCGAAAGAAATGAATACACCTCTAAAAAATACTTTCAATAAGATTTGACTCATTTGAACTAAAGTATTTTTTTTTATTAATGCTTAATAACTTAGTTGGTATATCTTGTTAAGAACAGTGCATTATAATGTTTAATTCAATAATGGTACTTCTATATGTTTAATGATCTTTGTTTAATGGAAAAGCAATCCACAAGGAATATGACATCAAAATTCATCAAGAGTTAACACTTAAAAAAAAAGATACAAGAGAAAATTTACAAAACAGTTTTATGGAATGCCTCTAAGAAAACAACAGAAAACAACATATGGCTTAACAGATGTAACTCTCATGGTGACTCTGTTGTAGTCATATTTCTTTTGCCCAGAGTGCCTTGTGGCTATATAATTATGAATATATATTTAGCATTTTTATAAATTATTTAAACTATTTCTTTATCTACTGTATAAATGTACGCAGACAGTAAATGTACAGACAATACAAATTTGACTTTTTTGCAATATTTAAACTATTATCTAACTGTACACTGTATATGAAAAGTATATTCAGACAAAGTGTTTCCTTTCACATCAACATACAATAAAGGAAACATCAGAAAAATGTTTTTATAATGCAGTTTAATTTCTCCAAACAATTTGCAAGATGTAATTTTACACATTGATGCTTTTTGGTTTTTTTATTTTTTGCAGTAATTTATACCTTTTAATATAATCTGTAAGTAAATATTAGTGGCTCTGAGTAAATCACATACAGTACTTACTAAAAAGTAAAGATTTTCATAAATTGACCAATATCACTTCAAACACAGTACATCAATATTTTCATTGTCTTATTAGTTACTTCCCCAGTAGTCTTTTAAATTCCTGTGTTCCTAAGGTTTGTACCTTGATAAAAGTGTAAACTCTATTTATAAATAGTCAGTATTCCTAAGACAATTAACATACAGATAGAAATTTTAACTTTACATAAAACAGATGACTGAAACTGAGTTGTTTTTACTGAAATTCAGGAGAAGGTCAGATCCTAATTTTCCCTCTTACATATGTCATCTCCTGTACATCTCTCTTACACTTTTGTTGCCAGCTCTTCAGCAGCTCCTTAGATCACTCTTAATGAAAGTGAGTGTGGAGGTGAATTGGTCATTCTCATTCTTGTGATTTGGCTACCATTCCATCAGTAAGGCACATTATGCCAAAGAAACCTCTAATGCATTTAATCTGTATAACAGACTGATCTATTGAAATAAGTTTTTAGGTCTTAAATGGATGTTTTGTCCTTTATCTTAGAGAGCCACTTTGGCTGCTGAGAAAGTGCTGAAGCTGAGGTCTGTTAATGTTTGGTAGGTTAGCAGAGACATTTGACGAGATAAGCATCCCACAAACCCAGGTACTGTACCTTAGTTTAATCTAATAAGGTATTTTTAACTGGAGACCAGATGGCTCAACACTTTACGAGCTGGAAATTCCCTGGACATCCCTCAATCAGCTCAAGTAACCCATGCTGTCTTTAAAAAGACAGACACCAAAGGAAGGGAATAAGTTAGAAGTAGGTGGAGAGAAAGAAATTAGATGTGTCCCCATCCTCTTTTCTTCTTGGTCAGTTTGGAAACACTGCTTTAAGTTTCCTTCAACTGTCCCTCAAATAATTATTTCTTTTTGCCTTCTTTCACTGCTGCTTTAATTTCAATAATTTGGTCAAGTCCTAACTAAGGAAGAAAAGAGGCATGATTCAAATAGTGAGCTTTATTAGGGTAACTCAACAAGCTGTGGAGAATGACAAAGAGCTATCAGAACCTCCCCCCTCCTTTTAAATAAAGGATGAGCCATGGAGCTGCTGCAAGAGCAAAGATGGGTTGGAGGGGAGGTTGGATATTAGATTAGATAGATATTGTTAGAAAGATATTATAGGTGATTAGATATTTTATGAAAACACTCTTACTTTCCCTAAAATCAAGTCCATTTCTAAGTGCATTAAGTTGTCAGTGCTTTAGGTTGTCATTAACAGCAATTTAATGAAGGAATTCAGCATTGCGATCTCCTATGCACATAATGGGATCTATTCCGAAGAATCCACTACTCGCGACAATGTTCAGTAACTCTTTTGTCCACCTGGAATGCATGGTTTTCAATGTTAAAGAGTTTAATAATGTAAACCCATTATAATATCAAATCAAACTAAAGATGAAAAAGTAGTAAAAACAACCACTTTGCCTTCCAAATTGCCAACATCTGGCAGGTGTTCACTTCGGCTATACTCCAAGGTATTGTACTCCTTCACATAACACACCACTAGCACTCTGGCTATCCTGACAGAGATGGCCGAAGTAACACACAAAGCACCAACATGGAAAGCCAGGTTCGGAAAAAAAGTAAAAAAAGGAATCAGTAATCACAACAGCCGATAAATGTGATTGCATTCAATAATCCAGTAGTTTCATGTTGTCCACTAGTTCAGAATAATCCACAAAATCCATTGCACAGATAAAACCTAACAACTAAAACTACACATATAAAAAGAGAAATGATCTAATAACAATCAAAAAAGAGGAGCAGCAGTCAATATGTGCCAGCATTCCCTCTCTTCTAACCACTGAATATAGGCCTAGCTCCCTGAAAGGAGCTTTATTTAACCAGGTACTCCTACCATGACTGTAGATGTGCATTTATACCCGTTTCTGGCATGAACTTGGAAGGAACATAAGTAAAAACAATGATTTATTAACTGTCCCTTAGAGTGATGGGGTATTGCATAAAAATAAATGTATGCTGCATATAATTAGAAAACAAAAACTTAATACTAAAATTAATGAAAAGCAGAGTAATTACAATCAAAATGCATAACAAGTCATGTTCTTACTAATTAAAAATCTTCTGTCTAATCAATTAACTGACTTCAGGCTGTCATTGAAGCAGCATACTTTAAAATGCATTTTAAAACACCCTTCATTCATGCCTTACCGTTACTGTAAAGAAATATGAAATAAAGAAACCAAAATATTATATTCCATCTACAGTACTTTTGTGTATCAGGTCTCTGTTACTATTTCTTCTTTTCTTAATGGATTAAAACATACATTTATAAACAGTAGCAAAAATATAAAATGGGAAACACTAAGCTGGAAGTTACTTAAGATAAAGACAAAGGTGTTTATGTAGACATTTGATTATTTTTATAATCTGAGAAATATTGTGTACAGTGTTGGCCACCATAAAATATATTGCTGCCTTTGGAAGATTGTGCTATGTTCTTATGTTCTTTTTGGTACAAAATGGCCTCTTGGCATTTAAATATTCTGCACTTATATGTAGTTTTTGCTTTGTTTGCACTAGAAATTATAAGGTAAGAGGTTTGGTCTTTTCAAGAGAAACGTGTACTTTGCCTTTAGGTTGACAGTTAACATTATGTTATGTTTGAGTGTTTTCCCCTAAAATGCAATTTTAAGGGGAAAATAATCAAATCAGAAGGAAAAAAAGAGGATCTTGCTAAGTAAAAGTATGAATCAAAGGGGTTAGAATTAGCCCCATTCCTTGAGGCCATGAGTCAAGAAGACAACAGGGGGTCCACCATTCCTCACTATAATAACAACAGGGAATGATCAATGTTGCTGTTAGTTATCTCAGTCTGAATTTAACTTCTAAAGGAAGCCTTTACAAACATGTCAAAGCAGAGTAACATCATCATGCTACCGACTAAAACAGTTTTCATTATTTTACTGGAGATGCCTAAGATAAATACTCTTTGCTTTGTTGTAGAAACTGGTTAAAAAACGTTAGTTTATAAAATTGATATTCTGACATGTTTAATGTGCATTAGATAATATTCCAAACTGTGTAATAGACATCTTTAAGCTTTTTATTATATACTGTAAAGGTTTTATTTTATTTTATTTAAAATGTCCCCACCTTTTATAACCGGTCCTTTTAAAACCAACCAAATCTATTAAGAAGAAAGGTACTATATTTTTGCAGCTTAATACAGTATTTGAAACTCATGTCATCATTGTAATCTTGGCAGAAGTAACATTCACTATTTATACCAAGGAGAGATTTCAGCATTAAATTATCATCAGAACATGGATTGGAAAACTTGAATAAAGTGTCAAATTAGAAATAGTATTAATAGTATAAATGTACAGCTTATAATTATAAATTTAATTAATGTATACAATAAACATATTTGCTTAAAAGATAAATATGTTGTGTCTATAAATCATCTTGTCTTTATATTTTGCCAAGTTTGGACAAATATCCTACTTCATCGTTCTTTAATTTGAATTAACTAACACTCTGACCATTATGTTGCGCTACTTAACACCAATTGGCTTTATTATATCGAAGAATCAAATTACTCGCTTATCAACACTTTCAAGTACCTTTGAAGATTGTGTTATTTTTTTCTATTCATTGAACCTCAGGTTTTTAGCAAAGTAACCAAAGCTTGAGATTGATTAAGCATTTAATTGGCCAGATGGAGATAAAATGCATTTATAGTCACAGAGGAACTTTATTAGTGAAAGTGATATGTTATGGATTTTACATAGGATGGGGGATGTTTTGCAAGAGAAAGCACTTAATGCTAAAACTAATTAAGCTTAGAAATGTCAAATATATTTGATTAAGTGCATAAATGCAGTGAAAAGAGCAGTGCAAGTTCAACCACTAAAGTATTCAAGGAGAAATAATAGCTACATAAATGTTGCTTTATGCATAAAGTATTTTGTAGGATTACTTGCTCTAAGGCACAGAAAGAATCATCATCATAACAAAGTTTAGTGTAAAATTTTAAAACAGTTTTCCTTGATTTAGACTGAGCTGCAACTAAACTGAATTCAAAAGATTGGGTAATCATTTGACCATTCTACATCTAGCCAATACTTGTTATAGATAATTAAAAATACAACAGTTGAGATAAATAAATGAGAGATTGACCCTTATACAGTAGGTTTCCCACTTTCTGGGTTTCAGGAAATTTTATTTTGGTAAAATTAATTTTGCAATCCATCATACTGGCTTTTAAGTTCAAGTAACCTTATCAGGATGGGTATACCAAAATCATTTTAAAACCCATGGTGCCACATATTCATTTAAGTACCAATGTAATTTGAATATAAGGCTCATGTTGATTATTACCTTTGCTGTCACATTAATGTGTAGCTTTCATTTTTGATTACATGACAAAATACTTGATTGATTTGTGGTAAATAATCATTCGACTGAGTATAGTCAAGTTCCATCCTTCTTTCATATTCTATACAGTACAGTATATAGTTATAGTATATAGTGGAGGCCAATGTCTCCACTACGGTAGTCTATCCAGACATGATTAGACAGATAAATTCAGGTGACTAGGTTTCAGGAATCCTTTTCCCTAATAAATGTTGCTTCACTTAACATCATTTCAAAACATTCTGTGTCCTGGAGCATGTGATTAAATGAAGCACATATTTTTATTTTTTAAAATAGTCTGTGATAGTATTGTGGATGATTAACAATGGCTAATATGATCCTTTGACACGTGAACCTTTCAACACAAGGTGCTGGATGAACTCCAGGTTATACTTTGCAGGATTCAAACATCAATATTTAAAAGATTGTACAGAAAGCCAAATAAATCTCCTTCTGAAATGTAACTACACCAAGACAAAAAAACAGTTTAAGAAAAAGAAAAAAGTTTAAGAAAAAAATTGGTTCACGTAAACAATAGCATTAAACCAAGCTTTCCCTGCATAAGCATATTACTGTACATACAGAAATGCACAGGTAACTCTTCCTCACAATGTACTGTAGGTAAGGGGAATTAGCGAGACTGTAAAGGACTTATTTCACGGTACATTTCTGCCATATACATCCAGTTCAAATACAGTTTTCTCATGTTCAGAATTTTGTATTTTTTTTAATAGTGTTTTCTGGTATAGAGATGCCATTGTTTGAATGTACTTACACAGTTAGAAATTGAGACAGTAAATACAAGGAGTAATTTGTCAATCAGAACAGTATATACAGTATATACTATACACAGATTCTGAGTATACAATACAGAATATTAACAGTACATTAATAAAATGTGCAAAAAAATATTCAAGAACAACATTTAATAATAATAATTGCTTACACTTATATAGCGCTTTTCTGGACACTCCACTCAAAGAGCTTTACAGGTAATGGGGACTCCCCTACACCACCACCAATGTGCAGCATCCACCTGGATGATGTGACGGCAGCCATAGTGCGCCAGAACCTCACCACACATCAGCTATCAGTGGGGAGGAGAGGAGAGTAATGTAACCAATTTATAGATGGGGATTATTAGGAGGCCATGATTGGTAAGGGCCAATGGGGAAATTTGGCCAGGACACCGGGGTTACACCCCTACTCTTTTCGAGAAACACCCTGGGATTTTTAATGAACACAGAGAGTCAGGACCTCGGTTTTACGTCTCATCCGAAGGACGGCGCCTATTTACAGTATAGTGTCCCTGTCACTATACTGGGGCATAAGGACCCACCTGGACCACAGAGTGAGCGCCCCCTGCTGGCCTCACTAACACCTCTTCCAGCAGCAACCTCAGTTTTTCCCAGGACGTTTCCCATCCAGGTACTGACCAGGCTCACACCCGCTTAGCTTCAGTGGGCTGCCAGTTGTGAGTTGCAGGGTGATATGGCTGCTGGCATTTGGGGAGGAGCGGTGGCACTGTGGCTAAGGATCTGCACCAGATGCTGGAAGATTGCTGATTCAAATCCTGTGGCCGGCAGAGGAATCCTACTCTTAATCCCAGCTGCTCCAGGGGTGCTGTATAAATGTCTGACCCTGCACTCTGACCCCAAGCTTCTCTCTCCCTGTCTGTGTGTCTCATGAAGAAGAAGCCTGGGAGTGCAAAAAGACAAGTTCCTTATGCAAGAAATCGCATATGGCTAATAACATGATCTTATCTTATACATATAAATGAATGTATCTGCTGTGAGACACACGAATGCTTGATCAGTAAATCAGGAATTACAAAAATACTAATAAAATACATTGACATTTATACTTGAATATGTGTAGTCAACCTTGTAATAATCTTATAACATCAATGTTCAGCAGCACTTGAAAAGCAAGTTACTTGCATGAATTCATCTTAACATATACTTATTTGGAATAAAGGCTTAAGTTTTGAGTGTTAAAATATAAAACAACAAATTCACATAATTATTGACATACTGTACTAATAGTAATTGACTGTAATAAAACAGGTGCAGTTCTCATGAGGTTTTTAAAGGTCTCATGGGGACAGCTCAATCAATATAACTCTGCTTACCTGTATTTTGTAGCTGTGAATATTCATTAATATTCAGTTGTGTTAACAAATGTCTTACTGCATTATTTTGGTGATCTTGCAAAGTTACAGGTTGACACAATGTTTTTGTTGCAGAGGAACTCTGGTTTGTTTGTGGTTCTTCAGCCTTTCTCAGCATTTGGACAGTGATGATCAAAACTACTCAATTAGTTCATTGTGAAATTGCCAAGGTTCCATGGGTCCAACTAGCACCACAAACTGATTAGACAGCAACTTTTAAGTTAAGCAACTTTTAACAACAGTTCAAAGTCACATTAGCACAGTAGTAACATCATCAGGGGTGGTGGGTAATACTGCATAGTACAGTATGTTCCTCATTTATGGATCACTCAGGCCCTGTCAGTACATACAGTATGTGACAAGAGAATTCCAACTGCGCTCTGAGTCTAGATATACAGTACATCCCTTTGGAGATGCAGACTGAGAGGCACTGGAGGTGTCAACTTGAGCTCAGTTGATGGTAATGTGGCTTGTGTTAGAAAGTGAAGACATTCTACTTATCCAAGTCCCATCTCAGCAGAGATTCGTAAGTGTTGTTACAGAAAGAATAAGGTTCTGGATCCTGAGATGAAGTAAAACAGATGAGTTTATTGCATGCAAGGAACAATAAAGCCGAAGTCTTGTTTCCCGCAAGAAACAACAAAACCAAAGTATTGTTCGATGTGCCAGTACAAACTTTTAGGTTATATAGTCCTTCCTTGCTGCTTCGGACGTCATTCGGTGTTATGGTAAGGGGGGGATGGGGTCATGGTATTTGGCCAGTTAAGAGGCCCTGGCCAAATGGTCAGTTTAAGATTATGCCCCCAGGGGGCTCCTTGCTCGCATCTGGAATCCTTATCAGTTACCCCCTTTCCTGCCATAAACCCCTGTTGCTTAGAAGTCTAATTTTCAGGCAGAACTGACTTAAGTTATTAACCCTTTTTACATCTTGTCTCTTACTTTATTCCCCCCTTATAAAATATGGCATACGTCAGGACTGCCTATTTTTACACATACAATGTCAGAGCAGATCTTTCCTTTTTAGATGTACAGGCATGCATTACCATGACATTGTGCGTTCCACGGTTACAACAAGATGTTATTGATGTTTTTGTACAAGTGATAGTTACAATTATACACATAAAACAATCCTAATCCTACAAATACATAAAGTCCTACCCCAGGACCCAAACGCAGACCTCAGCCATGTGGAGATCTATCGTCAGGATCTTGGAATAGCAATATTGACCCAACTCCGATTATAATTTTTTGGCTGATAGATATGCCAACACCCGGAATGTATTGATACCATATCCCCAGTAATGCTCCTCAGGCCTAACAAGCACACTGTTGGTCTTAGGAAGCATCAGACACAGAAACGGTAACAACATCCTTCTTTCTGTTCACTCAGTCTCTGGTGCCGTGGGTCGGTGAAAGTGCGATGCGTGGATCCAGCGATCTCATCCTGTCACTCAGATGGCACAATCAGTAGTTAGTGGCACTTGATATGGTCCCTCCCAGCAGGATTGCAACGTCGGGCAGGGTATCTCTTCGTCACCTACACCCACTCGCCAGGTATCCGGTCGTGTCTCCCCTCTACTGGAGGTCCCCAAGTGTCCGGCACCTGTTCACGACCCCTGTGCACCGCTTCAGTTAACAAACCTACAATACTTTAATAGAGAGTTAGTAAATTCATCAGTGCGTTAGCCAAACTTGGCCTCCAGGGAGTTTCTTTGGCTGCCCATGATGATCTCAAATGGGCTCAGTCTCACAGTTCCGTTTGCTCCATCCCGCAAACTGCACAGGACTGCAGGTAGAGCATCTACCCACGGTGTTCCTTCAGTTGATATTTCCTTAGTTGGTCTTTCAGACTGTGGGTGATGGGGTCAATGTGACTTCCAACTTAACCCTAGTGAGGCAATTACAGCCTGGCACACCTTCCCAGTGTAGTATGCCCCTAGATCAGTATCCAAGGGGCAGGGCAGTCCGTACCACGGGATCATCTTTGTCATACACTTGGGTATGTGCCAGCCCACATCCCATCATCATACAACCCCACATTCTTTACACATTTGTTCTAACCACTATTAAACATCTATTAAAGGCCTCAACCTGAATTCTCCCTTTTCCCCAATAGAGGTTTCACAGGGGTCTCAGACTCCCGCTCTCCCAGTGCCGCTCGTCTGGCATCTGCATCTGCATGGTTGTTACCTTGAGTTACTGGAATTCTTTATTTATTGTGTTATTTACACCTTACTCAAGCTGCTTCTGTCGGCAGCTGTAAAACTACAAATCAGTTCAGAGACAAGCCCAGTATTCTTAACTGGAGTCCCTGCCGTTCTGAGAGAATCCTATTTCTCCATAGCTAGCCAGAATTGTGGCCTACATGCAACAAATACATACATTATATACATATACAATAACCCTTTAACATCTTTCTTTTTACAATCTTCCATCAGTGCTCTTAACTGGCTTGCTGCACTGAGGCAGTGGATGGGCATTTTTACGATTGTTAGCACCTTGTTTTGAATTCTGTTGTAACAGCTCAGCCTGTTCTCTGTTCTCCCTCATGCATCAGAGAGGACCCATCAGAAAACAGTATTACATTTTCTTAAATTTTCACGGTCCCCCACCTTTTAGCTACAGAATCTAATGGTATAATAGTGCCTACCTCCATGCTCCTGCGTCAGCACAGCTGCCCAGAACCCTTTTTCCACACTTGCATACAAAGGAATGATTGATCCATCTGAGGAAACCCCAGTCTCAGCACCTGTAAGAGAGCTTGTTTCAAATTATTACAGGCGGCTTTTGCTGCTGGAACCAAGGCAATCTTGTCCTTGTACTGCACTCCCCCCTTAAGCAGATCTGTTAAGAGTTGTGCTCACCCCGTAAAAACATTGCACACAGGCCCTGTTAAAATTTCACAATGCTAGACACAAAAGGGCCTTATCATAACTGCTTCTATTAGACACTCTAAAGCTGAAGCAACTCAGACTTGTGGGTTTCCTCGTCAGGGGAAGCACTCAGAATACCATCAACATACTGAGTGATCACAGTCAGTTGAAGCCACGTGATACCCTGTTCTGGATAGTCATTCTTTGTAATGCATAATATTCCAACCCAATAGATCTGGGATAAAACCACCCATTAAAATCTGGTACTCGTCAAGTAAAACTTGCTGCCCCAATACTTCTGTGGCTTCCTGCCGTCTCCCCATATACATTACTCTATAGCACAATGTTGAACAGAGGAGTGAAACAAGCATGACAGTAGTGCTCCAGTATCCCCTAACAGAGAAACCAACACTCCATTAACAGTACATTTTTATCCACTGGACTGGGACAGACTTAGGGAGGCTACAAGGGATTTACAGGATCTAATCGTTAGGTAAACAGATCTTCTCACAAGACTATTTATTCTCCCCAGTCTCTATTCTAAACCTACAGCGTTTCAGCATGTCTGTTTTCGAGACATTCGAATAAATCCAAATTGTTTCCACTATTACAACTAATTGTATATACATACAAAAACTGTTTATCTAACTCCTTTTACGTCCACCTGTACTGTACTTATACGTTTCAGATGCTCTTATATTTTCCAATCTCCTTAAGTTGATTTTCATCGTCTCTTTAGTTTCGTCTCTAGCAAGTCCCGCTGGCTAAACACACTCACACCGTCATTTAGTATAACAAAACTCACAGTTACACACATACATGCTGGCACACAAATTCATAAAACACACATACACATCGAGAATATATTTTTCTCTTTGTACTGCAATGTGCTGTATTCTTGTTCTACTTCTACATGAATCCTTTTAATTCCTGAAGCGCACTCCAGGTTCGCTGCATTCCTAATTTCGGGTGTGGTACTTAAGCCCACCGGTCAATATCTTCCGGTTTTGGATTTGATCGTATGGGGGAATCAGGGAAGGTAGGTGCGAGTGCAGACCCCCTCGATGGGGTGCGAGACAGTTAGAGTGACGCTGTCATCAACAGCGCCAGCCCCCGCTATATCAGGCCCTCTCCCACTTAGGGTGAGAGTACAGGTCTGCGGGTGCCCTCTGTTTAAGAAGGGAGTTCCTGTTCCGTCTCTATCACACTCGTACCAGGTGTCATCCCACTCAGACCCCCTGTCTCCATATGGTCACTGTGGGAATTGATCCCAATTATTTTCATTTCCTGCCTGTCTGTTCCCCTATGGGAGAGCAGGATATAACACATTAACTAGTGCAGTGCAACCAGGAACTAATTCTTCTTTTAGTTTCTGATTCTCCTGCACTGCCTCTTTTCGCTTTTGTTCATACTCTTTCGTAGCGAGTAAAGTATCTTTTCTTCCGGGGTTTTTGTTTTCCCCGTAAACACACTTTTAAGAAGTCACATCCCAATTTCTTTTTTTTTTTCTCTCATGTATCTGCCACCACTGGTGCCGGCCGTGCACCAGGGTGGGAGCTACATGCTTGTGCTTTTGCCAATCAATACGCATATGCTTTCTTTACAGACGTCTTCGCCCCAAACTCCCTCTGACAAACTCAGCTTTTCCCATATTTTTCTCCTTCTTTTCCGTCAACTTACACTTTTCCGATATATAAACGGACCCTTCCACCACTTTCTCAAACCATCAGTTAGTACACATGTTCGGTCTCTTTTACTTTTGTTGTGTGTGAGGTAACAGCTCATACAGTAGGGGGATGCTTTCACTTGAAAAACCTGTGCATTCCTGCACTCATTCAGCTAAGGGCATCTGTTACCTCCAGATCTAAATGCCTCTCAGAGACTTTAGAGAGGACTTACACCGCACTGTTCACAGGTAAGGAACGAGACCTCGAAAACCCCCTTTCTTGATCAGTAATTCACCATCCCCAGAACGCCAGCATCGCTGCTTTTGCCCCGGGGTGGACTTACACACTGAGCTCAATCAGGGCGATTCTCATGTCTCAACGTCCTTTAAATCCTGCTACTTAATGCTTTGCTCTTTTATTATGAGGTGTGTTTATGTTAGTGTCGTGCGTGTGTATATGTATTCACAAACAAGGAAAACACCAAAAACATACATATATATATCTTCTACTTCTGTTTCCTTTAAAACAAAAAACCACGCCACGCTAATCCGTGCACAATCAAGGCGTAGCTAATCTCAGGACCCCTGGCGCAATTAAGGCCCACACCAATCCTGGATTATACGTGCATTTAATGCACCACTCAGCTCCAGAACCCCAGGCGCAATTAAGGCCCACACCGATCCTGAGCCTCAGAACTCCGGGCGCAATTAAGGCCCACACCAGTCCTGAATTACGTGCATTTAATGCACCACTCAGCTCCAGAACCCCGGGCGCAATTAAGGCCCACACCGATCCTGAGCCTCAGAACTCCGGGCCCAATTAACTGTGTGTCTGAACTGGTAGTGAGTAACACAGGGGCACCTCAAGGGACAGTTCTTTCTCCATTCCTCTTCACCCTCTATACTTCGGACTTTAAGTACAACTCAAAGTCATGCCACCTGCAAAAGTTCTCAGATGACTCTGCAATTGTGGGATGTATCAAGGGTGAGCAGGAGGAGGAGTACAGAGGACTGGTCAGCAGCTTTGTGGAGTGGTGTGGGGTGAACCACTTGGAACTGAATGTTACAAAGACAAAGGAACTGGTGGTAGATTTCAGGAGGAAAAAGGTCAAACCTACTCCTGTCTACATCCATGGGAGTGGCGTGGAGATGGTGGACTCGTACAAGTACCTGGGAGTGCACATCGACGATAGACTGGAATGGTCTAAGAACATCGAGGCCATCTATAAGAAAGGACAGAGCCGACTTTACTTCTTGAGGAGGCTCAGGTCCTTCAATGTTTGTAGTAAGATGCTGCACATGTTTTATCAGTCGGTGGTAGCGAGTGCTATTTTCTACGCAGTGGTGTGCTGGGGCTCTGGGATTAGAGCAGTAGATTCCAAAAGGCTGAACAAGCTCATCAGGAGAGCGAGCTCTGTCATTGGGTCTGACCTGGACCCCTTGGAGGTAGTGGCTGAGAGGAGAATGATGTCCAAACTAGAGGCCATCATGGACAACTTCTCCCATCCCCTCTATGACAGGCTTGCAGGAATGAAGAGCACGTTCAGCAATAGACTGATTCATCCACGGTGCGACAGGGAGCGCTACAGGAGGTCATTCTTGCCGTCTGCCATAAGACTGTACAACGCATCCACCGTGCGTCTTGGCAGAGGCAACAGCGACAGTGACCTGTTTCTGGACTAAACGCATATACACATCTACTGCTACATCTGTTCTCTTTCTTTTTCTTTTTCTTTTTCCCGTGTACAACCACTTTTGTGCAATATATGCCAGGGACCTGTGCAATACATTTATATTTATATTTATATCTATGGTTACATCTATATTTATATTCATACGTGTGATACGATTTTCTGTGTACTGTTCTGTTCTAGTTTCCTCTTGTGTGTCCGGACTGTGAGTAACTCTTGTATTGTATTGTATGTATTGTACTATTAGTATATCATTCGTTACACTGTGGCTGTGTTGTGTGTGTTAAGCTGCTGTTGCACTGCAATTTCCCTCACGGGATCAATAAAGTATCTATCTATCTAAGGCCCAAACCAGTCCTGAACTTCAGAACTCCGGGCGCAATTAAGGCCCACACCAGTCCTGAACTTCGCGGTAAAGGTCCAAAACCCGTTCAAAAACTCCACGCGCAATTAAGGCATACACCAGCTTCGAACGCCTGTACACAATACCGTGGACCGCCTGCCAGACCAAATTCTGGGCTTACAGCAAACCACCCATTACATACACCAGTGTCTTCCTCGGGCCAGAGGAATTCAGGAACTCACGTTTACTCCGTCATCTCGGGCGATTCTCGCAGGGAGCAGAGACTTCCCAATCGGTCAGAGAGAGTCGGGACTTTTTTTTTAAAAAAGAGGAGTCCTTACCTCTTAGTAATGTGAGCGCTGACCGTCTCTCCTGCCGATGGAAAGTTCTGCGCCTTCCGGAGCATCCTGTCAACTACGCCAAATTTGTTGTAACAGAAAGAATAAGGTTCTGGATCCCAAGATGAAGTAAAACAGATGAGTTTATTGCATTCAAGGACCAATAAAGCCGAAGTCTTGTTTCCCGCAAGAAACAACAAAACCGAAGTATTGTTCGATGTGCCAGTACAAACTTCTAGGTTATATAGTCCTTCCTTGCTGCTTCGGACATCATTCGGTGTTATGGTAAGGGGGGGGGGTCATGGTATTTGGCCAGTTAAGAGGCCCTGGCCAAATGGTCAGTTTAAGATTATGCCCCCAGGGGGCTCCTTGCTCGCATCTGGAATCCTTATCAGTTAACCCCCTTTCCTGCCATAAACCCCTGTTGCTTAGAAGTCTAATTTTCAGGCAGAACTGACTTGTTACTAACCCTTTTTACATCTTGTCTCTTACTTCATAAGAATATGAATCAAAGGAGTTTAAGCAGTCACAGTGTCTTACTTTCAGTTAGAGGCAAGAGAAAGCTCTTTATTATAATCTCATTTAACACTTATTTCTAAGCATACTCATAAACTTGCTACACTGGTGTGTACAAACATGTTGCTAAATTGCAATACTGTATGTTATAAATTCAGCTGCAGAGATTTTAAGCATATTGCTCCTGTTGTGCTAGTACAATCAATTTCCTGTTGCTTTTA
Organism: Lepisosteus platostomus; assembly: GCF_059453375.1. Classification (NCBI taxonomy): domain Eukaryota; kingdom Metazoa; phylum Chordata; class Actinopteri; order Semionotiformes; family Lepisosteidae; genus Lepisosteus; species Lepisosteus platostomus. The sequence goes on along the minus strand of NC_142618.1, from coordinate 23,662,151 downwards.
TAATAAAAGCTGAAGCAATTCTTCTCACTTTCAATGGCTTGAAAGGTTTGTGTCCTGCGAATTGTTATTTCTCTGTACATAGACAAGCCATTTGCATCATAAGGCTTTCTATTAGTTTTCAAAACAAACTCCAAAACCTAAAAGACTGTGTTTTCTCTTTTTTTGCTTCAAGTCAGGAGCTATGAACGTAAAAAGTATAAATTATAAACTGCTTACCAATGGAGAGCCTGGAGAGATGCATTAGTAGGTTCATACAATACTGTGATGGGAAGGGGAGCTCTCCCTGTTGATAATGTGACATGTTATACAGTATGAGTGTAGAAGAACTGATTTTTTACTCCAAATGGAACCCCAAAGAAATGCAGTGAAGTTGATAGGATATGGTTCCCAATCAACAAGACAAGGTGTCTTAAACAGTAATTTGGACATTGAAGGGACAAATGGCTGCATATCACATTCCTCCATAAAAATCACCAAACCTACAGAAGGTGTGGTATCAGTAAACAATTGGAAGCATTCAGGAGACAGAAGGCAAATGTTATAGAAACATGATGAATAAGTATATGAAGAGTATATGACAGTTGCAGTATAACTACATGGTGGTATAGGTAGAAGTGAAAAATTAATTTAGGAATATTGGAAAAAAGGAGCATCCTTGTGAAATGATGTAAAAAGTACAATTTAAGGGTGCATAGGTCACGACTATTTTGAAGGGAGCCTATTTTTTAGCATCTGGCTGAGTTCAAATTATAATCTTCCTGTTCACCTGTAAAGATTATAGGTTAGGCTTGTGTCTTGCCTGTCATTAGATTTGAAGGAAGAAATGAGAAGTTGTCAGTTGGAAGGAAGCAAAAGGGTAGGAAGCAATAAAATATTGAAGGCACTTTAGCTGGAAAATAAGAGAGTTTACAGTGCAGGGAGGTGAGTCACAGATGATGCAGGAAGTGGTATGCAGACTGATAAATAAACAACTATAGGGTTCAATATCAAGCACTGCTAATGAAGGCAGAGGAACTGGAGTTAGGTTGAACATGAAGAATTTTTTATAAGAAGGGAGTGGAACAGCTGCAGCAAGAGCTTATTTTAAAATGTGAAGGGGAAACAGGAGATAAAGTGGAGAAGTGGATAAGTATAGAGAAGGGTCTTGGCAAAGGGGTACCAGAGGGAAGAGGGAGGAACAGTGGACAAAACAGAATACCATGCCACAGTGTTTCGCCAACAGATAATGAGGGAAACAAAGGGGACCAACAAAACATCAACCTGGAGGTCTGATAATTCAGGAATCACAACACAAAAGACAGAAACAACACTGTTCTCTCTAATGTGTATGTAGACAGTGTTTTGGAGATGAACTGTACAGTGCAAGCATCATGAAAAGCCAAGTGAGTGGTGAGTTATGTACATGACTAGTTTAAATATTACTCCCTTCCCTTTTCTCTCCGTGTCCACAGAAGTTAAATGAGAAGCCTCCAAAAATTACCCAGTTCTTAATTATTGACGGACATTTATTGAATATAAATAAAAACCAAGTCAAATACATTTCTTAATCCATATAAATGTTGCTTACATACTGGTGTTTTGGCATGTAAACTCTGATGTGGTTTCAATGCCAAAAACATTGAACAAAATTAAGATTATTGAAAAAAGCATTCTTGGGCATCCGCTGATAAAGCTTTTATATTCATATTCTCACACCTGTGAGACATCAAATATTTGTGATGGGATCTAACACTAGTGTTTGTAAAAATGTTTGATGAATGTTTTATTAGTTTATTTCGAATTCCTATCTATAGAGATACAGTTTATTTTAACTTTCTTTCTGCTCCTAGGCATAGCATATGCTTTGGAAAGATAAGCAATACTGTGAAGTTAATTACTCCCTGATTTCCTTATTTTAAATACTAATTGCTCCAATCAATGCATGTTTTTTATATTTCACTTTTCAAAATTATTTGTTTTTTTACAAACAGATCAACGATTATTAGGTCTCATGTTATGGTAGATTTGGGGTGCATTAGTACATATATAATATGACATGAACTATGTAATTGTTTATAATTTGCATTCAATTATTTATTTTGTAAGAAAAAAGTCAGTTTTGACAAATACAGTTTTACCCAGTTAGATCTAATGTCTCCTTACAAAAATAAGATGTTCTATAGCAATTGATTTGATTTAAAACTTTGGGAAATAAAGAAAAACAGTTAATAGTGTAATTTCTGCAGTATAAACATTTGGAAGGTTAAATTGAAAAACAACCTTAAATATTTTCAAGATTATGCAAGAATACAAATCTACACCAGTAATAAATTAAACTGTTTTTGCTTTTTGATTGATCTCACAAAGATCCAGAATTTGTATTGGTTCCAAATGTATGGTTTTAACACATCTAAATGTTATCTACATATATTTATCATTTGAAGTGAATTCTTCAACCATGGGATAGCTTCAAGGTTCTATGATATACAGTAGGTTTACACTATATGAGAAATTAATATATACTGTATATTGGAGGATCAAAGGCCCAGATATTGTGACACACAAAACTCCAAAGACACAAAAGGTTTTTCATCAACAAAACATGTCACCTCTAAAAATAAACTCTGGCAGTTCTCAAAGCACAAGCCCTTCTCCCCAATCTCTGTGTAATTCAGTTTTCTCCATCTCACTCTCTTCCTCTATACAACTGATCAGTTTCAAGTGAACAGTACACAAGCCTTTGAAGCTTTCTCTGTGATGGCCTCTATTGGCTATTTCATTGCACTTGTGCCTCTCCATAGGCAAACTGAGACATACGTATCAACCCACCCAGATCCAGCCAGCATGGTGAGCTTCAAGCTACTTTGAGGCAAGACAAAGATACTGTGTGTGAACAAAGTGTCTCTTCTCTCCTGTCTTCTGTTTATCTGGTAGTCAGTTGGGCAGGATGCTGCTGACCTGATTTCATCCTCCGGGTTTTTGGGCCAAGATGGTGTCTTTTTCACAGCTACATTGATTTTTATTTGACACAGCAAAGAGTTTGAATACATATGCAATCACAAATTTTCACTTTTTCATATTATCTGCTTACTCCTTTTGTTTTTTTTACTGTGTGATAAGTTGTCTATGCAACAAATATGAAGTACTACTTCAAGGTGTCATGATTGAAACAAAATGTGAAAACTGTGCAAGAGCTGAATATATTTGCCAGCATATGGATGTTTAGAAAGTAAACCAAGGCTTAGTGTAGATTCTTCTTTCATTATTTATGTCATTGGTCATTGTTTGCTTTTCTTTTTTTATTTCCACAACCAATCTAGACATAGATAATAAATGCATAATGATGAATGTTTTTAATAAAAAAGAAAAGACTGTAAGCTCACACCTGAAGAAGGCTCCACGGCCAAAACATTGTTTTTTCTTTCTTCTCTTTTCAGCATGGAATAGACCTATTACTTGTTCCTTTGAAGACTGTGTAAGTTTCCTATAAAACAGTTTTCAGTCTCTTACATGTGTAGTATCCTCTCACGAGGCACCAGTAATGTAGGGGTTCTGCATTTACTGGGACAATTCTTAATTGTAGAAGTTAGTCAAAAAATGATTCTTTTCATGGTATTAGAATCCAACCTTGCGGGATAACTCAAACAACGCACACACACGGGTACTAATACACAAGAATCCATTTATTACTACATAAAATGTGCATATAAACATAACAGATCTTATTGAGAGGGTTAGCAGAATAGAAAAGGTATATATTCAATCACGAAGAGTTACAAATACCAAGAGGGACATACGCTCAGTATATAATTCATTTAGACTGTTTCATAAATAAACTTGGTTACAGCTTCTACACTAGATACTCAAAAGCAAGTACATCACTCATAGGAATTACATTGATATCAACTCAGGTTGAGGTAACAATTGAATTCTTGAGTGGTAATGCAGAAAGTCAAATACTCATCCAATCTGTGGGGATTCAGATCTCCCATGGTAAAAGAAGCAGTGGCAGGCTCATTGCTGTGTCCAATCGGTACTCTCTGGCTCGGTGCCAGGCAGTGCTGCTGCGGATGGAGAGAAGTGGCTGCGATGCGCTGCTGATGCTCTCTGAAAACCGGCTAGTTAGTGTTGGCTGAAACTAGCAAAGTTTGTGCACAGGAGAACAATGACTGCGGGTCCCAGCAGGTCAGGAAGAAGACCGGTTCGTTCCTGGTGAAGTGCTAGTCCTGAATACTGATTCAGCTGTCCACAGTTCTGACCTGTTCACGAGGCTTGCTGCTGATGCTAACCTCGGGTGGATCCTTTGGTTACGCGCTGGCAACCTCCGTCCTCAGCTCTTAGAACAAAGGAAAGTCCTGCACTCGGACACACTGGCCGTTACGTGGTGGTCTGAGGTGGTCTGAGTCTGAGGATGTTCAAGAGGAGCCCTGAGGCTGAATGTCCAGCATGCGCGCTGCGAGAATGTCCTGTGCTTGGGAACTGTGTTCCCTTGGGAACTGTTCTGCGCTTCCCAACTGTTCTGCCCCGCAAACTGTTTTGTGTTGCCTGAAGGAAATGCAGGTCGTTCATTGGTTGAAAGTTTCATGGGCATCAGAGACCCACGTGGGGTTAACCTTCCCAGCCAGTTCCTGATTGGCTGATGATGAGTAACCATGCCCTCTGACCTTAGGGTTGTAAACCAACTTTGAATCAGACTCTCCCTTGGAATCTCAGACTTTAAGGCACCAGAGATTAATATTTATTAAGGTTGCTGGAAAATCTCAGGAATTGGGAGTTGTTCCTTATCAGGACACTCTATCAGCTAGAAAAACACCTTAATTGTGAACCAAATGGAATGGCCTCTCCGTATCAGGCACCACTGAGATGAAGGAGAGAGGGACTGGCAAGGGAGCAGAAACCTTAATTCCTGTACTTTAATAAGCCTTGCCGCTTCTATTTTCATAGAATCCTACGAAAATCTATTTGCCTCCAGTAGTTTTGTATTCAAGAAGCAGAAATATTTTTTCTTAAATTATAAGATTTTGCAAATGTGAAATGATGTACTGTAATTAGACTAATTGCCTAATAACTACCCAGATATTTAAAGAGACTCCTGTATTACTTTAAATAAACAATGTTAAAAATAACATCTGGAATCTTTTGAATTTCACACTGCTGAAAGAAAGAGACATTATTGAATTTTATGTTCCCAACAATTTCCTTATGCATCATAAGGCCCCTGTCCACTGTTCAGTCTGTGTACAAAGCTTAAATATATCTTGTGCTGCTTTTAAACAACTGATATGTAAAAAGGATTAGTCTTTTGGGGCATTAAAGAGCTTCATAATGTTATATTCTGTCTTGCATTCTAATGGTGGATCTTAAGATATTTTTTTTATTGCTGAACAGAATCTTGGGAATTTGCAGATGGAGTAGCACTTCCAGGCAAATTTTACCATATTAGAGAATTTTAAATCACTATGCTCTTAGATGCTGTGAGAAGTGAAATTCTAAGATACTGAAGAACCTTTTCTGGAAAGTTGTCAATTTATTATTTTGCACGAATGGCTCTAGGACATCTTAAAAGGTCATTGACATTTTTTTCTTTTTTTAATAAAGATTGCCCTGGGAATTCAAAACAAAACTTACTATTACTATGTATTTTACTATACTATGTATGTCTGCAAGCTGAAGACTTATAGGGAAGACATGTTAAGTCTTTTCTTTTCAGCTTGGAATTAACTTTTACCTACTCCAGTATATTCCATTGCAGCCACTTTACAGTATGTAACACAGCTCCGTACTTCTCACAAAGGCTAGGCTAGGTGTAACACCATGCTGTGTAATGTTTTGTAGAATAGACAGTTCTGCTGGGGGATGGGAACGAATTTTCAGTAGCATGCTCCGTTGTCATTGTTGCTCTTTAACATAAGGCAACAAGCAATCAAATGTTCTGTTTTTTCTTAACACTTGTTTTTCCATACTGTAATTTTAAAACTTGAACAAAGACATGCCACATGCATACAGCGCAATGTTGTACAGTTTTAAAGCTGCTACAGTAAAGCTGGTGGGAAATACATTTATTTGTCCTGCATCAAAGTTTAACTTGTTCAGAGCGCCCTACATTACAAAATCCGAGCTTTTCATTGTCTATTGTAACAGTATCGACAGCAATGTATTTAAAAGGAACAAGTCAAAATGTTTCCAAATGTTTCCTGGGAGGAAGAGCTGACAGAACAATGTTTGCAAAAATTTTATTAACAGGCAGTTTTGTGTTCTTCCTAAGATTGTTGAGCACAGTGGGGAACATTCAGGAATTTTTTTTCACAAATGCTTTGTTCTGTCTTTTTTTTAACATTGTCAGATTGTGAATCAATAAAAGCATTTAATTAAACACACATTTGCAATTTTAATCAAAATAAATAAAAATTGTATGAAAATGTCTTTTTGCCTTCTTGTCCCCTGGGGGTAATGGGGACTCTCCATTATACAGTAAATGTAAATATAAAGCCCCCAAATAAACACACAATAATAAATAATGTGTTCTACATTGATCTTTTTATTAAGTGATAGACAAAAAGCAGGACAATGACCTTCTCTGCAAGCTAGTCGAAGAAGTAAGTAGGCAACTCAAAGCTCAAAGCCCAGAAGCAACAACAACAATAATAAGTACAGTGTGTATTCTCCTGTAGCAGCACAAAATAGAACAATGTAGAGTACATAACGTGGTTACAGTATGTATCAGGAATATTTGCAAATGTTGTGATAACTGTACAGTATATGCTTTTGGGATCATATTTGTTTTTGAGCAGGTAATTGCTCACTTCTGCTGCCGCAGAGTGTTTTGGAATCTACACGCTCTCCTTGCATAGTTATCGACAATGAAAATGTCTCCTGCTCCCTGACATACAAAAGGGTGTGAACTGTGCTTAACACAAACTCATAGTATGCAAGGTGTAAAGTGTCTTTCTGCTTAATTAAATAAAGCTACAGTAGATTTTAAATTCTTCAAGCAATAATTTGCTGTTTGTCAAAATCAGCAACTTTGCAAGCAGTACACAACCTCTCAAATGGTACATTTTGTCTCTCATGTAAACTCAACAAAGGTTTATTTTTTATAATTCTGAAACCTGAACGATATGCCTCATTCATATTACCCCCTGTTACGAAGCATTTTCCAGGACCCTATGCAGACAGCAGAATCTGGAAGGGAGTGAATAGATAAGGGGAGGAGACGAGGAACTGGGCTGGTAGACGAACAGGGGGGGTGACGAAGGTGTGCAGGTGTTCGGGGGGGGCGTGGTCCAGGAAAACAGTCCAAGGGGAATCTGAAGGGAAATCCAGAGCAGGCAAAAGTCCAGATCCGGGTGTTAAAATCCAAATCCAAAATCCAAAGTTAAAAACCGGAGCGGGATCCGGCGAAGGGTTGAAGACAGACGTGACAAAGTTAAAAACCAGAGCGGGATCCGGCAAAGGGTCGGGGAGATAAACGGGGTAACGGGACCAGGTGCTCCAAGTCCCGGACTCGGCTGGTTCAGGAAACTGAAAGGAGGCCTATGCCCTCGTAGAGCCGTGGACGTAGGGCGACTAAGTGGTATGCGGGCCTCCGGGCGTCCGTGTTCCAATGCAGAGCCCGGAACAGAGTGAGAGTCTAGCTTTTGTAGGGAGGCTGGAACAGGGAGAAGGTGGACAAAATCAACTAAAATTTTAAAGAGCCGGAGCACCCTTAAAGGGGAGGGATTACAATCGTGACAATGTCCAAGTAGTGCAGTATGCCAAATACAATGAAAAAGTTATGTCCAAGTAACCTTATTATTTAATAGAGCAATGTAAAAATGCTGGGAACTTCATAATTAAAGAAAAAAGTCATGACCAGACAGTGCAGAAGAGGGATGCTGGCACACTTGCAAAAGCTTAGATATCCAAAAAAATCACAGAAAGATGTATGTTACAAAAGAACATATGAAGCTGAAGCGGATTTGGCAGAACATTAATTCCATCCATTTTCTAATCTCTTTATCCTTTACAGAGTAGCTGGAGTCTATCCCACCAAGAAACGGATGCAAGGCAGAATATACCCTGGACATAGTGTCAGTTCATCACAGGGCAGACAAAGACACAAACAAACACTTAAACCAGGGTCAGCATTCCCATAAGCCAATTAAACTACCAGTTTGTTTTGGACTGCAAGAGAAAATTAGATTACCTGGAGAAAACCTACATGAACCCAGGGGGAAAATGCAAACTCGACACATACAATACCTCAGGAATTGAACCTAGGGCCTCAGCATGGAAAGATAGCAAAGCTAATCACTGCACCACCATTAAAAATGGTTGGATATCTTAGTCATCTTTCTAGTTCAAAGATTTCCATGCATAATTTAATTTTGAAAGCCTCAGAGACATCTGGTGCTACTGTTGTATTTATGAAAAAACATACAAAAGGCATGCTAACCACTGTGCCATCTGATTCCTTAGTTAATATATTTAATTTTTATAAACAGTTAAGATTGTTATCAATTGTTGATTGTTAGCAAAATATTTAAAATTATATTTCACCCTATTTTTTTCTTTATTAATTTTGTATTTTACTTATTATCTATAAGATGTGAAAAAAGTGCAACAAATTATTAGTGCTAATGTATTATTGATTGCTAATCGTTTATGTTCACACCTGACATTCTTATTAAAATGTATTTAAAACATTGAACTAAGTGTGCCATAACATTCTGAAATACAATCGAGAATAGTTTTGTGGCATTTGTATGAATGACACTTTGCTCCTCCTCCCTCGCTCGGTGCCGCCCCCATCCCTACAGAGCGCAGTGGGCGGTGCACCATTTTCACAGCCTCTGATTGGGAAAAAAGACCTGCTAATCTGTCCTACACAACAGGAAGAGAAGTGAATGTGATTTTTTCTGTATGAAACGTGTTTCGTTTTATGAAATTCAAGTATTTTAAACATCTATTTAAAATGTAAAAATCTTACAGCATACACAAAGATTCTAAGTTGATCATGAGGAAGTAAAATCATCCGTTTTTTTTAGCTATCTAAACCAGTTTTTTACAGCTTTTAAAGGCATGCAATGTTTTAGGCAGTAACACGTCATTGTATCTTATTTTTTATTTCATTTTCAAAACTAAAAAAAATAGTTTGCCTATTGTGTTGATAAGCTGTTTTCCGATTACTGGCAATTGTAAAAAATAACCTTTCCACCTCCCTTGTTTAATTTAAAGAATTCCGTTAAGAAATCCTTCAACACAAAACCATCACGTATAATAATTTATCCAGCTGGTTCCCTGTTGAATGATGTTGACGGATTGGGTTCAATTCCAGGCGGTGTTCTATATAGTGCGTTTAAACTTTTTTTTTTAATTCCAAGTTAAATTGTTGGCTGATTACTGGCTGCTGACATTTGGATTAAGGCAAAATATAGATTTTCTCAATTTGGATCTTAACCTGAAAGAGACAGATCATGTTCGCAATAAGCTATATTGCAAATTTTTTGCATTCGGCTATATGAGAAACAAACCGAAAGTAATGCTCTGATCGCGCTTTGAACTGCCTGGGTGCAGCTCGCTACATTACAGTGCTCATTACCACTACAAGGACAATAGAAGTTTTTTTAAAAAAAGAAACTAATGTCAAAATGTTTCCAAAACATCCACTTGTGATACTTTAGCTGCCTACAGATGCAGCCATTCAAAGTGCGCGGTACAGACAATGCGGTACAGATACCGCAGGTATGATGACACGGGGTACCGCGGTGCGTGATTGGTTGACCGACAGGGGCACTCGTGGTCCGTTGGTCTGTCGTAGAAAGACTTACTGTAAACGTCTTTACTGTGCCCGTTGTAGATATTGAATTTTACCACTGAAGGGAAATCTTAGTAGCTGAGCATAAAAAGAATAGGAGCATACTGTAACGCGTGTGAAGGCCATAAACGATATTAATTTTGGAACGTAAACATACAGTATATAGCTGGTCTTGGTACTTTAAAGAAAAAAATACACACCGGTATTCCATTTCTCCCTAAACATTGTAAGCTTCGAAGTCTTTAACTAACGTGATACCGGAGTCAACAAGCATACTTTTAGAATTTGATTAAAAGGGAATATAATATGGAATCGCGTATCTAAAGAATTTAATAACGGTATGATTATATCCGTGTACTGCGGCAGGGCTGTGTAGGGCTGTTTCGCCTGCCTGATCATGCGAGCTGTCTTGTAGCCTACTGGTCTAGATGCGTGACTACCAACTGGCAGGTTGTGTGCTTGAATCCAGCTGGTGCTGGACTTTTCATTTTTATTTATTTATTTTTTAATCGCGTAACATAAACATATTACCGTATGCAAACTGTACTGTATACAGTATGTATATGTATATTAAATGTCTTAACTGTGCCTGTTTAATTGAATTAAAAAAAATTATTTAACACGAACATTAAGCTGTTTACATCTTCCGCCTGAGAACAGTCACCCGTTGCTACCCAACGCAGAATGGTGATTGGCTGACACTATCTGACACCCCTCTGATTGGAGAAAAAAGATGTGCTGGTCTGCTATACACACTGTGCCAGGAAGAGGATTTCTTTCTATTCAAAACGTGTATTTTAAAAGTTTAAGAAGTAAAAACCTTACAGCGTACACAGATTTCTAAACTGATCAGGATCGTTATCTTTGTCTTATGCATAATAATGTTCACCGCTCTGTCCAGCAAATTAATAATAAACTTTATTTTATATAGCGTTTTAAACGAATAAGTAATTAGATTGCTCATAAACCTAATCACTTGCTTTTTCTTTTTATTTAGGCTCAGATTTCAACTATAGATCGTATTATTAATAACCATAATAACAACCAACCATATAAACATAATGGTGGTGCTGGACCTTCCAGTTTTATTTATTTATTTTTTAATCGCGTAACATAAACATATTACCGTATGCAAACTGTACTGTATACAGTATGTATATGTATATTTAGTGGCTTAACTGTGCCCGTTTAAGTATTGAATATTCATATCTAATTTTACCACTGAAGGGAAATCTTAACATAAACATACGGTATATGGCTGGTCTCGGTACTTTAAAGAAAAAAATACACACCGGTATTCCATTTCTCCCTAAACATTGTAAGCTTCGAAGTCTTTAACTAACGTGATACCGGAGTCAACAAGCATACTTTTAGAATTTGATTAAAGTACATAATCAAATTCAAGAGTGTCAAGAGTAAGTGACTCATATCTCACCTTGATCAACCAATCAGGATTGGCAGGGCATTGGTAACCCACCTGGGTAACCCACCTTGTCTGCACTGGGACTTGGACTTTGTTCTAAGCGCGAGGCCGAGGATCCCGTACGTACTCAGAATTCTACCAACTTGAATGCTCCGCTTGATCAACGGCAGCCTACAGTTGGACCCTCGTCGACAACCTGAATAGCTTATTCAGAAGCAGCGCTGGACCGGGAATGAACCAGCTTCTTCCCGGGCAAAAGAGTGACTTGCGAGGACCCGCGGTCACACTCTGTGCATAGAGACTTTCTACTATTCAGCCGGACTGCTGGTAGATCCCCTCGGAGCAACGACTGCTCTGCGTGCCGCTGTTAGATTCCTCCGCCCGTCCTACTCCGAGTTGCACCTCGACTGGTTAGCCGGTAGCCAGAGGACGCCGGGACAACGCCCATTGGACAACCGCTGGAATGGAGGCTGCAACAGAGCCTGTCAGCTGGTTTGGTGTTCGTGCCGGGAACCCCCAAATCCATACACAGTGGATAAGTAAACCCCATGTTCTACATTGCGTCTCGAGAATTCAAGTGTACCTCAACACAAGTTGTTCTCAATTTAATTCATGAGTAATGTATTTACTTCCGAGTTTAGAGTAACAGTGGGTAATAACACTGATTAGCGATTTGGTAACCGAACGATATATATTGACATATATTCTCTGTTGTGTATCTCTTTGTGTTTGCATCTCTTCGAGTTTATTTGATTTCCTGAGTCAAAAATACTTTGGTTAAAGACGGCCTTTTCTGCTTAGGGGTGCATTTTTAGAACAGAGAGATAGGCTCCCATTTATTTTGTGGCCTCCGGGTTTTCAGAGATTTAACTGCAGGTTGTATTGCATTCTGTTTTATTTAGAAGGCAACTTATCACTTCTTTGGCCTCTATAGGCATGATTTAAGAGTCAAATACTTGGTAGCAGCTTGGGGTTTTCTGGGTGATTAAAACTTTAGGCCTCTGAAACAGAGTCTGTACATTCTGTAAACATAGAAATGTGTGTTGTTTGTGTATGTTGTTCAGAGTGTAGTGTTTGTATTGTCATTGTTAATCAATGAAGGCCGTGTCAGAGAAAGAAATCATGTGCCTCTAACTATAGCAACTGCTTGGGTATATTCTGGAGAAATCATTTAGAAGTTGGGCATTATAATTACTTATTTTACTTATTGAGTAATCCAGTCAGTCAAACCCTGCTTATTCTCTATTTTTGTAACAATATCTATGGTATATCATGTTTAAATTTTAGATTAAAAAGAGGTTTTCATCTCTGTTACCTAAGGATACATGCCTGTCTGCAAGAAAAAAAACAAAAACAAAAACAAAACACACAAAGCATAAGCCTTTAGTTTGAGTTCATTGTAGTTCTAAACTAATCCAGGAATGCTTGATGTGCCCTTTGTCTTAAAATAACATTTCAATACATCAAAAATATAAACAAAAATCTCAGCTACAATTAACTATATTTAACTCAGCTACAGCTAATCTCTATGCTGGTTACAAACAAAATGTCATAGTAAATACTGTACTGTATATTATTATGAGTGCTAACAATTCTAAATGATTATTTTTCCATATACATAGGTTAGAACTGTTTTAGATATATGGCGTGGTGGTGGTGCAGTGGTTATTATTGCAATTCTGGACCTGGTGTGCTATCTGAATAGAGTTTGTATGATTTCCCTGTGTTTGTGTGGGGAGAACATAGATACTGACATACTCTAAAGATATGAACTGGTAGGTTAATTGGCTCCTAGGAAAATTAGCCCTGGTGTGAGTGTATGTCTGTACCCTTCAATGGACTGATGTTCTATCCAGGGTGTATCTTGCTCTGTACCCATTGAGGAAGACAAGACCGAAAAAATTTCTCATACCAAGCATTGGTTTAGAGTAAGCAGAGGGTTTAAATAGTGAAGGAAAGGGTGTGGAATGAAGATTGAATAATTAGTGACAATTGGTGCTGGCTGTGCTCGTACCAGGATGGAAAGTAATGACTAACATCAGAGTTATTATAAGGGTATTTGAGTGCACTATACAGTGATAATGCTTATGTGTTTTATTGAATAAATCTCCCTGTCTTACACTGTCATATTTTTTCAACTGAGGACAGCCTGAGTATTGCCCTTGCATACATTTATATAATGGTGCTGAATGGACAGCAATATACTGTAGCATACTTCTTTTCTTGCATGTGAATTTTATTACAAATATAGGTCCATGTCTAATCTGATATTCCACCTTTACCCCATCATTGTAAATCACTTAAAATGGTTTATGTTGTGTTGATACCATAACTAGATATTTGTTATTGAATGTATCTCATTTTCAAGACAAAAAACGTTCTTTTTTTGTAGACATGTATTGTGTCTGTGATTATAAGAGGAATCCAAAGGCAGGTTATCTCTCTGTTTTCAATGTTTTACTTCAGGTATATCACTTGTTTTTTGTTCACTTTTATTTACACATACAAATTCTCCATTAATTAGCAGTACTAATTAAGGAGACTTGTTTGATATGAAAGAGTTATATCTGCCTTATTAAACAAAGAACAATCTTAGACTTCATTACACAAGAGTAATATTGGGGTAAGAGTAATATTACTGCAGTTCAACATAAAAACTACAGATTATGTGTAGTTTTATAACAGTCTGCTACATTACAAGCTCCATGGTGCATTAATGAGCCACTGTAGAGAGAGCGGCTCATTATCACATTATTAATTAAAAATAATGTAAACAGCCTGTGCAAGAAATTATCATTAAGACAATACAAAAGAATGAAAATTGTGGAAGAGAAGAGTACTATCAGCAGACACTGCAGCATTTCCTTGACACTTATGTTCATATTAAGTCCATAAAAATCTTACTCTCTATTTGGCCTAATGTCTTTTTTTTTGCTGATATTTAAAATTGCTTCAATCAGTGTCACAGCTAGGCTTTTATCTACCATTCAGACTCATTTGGAGCAGAGTGACAGGACCCTTATTAAAGTCCAATAATGTGACATAGCAAAATAAGCAGCATTAACAGAAGCTCTAGCCTTTTATCTAATCCCATTTTCCTCAGCAGGGATGAGCTACACATAATCAGCTTGTACTCAGTTCATTTAGGGGAACAAAGAATCAGAGTAATTCCTCATACAAATTAGATAGGATTTGATTCCTAAGGGAACTAAAGACAATAAAATGTCAGGAGGGTTAATGATTCTTCTGAATAACCTTAAGAACAGGAAATTTAATAAAAAGTGTTTCACTAAAGATTCAGACAGCTAAAATATTATTAAGACAATCAGACAACCTTACTATAGCTGCTAAAATGAATTAACAGGACTATAATTAGAGTGCTATTGTCATGCAAACAATATAATACAGTTTTTCGTTTGTGAAGTACATCTTAGAGAATGTATATATGAGCAGTCAGTACACTTTTTTGTGTATTTAAAATGCACAAATTCACAAGATATTCACAAAATATAGATTATGTTCCCCAGATAAACGTTATGTCCACCAGCATGCTGTTAATGCTGTTAAGATGTTTTCCCACATAGCCTAAACAGTTAAATATTTATCAGATAATAATAGTCTTAAGCAATATTACATATGTTTGTGGTTTATTATGACAAATTATACAAGGTTTCCTATAAATAAAAAGCTTTTCTGTGGATATCAATCTCCTGGCAGTGATAGAAAAAAAAAACCCATGAGCAATCACTTTGTTTTCTGTTTCATAAGAACATAAGAGCATAAGAAAGCTTGCAAATGAGAATAGGTCTGTTGTCCATTTTAGCCCACTTGGTAGTTAGAAAACTCTCAGCTAAGAAATGTTTGCTTGACTTCTGCCTTTTCTGCAAACACCATCATTTTAAATTTGGTGTTGTCTTCAGCATGTTACCACTGTGAGCATCACCAGGAATAAGCAATACAAAAATGAGAACATTTACCATATACTGTATAATATTGTTATAGACTGTATATTCTATTAATGGAGATTAGTGGAGATTCCTGTGGCGATTCGCTGCTGATGCTCTCTGAAAACCAGCTAGTTAGTGTTGGCTGAAACTAGCAAAGTTTGTGCACAGGAGAAAAGTGATTGCGGGTCCCAGCAGGTCAGGAAGAGGACCGGTTCGTTTCTGATGAAGTGCTAATCCTGAATCCTTAGCTTCAGATTGGGTTCACGAGGCTTGCTTCTGGCTAACCTCGGGTGGATCCTTTGGTAAAGCGCTGGCAACCTCCGTTCTCAACTCTTAGAACAAAGGAAAGTCCTGGCACTCGGACAGACTGGCCGTAACGTGGTGGTCCGGGCTGAGTCTGAGGATGTTCAGGAGGAGCCCTGAGGCTGAATGTCCAACAGGCGCGCTGCGAGAATGTCCTGCTCCTGGGAACTGTTCTTCAGGCGCTCTGTGTTGCCTGTTTTACCTGGAGGAAATGCAGGTCTTTCATTGGTTGAAAGTTTCATGGGCATCAGAGACCCACGTAGGGTTAACCTGCCCTACCAGGTCCTGATTGGCTGATGATGAGTAACCATGCCCTCTGACCTTAGAGTTTTAAACAAACTTTGAATCAGACTCTCCCTTGGAATCTCAGACTTTAAGGTGCCAGGGATTCCATTTGTTAAGGTTGCTGGAGAATCTCAGGAATTGGGAGTTGTTCCTTATCAGGACACTCTATCAGCTAGAAAAACACCTTAATTGTGAACCAAATGGAATGGCCTCTCTGTATCAGGCACCACTGAGATGAAGAAGAGAGGGACTGGCAAATGACCAGAAACCTTAATTCCTGTACTTTAATAAGCCTTGCCGCTACACTGTCTTACATTCTCATTGATGTAAAAATAAAAAAGTTGAGGTGGTTTAGTATTTTTGAACCCAAGGAGGAAGTACATAAAAAAAAACTAAAAAAGCAAGCAATTCAATTTAAGTCATCATTTAGTGCCAGTGGCAGGAATTAATACCAGGAGACACATTACTCCCTTGGAGAGAGCCACTGTTCTTCAGGGTTTTGTATATTTCACTGGCCAAAGTGTCACATTAGGCTGGTATCTGCCATTAGGAGTAGACATTTTTAGCTAAACTCTGCTTTCTATGTGCTTTTTGTGTGCTTGCCTTTTCTAGCGGCCATTCCATCCTCTACAAATTTCAAACTCTAAAATCATGTCACTGTTTTTGATTAGATGGTCCTTGTACCAGTTTGGCAAAATTAGACATGTTGTCAGGCAACAAATCACATTATGCCATGTGAACAAAACACTAGCATTTCATTGTCACATTAGGAAATTAAATTGGAAACAGAAATATTTATTTTTTTCTTGTACTCAGTATTGGAAATAATTACAAAAAACAGTGGAAGAACAGTGGAAAAAATCACAAGATTGTCTTTGCTTGAATTCCACATCAAAAATATAGAATCAGCTTATTCACTGGAACGTGCAGTAACTGTGGAGTGTTTAAGAAGACATCACTAGCCAGCAAATCTTCACTACAACTTTGTCGATGTCCCATTTACTGTGATGTGATGCAATAATCATGCAGTGTGCTTCAGGCTGGAATGTCTCAACAGGCTGTTCCCAACTGCTTGAGGTATCAGGAAAGCATTATTAGGGCATTTCTGAGAAAGATATACAATATCATCATTAATGACAAAGCACATTCAAGATGCCCATATGTAAAGATAATGGACACAAGATTATTATATCCGATACATAGTCACCCTTTAGAAGACAGCTCCAACATCTAGAACACTGCCTAGAAAACAAAGAATCCACATGCATTAATGAGGTACATAAACATAGCATTCGTGACTTACTGTAAGTTGTGACATGCATTTGTATTCCTAGTGCGAAGTTATGGATAATAATTATAAAAGTATAGATAGTGAATACAGTTGTTTCTTGGAAGGATTACATACTAAATAAACAGAAATCCAAGTCTGCACCATGTGAAAAATTGCAACCCAACTCCATGTTTGTACAGGAGCTGTATGCATGAATATGAGAGAATTAAGCCAAAGTGCTGTCTTTAATAACAGAAGTAGACAAGTCAGAAAAACCAAAGTCTCCAGAAAGGATGTGAAGTGCCACAGGGTATGTTCTGTGTTTGCACAAGACAGATGATCCATAGAGATTCTTATATTCACTTAGCTGTAAGTATGGATCTTGATGTGACTTTAAAACAGTAAGACATATGCTAGCACAAAGCGGTCTAATTAATGTGTTTTATTTCAGGCTTTTTTATTTGATTATCTCTCCAGAGTGAGGATTGTTGGACACTTACAGTTTCCGTCCCTCTGGCATTTCCAAATCTTTCAAGGGAAATACATAGTACAAACTTCTAACTTTGATAATAAGAGACAGCAGTTATATTATATAATACCAGTTAAATAATAAGTTAAAATGTTTCAATCACTACAAATTATTCGGTCCAAAGGAGTGGAAATTTAGCACCAAGTGACTTCCAAATCCTTTCTTACAGAATGGTGTTTACTAGAATACTTCCACAAAAAACAGCACAGTGTTCCTTTCACAATATACTTTATAAGTGCTACAGGAGAGTTTTATCCTCTGCTTCAAAAGAATGAAATGGTATGACATTTTTGAATGAAAAACAATGATGTACCTAATACAAGACTACAATAGTTTCTGAAGTACATGTACTGTACTTATTGTTTGTGCAAGTGATTGCATTAAAAAAATGACACCTGACAGAAATCAGGAAATTCACATAAAACTGCAGATGAAACACTACTGTTACAATTACAAAGGCAGTGCTTTCTTAAAACATCCTCATGAAGTGAAAGAAAAGAGACACAACATTTCGTCTGTGGAGCCTTCTTAAGGTGTCACAGCCGAAACGTTGTCTCTTTTCTTTTAGTATGGAATGAACATTTACCTCTTCTTTTGCAGCCTACGCATGCTGATGCAGCTACCTACTTGAACATCCTCATGAAGTACTGAGTGTAAATATTTTCACTTACAAAAAACTTTTGTGGCAGAGGCATTGAATTGTCTATCAACTACACAACATGTTGTGATATTTAGAAATATAAAAATGTCAATATAGTGTCCATAATATTTGCTATTTTAGTTTTTCAAAGAAATGTTTATTTGTTAAAAGAAAACTCACAGCATTAGCTGGGTTTGAACACTCAACCTCGCGGTTATACAGTAAGTCAGTCACTTAAGCCATCACACCACAGACACAGTCACGCAAAAAGCAGTGAAACAGCCGTACACATATCAATAGAAAGTCTTATACTACAGGTTGTGTTACAGTATATAATATAATTATATTGTTATTAATTTCTTTAGATACGTGATTCCATATTATATTCCATATTAATCAAATTCTAAAAGTATGCTTTTGTTTACTCCAATAACGAGCGTATACGCAGAAAAGGTTAAAACTATCAGTTTTCACAAAGTATATAAACTTAATATGGTCAGTAGAAGCACGTAAAAATGTTTCCAAAATAACCACATGTAAGACTTTGATGCTTAAAATTTTAAGGGAGAAAGTAGAATACTAGTGTGTATGAATACTGGTACAAGCCATATACAGTTTACATAATATGTTTATGTTCTTAAATTAATATCGTTTATGAGCATGTGAAAGGCATGGTGAATCGGAGATTCAAAACTTACTTTGCATGATTGGAAACGAATACGTGATCGGATCAACGAAATGCTGTGGTGTTACTTTTTGCCAATGAAAAAATAAAGTATTTTCATTTACGAAGACGGTTACAAAGAAAGTAGACCAGGGTAATACTTTGAGTTTACAGCTTGTCCAAGGTCGTTCATTATTAATACTATTAGTAATATCTTCGGTAATGACTTTGACGCATAAAATATTTCTGCATAATTAAAATATTTGTGATAAAGGTGGTAGGTTGTGTATTTTTGTCCAACTGAGCAATCTTGCTTTTATAAATTATACCAACTTTTTACTGTTAAATAACTATCATGCTGTAATACACAGTTTAAAGTTAAAAGTCTAAAGAGTATGTGCATTTTACATATGCATGCGTATAATGCGGTATGATGCGATAAGACGCGGTTATGACATGTTTTGATTTGACACTCACACCGCATTGTACCGCAGCATACCTCGCTCGTTTTGAATGGCTGCATGTGTATTTAGGTTGAGTGAGTTCTGCTATTGATAGCGCACACCTTCACTTGATATGCCTTAGGTCTTCTCTTCCTTTGAAACAATCCTTCAGTAAACAGCCTATTTACATTAAAAGGGAGGTGCAGTCCCAAATTTCTCAACCAGTTAAATCTCTTTAAAAAAATAAGTTAATTGACAAACTTTTACAAATTCTGAATTAAACACGAAACCGTGGACTTTGTGAAAGTACTGTACTGTATAGTCGCCATGTTGTTAACGGTTCACGAGAATTGTGATGTGAGAATTCTGACTTCCTGCTTACTATTCACTGTAATGACTAATTAAACGCGATGTACTGTATGAACGAATAAGTACAGATTGTGCAGCACTCATTTCACTGCAGAAATGTTCTAACATGATATGTATGCAAACTTTACAAGTAAGTAGTATTTGTTGGCAAAATCGTGTCAATGTCGAGAGCATTGTTATTTCTATTGGATTATTCACAAGTCTGCTTGTTTACAATGTAATAGGGTAGGTGCACATCACAGGAAGTTTTGTTGCCTTGTTCTGCATCACAGACAATGATAAGGCTCTGTGCATTGGAAATTATGTCTACTTTCTGATGTAGGTTTCTGATGAGGTTTTAAATGTTACTGTGTACATTTTGCTTTCATTATGGTTTGTAATGCACTCATCAATGCCAATTCTTTCTAACCCAAAACTATATAAAAAAATCTCCTTTAATTATCTACTCCTTATTAGGCCTAAATCTTTACCTTCCTGTAATAATATATAAGCATAGGGGATTTATTTCATTTCTGAATTCTAAAAGAGAAGGTAGCCTTTGGTTTTTCATCCAAAAAGTTTGGTTGGTTCTTTTGCGGTGATGTTGAATATATTTCCACTTTTATTAATTAACTATTAAAAGGTTATATTTTTAATGTTCCAAATTTAGAGTATTTTGTTTATACTGTACATAAGTTAGAAATGTACTTATTGCCCTGTTTGCTAGAAAATGTATGTGCAAGATGTACGTTCTTTTTCTATCCAAATTAGCTCTAATTTAATTATTTTAATGTGTCCATTGGATTTTAGACTTTTTATATTTCATTTCCAAGCTTATTTAACCCATTATTATTTTACTTTTGTTATTGTTTTTTATACCATTTATTTCCTGTTATTGTTTTTAAGAATCTACACAGAAATTAAAAGAAGCCACCACAGTTTGCTCACTAAGTACTGTATCTGGGTAGATTCTGAAACACAATCTTTTTTTGTTTAAGATCATGGGAAACTTGAGCAGTGGTGCACACACAGGAACCAGCTGAGCGGGAAGCATGCACACAGGGAGACGAGGTCCAAGCTTATCACTGGCAGAAGAGTCGAGCAAACTGAGCAAACAGATGGTGTAGTGCTGCAGCTAGCCAGGGACTCAGTGAAGCAAAAGAACTGTTCACACAGGCAGAGATGTCAGTGCAGCAGGCAAGGAACATAGTTCAGGTCCATGGTCAAGCAGGCCGGAGTTCATAGCAAAAGGAAAATCTAGAAGACAATGTAGTGAAAGCAAACAGCGTCTGAAGCCAAGAAAACAGAGAATAAACAAGCCAAAGAGAGTCTAGGAACAATGTCGAAAACACAGGTGAGTTCAGGAATCAGAGCAAGGCAACACTAAAGAAATAGGAATAAGGCAAAGCTAGGAAAAAAGGAACCAAAACTCAAGAGGGTCCATGATGGAACTTGATAACAGAACCCTGAGCAGACTCAAAGCTGTCTTTAAATACACTGCAACAATTAATGCGACCATGGATGAAAACTGCTCGCAGGTGATGCAGATTTCCTGTTGGCACACATTTCAATGGTGATCAGCATGGAAAGACAGATGTGTGGCAGGCCACCATAACAAAAGCTAACTTGCTCTGCATCTTTACAGCAGGAAGAAGCCTGACATAATTAAATTGGATTTTAATCTTCTCTTTTGAATTCCTAATGAGAATCTGTAGATTTTTTGTGGCAAGCAAAGTATGCTTTTAAAAGTTAGAATTTCTGTCCTGCACAAATCCTCTTTCTAAAGAATGCTCTAGGACAGTGGTTCTCAAACTTTTTGGACCAAGTACCACCCCTAATCCAACCAAAGCATCCAAGTACCACCTACAAGTCATCATCTCATAGGAACCCCAGAAATTCTCAATGACCAACATGAGCGCGCGTGCACACACACTCACACATACATACAGTGCCTTGCGAAAGTATTCGGCCCCCTTGAACTTTTCAACCTTTTGCCACATTTCAGGCTTCAAACATAAAGATATAATTTTTTTATTTTATGTGAAGAATCACCAACAAGTGGGACACAATTGTGAAGTGGAACGAAATCTATTGGATTTTTGAAACTTTTTTAACTAATAAAAAAATGAAAAGTGGGGCGTGCAAAATTATTCGGCCCCTTTACTTTCAGTGCAGCAAACTCACTCCAGAAGTTCAGCGAGGATCTCTGAATGATCCAATGTTGTCCTAAATGACTGATGGTGATAAATAGAATCCACCTGTGTGTAATCAAGTCTCTGTATAAATGCACCTGCTCTGTGATAGTCTCAAGGTTCTGTTGAAAGCGCAGAGAGCATCATGAAGACCAAGGAACACACCAGGCAGGTCCGTAATACTGTTGTGGAGAAGTTTAAAGCCGGATTTGGATACAAAAAGATTTCCCAAGCTTCAAACATCCCAAGGAGCACTGTGCAAGCGATCATCTTGAAATGGAAGGAGTATCAGACCACTGCAAATCTACCAAGACCTGGCCGTCCCTCTAAACTTTCAGCTCAGACAAGGAGAAGACTGATCAGAGATGCAGCCAAGAGGCCCATGATCACTCTGGATGAACTGCAGAGAACTACAGCTGAGGTGGGAGAGTCTGTCCATAGGACAACAATCAGTCTTACACTGCACAAATCTGGCCTTTATGGAAGAGTGGCAAGAAGAAAGCCATTTCTCAAAGATATCCATAAAAAGTCTCGTCTAAAGTTTGCCACAAGCCACCTGGGAGACACCCCAAACATGTGGAAGAAGGTGCTCTGGTCAGATGAAACCAAAATCGAACTTTTTGGCCACAATGCAAAACGATATGTTTGGCGTAAAAGCAACACAGCTCATCACCCTCAACACACCATCCCCACTGTCAAACATGGTGGTGGCAGCATCATGGTTTGGGCCTGCTTTTCTTCAGCAGGGACAGGGAAGATGGTTAAAATTGAGGGGAAGATTGATGCAGCCAAATACAGGACCATTCTGGATGAAAACCTGTTGGAGTCTGCAAAAGACCTGAAACTGGGACGGAGATTTATCTTCCAACAAGACAATGATCCCAAACATACAGCAAAATCTACAAAGGAATGGTTCACAAATAAACGTATCCAGGTGTTTGAATGGCCAAGTCAAAGTCCAGACCTGAATCCAATCGAGAATCTGTGGAAAGAGCTGAAAACTGCTGTTCACAAACGCTCTCCATCCAACCTCACTGAGCTCGAGCTGTTTTGCAAGGAAGAATGGGCAAGAATTTCAGTCTCTCGATGTGCAAAACTGATAGAGACATACCCCAAGCGACTTGCAGCTGTAATCGCAGCAAAAGGTGGCTCTACAAAGTATTAACGCAAGGGGGCCGAATAATTTTGCACACCCCACTTTTCATTTTTTTATTAGTTAAAAAAGTTTCAAAAATCCAATAGATTTCGTTCCACTTCACAATTGTGTCCCACTTGTTGGTGATTCTTCACATAAAATAAAAAATTTATATCTTTATGTTTGAAGCCTGAAATGTGGCAAAAGGTTGAAAAGTTCAAGGGGGCCGAATACTTTCGCAAGGCACTGTATAATAAATATTATAATAATAAACTTTAGTTGATATAGCGCCTTTAAAGGTGGCTTCTCAAAGTGTTTTACAGAACAAAAACATTAACAACAACTAATGAAAAAGCACCATTTCAGTGAGAGGGGTGAGCCTGTTTAGTTGAGCAAAGCAGATGTGAATTAATTTTTCGAGCCTTGATACAATTCACAACAGAGTCTAACAGATATTAAATTGTCAGGCATTTTCTTGACGGCAAAGGTCTCGCGGTGGATGTTGTAATGCGTACATTAATTTCTGGAGCGATCTAATTCGTGCAACTACACCGTTATGTCGGCTTGTCATTGCTCTAGCACCGTCTGTACAAACTCCAATGCATTTTATCCAGTCGAGGCCATTCTCTTCGATAAATTCATTCAGAAGCTGAAATATGTGCTCTCCTGTAGTTCCTGTTGGTAGCGGTTTACAGAACAGAAAGTCTTCATGGGACATGCCCTCAAACTCGTATCTAACGTAAACGAGCAAATTGGCCAAATCGACTACAGACTCATCTAATTGCAGTGAAAAACATCTGCTCATCTTAACGCGCTCTATCATTGTACTTTTGACATAATCCTTCATTTCAATAATTCTATGAATGACTGTGTCTTTCAGGGGGAGGGGGGCAGCAGGTCGAGCTGTTTAGCAGCTTTTTCTCCACACATAATATGTGTCAGCTCTTTTGCCAACGGTAAATAAGGTTCTTCAAAAATAGTGTAGCTTACCTGCTTTAGCAATCCACAAGCTTGCATTTTTCCGCGTTTCCGTTTTTATTTCCGTATTTATTTAAAGTTTTTATTTCATGCGCATGGGAGCGAAACACAGAGGCGCTCGGTGTATTTTTCTCAAATTAGAACAGTTCTTAAATATTTATCTGTTATCACTCTTTTGTGTGCTCACAAGATTACCTGCGTTCGTAGCACGGATTTCTATGCATTCCTGTGTTTACAACATTGGCATTGTTCCAAAATCACGCACATTCTCCTTTCTCCCTATTTGCTGGAGATACAGTAGCTTTTTTTAAATACAATTGGTCACTTGCATCCGTAGCACGCATTCCTATAGAGTGGTATAGAATTACAGAGTATCTCTTGTGTCCACTGAAGTATTAGGGTGCACTGTATTGTAGTACGTAGGCTGCGTATTCGACACGTATTAAAATACAAAATATGAAAACCCGTCCCGATTTTTCAGCGCACACAACACAGTTCCAGGGTCATTTGGCGTACCACCTGGCGGCACTCCACAGTTTGAGAACCACTGCTCTAGGATATCTGTGATAAAATTCAGTTTTTTGCAATACTTCCAAAACCTGTACCCTAATTATTGTAATTTTACATAACAGCCAAAAAATAAAGCCTCCTCACCAGGGTAAAGAGCTTTGGAACAGCTAGGCAAAACGTAAAGACTTTTGAAAGGCTAATAGAGAATGGAAGGCAGCATACAGCAAAACTTAATTAACTCAGCATTGTAAAGTCAAACATGAGTAACGTGCACACAAGCCTGTTGAAGTTTCTATATAAAGAGCTTAATAGTGTAATAATAGCTTAATAGCAGATTAATGTAATATATTTTCTGATTTTATTACAGCTTCTATTGAGTCAAACAAAACTTGTGTGGCTGAGCTGATGAGATTACTTATATTTTCTGCAACCATCAGGAAGTATTGGCCCTCTTGGCAACTATCCTCTCATTATTATACTGTTGACTTAGCCTTGTTTCCATTTGTTCTTATTATGTAGATAGCACACACAAGCATGTTACAAATATAGGAATACACCTGCAGAACATCCAATATCACTGAAACAAAGAATTAAGAAAGGAAAAATCAGTAAAGGCCATTGTGAGTAAAGGTCAAGGTTTCATTCTCAGCAGAAATAACTATATAAATTAACTATTTATATTTATTATAATAAATATAATAAATAATAGAATAGGTTCATCTGAAGAATACAGTAATTTTGTAAAGCACTGCATGAGTTGCCATTAGAATCCTATATATTTATTATAACTGCTAATGGGACACGTGCAGCTCTACCTTCTTCTGCCAGGCTTTGATCTTAGGTGCTCACATTATCACAATTTATGTTCAAAAAAGTCTCTCCAAAGGCATTAAATCAAAGATTTCTTATTAGGCTAAGGTCTTGTCTCTTGTTTCCTTCCTCTTTTCAACTTTGCAATAACTGCAATAACAACCAACCTGCCACTAGAGGTCACCAAAGACCCCTTAAGTTCTATAAATAGACTCACTGGGTGTCAAGTAGTTTTTAAATAGGGTATACAAAGGGTGTACATGGTATTAGCATGGGTTGGATTTTTAATGCTTTTTTTGTTAAACCTGGAATAAAGTTTCCTGCATGTATAATTTGATATCCATCATAAGTATTAATGTGTGCAGATCCATTTGACAGCCCTACCTAAATATTGGTTACATCAATATAACTGTAATATAATAGAGGGAAATAATAATAATAATAATAATAATAATAATAATAATAATAATAATAATATAGCTAGATAGTTAGAGATCAATATGGAAAATACCTGTATACAGAAAAAGGAAAAAAGGATTTGCTGTATAGATAGATAATACTTTATTAATCCCGTAGGGAAATTGATTAAATTGATGATCATTCCAACAATCATTTTATACTCTGTTTTGAGTTTGACGTTAACTTTTTTCTATTCCAAATTTCTCAACCTATTGTTAAACTAGAATCCAATGCACTGAAGAATAATGTTTTGTAAAATTCTCTGGAGATCCTGTTAGATTTATCAGGTTTGTCAATTTCTTTTTCAACCAACACAGAAGGTGATATTTGCTGTTATTTTTTTCTATTTAATAATCAAGTGTTTACTTAATACTTGTAGTTGCATTGAACAAAAGTAAAAATGGCATTTGTAGCGGTGAGGCTTATTAATAAGGGAGAATTAAGTGTTTCTGAGCTTTCCCAAATTAGGCCTTATTTCTCTGTTCATCTCTGTGGTGCAGCCACAGAGAAACCATGCAGGCTGATTTAGGGTTCCTTTGATAAAAGACAGCTCCCAAAGGGGGATGCACTTAGCTAAGCCTGGCTATCATGATCAATGGTCATCCATTGGCGCCTATCTGTCTAGGGAGTGCCAGTTGGACATCTGGACTGCATTACTAAGTGTCAGGACTAAGTGACTCATATCTCACCTTGATCAACCAATCAGGGACTGGTAGGGCCGAGTAACCCACGTGGGACTCTGATGCCCATGGAACTTTCAGCCAATCAACGAGCTGAAGTTCCTCCAGGTAAAAACAGGCAACACAGAGAGCCTGAGAGATTCAACGAGATTTAGCAAGATTCTGGAGAGGATTCTGTGGACTGTTCTAAAAGGAATTCAAAGGAGAATTCCAGGGCAGGACGGCCCAGGAGCAGAAGGCTCCCAAGGGCAGGACATTCTCGCAGCGCGCCTCCTGACCATCCTGAGACTCAGCCCGGACAACCACGGAACGGCTATGAAACACTACACACTGATAGTGAATTCTCTGTTTTTACCACACTGTATGTTCATATTTATTGCTTCTGATTGAAGCTTATTTAACTCAAAACATTATCTGGCAAATATTATTTATTAGTACAAAATAAAAAGGAAGCTGATTGAGCAACACAACTCGGATACCCTAACTTTAGTAACAGTTTTAATAACCTCTTCAGAATAGTCAAGCACTACAAAAATAGTCTTAATATAGTTGGGCTAATGTATGAAGGTGAGAGCAAAAATCTTTTGCCACTACTTAAAATACCCTGTAGACATGAATAAATCCCAAACACACAGATTATGCACTCTTTATACCAAATTATGAGAATCAAAATAAGATACAACGTTGTATCTGATTCTGTTTTTTATGTATTTTTCAAATAGTAAACTGGATTTAAAGTACAAAACATTGTTAGAGTTTTAGTCCGATAGGTTAGTAAGTGAGCAGGTGAAGATTATGGAAGTAAAAAATAAGGCCAGTTTTATAGTTTTCCTGCTTCTGACCAGATTATAAAAAGGTTTGCCATTTCATTTCTTACAGGATTTATTTATTTTGTATTCACAAAATACATTTTCTGTAAAAAATAAAGAAGACGATACTTTGGTAATGTTAGCAATTTTCAGCATCAATTGCCTGAAATTAGCAATAGGACATTTAAATTATTATTTTTGTACCGAACAGCAAAGACACGACCGTTACCTAATGTAAACCCCTTGAACAGCTGACTAAGAGTCAATATCTGTGGCAAAACCATAGTGAGCAGCAATTGAAATACCTATTGTTTCCAAACCTGTGTTAATTTTATACATGCAGCCCATTGATAAGATGTCAAAACATGCTTTTTTAACTTAAAGATGCAATACCTCTGATAAACGTATATTTCCCTAATGAATTGGGGTCCATTCATTTTTTGCAGCTAACAGAACACAAAGTGTAAAGATGATTTTATTTAATATTAACATTTTTCAACTTTTATTGAATAAATATCTCTGTATTCTTCAGCAAAAAGAAATAAATAGTTACTGATTTATATATGTTTATAAATCTTTCAAGGGGTAATATATCAAATCCTTTTGAAAATATTCATGCCCTAGTTGCACATAAAATATTTTTAAAAATGTTTAATCAAGACCTCCCTTTTCAAAATCAGTTACTATTAGAAATATCAGTTACAGTATATAATTACCATGAAATGTGTTATTTGCTTCCCTCTGTAATTTAACATTATACACATTAAGAAATAGTTCAGCTGGGTAGCTGCGTCAGCATGCGTAGGCTGCAAAGGAACAAGTAATAGGTTTATTCCATGCTGAAAAAAAGAAGAAAGAAAACACAACATTTCGGCCATGGAGCATTCTTCAATTGTGAGCATATGATGTTCAGTCTGCATTTCCAAGTAAGAAAAAAACCCTTTTTTATACACATACACTGTATTACTCATATGAGGTTTTAGTTTAAATTCCCTGTGTTACAAAAATAAAATGTTGTTTTTCAAACTCTATACTAAATATTGTCCATATTTCAGCAGTCATTTACTCTAATTAAAATGAATCGAGTTTACACTACAGAAATGTTTTTTTTTTTCAAAAATGTTAAACTAATTTATTTCATTAGTGCATAATATAAGAATTTATTATATCAGAAATTCCATTTTTTTTCTTTATTATCATAGCATTTTTTGGGGGAATTTAAATACATAAAACTTAATTCATGTAATTTCTTCTTATGGGCTGAAAAAATAGTTACAGTTAGTTTATATATGTGTTTGTTCATTTATTTAGTTTCTGATTGTCTGCATTTTTCTGTAAATTAAACAAAAAAAATAGATCAAATATAGATCAAGATCAAAATCATTAGTCCTGGTGGTATTGCTAAGTTAAAATAAGAATAATTTCAATTTATCCAACAAAATTCAATAACCTAACTTAACAAGCATGTGATGATCCAGCCTGAAAAACTAGATATCTGAACAAGTTTTGTCTAAAAGAAAAGGACAGGCATTGTGAAAGTAAGAGGATGCAGTGTCTGTTGCACTGTAGTGCTAGAATTCCAGTGTGTGTTCCCTGTTGGTTACTCTGACTGTAGAGGAGTTATCACCTGTGTGGTTGTTCACAAGGGTGAGTCTTTGAGCAAAGTGATTATGTGTGCAGGCCCCGAATAAGCTACAGTTCCGTATAAGTAAGTGGTAAGTGTAAGTGGTGCCCGTCTATCACAGCATGATTTTGTAATTTCACAAAATGCTACACTACAGGTAGAGTCTGAGAATATTTTAAGGTACTTTCATGTAAGGTAATCAATGCTTCCACAATACAGTATGTAATGACTCCATATCAGAAAATATAAAAAATGTAAAACAAAAACAATTTTTAAATGTGTGATGTACACAAACCAATTTGTTTTTTTTTTCATACAAATTCAAAATTTTATATTCAAATACATATTTAATAACTCTTAATTTTTTTAAAATAGCAATGACAGTGTGATCATCAGGATATTTTGTTCTATTCATCCACCCTTTCATCCATTTTAATTGTTTATTTTGTTGCTTTTTTTATTGCTTTAACTGGGTCGGGGGGGAGACAGAGCCTTTGAAACAACAGGTGCAATAGATAAATCCTGGATGGCATGCTAGTCCATCACAGGTATTTTATCCTATGTAAATCTTAATGAGGTATTGATGAAGGACTTTTTCATTTCTAAACAATTTCACCCACTTATACCATATATGGCTATTCGTGTATAATAA
Organism: Lepisosteus platostomus; assembly: GCF_059453375.1. Lineage (NCBI taxonomy): Eukaryota > Metazoa > Chordata > Actinopteri > Semionotiformes > Lepisosteidae > Lepisosteus > Lepisosteus platostomus. The sequence goes on along the minus strand of NC_142618.1, from coordinate 23,632,675 downwards.
TAATAAATAATTGCTTACATTTACAGTATATAGCACTTTTTCTGGACACTCCACTCACCACAACCAATGTGCAGCATCCGCCTGGATGATGTGATGGCAGCCATAGTGCACCAGGACACTCACCACACATAAGCTATTAGTGAGGAGGAAAACAGAGTAATGAAGACAATTCATAGATGGGGATTATTAGGAGGCCATGATTGGTAAGGGCCAATGGGAAATTTGGCCAGGATGCTGGGGTTACACCCCTACTCTTTTCATGAAACGTCCTGGGATTTTTAATGACCACACAGTCAGGACCTCGGTTTTACATCTCATCTGAAGGATGGCGCCTTTTAACATTACAGTGTCCCTGTCACTATTCTGGGGTATTAGGACCCACACAGGCCGCAGGGTGAGCGCCCACTGCTGGCCCCACTAACACCACTTCCAGCAGCAACCTTAGTTTTTCCCAGGAGGTCTACCATCCGGGTACTGACCAGACTCACACCTGCTTAGCTTCAGTGGGTTGCCAGTTGTGAGTTGTGATATGGTATAAAAGTATCACATGGACAAGACTTAGCTTCTCAACATGTTCCCAGTTATTAAAATATTCCAGCAACGTCCTTGTAATTAGCCTCCATGTCTAAAATATATATTATGACTTCATAAAAATCATGTTTTTGGAGGAGAAATATAAGTATGAGATTGAAAAGTCATACAGTAGTTCAGCTAAAAAGTAAGGCAACTGCTTAACATCCATTAGTTTTCTAACCACTTTATCCAATTTTAGGGTTGTGGGTCATGGAGAAGCAACAGGCACAAGGCAGAGTACACCCTGGGTGGGATACCAGTATTATGATGACATCTTGTAACTGCTTTCAGCTTACACCTTAAATTTAAAGCATTGCGGCATTAACAAGGACTGTGAGGATTTTTGCAATAGGAATGGACATCATTCTCATTATTAGGAATGTCAACTCTTAGTTGGTGCCACCCTGTAATAACCTTGTCACAAGTAAGGGAAACTGCCTTACATGCACTCCTAGATTGGTGAGCAAACGTACTGCACTTATACCCAAAGCAATCAATTCATAGAACTTTTCTAGTGTCCTCAATAAACATGGTCACTTTTACTAAGTTCAATAAACTACAATACATACCAAATGCAGCTGTCACTTCAGGGGGTCTTCTCACCTGCATGTAATGGAAAAGGAATGTTGCATTGTACCACCATTCAGGCATTATGTGCTGATTTATAGAGTGTAAGCTGTAAAAAGTAACAATAACTGAAATGTGCTTTTCAGTGACAGCAGGTGAGAAGGATCCTCAGTGCAATGTCTCCATTGACCAGCAGCTTTTCTAAGTCTGAATTCTAACTATGCTTAAAGCTATTTTTGGAAATAATAGATCTGTGGTTACAGGCAGAGCAAGACAGATAACACAAGTACATACAGTATTTGCAACATCCACCTGTTGACTTGATTGCATACACTGCAAGCTAAAAAAATCCATGACTAGCAATACATCTGACCACTTTTATTTTTTCAAATGTTCTGATGATGGACTGCACTACTCCGTAAAACTGTCAGATAGCACAGTGGATCCAGCTGTGTGTGGCTGCTTTTCTGCACTAATCATACTGTACATCAACACTAACATACTTTTTGCCTTTTTTATACCGTACATACAGTATACAAAATTCTTAGTAATTGTGTATAATTACTAATTGGAAAACAGATAATTTTATTTTAAGTTTTGATTGTTTAAAATATATTATATATAGTGGCTTCAAAAACATAGGACCAAAAGCAAATAAGCATATAAAATCAAAAAGTGGCTAAAAGTGACCTGACATGCTATCATGTACTGCAGGTTGCAAGGTCCCAATCATGGCCTCCTTATAATCCCCATCAATGAACTGGTTCATCACTCTTCTCCTCCCCATCAATAGCTGATGAGTGGTGAGTGTTCTGGCACACTATGGCTGCCGTTGCATCATCCAGATGGGTGTTGCACCTTGGTGGTGGTGGAGGGGAGTCCACATTACCTGTAAAGCTCTTTGAGTGGAGTGTCCTGAACAGCAATATATAAGTGTAATCAGCATATTTAAATGGTTAATATTGCAATTTGTCATTGAGTTACTGTACAGTATGCCCTGCTTAATAACATTTATGCAGTATATATGTTAATGCTTTTTTGGCAATAAAACAGTCTGCAAGAATTACTCAAATCAGTAACAGGATCCAGAAAGCAGGGAATACAGTACTTCTAAAGACATAAAAAATGAGCAATTAGAATAACCAGTTTCTGAGTTGATTTACATTAAATGTCATTAAATGACAAGAAACCTGACAACATTAAAAAAAGCTTTAAAAACAGATCTAGAACAGTACCATTTTTAGTAGTTCAGGTGGGTAGCTGTGTCGCCAGCAGCCATATCACCCTGCAACTCATAACTGGCAACCCACTGAAGCTAAGCGGGTGTGAGCCTGGTCAGTACCTGGATGGGAGACGTCCTGGGAAAAACTAAGGTTGCTGCTGGAAGAGGTGTTAGTGAGGCCAGCAGGGGGCGCTCACTCTGTGGTCCAGGTGGGTCCTAATGCCCCAGTATAGTGACGGGGACACTATACTGTAAATAAGCGCCAACCTTAGGATGAGACGTAAAACCGAGGTCCTGACTCTCTGCGGTCATTAAAAATCCCAGGGTGTTTCTCGAAAAGAGTAGGGGTGTAACTCCGGCGTCCTGGCCAAATTTCCCATGCCTCCTAATAATCTCCCTCTATGAATTGGCTACATTACTTCGTTCTCCTCCCCCCCCCCCCCTCCCACTCCGGCGGCAGGTGGAGCGACGCGCTGGTTGGAGTATTTCTCGGTCGCAGTTAATGGCAATGTCAGCTCAAAAGATTTGGTTCAAACCACCAAATGGAGACTGGTGTGCGGACAAGCAGACCCTGCTGATGCGGGATTAACGCTAGGAAAGAGAAGTGGGTAGCTGCGTCAGCATGTGTAGGCTGCAAAGGAACAAGTATTAGGTTAATTCCATGCTGAAAAGAGAAGAAAGAAAACACAACATTTCGGCTGTTGATCCCTCTTTCGGGTTTCGGTTTTTACACCCAAAGAAGGCTCCAGTACCATTTTTAGACAAGTATCAGAAGATTTTTGGCATCTGGCACATCTTGGGCCTTTGGCTGGATCAATATTATCTAGGGGAAATTAACCTTTAAAAATTGTGCAAATTCCCAATCTTTATCTGTAAAATAACAATATTCAGCTCATGTGACCTTGAGGTTTGGAATAAAGAAAATGTGTTGGGGGATCACGTGAGAGTATAATGTTGCACGTTGTGGAAGATATACATCAATTGCCAAAAAAAATGAGCCAAGCTTAGTTTTCTTAAGTGTAGTGAATGTTCTTAGTTTAGGAAAATGTGGGAAAGTTATATAAATAGCGTGATCAAATTTAATACCCTTCTTAGAAACGGGAAGTACAGTATGTAATTGGTATTTACAGATGCAGCCATTCAAAATGGGTGGGGTATTTTGCGGAATACCCCAGTGGGTATCACGCGGTGTCACGCGGTGTCATGCAGTATCACGCAGTATCACGCGGTTAATCGCGTCATTTGACGTCATGCCGGAAACTATCCGGCGTCACCTTGTAAAACCGCCAGGGGGAGCTTAACCTCTCATGTACAGCATTTAAGCTTTTAATTTTGAACTGTGTATTACAGCATGTTAATCATCAGTCATTAAAATGTTGGTATATTTTATGAAAGCAAGATTGCTCAGTTGGACAAAAGTACACAACCTACCTTTATCAGAAATATTTATGCATCAAAGCCTTTACCGAAGATATTACTAATAGTATTAATAATGGATGACTTTGGACAAGCTGTATACTCAAAGTATAATTTCTTTAGCACATTTGTACAAGCACTTGGAATCTGTCCAAGCCATACTTTGTCAGGCATTTGTTTTACTTCAACGGGCATAAAAACTCCCTTGCTTTTAACAGGGCGTTTCATAATTTCTAACTACGAAAATGATTTAAAATGCGACACTTATCATTCAACTAGAGCTCAAAATTTAACAAGGATCCTCAAGAGCACAGCAAAGACTGTATTAAAGATACTTGTATGAGATACATGAGAATCCAGAATTTTTTATCAACGCTTTCTTTTCCGTATACCAGATTTTATGGAACCACTTCAGAAGGGTGTCAGCCAGTCAGATTCCAGGAATCGGTACTTTAAAGGAAAAATACACACCGGTATTCCATTTCTCCCTAACGATTTTAAGCATCGAAGTATTTAACTAGCATGTGAAATAGCGTGTGAAAAAGTGGTAGTTTTAAGCTTCTCTGCTAATATAATATGGAATCGCGTATCTAAAGAATTTAATAACGATATGATTATATTCGTGTACTGCGACAGGGCTGTGTAGGGCTGTTTCGCCTCCCTCTTCATGCGGCTTCCCTTGTAGCCTACTGGTCTACGTGACCGATTACCAAGTCACGGGTTGTGTGTTCAAATCCAGCTGGTGCTGGACTTTTCTTTTAACAAACATTTCTTCGAAAAAATAGAATAGCGATATTATGGACAATCAATTGACTTTTTTATTTCAAAATATCACAACATGATCGATTCTAAGTCATTTTTGATAACAATGAATAGTCACCTTCTTCCCTTCTGACAACGGTCCCTGCTTCTGCTTCCTGCTTCTATTGTGTGTGTGTGTAATAGAGTAAATTTTTATAGAGAAATGGAGGCTGGACAGTATGCGTTACAATATAAACATTTATATTGATTTAAATCGTGTTTTAATTTAAATCGCAAACGCGTGTTTAATTATATGTGTTTTTTTATCATAAAGGGTAATGCAACATAAATTGATACAGTATCTTTGTCTTCTAAGTATCTTAGCTTTCTACCCGTTTAGATTTAGATTTCTTGGGATTTTGGGATCAAACGTGGAAGGATTAGATTGTAATCGTTTTTATTTTTCAAATACGTTTTAGAAAAGTGTAATCTATACCTGCCCAGACTGTACGCCTTCCTAAACCTCGCCTTTCACTCCTGTCCTGCTCTTCCCCGCGCGCCCCAGCCGGGTGCTTTTCGGCCTCTGCCCGGGACGAATGTATATTTTGATATTTACACCCGGCGCGGGCACCGAGGGAGTGTCTGCATTTATAACTTAGTTTTTAAAATTAGTCAAGCAATATAAAGCATCTCCTTTTACTTTTAAGTCCCTTAAATACATTAAGCACAGCTTTCTCACCACTTAAGATTACTTTTTGATACCATCCTTACACAAAGCAGAAACTTTCCGATGACATACAGTATAAGTGGAAAGATTACAGATTTTAATCGTCTTTAATTTTGTTACGTTATACGTTTTAGGAACATTTCATCTAAACAAACACCACAAAACTATTCTCAATTGTATTTCTGAATGTTATGTTACACCTACAGTAGTTCACTGCTTTAAATACATCGAATTAAGAAAGTAAGGTGTAGCACTTTAGATCTTTTTTTCTGAACCAGGGAAAATCTGATCATGTTTCTCTATAACAATAATAAAAACCTTTATTTTACATATCACCTTTAAAAGTGGCATCTCATAGCAATACAGTAGACCGAAAAACAGTTAAAAGGGACCAAAGTAAATACCAGACAAACGCAAACGCGTTTTTAATAAAATGCTTTTATTCATTCAGCAGAGAGTGAGAGGGACATCCAGCAGAGAGAGACACACACACCGGTTTCCATTGACGAAATTGTTTTTTTCAATTCCTCTTGTCTAACAGGAATATTTTGTTTGTGGACAGACTATTAGACTAGAGGAAAAGAGCGCCTCCTTCTACGAAGCATTTCGTTGATCCGATCACTAATTCTTTTCCAGTCGCACGCAGTAAGGGTTGAGAATCTCCGATTCACCATGCTACTAATGGTTTCCCGGAGATTGCAAGGCAAGGCACTTTTGCCTCTGGACCCATCGAAATTTACAGACGTGGTCCACCCCCAGTAAATTTCAAAAGTCACAAGATTTCAAAACACGAGGGCGGCGTAGCGGTCGGCTCTTGCTTTCCCGTCTATGCCGATGCACTGCAAGTACAACCCCCCCTCCATCTCCTGAGTGATGGGTAGCAGTTGAACATCTGGGAGAATTATTCGTCCCACTGGCGTCTGTGAATTCTGCTGTGCTTCCTGGGGGGAGATAGCCGGCGGGGACAGCATCAACAGATTCCTGCGCGGTGGTGAACTGAGAGGCCGGGATGGAGTGTCCTGAGGCGGTGTGTGCTCTGCGGGGGGCAGAGCTTCCGCCAGGCATTGCAACCTGCGCGGCGGGGAGAGGCACTTTTCGGGAGACAGCTGCTCAACTGTTTGACTGCTGGAACATACTGTCTCCTTCCTCTGCATTTTCATGAGTGTCTCTAGCCTCCCAATCCTCCCCAGTAATGCATCGTACTGCTCCCGCTGCTGCCGAAATGTCTCCATACAGGTGCTGCTTCTACAGGTTGGCACCCTGGCCAGCGGCCGAGAGCAGAGACCCACGGCCTGTGGCAAAATAACATAATTCATGTAAGAAATAAAGTCACACAGTAGTATTCATCAGTCCCAGAACAGACGTCAAAATAAACTTTTCTTTTTTTCCGTCTTACCGCTTTCTTTTTTACTGTCCTGGTGGTAGATTTCGAAGATCGTTTCGCCCGTGCGGTGTTTTCTTGAAGAACAGGCTACGAAGAAATAATTATAATTGAATTTAAAATTCAAAACGGCAATAATACCTTGTAATATGCGCTGTAATTGCGTATTTCAGATGAAGTCTGCTGTATTTGCTTACACTTCGCTCTTTGGAAGCTGGGGCGCCAGAAGCACCCCGTCTCTTCCCGTAAAAGGTCTTGGTCTCCATACTGTACTGTGGTCGCTGTAGTGCAGGTTCGCAGTTTTTTTTTGTGATGGGAGCTCACCCAATCCCTTGGTGTATTTATGCTATATTCACACGTACGGCTAGAATGTTCATTGTCTTCCAATGAAAGGCGGGTGCCTTTTGCCGAAGTCGGGAGACTCTAGAGGCTTGCCACACCCGGACTGTTAAACCAACGCATTAGCACGTCAAAGCCCATTGAGGACCCGGGCGCATTAGTTGCCTTGTCCCTTGATTTACTGATCTGCATTAATTATGGAAATCGAGTTCCTGCTCTTTGCAGACGACCTGGTCCCGCTGTGGCCCACAGAACAGAGGCTGCGCCAGAACCTGGCACTGCTGGAGCAGCACTGTCAGACCTGGGCACCGACAGTCAATCTGGACAAGACCAGAGTTATGGTTTTCCAGAAAAAAAGCCAGACCTCAGGGAAACAGGTACAAATTCACACTTAACAACACATTAACACCTAACAACGGGAGCAGGGACGAATTAGGCCAGTACCCACTATTGTTAAACATACAGAAAAGAATATTAAAGTATTGAATATTAGTATTGGCTTTAGTATTAGCCATACAGAACATTAAAGTGCCCGTTTTCCATTCAGCGGGTGCCTGAGCCGCTGTGTCCTATCTTCTGACAGTCGCCGTTGTGAATGTCTGTAGAGTGTATCTTATTTTTAGTACTATATTTTTGTATTATATTCCCTATTAATCAAACTCTAAGAGTATGTATCGGCTTGTCCCCTCCTCCCGCCCCTCTCTGTGTACAGTAGAGCCTCCTGTCCAGCCAGCACATGTCCACAGACATTCACAACAGCAACATATCATAAAACGTTTGCACATATAGTTAAATTATTAGTTGTTTTTCAGGAAGTTAAAAAAAAACACTTGAATTACTTATCCAGTCTCTCGAAATAAAGTTATTTTTCAAGCAATGCAACAAACTTCGGGCAATGTGTTTTTTTTAATCCAACATTGACAGCCACATAAATCTTGTCAGTCAGGTCTTTTTTCTCTATTTGAATTGTGGCTTACACATCGCATGACTTTAAAAGCTAGAAAGACAGGTTTCGATTCACATTAGCTGGTGAGCCTTGTTAACAAAAAAACTTATAATAATGTAACATGCCACTGTTTGTTCATGAACAAAGTTATACTGAGATTTCCTTAGATACGCGATTAAAAAAATAAATTAAAAAAATTTGAATCCCCGGCGGAACACATTCCATAAGAATCAGCGCTTTTACAGTATATATCGCCTTTAAAGGTGGCTTCTCAAAACGCTTTACAGGATAAAAACAACAAGAACAGCAACAACAACAATATTGTATTTCATTGCACTTTGAAAACCAAGTAATAACTTAACTATATGTGCAAACGTTTCATATGTTGCTGTTGTGAATGCCTGTGGAGTGTATCTTATTTGCCTTGCGTCCTGGTTATCTCTCTCCCCTTCCCCCCCTCTCTCCCTCAATTCAATTCAATTCAAGGTGTTTTATTAGCATGACAGATGGGTACAATCAGTGTTGGGTATTTACTTTGCTTTGAGATTCCACTTTTAAAGGTGATATATACAATTTTGACTAAAATAAATTGATATCTTTGTCTTCTAAGTATCTTAATAAACTTTCAGCATAACTTTCTCCCCGTTAAGATTTATTTTCCTTAACTACTATACTTTAGATCTTTTTTTCTGAACCGGGGGAAATCTGATCATGTTTCTCTATAACAACAATAAAAAAAACATTATTTTACATATCACCTTAAGGATGCACAAAGAAATTTAAAATAGTCTTCTTTATGTGTGGGGGTAGGAGTGGATCGCAGCAGGTGTAGCGGCGAGGCTTATTAATAAGAAAGAATTAAGTGTTTCTGAGCTTTCCCAAATTAGGCCCCATTTCTCTGTTCATCTCTGTGGTGCAGCCACAGAGAGACTATTCATGCAGGGTGATTTAAGGTCCTAGGACAGCTCCCAAAGGGGGATGCACTTAGCTCAGTCTGGCTATCATGATCAATGGTCATCCAGTGGCGCCTATCTGTCTAGGGAGTGCCAGATGGACATCTGGACTACATTCCTAACTGTCAGGAGTAAGTGACTCATATCTCACCTTGATCAACCAATCAGGGACTGGTAGGGCCGAGTAACCCACGTGGGACTCTGATGCCCATGGAACTTTCAGCCAATCAACGAGCTGAAGTTCCACCAGGTAAAAACAGGCAACACAGAGGGCCTGGGAGATTCAGTAAGATTCAGTAAGATTCTGGAGAGAATTCTGTGGACTTTTCTAAAGGGAATTCAAAGGAGAATTCCAGGTCAGGACGGCCCAGGAGCAGAAGGCTCCCAAGGGCAGGACATTCTCGCAGCGCGCCTCCTGACCATCCTGAGACTCAGCCCGGACAACCACGGAACGGCCAGTGTGTCCGAGTGCCAGAACTTTCCTTTGTTCTAAGAGTCTAGAGCGGAGGTTGCCAGAGAGTAACCAGAGGATCCACTCGAGGTTAGCACCAGCAGCAATTCTCGTGAACAGGTCAGAACTGTGGACAGCTGAATCACTATTCAGAACTAGCTCTTCACCAGGAACGAACCGGTCCTCTTCCTGACTTGCTGGGACCCACAGTCATCTTTTCTCCTGTGCGCAAACTTTGCTAGTTAAAGCCAACACTAACTAGCAGGCCAGTGAGCAACAGCAGCGCACCGTCGCAAGCCGCACAGCACAGCCTGACACCGAGCCAGAGAGCGCGGATTGGACAGCAACAGCCTGCAACTGTTTCTTTGTGCCCGCAGGAGATCTGAATCCCCAGAGATTGGATGAGTATTCAACTTCACTGCATTACTGCTCGAGAATTCAATTGTTATCCCAACCAGTTGATATCAATTTAATTCCTAAGAGTTATGTACTTGTTTTGAGTATCTAATGTAGAAGTTGTAACCAAGTTCATTTACGAAACGGTCTTAATGAATGATATACTGAACGTATGTCCTCTTGATATGTGTAACACTTCGTAACCGACTGAATATATACCTTTTGTATTCTGATAACCCTCTCGATAAGATCTGTTAGTTTTATATGCATATTCTATGTATTAATAAATGTATCCTCGTGTATTAGTACCTGCGTGTGTGCATTGTTTGAGTTATGTCGCATGGTTGGACTCTAAAGCCATCAAAAGAATCAACTTTGTGATTTACTGCTACAATTAATAATTGTCTCAGTAAATGCCCAAACTCTACAGAACTGGTGCCTTCAGAGAGCCACTACATTAGATTTTGGCTATGGCAACGTTACATATTTGGCGTCCCTGAACGGCTATGAATCATTACACAGGCATAATCGGCAAATTAGGAAAACAAAGAACTGGACAGGCGAGACGTTTATCCAGAGAGCGAGTGATCAGAAAAAGGAACAGCTGTTACACCCAGGTTTTACGCTCTCTCTCTGTTGAATGAGTGAAAGCATTTTATTAAAAACGCGTTTGCGTTTGTCTGGGTATTTACTTTGTAACCTGTGGTTTACATCTACTGTATTGTTTTGAGATGCCACTTTTAAAGGTGATATGTAAAATAAAGTTTTTTATTATTGTTATAGAGAAACATGATCAGATTTTCCCTGGTTCAGAAAAAAGACGATTAAAATCTGTAATCTTTGCACTTGTATGTCATCGGAAAATACAATCAGTTTCTGCTTTGTCTAAGGATGGTGTGGTGAGAAGGTGAGAAAGTGGTGAGAAAGCTGTGCTCCTCAAAGCGCTTTACAGGATAAAAACAATAACAACAATAGTGGCTGGGCAAACGATTTTTTTTATCGAAATACAAAATGAGATACTGTATAATGATGTGCATGAACAAAGTTATACTGCAATTTTCCTTAGATACGCGATTAAAAAATAATAATGTTTTTGAATCCCCGGCGGAACACATTCCATAAGAATCAGTGATTTACTTCGCGCTTTAAAACCCTTACTTTGTGCGACTGGAAAAGAATTCGTGATCGGATCAACGAAATACTTCGTAGAAGGAGGCGCTCTTTTCCTCTAGTCTAACAGTCTGTCCACAAACAAAACATTCCTGTTAGACAAGAGGAATTGAAAAAAAAACAATTTTGTCAATGGAAACCGGTGTGTGTCTCTCTCTCTGCTGGATGTCCCTCTCACTTTCTGCTGAATGAATAAAAGCATTTTATTAAAAACGCGTTTGCATTTGTCTGGTATTTACTTTGGTCCCTTTTAACTGTTTTTCGATCTACTGTATTGCTTTGAGATGCCACTTTTAAAGGTGATACGTAAAATAAAGTTTATTATTATTGTTATAGAGAAACATGATCAGATTTTCCCTGGTTCAGAAAAAAAGATCTAAAGTGCTACACCTTACTTTCTTAATTCGATGTATTTAAAGCAGTGAACTACTGTAGGTGTAACATAACATTCAGAAATACAATCGAGAATAGTTTTGTGGTGTTTGTTTAGATGAAACGTTCCTAAAACGTATAACGTAACAAAATTAAAGACGATTAAAATCTGTAATCTTTCCACTTGTACTGTATGTCATCGGAAAGTTTCTGCTTTGTGTAAGGATGGTATCAAAAAGCAATCTTAAGTGGTGAGAAAGCTGTGCTCAATGTATTTAAGGGACTTAAAAGTAAAAGGAGATGCTTCATATTGCTTGACTAATTTTAAAAACTAAGTTATAAATGCAGACGCTCCCTCGGTGCCGCGCCGGGTGTAAATATCAAAATATACATTCGTCCCGGGCAGAGGCCGAAGAGCGCCCGGCTGCGGTGCGCGGGGAAGAGCAGGACAGGAATGAAAGGCGGGGTATAGGAAGGCGTACAGTCTGGGCAGGTATAGATTACACTTTTCTAAAACGTATTTGAAAAATAAAAACGATTACAATCTAATCCTTCCACGTTTGATCCCAAAATCCCAAGAAATATAAATCTAAACGGGTAGAAAGCTATGCTGAAAGTTTATTAAGATACTTAGAAGACAAAGATACTGTATCAATTTATGTTGCATTAGCCTGATTATGATTATAAAACACATATAATTAAACACGCGTTTGCGATTTAAATCAGAACACAATTTAAATCAATATAAATGTTTATATTGTAACGCATACTGTCCAGCCTCCATTTCTCTATAAAAATTTACTCTATTACACACACACAATAGAAGCAGGAAGCAGAAGCAGGGACCGTTGTCAGAAGGGAAAAAGGTGACTATTTATTGTTATCAAAAATGACTTAGAATCGATCATGTTGTGATATTTTGAAATATAAAAGTCAATTGATTGTCCATAACATCGCTATTCTATTTTTTCGAAGAAATGTTTGTTAAAAGAAAAGTCTAGCACCAGCTAGATTTGAACACACAACCCGTGAGTTGGTAGTCAGGCACGAAGGCCAGTAGGCTACAAGGGAAGTCGCATGAAGAGGGAGGCGAAACAGCCCTACACAGCCCTGTCACAGTACATGATATAATCATATCGTTATTAAATTCTTTAGATACGCGATTCCATATTATATTCCCTGTTAATCAAATTTTAAAAGTATGCTTGTTGACTCTGGTATCTCTTTAGTTAAAGACTTCGATGCTTAAAATGTTTAGGGAGAAATGGAATACTGGTGTGTATTTTTTACTTTAAAGTACCAAGACCAGCCATCTACTGTATGTTTATGTTCCAAAATTAATATCTTTTATGGCCTTCACAAGCGTTACAGTATGCTCCTATTCTTTTTATGCTCAGCTACTAAGATTTCCCTTCAGTGGTAAAATTCAATATCTACAACGGGCAGAGTAAAGACGTTTACTGTACTGTAAGTCTTTCTACGACAGACCAACGGACCACGAGTGCCCCTGTCAGTCAACCAATCACGTACCGCGGTACCCCGCGTCATCTTGCGTCACGATGCGCGACGCCATAGCCAATTACCTCCGGTACGTGTCTGTACCGCGCACTTTGAATGGCTGCATCTGTATGTGACAATGCATGGAGAGAAATTAACAACCAAGTTGCTGTTTAAACAGATTCCAAATCTTGAATGATTGTCTGACTGGAAGCTACTGTAGGTATCTTAACCTTACAGAGCATATTAGCAAGGTTAAGGTACTGTACTTACAAAGGAATATTGACTACACGATGCTTCCAATTATAATCAAGAACCTCCTGTTTCTCGAATGGGGAACAAATAAATGGTAAATGTTGTCTGACCAACACCAAGATTGAAAACTGGAGATTTTCCATTGGCTACAAATTGCTTTTCCTAAAAAGAAAAGATCTTAATGCAGTTTGTGGTTTAGTTTCATATCCGGAAAACTTTACTGTGCAGTATGTGTGAATATAGAAGCACTGGTCAGACACCTTAAGAAGTAAATATTCAGAATGCAAAGAAACCTCTGTTCCTCCATTTGACTAACCCCACTTTTTATATTTTTATTGTTGTGTGCTGAAAAAAAAAGGTTTGACAAAAATAGTAAAGAGAATAGTCTAGTGCCATACTAGAATGAAAATAAATTAGAGTGTCCATCATTAGTGTGCATCTAGTTTACTTTTTGGTGGTGACTAAAATGGTTGTGAAAAACAATCATTTGTTTTCTTCCTATATCATGCCTCAGGATGTTTTGCTTAAAGAGAGATCAATAAGGGTCACATTAGAAGAAAACATTGTCCCAACATTGCTTAAAACATAACACTAATTGTTTAAATTGATCCTGCCTGGTTCTCTCTTTGAATGCATACACTTGGAATGGAGACAGATGTTTCTGATATCATTCTGACTGTGTGTACAGCATCAACTATTTACATTCTCTGAATTTCAGGGCTTAGGTACCATTGACTCCAAATTATGCAAACATGCCCATTGTAGTTTTGGTAGTAAGACTCTTTCTTGGCATGTTGCATTAGAAGATTTTCCAATGTTTTCTACATCAAGCATCTCTACAGTATACTGTATGTCCCAAACAGTTAAACTAGAACCAAACTTCTATAATCTAGATGAGGACCATCAGGCCTGTCAAGAATGCTCAGGTAGGCCCTTAGGATCATTTGAAGCTGTATCATCCACACACAATTCTAATTCTTCTAGCATGTTACCTATACAAGACTGTTGATTTGGTTGCTCTTCAAAGTTTATTTTCAGAAAACATGCACATAGAAGAGGTTCTTTTTCTCCTCATGCTTTAAATCCAGACTTTCTTAGCTTCAGCAAAAAGGCATCCCTGGCTTGTGACTTTGTAAAGCTATGTTTTCTATATCCATGATGTTATGCTATTTTATGTATTCTTGTCGCATAAACATTTCATGGACTTTAATTGTGGTATAATATTTTGTGTGTATCTTATTATTGAATGATCTTTAATTATATATATATATTATAATTAAATTATATATTATATAATATATTATAATTGTATATTACACTATGCAATTAATCATGTGTAATTGGTCAATTTGCAGATGTAGCTATTACTGTCCAATTATCTTAACCAGGGGCTTTGCATGTTTTATACCAATGCTTCTGAGTATGGCCATATGTGTAGGATGACTGCATAATTTGCAAATTTTACATAAAACACAAAACACATTTTATATATGGTTTAAATTTTCACATTTTTTTACTTAGTTTTATGTTATAAATCCAGGAATTAAATTATTAGAGGATTGTATAGAATAGAACCATGCTCATATACTTCTAGTACTGTGTTTTTTTTAATCTGGGCACAATGGTATTAATGAAACAGAATTAAGTGTTGCTGTGCTTTCCTAAATGAGGCCCCATCTCTCATCCTCAACTCTGTGGTTCAGCCACAGAGAAGCTATTCATGTATTTCCTGATTTAAAGTGTTTAGTCTCAGATAAGGAGCAGCTTCCAAATGGGGATGCGCCCAGCCATGCCTGGCTATCATGATCAATGGCCATTCCTGGCACCTATCTGTCTGTGAGATTCTTGGGAACATCTGGATTGCAGTCCTAGATGTCAAAGGTCATTGTGACTCATCTCTCACCTTGACCAACAAATCAGGAACCTGCAGGGCGTGGTAAACCCATGTGGGTCTCAAATGCCCGCTAAACTTTCAACCAATCACCACCTGTCTTGGTTCTGGTTTAAAAGAGACTGCAGAGCTCAGAAACTTTGCTTCTCTGGACATTTTCACACCCTTAGTGACAATCACGTGATAGCCAGCGTTGTCTGTATAGGAACTGGAACCTTGTTTCAGCAAAGTGTCGGCCCAGGAAATGCCCGTACATAAATCGCTATCCAGTGCCAACGTGGACGCTTCGCTTGATCCCCGAAGTCTACGTTTGGACTCTTGTCAACAACCTGAATAAGTTTTTATTCAGCAGCAGCTCTACATCGGAAACAAACCGATTTTTTTTCCCCTAAAGAGAGATTTGCTCAGACCCGTGGTCACCCTCTGTGCATAGAGACTATCTACTAGTCAGCTGGACTACTAGTAGGTCCCTGGGAGAGACACTGTCAAGCCTGTCGCCACAGCAAAAATTTCTCCTTTTTATTCGTCCAACTCGGAGCTCCACCCCGACAGGTTGGCCGGGAGCCAGAGGACGCCTGGATGATGCCTATTGAATGCCGCAGCAATTGGACACAGCCACTAGCTGGTCTTTGGTGTCTGTGCTGGGAAATACGAGTCCATATCTGAATAAGTAAACCCAATGTTCTACAAGCATTTAGAAATTCTTCTCGAAAGTTGCCTTTAAAAAATCAGTTTAAGTTGCCACCGACTTGTCTTTGTCACTTTAAAGATGTGATTGTGCACACATTGAAATGTTTTATGACAAACATGGATGTTTAAAAATATGATTTAATTTGAAAAAATGTTTTTTAATTCCGAAAAGCATTCACAAGTTTAAGTTAAATTTCAAAAGTAGAATTGCAATTAGCTGAACATGCTACAGCTAATTAAAAATTAGACTGAGGCACACTTGTACTGCATGTGGGTACAGACATGTCAGACTGAATCCAACCAAGCAGCAATTATTACTAATGACATTTTGAGAAATGCAAAACTATCAAAGGGTATTCTTGGTTATTTTTGGCAAATGAGGTGACATATATATTAGACCTGAGGCATGGATCCAGAAATAGTTATTGCTTCAGAGTGGACAACTAGGGAACACTGATAAATGGGCTGACAAATCTGCTTTGTATGAGATAATGATAGCTGTGTGGAAAATCACATAATCTACAAAGAA
Source organism: Lepisosteus platostomus (assembly GCF_059453375.1). NCBI lineage: Eukaryota > Metazoa > Chordata > Actinopteri > Semionotiformes > Lepisosteidae > Lepisosteus > Lepisosteus platostomus. Next base: position 23,616,559 of record NC_142618.1, on the reverse strand, counting down.
CAGAAGCATGTGAAAGTGTTGCACCATTAAAATAATGACAATGTAAGCCGTTGGTGCTGTCATTTACTACGTTTAGTTCTAACAAAATTATTCTTAAAAGGAGTTTAAGATTCATCAATAATAAGATATACATTTTATAATAAAACAAAACATTATTCTGCAGAAGTTTAATTATTCAGCATCTAGCATACTAAAAGTTAAATTTGACAACAGCTTTTTTTCTTCATTTGTAATGGGTTTTAATTTGTCCCACAGGAAAATCACTTGACATTATTTTCTTTGGAAATTCTAAAGATGGATGTGTAATAATGCTATTGATATTAGCTATCCAGCACATTAAAATAAATCTCTTTGGGTAAATAATAAGATAGATTATATCCTTTACTAATGGAGTTTTGAGGAATTATACTGCAAATGTTTTAAAAAACGTTTGTGTGTGATATGTAAAACATTTGAGAAAATTAAAACAAAAAAAATTACAAAAATATCCCAACGTTCATAACTGAAGAAATCAGAAATAGAAGCCAAGTTCCAAAAATTAATGTCTGGTACTGTTTTGTAATTTGAGTGTTTTTGTTCATTCACAAAGTTTTTGTCATAGATACTGTTTGTTCCATACTCTTACTTTTTGAATTAAACTGATAAATATATAACATATTTACTGTATTGAGAATGACTTATTTTACAATATACCTCCTGGATGCTTAATACTATGCATTAATTGAAAAAATAACCATTGTTTAGAATCATTGCAGACATTCCTGATAAGTTGAAGATTCACCATATTTATGTGTGTACTTATCACAGCCAGCTCTTAGTGCTGTAATCTGCCAATAAATGATAAGAAATGCTATTCCTGATGTTTGCTTGAAAACCTGGCTGCATTTGAAAAGTAGAATAGTTTAGTTATAGAAATGTTAGTGAAGATAGCTGCCTCAGAGTGTGATTTACAAATGACCAAATACAGGTCATACAAAAGCCAAAAAGAGTAAAAATTACAATGTTTCAGCTGTGATGGCTTTTTCACTTTGTTTCTTAGTCTTTTGTTCCACCTTTCAGCATCAAATTATACTCAACATTATGGCTACTCACCTAGAAGTCCTACTCATCTGCTCCATTCCAAGATATCGATAGAACCCGTGTCTTAGCTGTTTTATTTACCCTGTTGATTATGAGCTAAATATTTTAGAATGTAATTTTAGCAAAGTTCAGGAATGGACCAGATTGGAATGGCTGCAGGTCTATCAGTTACTTACTGTAAATCTAAATTTAAATCAACATAACATTCCACAAATACTTTTACATCCCATTCTGTTTAATATATAATTTTTATAACACAAATTTACATATTTTAGGAGATTATTTTTATTATTACTAATGGTAATAACATTTCAATTAAAAATAACCTAGTGAAATTTTAGCCCAGTAGGTCTGGTCATTTTGTTTTTATTTGCTACATCACAAGTACCTCACTACTACAAAGCAGTTGGCAAGTGAGTTAACTGATGTGTTTAAATAATAATCATATTTCACTTTGACTTCTAAAATTACTATATATGGTGTCATGCTACATGTCCTATTTTATGTTGTGTCAAGTTTTACTGTTTTTAAGTTGTAGTTGGTGATAATATTCTATGTACACCCTCTCTACTTTTAGTTTCTTGTCTGATCCTGTTTCCCTGCCTGCATCTTAACCCGTCCAGACTCTACATGGAGAACCTGTCTGTTGCTGTGATCACCGTCACTGCTTCACCATATTGCATGTGGTGATCAGTGGGCTCTTTGGCTGGTGGCAGAGTGCCACGTGTGTTCGGTGTGTGTTAATTGCGGTGGGTGCACACTGTCAGCAAGCACGCTTCTGTTGCCCTGACACCTATGTTGCATAAGATTTGTCCCACAGTGGGCGAGAGTCTCTTCTGCTCCCCTGGTGTCCACATCACACTTCATTGTTCCCTGGAGTGGGCATGGCATTAATGATCCTTCTGGTGTCTGTTGGTGATGAGGTCTTGTGCTATGTTGAATTAACAGTCCTCATGTGGTGATATTGCCACCCCCTGGCAGCTCAGCCCCATGCTATGGAGATCAGCATACCTAATGGGCCTGTTGGTCCTCCCTGTCATCACCTGCCTGCACTCTACCCTTGTATCCAGCCAGCCTCCACTTACTGTATGTCCTGTTTCCAGCCTGCATTCCATCCCTGTTCCCTGTTCCCTGTCATCCTACATTCCAGTCTTGTTTGCACTCCTGTCCTGTGTCCAGCCAGCCTGCACTCCAGCCTTGTTCCCTGCCAGCAAGACTAAGGAGTAGGCTGTCCTGACAGTGTGAACGTAGCTCAGTTCCAGCTCTTGCACACTCATTACAGACCACCACAATAGTGTGTTTCTAGTTCATTCTGGTCTGTGGAGAAAACCACCCTGAAAACGTGCTTTAGTTTGGCTGAGACTGCACTGACAGCGGGCGCTCGGTCCAGCCTTTGGAGGAGACCACCTCTAGAGCATGCACCACATTCAGCCCAGTTCCTGGCGTGCCCCCTAGCAGACCAACACAACAGTGTGTGCCCTGTCCTTCCAATCTCCAGGATCAGACTGATCAGCCCTGCCCTGTCCCTAATTCTCCACCCCATATAAATCCCTGAGACCTGTGAATCCATTCTGGAGCACACTGGCCAGTACCTATGGACCATGACACCCTTGCTTTTGGATCCATAGCACCTATGGGATGCCCCTGCTGTTCTGGTGGGCAGTGCAGAATAATAGTAAGAATTTCCAAATGTATTTTTTAATATAGCATCTTAACCTTTATAAGCTAATGGACAAACCATCACATTTAAAAACACAATAAATGTCACATCAACAGGGGAGGGTACTTCCTACTAGTAGAATTTTGTTCAAAGTTAGACAGAAATATACCCTATAATTCAGCTATAATCATAAAAATACTGTATGTTATTGAAATAGTGTTTTCCATTTTGAACAAAACACATCATGTACATTAGTAAATATTAACAATGTGTTTGGAGTGTTAAGTATAAAGATTAAGAAATGTGTATTAAGAACTTAATAACAAGGCTTTTTTATTAAAAAAAGGGGGTAGGAGTGGTGGCTCTATGGCTAAGGATCTACGCCCTGTGGCTGAAAGGTTGCTGGTTCAAATCCTGTGGCCAGCAGAGGAATCCTACTCCGTTGGGCCCCTGAGCAAGGCTCTTAACCTCAGCTGCTTCAGGGGTGCTGTACGATGACTGACCTTGCACTCTGACCCCAAGCTTCTCTCTCCCTGTCTGTGTCACATGGAGAGCAAGCTGGGTTATGCGAATTCCTAATGCAAGAAATAAATGCAATGGCCAATAAAGTGATCTTATCTTATCTCTTATTGTTATTTCTTCCGATCATCTATTGTAAAATGTATTGATCTCTCAGGTATTAAACATTTCCATCCCCATTCATTAACTGTAATCTTAATTGTAACTATTGCTTACCAGTAATGTCTTATGGCTTCTTGTTAGAAAACCTGAAGAATTTGGTTACAAATAGGGGGTTAAGAAAATATGGAAATATCAGCAATAACAATGCAGATTAATCAATACATAAATTAAATAATCATAACCCTTAACTTGTGCCGAGATAATACCCAAGCAGTTTGTATTGTTAGAGGTACATGAGTTCAGAGTTCTCTGGGACAGCTTTGGTGAAAAGATAATTCAGACAATAACTTAACTCCAATCTGGTCTTAATGAATGATCAGGACATGGAACTCTCATCTTCTCTTGTCTCTTTCCATTGTTGTCGTGTTGCCTCCTCCTTATTTCTCCTTGACGAAATAAAACTCAGGCTCACTACTCACCAGGAAATAAAAGACTGCTGCACTCTTGTGTTTACGGAAACATGGCTTCACAACAACATACCAGACTCCGCCATTCAGCTGGATGATTTTTTAACTCTCCGATCGGACAGAACAGCCGCCTCTGGTAAAAATAAAGGAGGAGGTCTGTGTATTTATGTTAACCAAGCATGGTGCAGAGATACTACAGAAATTGCAATCCACTGCTCACCCGACTTAGAATATTTAATGGTAAAATGCCGACCCTTCTACCTACCTAGGGAATTCACGTCGGTCATTACAGATGCAGCCATTCAAAACAAGATTGTTCTGTTGGACAAAAGTACACAACTTACCACCTTTATCATAAATATTTTAATTATGCAGTAATATTTTATGCATCAAAGTCTTTACCGAAGATATTACTAATAGTATTAATAATGAATGACCTTGGACAAGCTGTAAGCTCAAAGTATTACCCTGGTCCACATTCTTTGTAATCGTCTTTGTAAACGAAAAGTTTATTTTTTCATTGACAAAAAGTAACACCACAGCATTTAGTTGATCCGATCACGCATTCGTTTCCAATCATACAAAGTAATTCTTGAGAATCTCCGATTCACCATGCCTTTCACATGCTCATAAACGATATTAATTTAGGAACATAAACATATTACTGTATGTAAACTGTACTGTATATTGCTGGTCTCGGTAGTTTAAAGAAAAAATACACACCAGTATTCCATTTCTCCCTAAACATTTTAAGCATCAAACCCTTACATGTTGTTATTTGGGAAACGTTTTTAAGTGCTCCTTCTTACCATATTAGGATTATATACTTTGTGAAAAGTGATAGTCTTTTAACCTTTTCTGTGAATTCGCTTGTTATCTAACAAATGCATACTTTTAGAATTTGATTAACAGGGAATATAATATGGAATTGCTTATCTAAACAAATGAATCGATATAATTATATTCATGTACTATCTGGCGGAATAAACTGAAGCGGCTAGTTAATGCGACGCTGAATTATTAAGAATTATCACCTCTTTTTACACTTGAGAACAAATGAGAACATTCCACTCAGTGGGCGGTGCATTGTTATCTCAATCACCTGCTAATTCGTTTTACACCACTGGACGACAGGAGAATGTGACTGTACTGTATCTGTACAGAATGTGTGTTTCAATCAATACAGTAATTGATTAAAATCGCAATCGTGTGTTTAATTAAATGCCTTTTTTGATTCACAATCTGAAAATGAAAACCGCGGTAAAGTCACCTTGAATTAAAAAAAAAACGATTTTGGCATGCCTGTAGCATTTTCACGAAACCTCCTAGAGTTGTGAGAACACTTGCTTTCTGTATAAAGTACATTGTGAATGTTTTCACAGCCTTCACTTTGTCGTTTTTATGCCATTTTTTTACCACGCACGAATATTCCTATGTCCGTATCTTCGCAAGGGAATCAGTGCGAATTTTAATACTAATTAAATGACCGCGGGCACTTTCCACCCCCTCTATATTCTCAGAGTAGAACAGACTAACCTTCTAATGAAAGACGGTCCACCCCCCCACCGACAGGAAAAGTGCCCAAAGGCACTTAAACTTAATATGGTCAGTAACAGTAAACAGTAACATGGTCAGAAGGAGCACGTACAAAAGTTTCTGAAATAACCACATGTAAGACTCTGATGCTTAAAATGTTTAGGGAGAAAGTAGAATACTGGTGTGTATTTTTTCTTTAAACTACCAATACCAGCCATATACAGTACAGTCTGTAATGTAGGGATTTCTATATGTCTTTATTTAGTGGTTACATTAGTGACAAAGGCTAAACTTTTAGCTTCAGTAACGCGTACGCCGTATTGGCATACATGTTCGTTTTGGGTTTTGCTTGTTCACATACAGTATCTCCCCTTTTTATAAAATGACATGATTGAAAACTGTTCCAGAGCCACTGTTGTTTCATCAGTGAAAAGTACATCATGAAATGCCTCTCCCTGTTCAATCCACTGTAAAAAAGAAAAGGAACATAAAGCGTCTGATGGTCATAAACGATATTCATTTAGGAACAGCATCAGAGATATGTTTTTAACTGCACTGCATCGGAGAGAATACCATAGTGGGTTTTTTTTTTAAACTGGCTTCCATAAGAATCAGTATAGCTTCTGGGAAATACATTTTTCCTGGATTAAAGTTGAACTCGTTCAGAGCGCTCTACATTACAAACTCCAAGTGTTTCATTTTGAACTGAAGACCCTCACACCTGAAGAAGGATTCACAGTTGAAACGTTGCAGGCTGACGCGGCTACCCACCAAAGTAAATGTATTGCAGTAAATGTTTATATTATTTTATCTAATTTTTTATTTTTTATTTCTTTGAAAAAATAAAACGTTTCCCTGGCTCAGAGATTAAATAAAACTTCACTAAATATCACAAACAATAACAACAATACTGTTAGGCTGGGCAAACGATTCTTTTTTTAAAGAAATACAAAATGACATATAATGATGTGTTCCGGCTTAGACATTAACGAAGAGCATAACACGTGGGCGGCGTAGCGGTCGGCTCTGGCTACTGTATACCGATACACTGCAAGTACAACCCCCCTCTCTGCGGGAGTGCTGGCTGTGACGAATTCAACCGGTTTCACAGGTATTTTCAAAGTAGAAGGGGGCGAGATTTCCAGCGAAAGACACCTCCCCGCCTCAAAAACCCAGTAAGTACATTACTTACTAGTTAAGAAAGCTAGGCTCCTCAATGAAATCACTTTAACGTGCTAATGCGTTGGTGTAACAGTCCGGGCATGGCAAGCTTCTAATGTCAACCCGACTACGGCGAAAGGAACCCTTTTTTCATTGGAAGACAATGAACATATTCTAGCCCTAAATGAATTAATAGCAAACATGGTTTACATAAAAGACATTTTTCCAAGAAAGTTTAGCCTTTGTGACTAGTGAAACCACTAAATAAAGACATAAATATAGAAATCCTAAGATTTTTAAAATACATGACTTTGCTAAAATTTATTTAAAAATAAAAACGATTACAAACGCCAGCGGAGAGAGAGAACAGGGGAGGGATGTTGGGTTTGCATAAGGGGCGGGGCTATGGAAATGAGGTATGTTTGGGAATGTGGAGTTACATGTTCTGGCTGTTTGTGAATTATCGTTGTTGACTATGGAGTGTTGAGGTATTGATTTTGTGTAATGCTTTATGTTGAAAATTGAGGTGGATTTTGTTTATGATAAAGAGGATAAACTGGGATGGGAGGAGGGTTTGCATAAGGGGCGGGATTATGATATTTAGAGGAATTTGAGAGAGTTTAATGGTTTGATATATTTGATTTTGTATTGTGGTTGTTATCTATGTTTTTGGTTGGTATTATGTTTATATGGTTGTTTTTGTTGGTTGGTCGTTATTATGGTAATTAATAATATGATCTATAGTTGAAATCTGAGCCTAAATAAAAAGAAAAAGCATTTTCAGAGAGCAATTACGCTGTGTTTATGTAGAATAAGTGATTAGGTTTATGAGCAATCTAATTACTTATTCGTTTAAAACACTATATAAAATAAAGTTTATTATTAATTTGCTTGACAGAGTGGTGAACATTATTATGCAGAAGACAAAGATAACGATTTACGTTAAAAGACATTTAATTAAACACGGGTTTGTGATTTAAATGGGAATGGGGGTGACGGGAACTCTTAATCTAAATAAAAATAAAATAAATAAAACAGGTTTCAATAGTTAATAACCACTTTTTATGCACGAAACACGGGTGATTTTTCTTCCTCCTGATCAGTTTAGAAATCTGTGTACGCTGTAAGGTTTTTACTTCTTAATTAAACTTTTAAAATACACGTTTCGAATAGAAAGAAATCCTCTTCCTGGTACAGTATGTATAGCAGACCAGCACGTCTTTTTTCTCCAATCAGAGGCGTGTCAGATGGTGTCAGCCAATCACCATTCTGAAGCCCTACCAAAATCTGCGGTATAGGGAGACCCCAGAATTCTGTCCGATAGTTTATGTAGATAGATGATAGATACTTTTATTGATCCCATGAGGGAAATAAAGTAAATCATTTTCATTTAAGGAAATTATTAAACGCTCGGTTATAAGCAAAGGAGATTGTCTGTTATAGTGGACATAAAAACAAGAGTTTGCTGCGGCGTTATTGGAAACCCAAATTTAACAAAAAATCGCTGGCATTATATCCTAGAAGACACAGACCGGGAGAATGCCCGCAGCGTAAAAGAAAATGCCTGATGAACTAGGGATTGGACAGTTTTCAAGTGCTTGTACAATCAATGGAAATGTTCAAATAAATGTGCAAAAGAAATAAACGAAATAATCATTTATTTCTTTATCATATTGGCTAGCTAATGTCCTCTCTTTGCTAATTAGTGGCTGTGTTTCTGCGTTGGGTAGCAACGGGTGACTGTTCTCAGGCGGAAGATGTAAACAGCTTAATTTTTGTGTCAAATAATTTTTTTACATTAAAATTTATTCTATACAGCAATCGCATATTTGGCTACCGTTTCATAAAACTTTAATGCTTAAAAAGTTTAGGGAGAAATGGAAGACTGTTGTGTATTTTTTCTTTAAACTACCAAGACCAGCCATACACAGTACAGTTTACATACAGTTCTGTTTATGTTCCTAAATTAATATCGTTTATGACCTTCAGATCCGTTATGCTCCTCTTCTTTTTATGCTCAGCTACTAAAATTTCCCTTTAGTGGTAAAATTCCGTATAAATATTAAATACTAAGCAGATTAAAATGTGCACAGTAAAGATATTAAATGATTAAATTAATATTTTCACTACCAACCAATGCACCACGAGTGCCCCTGTCAGTCATTTTGGCCAGCCAATCACTTACCGCGGTTCCCTGAGGTGGCTTGTGGGTAGTTTACCGTACCGCGGGTTCGTACCATGCATTTTGAATGGCTGCATCTGTATTACCACTGTATACATACCTCCTAAAGCTAATGCTAAGGAAGCAGTCTAAACGCTATCCAAAGCTATTAGTAAACAAGAATCAGCACACCCTGATGGTGTTTTTATTATTGCAGGTCATTTTAATCAGGGAAATCTGAAATCAGTCCTGCCTAGCTACAACCAACACGTTGACTGCCCCACCAGGGGAAACTTGACCTTGTTTATACTAATGTACCCGGTGCTTACAAAGCAGTACCTCACCCCCATCTTGGACAATCTGACCACATCTCCCTGTTCCTACTCCCAGCCTACAGACGACTTCTCAAACGGACCAAGGCTCCAGTTATAACTGTAAAAACATGGACCAAAGAGGCAGAATCAATGCTTCAGGACTGTTTTGAGTGCACAGACTGGAGTGTGTTCAAAGATGCAGCCTCCCATGGATCCCACACCGATATTGACATATATGCATCAGCAGTCACTAGCTGTGCTGATAATGTGGTGAGCGTTAAAAAGATACGCAAACTCCCGAATCAAAAACCTTGGATGAACACTGAGATCCGCTCCCTGCTCAAAGCCCGTGATGCAGCCTTCAAATCTGGTAATGAGGAAGAACTGAGAGGGGCTAGGAAAAAATTAAGAGCTGGCATAAAATCTGCCAAGAAACAGTACAAATCCCAGATAGAACACCACTACAACACCAACGCTAACCCACGGCGCATGTGGCAAGACATAAATACAATCACAAGCTACAAGAGCAAAACAAGCTCTGTAAGTGCTACTGACCCCTCTCTTCCAAACAAGCTTAACACCTTCTACACACGCTTCGAAGCTCAAAACCCTGAACCAGCCACCTGGACCACTGACTCCCCTGCCACCCCACCCCCCACATTATCCAAGCTAGATGTGTGGAAATCACTAAGTAGAGTGAACACACATTAAGCTGCTGGACCTGATGGTAACCCTGGCCTGGTACTCAGAACATGTGCCTGGCAGATAGCTGATGTCTGTACCGACATCTTCAACATGTCCTTGGCCCAGGCCACTGTACCTAGCGGCTTCAAGATGACCACCATCGTGCCAGTACCGAAAAAATCAGCCCCCACATGCCTGGACTACTGCCCTATTGCACTCACCCCCATCATAATGAAGTGCTTTGAAAAACTACTTATTCCACACATTAAAGCCAGCATTCCAAAAACACTGGATCCTATCCAGTTAGCCTATCGCACAAACTGCTCCACAGAGGATGCAATCTCTATAGCTTTACACACCACACTAACCGACCTGGATAAAAGGAACACCTATACAAGAATGCTGTTCATTGACTTTAGCTCAGCATTTAACACCATCATACCCATAAAACTTTCTACAAAACTCAGGGCTCTAGGTTTAGATACAACCCTCTGCAGCTGGATCCTAGACTTCCTCACCAGCAGACCCCAGACTGTCAGGATTGGCAACCTCACCTCCAACACACTCACCCTTAACCCCTCAAGGCTGTGTGCTTAGCCCACTGCTTTACTCCCTGTTCACCCACGACTGTACTGCCAAGTTCAGCACAAACACCATCATCAAGTATGCTGATGATACCACAGTCGTGGGCCTGATCACTGACAATGATGAGACTGCCTACAGAGAGGAGATAAAACAACTTGCATACTGGTGCCGAACCAACAACCTATGTCTCAACATCAGCAAAACCAAAGAGCTGATTGTTGACTTCAGAAGACAAGGAAAAGTTCACTCCCCCATCTACATAGAAGGGTCTGCGGTGGAGATGGTGAATAACTTCAAATTCCTAGGTGTTCACATCTCTAACGACCTTACATGGACACTGAACACCTCCAGTCTCATCAAGAAGGCACAACAGCGGCTGTACTTCCTGAGAAGGCTAAAGAAAATACACCTACATCCACAGATCCTCACCAACTTCTACAGATGTATGGTGGAGAGCATACTGACCAGCTGCATCACAGTCTGGTACAGCAACTGCACCGCATCCGACTGTAAGGCACTACAGCGGGTGGTCAAAACTGCCCAACACATCATCGGCAGTGCCTTACCATCCATCCAGGAAATATACAACACCAGGAGTCTGAAAAAAGCCACCAAAATTATGTCTGACCCCACTCACCCCAGTCATAACTTGTTTGTTCTACACACACATGTAAGCCAAAATTGTACTGTCCCCTCAATAGCCCAGTAAAACTGTACCGGTCATAATAATATGTAATATTTATTAATTAACCATACTATTTTTAACCATAATATTTTTGCACTGTTCCAATAATTACCTTGCACTGTTTTTGTCCTGTTATATTTTCTTTGTTTGCAGAATTTTGCACAGTTTTGATTACTTGATTACATGTTATTTATGTTATGTTATTACATGTTACTGTTATTGCTATTGTGTTACTGTCTATTGTCTTATCTTCTGTCCTATTTATATACTGCACCTGAGTGACTAATGAGAAACACTTTTCATTATACTATGCACCTGTGTAAGTTTTATGACAATAAAGTTGAACTGAATTGTCCCCTCTGCTCCTGAACTGTTGATTGTCATTTACCCAGTTCTTCTTTGATTACTAAATTGTGTATACCCGAAAACCAAGGTACAGTGCATTGCAAAATATTTTTTAAAAAATAATATATTTAATGGGCAGCACAGTGGCACTGGGATTGGTATTGCTGCTTTGAAAGGGGCTGCTAGGAATCTGGGTTCAATTCCATTATTGAAGTTTGCAAGGTTAAAACATTATAACTTTTTACGAAGTATTTAAGATTAATATAGTCAGAAGGAGCACTAAAAAACTTTTCCAAAATAAGCACAGTATGTAACTGAATGAAAGGCTTTGATGCTTAAAATGCTTAGGAAAAAAGTGGAATACTGGTATGTATTTTTTTATTTAAACTATCAATACCAGCCATATACAGTTTACATAATATGTTTATGTTCCTAAATTAATATTGTTTATGAGTAATCTCTGGGAAACCATAATAGGCATGGCAAATCGGAGATTCTCAAAACTTACTTTGTATTTGGAAACAAGTACTCGGATCAAAGAAATGCTTCGAACAAAGAGGCACTCTTTTCCTCTAGTTTAACAGTCTGTGCAGCAACAAAACAATCTGTCTAAAGAAAAGAGTGTGATGTTACTTTTGTCAAAACAGTTAAACTGATGCAGACGGTTACAAAGAAAGTGGACCACGGTAATACTTTGATCTTATAGCCTCTCCAAGGTCATTCATTATTAATACTATTAGTAATATCTTCCATAAAGATTTTGATGCATAAAATATTAATGATGAAGGTGGAAGGTTGTGTACTTTTGTCCAACTGAGCAATCTTGCTTTTATAAAATATACCGACTTTTTATTGTTTAATAATTAACATGCTGTAATATACAGTTTAAAATTATTAAAAGTCTAAAGAGTATACAACTTAAATTCTTAATTGGAAAAAGATTGTCTATCAGCAGTGACTGGGATTCAAAACCCATTTGTATGTTTCCTCCAGGTTTTCCATTTTCTTTCCACAGTCCACAGACATAGTTGGTTAACTGTCTTCTAGGAAATTCAGCTCTATATGTCAGTTGTGCACATCTATGTTTATGTCTGTGTGTTTGCCCTGCAATGCACTAATATTCCATCCAGGGCATACCCTATCCTGCGCCTGTTGCTTGCCTGGCTCCATCGCAAACCTGAACCCGGATAAAGTGGTTACTGTAACAGGAGCTGGTCCTGACTCCCGTGTAGTGAATATTTAGGACCCTGTGAAGACAGTATAATCCGAAAGAGACTGAAGAAGGACAATAGGGAAAACACTGAGAGGGATGGCTGGGAGGACTGACAGGGGGTGGTGTTGACGGTGATCCAGGTGTCAAGGGGAGCACAGGCAAATGAGTCCAGTGGCAGTCCAAAAGGGAAAAACAGGGCTCAGTCCAAAGTCCAGGTAGCCAGGAGATCAATCCAAGACAGACAATTAAAAACAGGAACTGGGTTGGAACCGGAACACGAACTATAACAGGGAAGTTAAAAACACAATGACGAGGCCAGGTGCTCTGAGCCCCGGACCCAGATGGTCAGGACACCGTGATGAAACCTATGCTGTAGGCAGGCTTCCGGGTGTGCATCTTCCAATGCTGAGTCCAGAGCTTAGGAGGGAAATAACTTATATAGTGATGGGTTAAATAGGAGACAGGTGCACGTAATAATGAAACTAATAATAAAAGGTCAGAGCGCCCTCTAGAGGAAGGATGACGACCATGACAGTTAGAAAATGGATGGATGAATACATTTAAACATGAATTCTCAATATATGTATGGGTGAAATAAATTAAAAGAAAGTAAAACTGCAAATAAATATTGATTACATAAGTATTCACCCACTTTGCTATGACACATCTAATTATTTCAGGTGAAAAAAATATTTGAATAATCACATGTGTAGCGGCGAGGCTTATTAATAAGAAAGAATTAAGTGTTCTGAGCTTTCCCAAATGAGGCCATCTCTGTTCATCTCTGTGGTGCAGCCACAGAGAAACTATTCATGCAGGCTGATTTGAGGTTTCCTTTGAAAAGGGACAGCTCCCAAAGGGGGATGCACTTAGCTAAGCCTGGCTATCATGATCAATGGTCATCCATTGGCGCCTATCTGTCTAGGGAGTGCCAGATGGACATCTGGACTGCATTCCTAGGTGTCAGGAGTAAATGACTCATATCTCACCTTGATCAACCAATCAGGGACTGGTAGGGCCGAGTAACCCACGTGGGACTCTGATGCCCATGGAACTTTCAGCCAATCAACCAGCTGAAGTTCCTCCAGGTAAAAACAGGCAACACAGAGGGCCTGGGAGATTCTGGGAGATTCAGTAAGATTCTGGAGAGAATTCTGTGGACTTTTCTAAAGGGAATTCAAAGGAGAATTCCAGGTCAGGACGGCCCAGGAGCAGAAGGCTCCCAAGGGCAGGACATTCTCGCAGCGCGCCTCCTGACCATCCTGAGACTCAGCCCGGACAACCACGGAACGGCCAGTGTGTCCGAGTGCCAGAACTTTCCTTTGTTCTAAGAGTCTAGAGCGGAGGTTGCCAGAGAGTAACCAGAGGATCCACCCGAGGTTAGCATCAGCAGCAAGCCTCATGAACAGGTCGGAACTGTGGACAGCTGAATCACTATTCAGAACTAGCTCTTCATCAGGAACGAACCGGTCCTCTTCCTGACTTGCTGGGACCCACAGTCATCTTTTCTCCTGTGCACAAACTTTGCTAGTTAAAGCCAACACTAACTAGCCGGTCAGTGAGCATCTGCAGCGCACCGTCGCAAGCCGCACAGCACAGCCTGGCACCTAGCCAGAGAGCGCGGATTTGACAGCAACAAGCCTGCAACTGTTTCTTTGTGCCCGCAGGAGATCTGAATCCCCAGAGATTGGATGAGTATTCAACTTCAATGCATTACAGCTCGAGAATTCAATTGTTATCCCAACCAGTTGATATCAATTTAATTCCTAAGAGTTATGTACTTGTTTTGAGTATCTAATGTAGAAGTTATAACCAAGTTCATTTATGAAACGGTCTTAATGAATGATATACTGAACGTATGTCCTCTTGATATATGTAACTCTTTGTAACTGACTGAATATATACCTTTTGTATTCTGATAACCCTCTCGATAAGATCTGTTAGGTTTATATGCATATTCTATGTATTAATAAATGTATCCTCGTGTATTAGTACCTGTGTGTGTGCGTTGTTTGAGTTATATCGCATGGTTAGATTCTAAAGCCATCAAAAGAATCAATTTTGTGATTTACTGCTACAATTAATAATTGTCCCAGTAAATGCCCAAACCCTACAGAACTGGTGCCTTCAGAGAGCACACTACACATGCCAGTGTGTAATAATTTTCACATAATTTCAGAATACATACCCCTGTCACTGTAAGGTTCCTTGGTTAGTGAATATCAAGAAAAGATTAAAGCATGAAAACCAATGAGCTTTTCAAGATAAATTATGGATAACATTTTAAAAATGGCATAAATCTTGAGAAGGGTATAAAGATGCCAATCAATGACACTGTCTGATGATTTGAGTACTGTAAAGTTGATCATTAAGAAGTTGAAGATGTACTGTACCTTCAGAAATAGCCTGTTGGGATGCGTAGCCGATGGCGAGTTGGATTTTAGGACCCTGTGCGGTAGTCTTCAGGTGCGAGTGAATGAATAAAAGGGTAGTGCTCACGCAGGACAAAGAAAAAACAAACGAGTCTGATATTCGTGACCCGAAATCGTTGTAAGGTTAATTTCCTAGTCCGTTACTGATAGTGTACAAGGATAAGTCTGTAGAAGGTCCAGGAACTCGGGAAACCCAATACTGAGCACTGGGAAACTAAATAACAGTGCTTAAGTAGTCTGGCTCTGGAAGGTGTGGTAGAGAGTGGGAATGGTGTTTGATTAAGTAGTTGCGCCTTCTTGAATTGACCCGGGTGGAGGAATGTATCTGATTGTGGAGTCTTGATCTTGTGACAAACTAGATCAGACAAATCCTCGAAACAGAGCAGCCAGCCAAGGAGGAAACTGATTAGGAATAGCATTATGAGGCCAACAGCGACTTTGAGCAGGCTGAGATGTCCATGTACAGTGGCAAATCCTTTTCCAGTCCTACATGGAGTTTGCAACAAAGCATTTAAGTCAAAATGCAAATGTGGGAAAAGCTTTGGTGGTAGGTCAGAACAAAAATACAATTTTTTTGCACTAAATGCAAAATGCTACTCATGTCATGCACTCAAAAGCATTGTGGTAGATGCATTACATTATAAGTGTTGTTCTCATCAACAGTCTAAAGAGACTAAAATGAACATGAAAATTAGATTTGTACTAATTTAAAGACTGAAAACTAGCCATTTCATTTCTGACTATATTCTTCCATTAACATTGGCAGTTCCTGCTATTGTTTAAAATTGTAAAGCAATAAAATTTATGTATATGTACTAAATCATAAAAGAGAAAGAAGAGTAAATGCTGTTGTTCTGTGGTTGCTGTTCTAAGATTATTCTTAAGTATAAGCTACAGTATTTGTTATCAACCGTTGTCTTGTTAGTTTTCTAAGGACATAATAATGAAGTAGATTCCATCGTCCTTAGTACGATTAATGATATCTTCTAGAAAATAGACACCATGGAAAAAAGAGGTTTAGCAAGCTGCTACCCAATTCAGGAAAACCTATTGATCTATTTACTGTAACACAATGGAGATTGTGAGGGATTTCTCTTCAGTGTGACATTGAACGCCTGATGAATGATTTACATTACAATCAAGTACTTACTTACACATTGTGAAACAGATACACTAACGTCGTATAGAACAGGTTTGGAACTTATCAAAAACTATCCTTAAACCACATTATGTACTGTAATTTGGCATTGAACCCTCTGGGTCTTGAACCTTAAGCAGAGCTTTAGATGTTTTCAAATAATTTGTCACTGCTTGGTGACAGTACCTTTTGAAAATGTCTAAATCGGCGCATTGAAACTACACAGTCATAGTAGCTCTAGACAGCTTTTTCACACTTGCTAGAACTCATTAGTGAGGGACAGCTAACTTTGTCTGGAGAAAGAAGTAATTTTGAAGAACTTCTGATCTGTGTTTGATACAGTATTTCTTTCAAAGGAAGTAGGTTGCTATGAATCATGGCTATACAGTTAATAGAAATGAGCTTTAATGCTTAATGTGTCTCACTGCAAGAAATAAACTTTAAGACAGTTCTGCCACATAGAAGAGAAAAATGCTCAAAGAACTGCTTAGAGCTTATTTATATTCACATCCATGTTATATAACATTTTTATTAGTTTGTCAACAAGTTCAAATTCACACAATGCACATTGAATTTTCTGAAATGCATTTTGTAAAGCATTATTAAATATTAACAGGATGATCTGCACAAATAATTTTTGAGAAGTGTTCTTGTAATACAGTTCATAAGAATCAGCAAAATTCTGATTTTAATTTATTGGAATAGATTGGGTACTTTTCCTCACCGGTACAACAGAAGTGCCTTACATGAAATCGGAACCCAGACCCTTTCATTTACAAGTCTAGAATCCTAACCTCTTCTCCACTTTGGACAATAGACCTTAATTATTTTATTTACTTAAAATATGAGTGGTTTGAGTAAAGGGAAAAGTGACTTAGCTAATATTTAAAAATGAATACCTTACAGAGTACAGCAAACATGAATGTAAAATACAAAATATTATAAAAAGTTAAGTGATTAACTCATAATCAAATTTAATAATCAAAAACATAATGAACTATTGTCCTGAATTGCACTGTTTTGATAAAATATATACAGTAGGGTCTCGACATCTGCAAATTTAACATTTGCAGATTCACTTATTAGCTTTCAGTCTGGCCAATAGGGTCTTGCATGGAAGAAGAGCAGAGCAGGATGAAACTGAGCTGAAAGTTGTTAACCACAACTTTTAAATTAGCAGCATAACTGACTAGGATAATTGCACAACTCATTTTAATATTGAAACAAACATTTTCGGTTCTGTGTCTGCAGCATTGCAAATGACAGACTGGAAATGACTTTACAGGCTCTCTGACATATTTATTGCCCTTTTCATTACAGTGGGACATGATAATGACAGAGGTAGAGAGAGCAAGTACAGACTGGACCGTAGGCTGCGATTTGTGTTATTTTAGGCCATTACTATAAATTTGTAGTTACTATTGTTTCAGTTAGTTGTTACTTGGTACTTTATCAAATAAGGTGATGTTACAGTACTTACAGTATGTCATACATACTATATAATGTAGTACATTATACTGTATGCGACAGTATAGGGGTGGACTTTCTTATATGTGAATTGAACTATTTTCAATAATACTCTGCACCATACCCTTGCAAATACCGAGATCCTACTGTAATACACAGCTGATATACTGTACTGTACATCTCCAATCGCATGTAAATTTTTAGTGGTTTAATTTTACTCCTGAAAAAACATACGACTTTTGAAGACTATATATTGAATTTGAAACCTGTCTCATTAAACTGTTGTTAGAGTTGACATTTTAAATTGAGTCATATACAGTATATGAATGCTAACGGTGAGATATTGTTGCACAGGTGACTGACTTTATAAAGCTACCACACTTGCATGGTGAGTCATCATCAGTTCCCTCGTTTAGATGACCTTTCTGGTCTCTTGTAGGATTGAGTTTAATTGTACCTTATAAATTAGATGCTTGTAAACAAGCTCACATTTTCTTTATTTTTAAAATAATAAATATACAATTTGCTCTTTTTTTAGTGAATTTTGATTCTCTGTCTTTTGTTAAAAAATACTTCTCTGTCTTTTGAGTAAGATCAAGTCTAGTACTTACTATTTACAGACACATCAAAGATTCCTTCCAAGGAGCATAAACTGTGTCAAATCTCTCCAGGGTTATAATTAATATTACTTACAAAGACAAGTAAGTTATTTCAGTTGCAATTACCAACCATGTTAAGAGAAGAATCAATTACTTGTCAATGAGAGTGACTGTAATTAAAATAGCTTTTTATGTAATGACATAGCAAAATACCACAGCTTTAATGATTTTCACAGAACCTAGCCTACAAATTAAAATGACACTGTCTTTGTTTAAAAAAAACTTTGAAGAACCTACTTCATCATTCAAAAAGTCTTTCATTTTATGCTGAAATCCAAGACAATCCAGTTTTCTGTGATCAAAGGTTTTTTGGACTCAATTGAAATTACTGACAAAAATGTTTGATAAATTCATAATCCTCTAAAAACAAAGCATGTATAACTGTTACAAACTGAGGACTTGGAAATTTGAATTGAATAGTATGATTCCTTTTATGATATGGAATGTTATATTTTTCAATCTGGCTGGTAAAACTCACTATAAATGTTTTCTTCATTTTCAGTTAATATTGAATATAATGACTTCAAAGTAATACACTGCATTTGCACTTGTTTTCAATTTTCTTCTACTCTTGTTGATAACAGTCAAAATTACATGCATGCCTAAATACCAGCACTAAAAAATGTGCATTTTAAAGTAATTACAAAATGTGTGTATAGTTTAATCTAATTTTGTTTGCAGGATACTTATAGTTTGTTTAAGCATTATTGTACTTTAATTTATTTTTACCTTATATAAACTGTAAAAATGTTTATTGTTCTCATTTTAAAGTATTTTTTTATTTCAATGTAGATTATCTACATTTTAGTAAGTATCCCTCTAGTCACTGGTTAACCTCTATAGTTCAGGATCGATATCTTCCATGACCATGAATGTAACTGAAATTTGCAGAATGTCGTGTAGATGGAAGATATAGCTAAACAATGTCTTCTATTGAAGAGAAACAGTTGCAAATTCCACACATTTGGTTTAAATGTACTTCCACATAGTTTCCACCTGTGTCCTCTTGTCCGTGTTTCACTGTTCATTTTGAAGAAGTCCACTGTATTGATCTTGTCAATGCCTTCCAGGATTTTGAATACTTTTATCAGGTCCCTTTGCAGTTCAATTCTGTCACGACCACCAGCCAGCAGAGATCAACGCGTAAGCGAGCTAATCAGCACCAGCAGCGGGTTACTATTAATAAGCGCCGCCACACGAGTTAACACACCTGCAATTGCTCTGCCGTGCGGCACGCAGGGTTATTTATACTATTCTAACCTACTTCTCGTTGCTCTGTATTGAGTTCACTTCTTGTTGCTCTGCCTAGCGTTTCTTACCCTTTTTCCTTCCTGGAAATCTGTCTACACTTTTTGCCTTCGGACTTCAGATCTCGTCTCGCCCCTTGGATCGTTTGCTATCTGTGTCTATTTCAGATTTGACCCTGCCGCTCTCATTTCGACCACGATTCTGTCTCACATTTTGGATTGTTCGCCACCAGTGCCTTTACCGGATCTTGACCTACCTTACGCCTTCGGACTATGACTCAGCTCCTGTTTTTTTTCTGTTCGCTTACTTACCTCCCAACGACTCCTGCATCTGCATCGGATCCTTTTCACCTCTTCAGAGCAGAGTGACAGAATACCGATCCCGATTATGGATCCCGCAGACGCACAGACCCTTCGATCCCTTCTCCCACAGCATTCCCAAACTATCACCCAGCTTCAATCTTCACTCCAACTGCTCGCTAACCAGGTCGCCTGACTTTTTTCTTCCCCTGTTTTGGCGGCCCCCGCACCAATTCCTGTAACGCCTTTTGTACAAACACCTGCTCCAACTCCCTCAACCTTACCATTAGTCCTCCCGGAGAAGTATGATGGTAATCCTGCAGGCTGCAGGGGCTTTATTGCTCAATGCTCCCTGGCTTTTCAGCTGCAGCCTGAGTGTCTTTCTACTTCTCGGGAGCAGATCGGATTTGCCCTTTCCTTGCTCACAGGCAAAGCATTGGATAGGGCAGCAGTATTGCTTGCTAGAGGAGATCAGCTGTTCTCTGACTTTCAACTTTTTGCTGACCGTCTCCAGGCGTGTTTTTCTCAAAGCAACCCGGATTTGACTTGCCTTCGGCTTTCCTCTCTTCGCCAGGGCGACAGACCACTGCAAGACTATGTGGCTGAATTCCAAGCCCTCGCCACGGAGTCTGCCTGGAACTCTGAAGCTTTGGTTTGCCTATTCTCTAAGGGTCTCTTGAAGGAGCTAATGGACCACCTGGTGCTCAGGCCTCTACCCACCTGGTCTCTAGAGGCGGCTATCGCTCAGGTGGTTGAATTGGACACCCACATTCGGCTTCAGGGAGCGGAGAGACACCCAGGAAGCAGACCTGTGTGCCCCATGGGTCCTTCCTTCTTGGCGCCCACACTGCCACATGCACCCCTGTCCTTGGAGGAAAAGGAAAGGCGCCGTCAGGAGGGGCTGTGTCTGTACTGCTCTGTGTCGGGTCATCTGCTCGCTACTTGTCCTTCGAGACCCCCACATCCACCTCGAGCTCCCCCACTGCCTACTGTTAGAGTCAGTAGTGTTGTTTTTTCACAATCCTCTTCTGGGCATTTATTCCCAGCTGAGATTTCTTGGATGGACACGCACCTTCCCCTTTCAGTTTTGGTGGATTCAGGGGCAGCTGGGAACTTTGTGCCTCTTTTGCTAAGAAGTGGGATATTCCTCTTGCTCCACTTTCACCCCCTGTCTGCATTCAAACTTTGGATGGGTCACCGATCGCTCCTGGACGCATTACCTGGCAGACCGTTCCCCTATCCCTTACTGTTGGTGCCACTCAAGTGAGGACATTTCACTCCTTCTCCTGGATTCCCCTGCTTACCCTGTGATTCTGGGTCTTCCCTGGCTCAAGAAGCATGATCCCCACATCTCCTGGGCCAAGAATGAGATCATCGCCTGGAGCCATGCCTGTCGTGACAACTGTTGTCGTCCTCCACTCAAGGTTGCTGCTGCAGTAAACCCCTTGGAAGAGCACTCTATTATCCCCCCCCAATATGCACATCTGAAACAAGCCTTTGACAAACAGAAAGCTCTATCGCTCCCCCCTCACCGCACCTGCGACTGTGCAATAGATTTGCTTCCAGGAACACTCCCACCCAAAGGACGGATCTACCCTCTCACTCAGGCAGAGAATGAAGCCATGCAAGATTATATCAAGGAGGCCCTGAATTCCAGTTTTATTCGTCCGTCCTCGTCCCCAGCCTGTGCTGGGTTTTTCTTCATAGGGAAGAAGGACAGCTCCTTGAGGCCCTGTATTAACTACAGAGGGCTGAACTCCATTACAGTCAAACATCCCTACCCCTTGCCTTTAATCCCAGCCGCTCTGGAGTCCGTATGTGGAGCGTCCATCTTCTCAAAACTAGATCTACGGGGGGCTTATAATTTAATCAGGATCCGTGAAGGGGATGAGTGGAAGACGGCCTTTATGACCACGCACGGCCACTATGAATATCAGGTTATGCCTTTTGGACTAGCTAATGCCCCGGTTGTCTTCCAATCCTTTATGAATGACATCTTTAGGGACATTATTGGAAAAATTTTTTTTTGTATACTTGGACGACATCCTCATTTTTTCTGCCGACCCTCAGGAACATGTCCATCACGTCCAGGAGGTCTTGTCCAGACTCATCGACAACCAGCTCTACGCCAAGCTCGAGAAATGCATTTTTCATGATTCTAAGATTCACTTTCTGGGCTACATTATTTCTCCCCTTGGAGTCAAGATGGACTCAGCTAAGGTCGCGACTATCAATGATTGGCCTGTGCCTTGCAATTTAAAGCAAATACAACGCTTTTTAGGTTTTGCCAACTTCTACAGGCGATTCATCCGGAACTTTAGCTCCGTTGTGGCGCCCATCACGGCTCTGACCCGCAACCGACCTAGCCGGGGTTAATGGAATCCGGAGGCTAAACAGGCATTCCTGCGCTTGAAACAACTCTTCAGCTCTGCTCCTCTCCTACGGCATCCAGATCCCTCCCGGCCTTTCATTGTTGAAGTTGACGCCTCTGCCCATGGGGTTGGTGCAGTCCTCTCCCAGTGCCTCGAAGAGGATCGGTTTCCTCATTCATGTGCCTTCTTTTCCAAGAAGCTCTCTCCCACCGAGGTTAACTACGATGTGGGTAATCGTGAACTCCTAGCTATCAAGCTGGCCCTCGAGGAATGGAGACACTGTCATTATAACGGACCATAAGAACCTGTCCTATATTCAATCTGCCAAGCGCCTCAACTTGCGTCAGGCCCGTTGGTCACTTTTCTTCTCTCATTTCAATTTTGTTATCACCTACACTCCTGGCTCCAAGAATGGGAGGGCTGATGCACTCTCTCGGCTCCTTGACCCCCCAGACCTGGACTACACGCCTGAACCAATCATCTCTTCCAACAGTATTGTGGCAGCGATTCATTGCTCCATTGAAGATCAGGTCAGGCGTGCCCTCAACGGAACTACAGTTCCTCTGTGCTGCCCCCCGGATAAGCTTTTTGTACCGGACAACTTGTGTTCTGCTGTCTTGCAGTGGGGGCATGACTCCCGGTTTGCCGGCCACCCTGGATGCAGACGCACTCTGGACCTCCTCACCATGGACTTTTGGTGGCCTTCCATGCGATCTGATGCAGCAGAGTACGTCCGGGCTTGCCCGGTCTGTGCCAGGAGCAAGACTTCGCGCTCTAGGAAGGCTGGCCTCCTTCACCCCCTTCCGATCCCACACCTCCCTTGGTCCCACATAGCTGTTGACTTCATTACGGACCTTCTTAACATTCAGGGTCATACGGTAATCATGGTGGTCTCTGATCGTTTTTCCAAAGCAGCCCATTTTGTCCCCCTCCCAGCATTGCCCACAGCCCAGGAAATGGCGTCTTTGTTTGTGCAACAGGTCTTTAGGATACATGGTTTGCCCGACGATGTTGTCTCGGACAGGGGACCTCAATTTGTCTCTGCCCTTTGGAAGGCTTTCTGTCAAGCTCTAGGGACCCATGTATCTTTGACTTCTGGTTATCATCCTGAGGCCAATGGTCAGGTGGAAAGGACCAACCAAAGCCTCATGACCTTTTTGAGAGCCTTCACCTCCAGCTCACAGGATGATTGGTCATCACTGCTTCCTTGGGCAGAATATGCCCATAATTCTCTTACCTCCTCCTCCACAGGTCTCTCTCCCTTCCTCTGTTCATTAGGTTATCACCCCACTCTCAACCCTGTCAGGCCTCCGGACACGGCAGTGCCGTCAGTGCAACAATATATTTCCAAGCTGCGAAGGACCTGGAGAATGGCGAGGACAGCTCTCATTAAGTCGACCCAGTGCCACGCCAAATTCGCCAACCAACACCGCAGACCAGCCCCTCGTTTTCGGAGAGGACAGATTGTTTGGCTATCTACATGGAACCTACCTCTACATCAGCCTTCAAAAAAGCATATACAGATGCAGCAATTCAAAATGGGTGAGGTATTTCGCAGCATACCCCGGTGGGCGTGTCGCGGTATCACGCAGTTCACGTGTGTCACGTGGCTAACTATCCGGCGTCGCCTTGTAAAACCGCCAGGGGGAGCTTAACCTCTCATGTACAGCATTGGAGCCTTTAATTTTGAACTGTGTATTACAGCATGTTAATCATCAGTCATTCAAATGTTGGTATATTTTATGAAAGCAAGATTGCTCAGTTGGACAAAAGTACACAACCTACCTTTATCAGAAATATTTATGCATCAAAGCCTTTAATGAAGATATTACTAATAGTATTAATAATGGATGACTTTGGACAAGCTGTATACTCAAAGTATAATTTCTTTAGCACATTTGTACAAGCACTTGGAATCTGTCCAAGCCATACTTTGTCAGGCATTTTGTTTTACTTCAACGGGCATAAAAACTTCCTTGCTTTTAACAGGGCGTTTCATAATTTCTAACTACGAAAATGATTTAAAATGCGACACCTATCATTCAACTAGAGCTTAAAATATCACAAGGATCCTCAAGAGCACAGCAAAGAGTGTATTAAAAGACACTTGTATTTATCAACGCTTTCTTCAGAGGGGTGTCAGCCAGTCAGATTCCAGGAATCGGCACTTTAAAGGAAAAATACACACCGGTATTCCATTTCTCCCTAACGATTTTAAGCATCGAAGTATTTAACTAGCATGTGAAATAGCGTGTGAAAAAGTGGTAGTTTTAAGCTTTTCTGCTAATATAATATGGAATCGCGTATCTAAAGAATTTGTGTGCTGCGACAGGGCTGTGTAGGGCTGTTTCGCCTGCTTGTTCATGCGAGCTGTCTTGTAGCCTACTGGTCTAGGTGCATGACTACCAACTGACAGGTTGTGTGTTCGAATCCAGCTGGTGCTGGACTTTTCATTTTTATTTATTTATTTTTTAATCGCGTAACATAAACATATTACCGTATGCAAACTGTACTGTATACAGTATGTATATGTATATTTAATGTCTTAACTGTGCCCGTTTAAGTATTGAATATTCATATCTAATTTTACCACTGAAGGGAAATCTTAGTAGCTGAGCATAAAAAGAATAGGAGCATACTGCAACGCGTGTGAAGGCCATAAACGATATTAATTTTAGAACATAAACATACAGTATATGGCTGGTCTCGGTACTTTAAAGAAAACATACACGAAACATGGTTTCATTATGACCAGAATCGGTCTTGAGATATTTTTAACTTGATTTACAGTATTTGAGAGGTATGTCTTAACACCGATACTACAGTGCTTAAGTACTGCTCACGTATATGTTTCTAGGTTTATATTATGCATTTCATACGGTCAAATTACTTTTGAGCAACTAATAAGAAGCGCGAAACGGTATGCGTTTTAGTTTCGTTTTGTGCTGGGACCCGTGGATTGATTAGAGATATCAAGTACATACAAGTCATTTTTTAAATGTTGTAGTTCGTCTTGAAAAAATGTTACGAGTACATCATCTATCAACAATTACACAGGTTCTGTTTCCATATTGCGGATTTTGGTTACGTAATATTATTTTCTAGATTTCACGTTGTGAATATATGATTTGGGCAAACAGAGCCGCAAAGAAGTACATTATGGGTTGTTGTTTTTTTTTTTTGCAGTTTTATCTAGAACAAGCGATGCTTAAACCTTTGTCTGATTCTTGTGAAACTATCCACACGACAGTTACAGTACCTAGGAGTTGACTTCAGTGATGTCACTGATGGGATGTTTCTAAAAATCCATCCTCTGTAAAACGTCTTCTCTAGTTGTCCTGCATATGTATTCGCTAATGAAGCTGTGTGTTCTGAGCCTGGATCTCTACATTTCTGTATGAACCAGCTTAGAGGGCTAAAGACAGCTTGTGTTTAAATTGAGTGTAAGGCAATTTATGCTTCTAAAGTCATGGTCAGCATTTATTATTGTACTGTGCTGTAAACTTGTTCTGTGCCAAGTCACATTATTTTATAGCGTTATCAAATCCGGTGGCGCTGTGTATTAGTTTCCTGACTCCCATGTCACATGGTCTGTGATTGAAACCTGTGAAACCGGTTTAATTCGTCACAGCCAGCACTCCGGTTGTAAAGTAGAAGCAGGCGAGATTTCCAGCGAAAGACACCTCCCCCTTCTTCAGGTGTGAGGGTCTTCTGCTCAGAATGAAACGCTAAAATGTAATGTAGGCTCTGAATGGGTTCAATTATGATTTGGGCTTGATTAAGGTCGCTGCCTTTCATCTAAAACCCTACTTGAATCCTTCTAAACTAAAAATCAGTGTTAGTGAGTTCTAAATAAAGAGGTATCCAGGTAACAGTGAAACGGGCGGACAGTCTGGGGAGATCGCCCGTTTTCCATGTAAATAGTTCCCTGGTTCCGCACCCCTTGGTGTTTCTCTCGCTCTCTCTCGGGTCACCTGATCATTAGCTCGAAAGATTTGAGTGCTTTGTGTATATTCTAATGGTAGTGGGGGCAGGGTGTGTGGGAACAGGTTTGGTTGAAATTGCATTGGAGATCTGTTCTTCACACCTGAAAAATTTTTCTGAAAGCATTTTCTTCACAGTTTAACCGATCTTGTTACAGCATGTTACAGTTTACTATTATTAACCATATTAATTTTAAGTGCTTAATGTAAAATCTTGTAAAAATATATTTTCATTGTTCAAATATACATTAAGTTTGACTATCATATAATAAGTTAAATACAAAACTAAAGAAAAAATAGGGTTAAATATAATTCAAAATATTTTGCTAACAATGTTAACTGTTTATGAATAATAAAATGTATTAACTAAGGAGTAGGATGGCACAGTTGTTAGTATGTTTTTTGTTTTGTTTCTTTTTCATAAATACAACAGTAGTACCTGATGTCTCAGTGGCTTTCAAAATTAAATTATGCATGCAAACCTGTGAACTAGAAAGATAACTAAGATATCCATCCATTTATAATGGTGGCAAAGTGGTTAGCATTGCTATCTTGCAGCACTGGGGTCCTAGGTTCAATTCCTGCCATCCTGTGTGTGTGGGGTTTACATGTTCATGTGCTCTCTGGGTTACATGGTTTTTCTCCATATGTGTGATATGACTCTCTCTCGCACTCCAAAACATACTGGTAAGTTAATTGGTTTATGGGAAAACTGGCCCTGGTGTGTGTGTGTTTGTGTCTGTCTGTCCTGTGATGGACTGGCGCTATGTCCAGGGTGTATTCTGCCTTGTGTCCGTTGCTTACTGGGATAGGCTCCAAATCCTCTGTACTGGATAAAGAGATTAGAAATGAAAGTAAAGGCACTGTGTGGATGGAACTATACACAGTGTTAGAAACCCACTATGAAATGGCAGCATCTCACTGAGAATAAAATATTTTATAGTGCTGGCTTAAGGAAACAGCCTTTCCACCTCTCTTGCACATCAGTATCCATACCTAGTTATTTAAACAAATTGCCTCTAATTATAAACATCTTAATATGCTGGCTCTGTGGATCCGCATCAGCTATGTTTGCCCATTCCTTCAATTCATGTGCATCCAACACACAGTTCAATGCCAGCAACTACACATAATCTAAAATACAATCCTTATTTCAGTATCTATGTAAACATATAGTCTGTTAACTTCATCATCTTCATCAAAAGTATGCCTAACCCCATTAGGAAGTGTTCTTGTTATAAGTGTATTCCTCAGCTTTCCGCAAATTATCTTCTTCTTGCCAACATCTCTAGTCTTTTATCCTGCAATAACTCAGCCAACACTTAAATCTCCAAAAGCTGCTTGTGTTAATTTCTTTAAATCACAAATATCATGTGTAAATACTGGCCATGTAATACTCTGCATTGTGGAATAATAGTTTATTTTAAAGGGAACTAAAGAAACTAAGAACTAGAGAAATCAAGAAAGGCTTTTTTTCTAGAATTAATAAATGCACATCCTGTTCACTGGGGAAATTAAATCCACACTGAGCAATCTTCAATATGTTCAGAATATGACAACAAGAATCCTATCAGGGATGCATTGCACCTGTTTTCAAGTCCTTGCACTGGTTACCTATCAGATTTCGAGTCAACTTCAAAATCCTTATCCTCCTTATATACTGTCCTACAACTGTTATTATTGATCACCGAATTATTGTACTTGACATGACTTCATTCAGCCTTTCCTGAACGTCTATGACAGGCAGAGAGAGTGCTGTTTCTGGTGCGAT
This sequence comes from Lepisosteus platostomus, assembly GCF_059453375.1. NCBI lineage: Eukaryota > Metazoa > Chordata > Actinopteri > Semionotiformes > Lepisosteidae > Lepisosteus > Lepisosteus platostomus. Next base: position 23,588,678 of record NC_142618.1, on the reverse strand, counting down.
CTTTTGCAGCTGACATTTCACTGTTTTAAACGAACAAGAAATTAGATTGCTCATAAATCACTTATTCTATATAAACACAGCGTAATTGCCCTCCGAAAATCCTCTTTTTCTTGTTCGTTTTAGAGACCTTGATCGAAACTGATTTTAGATGTCAGAAAGGATTTATTTTCTCTGTATTACCTACATGGCTTTGTCGAGATTTTAACTTTATATCTAACTTTATATCTAGGCTCAGATTTCAACTATAAATCGTACAGTAATTAATAGCAGTAAATACTGATGTTTTGCGCCCTCCTACCACAAAAATATATGTTTAAAAAAATGTCATGTTCCCATAAAAAAGTCATGCCTAGGAGTATAGACCCCCAAAGGAATGCCATAGACTCAAACTGCAAAATAAACACATACAGAAAGAAAGTATTTGTATTGTAATTGCAAATCCTGGTACTGTATGAGTGATTGGTATGACTTTCCTCATTACAAATCTCTTATTAGAATTTAAATTTCTCTGTAACTCCAGGTCAGAACACAGAAAATGTAACTGCCTTAAGGAGTTTACGATTATGAAAAATAGAAGGATAAGCATGATACGTATGTCTTCTGTCATTTTCTAAGTCATGTTACTGAGAATCAAATCTTTTTGAGAATATGAATCCATTTAAGGTTTATACCATTAAAGTAACGGTTTATTCCATGCTGAAAATGTTTGTACCAGACTTTTTTGAGGCCTGTTTAATTGTGTCTGAAGTCTGATGTTGTAAATTTTATTGTTAAAAAGATCCATGAAAACTACTAAAGTTAGCTGGTACTGTTGGTATTGTAAGTGGCAAGTAGAGCTCATATTTTAGATTTTGTGTAGTTGCTAGCGTTGAACTGTGTGTTGGATGCACATGAATTGAAGGAATGGGCAAACATAGCTGATGCGGATCCACAGAGCCAGCATATTAAGATGTTTATAATTAGAGGCAATTTGTTTAAATAACTAGGTATGGATACTGATGTGCAACAGAGGTGGAAAGGCTGTTTCCTTAAGCCAGCACTATAAAATGTTTTATTCTCAGTGAGATGCTGCCATTTCATAGTGGGTTTCTAACACTGTGTATAGTTCCATCCACACAGTGCCTTTACTTCCATCCATTTCTAATCTCTTTATCCAGTACAGAGGATTTGGAGCCTATCCCAGTAAGCGACGGACACAAGGCAGAATACACCCTGGACATAGCGCCAGTCCATCACAGGACAGACAGACACAAACACACACACCAGGGCCAGTTTAAATCTAACCTCAGAACCTTTCTTTTCAGAAGACTTAGTGTCTGTATCTGCTTCATTTTCTAATTTTGGTAGCACCTCTAACTGCTTGTCTTTCTTATATGCATTTACTTTGTAATCTGTGGTCCTTTTATCTGTTTTTACATCTACTGTATTGCTTTGAGATGCCACCTTTAATGGTGATATATCAAATAAAGTTTTTTATTATTGTTATAGGGAAACATGATCAGATTTTCCCTGGTTCAGAAAAAAAGATCTAAAGTATACTAGTTTGTCACTCTTCTCATTCCCTTTGCTAAATGACTTTTCATACTAATCTGATCAATCTAACTGCCAGTTTTCTGTGCTTTCTCTATCCTGCTAGATTTGCAATTATTCTGAAAATTTTCATCTTGAAATAACTCATTTCTAAATACCTTTTTCACTGTTAACATCTTGCAGCAACTCTGCAACAAAATATACACTCTGACAGTTCATCCTGCTACCAACATTAAATAAAACAAATCTTAAGATTTCTATATTTATGTCTTTATTTAGTGGTTTCATTAGTGACAAAGGCTAAACTTTCTTGGAAAAATGTCTTTTATGTGTTGCAGAAAAAACTGACTTGCTTTAACAAAATATGTTTACAAATCCTTTCACCTGGCATTTTCGTAGTTAGAAATTATGGAACGCTCTGTTAAAAGCAAGGGAGTTTTTATGTCCAACATGAATATAATTATATCGTTATTAATTTCTTGAGATACGTGATTCCATATTATATTCCCTTTTAATCAAATTCTAAAAGTATGCTTGTTGACTCCGGTATCGCGTTAGTTAAAGACTTCGATGCTTAAAATGTTTAGGGAGAAATGGAATACTGGTGTGTATGTTTTCTTTAAAGTAACGAGACCAGCCTTATACTGTATGTTTAAGTTCCAAAATTAATATCGTTTATGGACTTCACACGCGTTGCAGTATGCTCCTATTCTTTTTATGCTCAGGCACTAAGTAAAAGGAAATGCTTCATATTGCTTGACTAATTTTAAAAACTAAGTTATAAATGCAGACGCTCCCTCGGTGCGCTACTCTGGTGCGCCGGCTCTTACACAGTGCCTGTCTGCCGTAAGCGTTACAATATACATACCCAACACTGCTTGTACCCATCTGTCATGCAAATAAAACACCTTGAATTGAATTGAATTGAGGGGAGAGGGGGGGAATACTAAAGCCAATACTGGCTCAATGGGCTTTGACGTGCTAATGCATTGGTTTAACAGTCCGGGTGTGGCAGGCTTCCAATGTCAACTCGACTCGATTGGAAGACAATGAACGTATTTTAGCCCAAAATGAATTAATAGCAAACATGGTTTACATAAAATACATTTTTCCAAGAAAGTTTATAATAATACGATCTATAGTTGAAATCTGAGCCTACTTTAAAAATAAAGGAAAAGCATTTTCAGAGAGCAATCACGCTGTGTTTATGTAGAAAAAGCGATTAGGTTTATGAGCAATCTAATTACCTATTGGCTTAAAACGCTATATAAAATAAAGTTTATTTAGAGATGAATGATCAGTGTCGCAGTTTAAATAATGGGAGTCAGGAAACTAACACACAGCACCACCGGATTTAATAACGCAATAAAAACGCTATAAAATAATGTGACTATGCACAGAAAAAGTTTACAGCACAGTACAATAATAAATGCTGACTATGACTTTAGAAGCATAAATTACCTTACACTCAATTTAAACACAAGCTGTCTTTCTGTATGAACCTCTAAGCTGGTTCATACAGAAAATGTAGAAATGCATTAGCCTGATTATGATTAAAAAACACAAAATTAAACACGCGTTTGCGATTTAAATCAGAACACGATTTAAATCAATATAAATGTTTATATTCTAACGCATACTGTCCAGCCTCCATTTCTCTATAAAAATTTATTCTGTTGCACACACACACACAATAGAAGCAGGAACCGCTGCCAGAAGGGAAGAAGGTGACTATTCATTGTTATCAAAAATGACTTAGAATCGATCATGTTGCGATATTTTGAAATATAAAAGTCAATTGATTGTCCATAATTCTAAATTCTAAAAGTATGCTTGTTGACTCCGGTATCACGTTAGTTAAAGACTTCGAAGCTTAAAATGTTTAGGGAGAAATGAAATACTGGTGTGTATTTTTTATTTAAAGTACCGAGACCAGCCATATACTGTATGTTTATGTTCCAAAATTAATATTGTTTATGGCCTTCACACGCATTACAGTATGCTCCTATTCTTTTTATGCTCAGCTACTAAGATTTCCCTTCAGTGGTAAAATTCCATATAAATATTCAATGCTAAAACAGGCACAGTAAAGACATTTACTGTAAATCTTTCTACGACCGACCAACGGACCACGAGTGCTCCTGTCGGTCAACCAATCACGTACCGCGGTATTTTGCGTCATCGCGCGTCACGATGCGAGACGCCGTAGCCATTTACCTCCGGTACGTGTCTGTACCGCGCACTTTGAATGGCTGCATCTGTACGGTCCACAAGATCATCGACTCCAGATGGAACCGCAGTACCTTTCAGTATCTAGTCGACTGGGAGGGTTTTGGCCCTGAAGAGAGATCTTGGGTTCCGGAGAAGGATATTTTGGACCCTACATTAATCAGCGACTTTCACAGGGAGCCGCCCGTGAAGGGGGAGGGGGTACTGTCACGACCACCAGCCAGCAGAGATCAACGCGTAAGCGAGCTAATCAGCACCAGCAGCGGGTTACTATTAACAAGCGCCGCTGCACGAGTTAACACACCTGCAATTGCTCTGCCGTGCGGCAAGCCGGGTTATTTATACTATTCTAACCTACTTCTCGTTGCTCTGTATTGAGTTCACTTCTTGTTGCTCTGCCTAGCGTTTCTTACCCTTTTGCCTTCCTGGAAATCTGTCTACACTTTTTGCCTTCGGATTTCGGATCTCGTCTCGCTCCTTGGATCGTTTGCTATCTGTGTCTATTTCAGATTTGACCTCGCCGCTCTCATTTCGACCACGGTTCTGTCTCACATTTTGGATTGTTCGCCACCAGTGCCTTTACCGGATCTCGACCTACCTTACGCCTTCGGACTATGACTCAGCTCCTGGTTTTGCTCTGTTCGCTTACTTACCTCCCAACGACTCCTGCATCTGCATCGGATCCTTTTCACCTCTTCAGAGCAGCGTGACAAATTCTTTCTGCCTGTCAATGTAAGATGCAGTATTTAGTGAAGGACATACACATACATTTTTTGTAATGTGGTGGTAACATGTAGAAGTGTATACAATATTCTAAATGTAGCCTAACTAGTGCATTTTGCAATTTTAACATACAGATGCAGCCATTCAAAATGCGCGGTAAAAACCCGCGGTACGGTAACCTACCCACAAGCCACCGCGGGGCACCGGAGGGTACCACAGGGCAAGTGATTGGCTGGCCAAAATGACCGACAGGGGCACTCGTGGTGCATAGGTTGGTAGTGCAAAGATTTAATCATTTAATGTCTTTACTGTGCACATTTTAATCCGCTTAGTTTTGAATATTTATATGGATTTTACCACTAAAGGGAAATTTTAGTAGCTGAGCATAAAAAGAAGAGGAGCATAACGCATCTGAAGGTCATAAACGATATTAATTTAAAACATTACTGTATGTATGTAAACTGTACTGTGTATGGCTGGTCTTGGTAGTTTAAAGAAAAAATACACACCAGTCTTCCATTTCTCCCTAAACATTTTAAGCATGAAAGTTTTATGAAACGGTACCCAAATATGCGATTGCTGTATAGAATGAATTTTAATTAAAAAAATATATTTAACACGAACATTAAGCTGTTTACATGTTCCGCCTGAGAACAGTCACCCGTTGCTACCCAACGCAGAATGGTGATTGGCTGACACCATCTGACACCCCTCTGATTGGAGAAAAAAGACGTGCTGGTTTGCTATACCAGGAAGAGGATTTCTTTCAATTCTAAACGTGTATTTTAAAAGTTTAAGAAGTAAAAACCTTACAGCGTACACAGATTTCTAAACTGATCAGGATCGTTATCTTTGTCTTATGCATAATAATGTTCACCGCTCTCTCCAGCAAATTAATAATAAACTTTATTTTATATAGCTTTTTAAACGAATAAGTAATTAGATTGCTCATAAACCTAATCACTTGCTTTTTCTTTTTATTTAGGCTCAGATTTCAACTATAGATCGTATTATTAATAACCATAATAACACCCAACCAACAAAAACAACCATATAAACATAATACCAACCAAAAACATAGATAACAACCACAATACAAAATCAAATAATCAAACCATTTTACACTCGCAAAGTCCTCCAATTATCATAACCCCGCCCCTTATGCAAAACCAAACCTTCCTCCCATCCCAGTTTATCCTGTTTATCATAAACAAAATCCACCTCAATTTTCAACATAAAGCATTACACAAAATCAATACCTCAACACTCCATACTCAACAACGATAATTCACAAACAGCCAGAACATGTAACTACACATTCCCAAACAGACCTAATTTCCATAGCCCCGCCCCTTATGCAAAACCAACATCCCTCCCCTGTTCTCTCTCTCCCCTGGCAGTTGTAATTGTTTTTATTTTCAAATAAATTTTAGCAAAGTCATGTATTTTAAAAATCTTAAGATTTTTCTATTTATGTCTTTATTTAGTGGTTTCATTAGTGACAAAGGCTAAACTTTCTTGGAAAAATGTCTTTTATGTAAACCATATTTGCTATTAATTCATTCAGGGCTAAAATATGTTCATTGTCTTCTAATGAAAGAAGGGTTCCTTTCGCCGTAGTCGGGAGCCTAGCCTTTAACTAGTAAGTACTGTATTTACTGGGTTTTTGAGGGGGGGGTGTCTTTCGCTGGAAATCTCGCCTCCTACTTTGAAAATACCCGTGAAACCGGTTCAATTCGTCACAGCCAGCACTCCTGCAGAGAGTTGGGTTGTACTTGCAGTGTATACAGTACACGCGTTATGCTCTTCGTTAATGTCTGTGAAGTTTTATTTAATCTCTGAGCCATACTGATTCTTCTGGAAGCCAGTTTCCACCAGGGAGTAAAAAAAAAAACACACTATGGTATTCTCTCCAATGCAGTGCAGTTAAAAACATACCTCTGATGCTGCTCCTAAATGAATATCGTTTATGACCATCAGAAGCTTTATGCTCCTTTTCTTTTTTGCAGTGGATTGAACAGGGGAGGCATTTCATGATGTACTTTTCACTGATGAAACAACAGTGGCTCTGGAACAGTTTTCAACCAAGTCGTTTTATAAAAAGGGGAGATATGTACACGTTACTGAAGCTAAAAGTTTAGCCTTTGTCACTAATGTAAACACTAAATAAAGACATATAGAAATCCCATTTTTAGGATCAGAGTCTTACATGTGGTTATTTCGAAAACGTTTGTACGTGCTCCTTCTTACCATGTTACTGTTTACCGTTACTGACCATATTAAGTTTAAGTGCCTGTGGGCACTTTTCCTGTCCGTGGGGGGTGGACCGTCTTTCATTAGAAGGTTAGTCTGTTCTACTCTGAGAATGTAGAGGCGGTGGGAAGTGCCCGCGGTCATTTAATTAGTATTAAAATCTTAGTTATCTTTCTAGTTCACAGGTTTGCATGCATAATTTAATTTTGAAAGCCACTGAGACATCAGGTACTACTGTTGTATTTATGAAAAAGAAACAAAACAAAAAACATACTAACAACTGTGCCATCCTACTCCTTAGTTAATACATTTTATTATTCATAAACAGTTAACATTGTTAGCAAAATATTTTGAATTATATTTAACCCTATTTTTTCTTTAGTTTTGTATTTAACTTATTATATGATAGTCAGACTTAATGTATATTAATGTATATTTGAACAATGAAAATATATTTTTACAAGATTTTACATTAAGCACTTAAAATTAATATGGTTAATAATAGTAAACTGTAACATGCTGTAACAAGATCGGTTAAACTTCGAAGAAAATCCTTTCAGAGAAAATGTTTCAGGTGTGAAGAACAAACCTGTTCCCACACACCCTGCCCCCACTACCATTAGAATATACACAAACATTTTAGCGTTTCATTCTGAGCAGAAGACCCTCACACCTGAAGAGTGCTGGCTGTGACGAATTAAACCGGTTTTACAGGTTTCAATCACAGATTGGGACTCAGTAAAGTAACACACAGCGCCACTGGATTTGATAATACTGTACCTAACCAAAATCCGCAATATGGAAACAGAACCTAATTGTTGATAGATGATGTACTTGTAACATTTTTTCAAGACGAACTACAACATTTAAAAAATGACTTGTATGTACTTGATATCTCTAATCAATCCACGGGTTCCAGCACAAAACGAAACTAAAACGCATACCGTTTAGCGCTTCTTATTAGTTGCTCAAAAGTAATTTGACCGTATGAAATGCATAATATAAACCTAGAAACATATACGTGAGCAGTACTTAAGCACTGTAGTATCGGTGTTAAGACATACCTCTCAAATACTGTAAATCAAGTTAAAAATATCTCAAGACCGATTCTGGTCGTAATGAAACCATGTTTCGTGTATGTTTTCTTTTTCATCTTGAAATAACTCATTTCTAAATACCTTTTTCACTGTTAACATCTTGTAGCAACTTTGCGACAAAATATACACTCTGACAGTTCATCCTGCTACCAACATTAAATAAAACAAATCTTAAGATTTCTATATTTATGTCTTTATTTAGTGGTTTCATTCGAAGCTTACAATGTTTAGGGAGAAATGGAATACTGGTGTGTATTTTTTTCTTTAAAGTACCGAGACCAGCCATATACTGTATGTTTATGTTAAGATTTCCCTTCAGTGGTAAAATTAGATATGAATATTCAATACTTAAACGGGCACAGTTAAGACATTAAATATACATATACATATTGTATACAGTACAGTTTGCATACGGTAATATGTTTATGTTACGCGATTAAAAAATAAATAAATAAAACTGAAAGGTCCAGCACCAGCTGGATTCGAACACACAACCTGCCAGTTGGTAGTCACGCACCTACTGTAGACCAGTAGGCTACAAGACAGCTCGCATAAGCAGGCAGGCGAAACAGCCCTGCCGCAGTACACGGATATAATCATGCCGTTATTAAATTCTTGAGATACGCGATTCCATATTATATTCCCTTTTAATCAAATTCTAAAAGTATGCTTGTTGACTCCGGTATCACGTTAGTTAAAGACTTCAAAGCTTACAATGTTTAGGGAGAAATGGAATACTGGTGTGTATTTTTTTCTTTTCATGATAGGTGTCGCATTTTTAAATCATTTTCGTAGTTAGAAATTATGAAACGCCCTGTTAAAAGCAAGGAAGTTTTTATGCCCGTTGAAGTAAAACAAAATGCCTGACAAAGTATGGCTTGGACAGATTCCAAGTGCTTGTACAAATGTGCTAAAGTAATTATACTTTTAGTATACAGCTTGTCCAAAGTCATCTATTATTAATACTATTAGTAATATCTTCAGTAAAGGCTTTGATGCATAAATATTTCTGATAAAGGTAGGTTGTGTACTTTTGTCCAACTGAGCAATCTTGCTTTCATAAAATATACCAACATTTGAATGACTGATGATTAACATGCTGTAATACACAGTTCAAAATTAAAGGCTCCAATGCTGTACATGAGAGGTTAAGCTCCCCCTGGCGGTTTTACAAGGCGACGCCGGATAGCTAGTCACGTGACACACGTGATACCGCGTGATACCCCGGTGGGCGTGTCGCGGTATGCCGTGAAATACCTCACCCATTTTGAATGGCTGCATCTTAACACCCCCTGATTTAAATTCTATTATATAGCCTTTACTTTCCTCTTTTATTACCTCCCACATTGTTTGGAAAATGCAACAAAAATCTTAACCACAAACTGCATAGCTGTGTTACTTACAGCATGTCTTAGTTATTACTAAACAATCATTTAAAATGCTGAATTGTAGTATGAACGTAGGCATTTTACTTGAAAATAAATACCAGAAATATCAAGCCCTATAAATTGGAATAAATTATAAATTATTGTATCACACTTTTGAGTACACGTTATTTCATTTATCATTAAATCTCTTCTCCAAATATCTTTTGATCTTTTGACTCGTTTTCATGGTTTTAGGTCTCATATAAATGTCTTTCTTGTTCTAGGTATTTTTGACATTTTCTAGCTGCTCCTCTCTATATCATATGAACTTATTCAAGATGCCAGTTTTGTTTTGTTTTGTTTTAAAATGGGCAATTGTTATGGGATTGAAATAAGCAATAGATTGTGTGCTGGTTAACCTTTCAAATAATCAATCTTCTCTTTTAGTCATCTTTTAGTGGCCACTTTTGTTTATATTTATTTCCATTTTTCAACATTATGTAATGTGCTGAAATTGGTGAATTCTGGCTAAAAGTTTTGCTGTGTGAATTACCATAACACAGATATGGATTTTCATTGCAATCCAGTTCCTGTCTTCAGCTGCTAATTACCTATCATCCACTTTTGACTCCATCCCAGGACCGACCGTTTCCGATGCGCATCTCAACTGCCTGCCCTTTTCCTATCTGCTTCCCCTGCACATCTCTTTCTCCTGCTGTTCCTCTTTCTGCTTTCCATTATTCCATTATTATCATCCACTTACCTAATAAGCTCTGTGATCTTCACAGCTGATTGGACTCTGAGAACAATTAATTTGCCATGGCCTTTTTTCCATCTATGGGCCCGGTGTAACATGGCTGACTTAAAATACAGCACACATTCTTACGTTTCTAATGTATGTAGTGTTCAGGTGATCTGTTAACTTATCTGTGACACAAGTAATAAGCAATATCCAAGATTTTAAAACAGGAAAAAAAAATGCATAGTGAAAGAAACATTGAAATACATAACCTTGCACAACCACTCAGTAAAACCAATATCCTGCTACTCAGAATTTAGTGACAAATTTGACTTTCATGAATAAATTATTTCCTCATCAATACAAATCTATCCCAAAATCTATTAAAATAAGTATTTATATTGAAAAAAGTGTGGCATTTTCATGTTTTATAAGAAAATATGATTACAGTATACTTGAATGTTGGTGCATATTGTATGTTCAGATGATTCATTCTTGTCTGCCTGCTTTTTACGGGAATTGTAAGCTGCTACCTCTATATTGTCTCTCCATTTTTTCTGCTCCCACTTTTCTCTACAAAACACCTGCATTTAATGCATTTTCTAAACTCATCTTGGAATAGTTTGGTTCGGGTCTATTTGAACTTTCATTGAGAAGTAAAGAACATCAATTCTGAGGGTTTTTTTCTGTAAATCCCTTGACACAAGTCAGATGTAGATACAAGCACACTTTGTTAATTACTGTTGTGTACTGCTAATATTCATATTGCTATCTCTAGGGACAGATCGGTTCTTTACTATGTTCTCCTTCATATGTGAATTTGACCCACTCATTTTAAGTCTTACATGAGAACTAATTAATGGGGTTTAAAGACTGAGAAAATTACAAGTTCCAAAAATGAGAAACTAAAAACTACATTGGGACATTGACATTGGGACATTGGGACTTATGAGTGAGTTAGACAAAAATGTGTCTAATGCGTATCACAGATTGTGTCTTATATGGCAGCCAACTATTGTAGTCCTGTAATTCTTGGTTTGAATCAGGCACATGTCATTAGCTGACTTAATAAGGGATTCCCAAAGTAATGGCACATATTTACTGGGATTTGGGTGATTCAAGTCAGGCAGGGTGGTCTTGTTTGTCACATCCGTCTTGTCATTTACTTGTAAGCTTGCAATCTTATCAATGAGAAATGCATCTGTCCATTCTCTGATGACCTAAACCAGGGGTCAGCAAATTTTCATTGTATTCAGCAGAACCTTTGTGCCAACATTTCAAATTGTGATATAATAATATTTGCTTTGGCTTAATTTTTCTTATGCTTGATTGATGGTTTTTGTTTTTAGCTATACTGTATGTTGGTGATTCCAACCTATGGAACATGTGCCATTATTGGCATGTCTTCTCTCATCTGTAACACTACAGTATATGGTGTAAAGACCTCTCTGTGGGTGAATATGTGTAACTATTCATCAGAACACATTTGCACAGCACCATATACAGTAGGTGTAAAGACTCCATAGTCTTTACATGTACTGTACAGTAGGTGTGTTACACCTTGTTAGGTGGATGATATAACAGCTTTTATAGGGACACATTATATTACAGATGCAGCCATTCAAAGTGCGCGGTACAGACACGTACCGGAGGTAATTGGCTACGGCGTCGCGCATCGTGACGCAAGATGACGCGGGGTACCGCGTTACTTGATTGGTTGACCGACAGGGGCACTCGTAATCCGTTGGTCCGTCGTAGAAAGATTTACAGTAAACGTCTTTACTGTGCCCGTTGTAGTATTGAATATTCATATGGAATTTTACCACTGAAGGGAAATCTTAGTAGCTGAACATAAAAAGAATAGGAGCATACTGCAACGCGTGTGAAGGCCATAAACGATATTAATTTTGGAACATAAACATACAGTATATGGCTGGTCTCGGTACTTTAAAGAAAACATACACGAAACATGGTTTCATTATGACCAGAATCGGTCTTGAGATATTTTTAACTTGATTTACAGTATTTGAGAGGTATGTCTTGACACCGATACTACGTAAATACTGCTCACGAATATGTTTCTAGGTTTATATTATGCATTTCATACGGTCAAATTACTTTTGAGCAACTGATAAGAAGCGCGAAACGGTATGCCCAGGGCGTTCTAGTTTTCGTTTTGTTTTAATGCAGTGCAGTGGATTGATTAGAGATATCAAGTACATACAAGTCATTTTTTAAATGTTGTAGTTCGTCTTGTAAAAATGTTACGAGTACATCATCTGTCAACAATTACACAGGTTCTGTTTCCATATTGCGGATTTTGGTAACGTAATATTATTTTTTAATTTCGCGTTGTGAATATATGATTTGGGCAAACAGAGCCACAAAAAAATGTACTTACATTATGGGTTGTTTTTTTTTTTGCAGTTTTATCTAGAACAAGCGATGCTTAAACCTTTGTCTGATTCTTGTGAAACTATCCACACGACAGTTACCTAGGAGTTGACTTCAGTGATGTCACTGATGGGATGTTTCTAAAAATCCATCCTCTGTAAAACGTCTTCTCTAGTTGTCCTGCATATGTATTCGCTAATGAAGCTGTGTGTTCTGAGCCTGGTTCTCTACATTTCTGTATGAACCAGCTTAGAGGGCTAAAGACAGCTTGTGTTTAAATTGAGTGTAAGGTAATTTATGCTTCTAAAGTCATGGTCAGCATTTATTATTGTACTGTGCTGTAAACTTGTTCTGTGCCTAGTTACATTATTTTATAGCTTTATCAAATCTGTACATTGTCTGTCGATAATGTTTCTGTAGTGCTTTTTCAGCCCTCAGCATGTGACCGCGCTGGTGGCGCTGTGTGTTAGTTTCCTGACTCCCATGTCACACGGTCTGTGATTGAATCCCATGGAACTATGACTTTATTTTTTAACAAACATTTCTTTGAAAAAATGAAACGTTTCCCTTGGTCAGAGATTAAATAAAACCTCACTCGCACCAAACAAATGTATATTTCTAAATATCACAACATGATCGAATTTAAGTCTTTTTAATAACAATGAATAGTTACCTATGCGTTACAAAATAAACATTTATATTGATTTGAATCGCGTTTTGATTTAAATAAAGCTGATACAGTTTAGACTTACTGTATTTTAAACTGTATTACAACAGCACATTGGACAATGCAACGTAAATTGCAAAACTGCACTTGGAATCTGTCCAAGCCCTCCTATGAAAATTATTTAAGCTGCGACACTTATCATTCATTTCTAAATAAACTTTATTTTTTATAGCGTTTTAAGCGAATAGGTAATTAGATTGCTCATAAACCTAATCGCTTTTTCTACATAAACACAGCCTGATTGCTCTCTGAAAATGCTTTTCCTTTATATTTAGGCTCAGATTTCAACTATAGATCGTATTATTATAAACTTTCTTGGAAAAATGTATTTTATGTAAACCATGTTTGCTATTAATTCATTTAGGGCTAAAATACGTTCATTGTCTTCCAATCGAGTCGAGTTGACATTGGAAGCTTGCCACTCCCGGACTGTTACACCAACGCATTAGCATGTTAAAGCGATTTCATTGAGGAGCCTAGCTACCAGTTAACACTGTACTTCCTACTTTGAAAATACCTGTGAAACCGGTTTAATTCGTCACAGCCAGCACTCCGGCAGAGAGGGGGTTGTAGTCGTTAATGTCCGATGACATACAAGTGGAAAGATTACAGATTTTAATCGTCTTTTTTCTGAACTTGGGAAAATCTGATCATGTTTCTCTATAACAATAATAAAAAACTTTATTTTACATTATTTTACATATCCCGCTTACACATCGCACGACTTTAATAAATCTATTCTTTATTAATACTAAATAAATAATACTAAAGATACTACAGCAAAGAGGTCACTTGATTTTTGGAATAATTCCAGATACCACAATGATCCACTGGCATCCCTGAAGTCTGTTTAGTCCATAATCTTCCAAATACAATCACTAAACAATTATAAGAATTATACCATCCTATTTCTTTGTGATGTCCTGTGAAAACTAAACCTATTTTTATAAGGCTTTTACTCAAAAGATTTCCAAACACACAAAGCATTTGTGAAGTACTATAGTATTTCTAAAGGTTACTGGTACAACATCAATCATTAAAGCTTAACAATAAAGTTTAGATTGCTGACTATGGACTAACTACATTAACTAACTGCAATGCAACAGTAGACATTTTACAAGTAAGAATATCTGGTTGAATTCTTGCATTTGTAGCCAATTTAATGCGAGAGATTTTAAGTTTTAACAGAAGAAAACTACGAATATGAAAACAGCCATAACAACAAAAACTACTGTGCAAATATCAAAAGGCTACTTCAGTAATGAAATAATGATCACAGTAGAAACCAGACACTGTTTACACCATATTGTTAAGAAAGACTCAAGACAGAAATGTTCATGTACGGCTGGAAAAAACAACTTCTAAAACAACAGTGAAGGCTGCAACATTACGCCCATGCTTTTCCACACTTGTAAGGATAACCTTAAAACTTAGGCTGTTGAGTCCAATCAATTAAAGCTGGAGTTCTGCAGGTTGTACAGGCTTAAAAGGTAGATTGGTAGTTTATCTGCAATATAGTCCAGTACTTTAGGTGTTTCTTGGTTTAATTTCCCTGCTTATTAATGCTTACTTTCCTACATTTCCAATGCAGTTCACTATCATTATACACAAAAGCCAAACCATAAACTTTGAAGCTAGCAGACTTCAAGAAAACACCTGTTGGTGTTAAATGGTGAGGTTTTATTATAATCTAAGGTATGAAAACAAACTAGCTACATTTTTAACACACTTTATAATACACCACTTTTTTGTTGTATCCCAAGTGATTTGAAGCATTTCTGTTTTAATTGAACTTCTAGAGTTATTTCTCCAATGTTTAGGAGGATATCGCCATAATAAGGGCATGCTGGTCATATGCTAAAAGAATAGCTTATAACAGGAAAGGCAAAGTCTGTTTTTTTTTTAAAAGCTCCTTTAAAGCCTGTGCCCCAGAAGGTCCATTTATGTTGAGCTGTGAAAGTGCTTTACAGTAAAAACCTTGTGTAAATGGTTAAAAGCAATGATCCAGGGACCAAAGGTGATTCAGGAGCCTAGAACCAATATTTGTGTGCTCGGTGCAGTCGGATGTTGAAATTTGTTCCCCGTTTTTGAACAAGTCCCACTGTATGCTGTTCCTTTTATTTACAATAAGAATCTAGGAACCTCTAGGAGACATCAACTGCAAAGTGACATGACTGAGAGCCTCTTGAGTCCTGCAGATACAGGGTACCTCATAAGTTTAATGAAATCAAATGTGTACTGTACGTGTAAAACTGAAGCTGACCTAACAACCATCCCCTTTTCTGCAGAGCGTGTTTAATTGTACTGTTTCAGCACATCAGTTGTTTTTCCCCCAACAACTTTCCAGAGGAGCTATAAATATTTTAAATAAATACACACAGTATTGCTCATAAGGTCTGCTATTTGAGGTCCAGGTATTTAGATGCATACATCTTATTTTATCTCAGCTTTTCAGCTGAGATACACAGATCATACAGATGCAGCCATTCAAAGTGCACGGTACAGACACGTACTGCAGGTAATTGGCTGCGGTGTCGCGTATCATGACGCAAGATGATGTTGGGTACCACGGTTCGTGATTGGTTGACCGACAGGGGCACTCGTGGTCCGTTGGTCTGTCGTAGAAAGACTTACTGTAAACGTCTTTACTGTGCCGGTTGTAGATATTGAATTTTACCACTGAAGGGAAATCTTAGTAGCTGAGCATAAAAAGAATAGGAGCATACTGTAACGCGTGTGAAGGCCATAAACGATATTAATTTTGGAACATAAACATACAGTATATAGCTGGTCTTGGTACTTTAAAGAAAAAAATACACACCAGTATTCCATTTCTCCCTAAACATTCTAAGCATCGAAGTCTTTAACTAACGTGATACCGGAGTCAACAAGCATACTTTTAGAATTTGATTAAAAGGGAATATAATATGGAATCGCGTATCTAAAGAATTTAATAACGGTATGATTATATTCGTGTGCTGCGACAGGGCTGTGTAGGGCTGTTTCGCCTGCCTGTTCATGCGAGCTGTCTTGTAGCATACTGGTCTAGGTGCGTGACTAACAACGCACAGGTTGTGTGTTCGAATCCAGCTGGTGCTGGACTTTTCTTTTAACAAACATTTCTTCGAAAAAATAGAATAGCGATATTATGGACAATCAATTGACTTTTATATTTCAAAATATCGCAACATGATCGATTCTAAGTCATTTTTTATAACAATGAATAGTCACCTTCTTCCCTTTAAAAGCTAGCAAGACAGGTTTCGATTCACATTAGCTGGTGAGCCTTGTTAAAAAAACTAATGATAATGTAACATGCCACTGTTTGTTCATGAACAAAGTTATACTGAGATTTCCTTAGATACGCGATTAAAAAATAAATAAATAAAAATTTGAATCTCCTGCGGAACACATTCCATAAGAATCAGCGCTTTTACAGTATATATCGCCTTTAAAGGTGGCTTCTCAAAACGCTTTACAGGATAAAAACAACCAGAACAGCAGCAACAACAATATTGTATTTCATTGCACTTTGAAAACCAAGTAATAACTTAACTATACAGTACGTGCAAACGTTTCGTATGTTGCTGTCGTGAATGCCTGTGTACCCATAAGTATCTTATTTGCCTTGAGTCCTGTCTACAGTATCTCTGTCCCCCTCCCCCCCTCTCTCCC
Organism: Lepisosteus platostomus; assembly: GCF_059453375.1. Classification (NCBI taxonomy): domain Eukaryota; kingdom Metazoa; phylum Chordata; class Actinopteri; order Semionotiformes; family Lepisosteidae; genus Lepisosteus; species Lepisosteus platostomus. The sequence goes on along the minus strand of NC_142618.1, from coordinate 23,571,944 downwards.
TCAATTCAAATCAATTCAAGGTGTTTTATTTGCATGACAGATGGGTACAATTCTTGTTGGGAATGTATACTTTGATATTTACACCCGGCGCGGCACCGAGGGAGCGTCTGCATTTATAACTTAGTTTTTAAAATTAGTCAAGCAATATGAAGCATCTCCTTTTACTTTTAAGTCCCTTAAATACATTGAGCACAGCTTTCTCACCATCCTTACACAAAGCAGAAACTTTCCGATGACTCACAGTACAAGTGGAAAGATTACAGATTTTAATCGTCTTTAATTTTGTCTTTAATTTTGCCTGTGGAGTGTATCTTATTAAGCTCTAAATTGCATTTTGAGCGCGGTTTTTGACTTTTTTTAAATTGCATTTTGGGCGCGGACAGCACATACAAGGGTTAATGAACTGCGCCAATAAATTTTAAATAGTATTCTTTAGGTGTGAGGGTAGGAGTGGACCGCAGCAGGCATAATCAGCAAACCAGGAAAACAAAGAACAGGACAGGTGAGATGTGTATCCAGAAAGCGAGTGATCAGAAAAAGGAAATGGTGTTACGCCCAGGTTTTCGACCCAATTGTTTTAACTTGCTAATGCATCAGACACATTTCCTGGCGTATTGTGTTTTAAATAAAATAGGAGTGTCTTTCCCTGGCATTAGCTCATCGGTATAGTGTAAGTTTTATCTGTACCATACCATACAGTATATAGGTACAGAATTCAAGCTGCACCACTGTATCGCTTTGGTAAGGGGACGGACAATGACCAAAATCACGAAGACTCTCTCGCACCAAATAATGAAGATGAAAAGAAACGGGAAGTCAACACGGGACATTGTACAGCAGTTGGCTTCGATGGACATCTTTGTTTCTGAAAGCACAGTGAGATGGCATTATAAAGGGGAGAGAAGGCAAAGAGAATCTAAACCGAGGACGATTCAAAGGTAAATAAATTTCTAAAAATACCTTTCTTGCATGTAAATACAACTACGCACATTATTTTTAAAACTAACTGCTGATCTCTTTTTTTTCAAGTCCTATTGTGCGAGCTATCGACAAACTGACCGATGAAAATGATGAGCTACCGGCGATGCAAGTCCAAAGACGGCTATGGGCTGACCTCGGTGCGAATATAAGCCCGACATCGATAAGAAGAGTACGCAGGAGGCTTGGATGGAGATACAGAAAAACCAACACATGCCACATGATAAGGCTAAAAAACAAAGAGGAAAGACTCAAGCAAGAGCTCCATTGGATTGAACAGGGGGAGGCATTTCAGGATGTACTTTTTACCGACGAAACAACAGTGGCTCTGGAACAGTTTTCAACAATGGCATTTTGCAAAAAGGGGAGACATGTGGACAAGCCAAAGCCCAAACATCCACTGAAGGTTCACGTCTGGGGGGGTATATCTAGAAGAGGCCCGGGACCACTTCTTATTTTCGAAGGAATTATGGACCGTGTATTCTTCAAGGAAGTCGTGGTCACACAGCATGCTGCCCCATATATCAGGGAGCAGTTTGGATCAAGGCACCGTCTCTTTCAAGACAACGATCCAAAACACACAGCAGCAAGGGCGAGGCTTATAGCAGAAGGAGTGAACTGGGTGAAAACTCCTGCCGAATCCCCAGATCTAAATCCGATAGAAATGGTTTGGTATTCGTTGAAAGACTACATTCGGAAAACCGCTAAGCCCGTCACAAAGCAGGAACTGATCGATGCGATCTATAAATTCTGGGAGGAAGAACTGACCGAACAAAATTGTAACAATTTTATTAACAGGCTGTTTCGTGTTCTTCCTAGGATTGTTGACCGGGGCGGGGGACATTCGGGAATGTAAGTCTGAGAAAGACAGTCTCACGTTTGTGGACAGTCTGTCCACAAACAAAACATGTGAAAAAAAAATGTAAAAAAAAAACAATTACTTTTTGTCAATGAAAACCGGTGTGTGTGTCTCTCTCTGCTGGATGTCCCTCTCACAAACTGCTGAATGAATAAAATAATTTTATTGAAAACGCGTTTGCGATTGTCTGGTATTTACCTTGGTCCCTTTTAACTGTTTTTACGGTCTACAGTATTGCTTTGAGACGCCACTTTTAAAGGTGATATGTGAAATAAAGTTTTTTATTATTGTTATAGAGAAACATGATCAGATTTTCCCTGGTTCAGAAAAAAGATCTAAAGTGCTACACATAACTTTCTCAATTCGATGTATTTAAAGCAGTGAACTACTGTAGGTGTCACATAACATTCAGAAATACAATCACGTATTTGACAAATAAAAACGATTACAATCTAATCCTTCCACGTTCGATCCCAAAATCCCAAGAAATATAAATCTTGACGGGTAGAAAGCTATGCTGAAAGTTTATTAAGATACTTAGAAGACAAAGATACTGTATCAATTTATGTTGCATTAGCCTGATTATGATTAAAAAACACATATAATTAAACACGCGTTTGTGATTTAAATCAGAACACAATTTAAATCGATATAAATGTTTATATTGTAACGCATACTGTCCAGCCTCCATTTCTCTATAAAAATTTACTCTGTTGCACACACACATACAATAGAAGCAGGAAGCAGAAGCAGGGACAGTTGTCAGAGCAGGGAAGCAGGGACCGTTGTTAAATTCTTTAGATACGCGATTCCATATTATATTAGCAGAAAAGCTTAAAACTACCACTTTTTCACACGCTATTTCACATGCTAGTTAAATACTTCGATGCTTAAAATCGTTAGGGAGAAATGGAATACCGGTGTGTATTTTTCCTTTAAAGTGCCGATTCCTGGAATCTGACTGGCTGACACCCCTCTGAAGTGGTTCCATAAAATCTGGTATGCGGAAAAGAAAGCGTTGATAAATACAAGTGTCTTTTAATACACTCTTTGCTGTGCTCTTGAGGATCCTTGTGATATTTTAAGCTCTAGTTGAATGATAAGTGTCGCATTTTAAATCATTTTCGTAGTTAGAAATTATGAAACGCCCTGTTAAAAGCAAGGAAGTTTTTATGCCCGTTGAAGTAAAACAAAATGCCTGACAAAGTATGGCTTGGACAGATTCCAAGTGCTTGTACAAATGTGCTAAAGAAATTATACTTTGAGTATACAGCTTGTCCAAAGTCATCCATTATTAATACTATTAGTAATATCTTCAGTAAAGGCTTTGATGCATAAATGTTTCTGATAAAGGTAGGTTGTGTACTTTTGTCCAACTGAGCAATCTTGCTTTCATAAAATATACCAACATTTTAATGACTGATGATTAACATGCTGTAATACACAGGTCAAAATTAAAGGCTCAAATGCTGTACATGAGAGGTTAAGCTCCCCCTGGCGGTTTTACAAGGCGACGCCGGATAGTTTCCGGCAGAGTGTCAAATGACGCGTGATTAACCACTTGACACCACGTGACACTGCGTGATACCGCGTGATACCGCGACACGCCCACCGGGGTATGCCGCGAAATACCTCACCCATTTTGAATGACTGCATCTGTACATAAACAATGCAGTAAAAAAATGTCTCATCAAGTATAGTTCAGCTTCAATTTTACACGTACAGTACACATTTGATTTCATTAAAATTATGAGGTACCCTGTATCTGCAGGACTCAAGAGGCTCTCAGTCATGTCACTTTGCAGTTGATGTCTCCTAGAGGTTCCTAGATTCTTATTGTAAATAAAAGGAACAGCATACAGTGGGACTTGTTCAAAAACGGGGAACAAATTTCAACATCCGACTGCACCGAGCACACAAATATTGGTTCTAGGCTCCTGAATCACCTTTGGTCCCTGGATCATTGCTTTTAACCATTTACACAAGGTTTTTACTGTAAAGCACTTTCAGAGCTCAACATAAATGGACCTTCTGGGGCACAGGCTTTAAAGGAGCTTTTTAAAAAAAACAGACTTTGCCTTTCCTGTTATAAGCTATTCTTTTAGCATATGACCAGCATGCCCTTATTATGGCGATATCCTCCTAAACATTGGAGAAATAACTCTAGAAGTTCAATTAAAACAGAAATGCTTCAAATCACTTGGGATACAACAAAAAAGTGGTGTATTATAAAGTGTGTTAAAAATGTAGCTAGTTTGTTTTCATACCTTAGATTATAATAAAACCTCACCATTTAACACCAACAGGTGTTTTCTTGAAGTCTGCTAGCTTCAAAGTTTATGGTTTGGCTTTTGTGTATAATGATAGTGAACTGCATTGGAAATGTAGGAAAGTAAGCATTAATAAGCAGGGAAATTAAACCAAGAAAAACCTAAAGTACTGGACTATATTGCAGATAAACTACCAATCTACCTTTTAAGCCTGTACAACCTGCAGAACTCCAGCTTTAATTGATTGGACTCAACAGCCTAAGTTTTAAGGTTATCCTTACAGGTGTGAAAAAGCATGGGCGTAATGTTGCAGCCTTCACTGTTGTTTTAGAAGTTGTTTTTTCCAGCCGTACATGAACATTTCTGTCTTGAGTCTTTCTTAACAATATGGTGTAAACAGTGTCTGGTTTCTACTGTGATCATTATTTCATTACTGAAGTAGCCTTTTGATATTTGCACAGTATTTTTTGTTGTTATGGCTGTTTTCATATTCGTAGTTTTCTTCTGTTAAAACTTAAAATCTCTCACACTAAATTGGCTACAAATGCAAGAATTCAACCAGATATTCTTACTTGTAAAATGTCTACTGTTGCATTGCAGTTAGTTAATGTAGTTAGTCCATAGTCAGCAATCTAAACTTTATTGTTAAGCTTTAATGATTGATGTTGTACCAGTAACCTTTAGAAATACTATAGTAGTTATAGATAGTTTATAATAATACGATCTATAGTTGAAATCTGAGCCTAAATATAAAGGAAAAGCATTTTCAGAGAGCAATCACGCTGTGTTTATGTAGAAAAAGCGATTAGGTTTATGAGCAATCTAATTACCTATTCGCTTAAAACGCTATATAAAATAAAGTTTATTTAGAGATGAATGATAAGTGTCGCAGTTTAAATAATTTTCATAGGAGGGCTTGGACAGATTCCAAGTGCATTTTTGCAATTTACGTTGCATTGTCCAATGTGCTGTTGTAATACAGTTTAGAATACAGTAAGTCTAAACTGTATCAGCTTTATTTATGGGTTGCAATTTAGAAAAAGTCAAAAACCGCACTCAAAATGCAATTTAGAGCTTTCTGGCAAGAGGAGAAACCCAAATTATAACGTAACATGCCACTGTTTGTGCATGAACAAAGTTATACTGCAATTTTCCTTAGATACGCGATTAAAAAAAATAATTTTTTTGAATCCCCGGCGGAACACATTCCATAAGAATCAGCGCTTTTATACAGTATATCGCCTTTAAACACATATATTTAAACACGCGTTTACGATTTAAATCAAAACGCGATTCAAATCAATATAAATGTTTATTTTGTAACGCATAGGTGACTATTCATTGTTATTAAAAAGACTTAAATTCGATCATGTTGTGATATTTAGAAATATACATTTGTTTGGTGCGAGTGAGGTTTTATTTAATCTCTGACCAAGGGAAACGTTTCATTTTTTCAAAGAAATGTTTGTTAAAAAATAAAGTCATAGTTCCATGGGATTCAATCACAGACCGTGTGACATGGGAGTCAGGAAACTAACACACAGCGCCACCAGCGCGGTCACATGCTGAGGGCTGAAAAAGCACTACAGAAACATTATTGACAGACAATGTACAGATTTGATAAAGCTATAAAATAATGTAACTAGGCACAGAACAAGTTTACAGCACAGTACAATAATAAATGCTGACCATGACTTTAGAAGCATAAATTACCTTACACTCAATTTAAACACAAGCTGTCTTTAGCCCTCTAAGCTGGTTCATACAGAAATGTAGAGAACCAGGCTCAGAACACACAGCTTCATTAGCGAATACATATGCAGGACAACTAGAGAAGACGTTTTACAGAGGATGGATTTTTAGAAACATCCCATCAGTGACATCACTGAAGTCAACTCCTAGGTAACTGTCGTGTGGATAGTTTCACAGGAATCAGACAAAGGTTTAAGCATCGCTTGTTCTAGATAAAACTGCAAAAAAAAAACAACAACCCATAATGTAAGTACATTTTTTTGTGGCTCTGTTTGCCCAAATCATATATTCACAACGTGAAATTAGAAAATAATATTACGTAACCAAAATCCACAATATGGAAACAGAACCTGTGTAATTGTTGACAGATGATGTACTCGTAACATTTTTACAAGACGAACTACAACATTTAAAAAATGACTTGTATGTACTTGATATCTCTAATCAATCCACTGCACTGCATTAAAACAAAACGAAAACTAGAACGCCCTGGGCATACCGTTTCGCGCTTCTTATCAGTTGCTCAAAAGTAATTTGACCGTATGAAATGCATAATATAAACCTAGAAACATATACGTGAGCAGTATTTACATAGTATCGGTGTCAAGACATACCTCTCAAATACTGTAAATCAAGTTAAAAATATCTCAAGACCGATTCTGGTCATAATGAAACCATGTTTCGTGTATGTTTTCTTTAAAGTACCGAGACCAGCCATATACTGTATGTTTATGTTCCAAAATTAATATCGTTTATGGCCTTCACACGCGTTGCAGTATGCTCCTATTCTTTTTATGCTCAGGCACTAAGATTTCCCTTCAGTGGTAAAATTCCATATAAGTATTCAATACTTAAATGGGCACAGTTAAGACATTAAATATACATATACATACTGTATACAGTACAGTTTGCATACGGTAATATGTTTATGTTCCTAAATCAATCTCTTTTATGAGCATGTGAAAGGCATGGTGAATCGATTCTCAAAAATTACTGTACTTTGCATGATTGGAAAAAAATGCGTGACTGTGAAATGCTGTGGTGTTACTTTTACAAAGACGGTCAATGAAAAAAGGAATGTGGACCAGGGCAATACTTTGAGTTTACACTTACAGCTTGTCCAAGGTCATTCATTATTAATACTATTAGTAATATCTTCGTTAAAGACTTTGATGGCGACAGCTCAAACATGAGAGGTTGAGCTTTATTAGCTCCACCTTGCGGAAATTCCAGATACTATTATTTTGCTTGCGGTATTATAGGAGAATTTACGGTAACTCGCGGTAGACTGCATACAGCGTACCGGAAAATAATGCGGTATCGCCCGCGCATTTTGAATGGCTGCATCTGTACATCCAGGAACTAACATGTGCACATTAGTTTATAATATTGAAATATAAAAACTTGAGTAATATACTACCAGATGTATTGACAAAGTTACAATTTACTAGCAAAATTTAAATCTGCCTGGGTAGTGATGGAGAAGGGTGGAAGGATATTAGGTTACAGCAGACAGTGAAGAAAGCCAAGAAGGTCAAAGAAAAGATTGTCTTCATTTAAGGCAGGTAATGACAGAAGGAATGCAATGAGCATAACAAATTTTAAGTACTTTAGAGATCAATTGAAATAATCTCTTCACACTGAAATTCTTACAGAGTTGGCCATTCCTTGGTTAATTGAGCTTTAGTAAGTAACATACTAAATTGATCACCTCACACAGTCCAATCAAAATGGGAGATTTTACAAACACCTACAACACCTTCTGATTGGTTTCTTTATATGTAATGTGAATGTATAAGGTCATCTCATTTTAATCACAATCACATGTGTGAAGCACAGATGTTCATCACCGTGCAAAAACCTTACATATTGTATCTAATTGATTGATTGTTATATGATTATCATATTTTAATGTTTATTTTATCCCCAACTAGATTTTGAGTAATTTGCACCAAAGAACATATTGTAAATAATATGCAGTAGGTAATGCATGTAATAAACACCCAGAGAATAATAAAATATATTTAAAAAATATCAATTAAACAAATGCTGTTTAACTATCAGAATTACATTACAACACACAGAAAGTGGTATTGTATAAGAAAACATTGTGAACCTGAAAAAATAGCCAGTTTACAAAACTACTCTAGTCGTTACAAATGGAAAAGAAATGAGATCCAATTGAAAAAATTAACTAAGCCAAGTTTAACCAAATTGTTTCTCTCTCTTTCTGTATATCAGCTTTTTAGTGGATACATTTTTTGTGTAAATTAGCATCTGCTTCACATCCACAAATTAATTTGTTATATATTGCAATGAAGAGGACCACAATACTTTTCAACTGCTTTTGAATGGACCAGTGATCCGTTCTGTTCTCTTTATTTTAAACTGCATTAAGTAGAGTTTGTGTGTTTAATGGATTACTCAATTATAGAGAAGATCATTACCAGGGAAGCAGATTTGTGACCCTTTAAAAACAGTAAAATCAATTCCAGTAGTATAAAAATATCTTACTTTAAATACACAATAGGACATTTGCTTTTGTTGAATAAAATATTGGAATGAAGAGAATGTATAACAAAATAAAATTGTTATTTTGGTATGTTTTAGGCAAAAACATAAAATCAAATTAGATTTCTTACAACTATTAAAACATTTATGCTACAAAGAACTCTCCACCTCATCAAACTTAATAAATGCCTAAGGGGAAAAATGCAATCAGGGTAGGTGCACTTGGGCCCGTCAGAGGAAACAACAATAGTAATCAAGACTTTAAGTGTTTCCTTTTTAGTTGAAGTAATCACTTATATCATGATCAGCACCATGGGGCATATGTACTTTTTTCTTACTCATGTCCAGAGAACTAAATCTGATCTGTTGGGAGGACTGCTTGATGAATTTAATCTGTAACATAAGATGTTTCATTATTTCAAAAGATTTAATGTGTTTATTTAGTATGGGGAGAAATATTTGTATGGTTTAATATCTTAGCTTTTTTATTGAGGAGTCTGTTATTTTCCAAACTGACTTTAACTTCCTTAGACTGATTTTTTGTCTTGAAGTCTTGATTTGGTAAAAGACTGGGCCTAGATACAGTAACTAAACAGCTGAAGAAGAGGACTAAGAATGAGACCATAACTTATAATTGATATGGTTTGTAAATGGGAAGGCACAATACTTCAATTGGATTTTCTTCCTTTGACTCATGGGAGACAGTCCAGAGGAATCTTATACATCAGTAGAGATGTCTGGGAGTCACAAGATGCCAGTAATGCAAATATGTTCCCCTCTGGAAAGCACAAATGTTTTCCAACAAGATTACAACTGAATCTAGTATGGTAATAAAGCAATATGTATATCAAGTTTGTGAAGTCAAACTAGAGGAGGTCCATCACAAAGTTAAAAAAAATGTCAATGTTAGCAACATTATTCAAAAGAGTAATTGCCCCTGCTCTAGCTTTATCTTGCTAATTTCTAAACCTAATGGAATAATTACCCTGGTGGAGATTGCATATTGAGCATCATCATTGTTCTGGTCATTCTATCTTGTGGTGCCGGTAAAGAGAGAAGAGTCATTGTTCTCCAAGTGATGCTCTCTTTCTCTGACAGAGAATGCAAGGATAATGCAATTTTACCCTGGCAACATTCCACCTGAATTATTGTATGGGAGACAATTACAAGGAATCACATCACTTGAATTGTTTTGGAATCACAAGAAATTAGTCATCATCTCTTGCTCTAAAATAATGTCTCTATGCAGCCTCAGTCCAAAGAAATGATGCTAACACTGACCAACATTTTCCTGCTCAGCAAATAGCTGTGGAGAAACAGCTTCATCACCTAAGCAACATCCTTTCAATTTGTCAAAACCTGCAGGGAGAAGGGTGTTGATGCCCCAGTGACCTTTCCATTGGACTGAGGCTGTAGGGAGAACAGTGTCATAGTTCTGGAAACATTATATGTTTGGGCATCCTCTGAAAGTTCTGTCCAGGATGGCAACAGTAAACTTCAACATCCTCCTCCTCTGGAGGTTGTAGCCAGGGTGTATGTTCTGTGACTGGGGCCTAGAGCTTCATCTCCCTCTCCTCTGTTGCAGGTTGCTGCATCCTCCATCTAGGGGAACTCCTAGAACATGTGCAGAAACCTCTCCTTTTGGCACTGCCTGGCTAAAGAGTGCTCCCTACACATATTTTGAGTTGATCTAAGGTTTTTTCATCTGCATCTAGGTGTTGGATTTCTGTAATCTATATATCAGTTTCTCTTGCTCCACACTCTGAAGGTTCACCATCATGCCTGCAATAGCAGAGTGAAGGCTTCTGTACTGCTCATTCTCTGGTTGTAAGGTGTTCTGAAATACCTCTGGTTCCTTGAGCACTAGGTGTAGAATTTCCATGGTGGACTGACAGAGACACTGTGTTTTGTGCTGGAATTCATATACCTAGTTAATCTGCTCTGAATCAATGGAAAATTTGACATCTGAGGAGCTGCCTTGTTCTTCACCTACCACGTCTCAGCTGATGTGCTATAACTCCCCTCACAGTTTAATAATAATAATAATAATAATAATAATAATAATAATAATAATAATAATAATAATAATTGCTTACATTTATATAGTGCTTTTCTGGACACTTCACTCAAAGCACTTTACAGGTAATGGGGACTCCCCTCCACCACCACCAATGTGGTGCATCCACCTGGATGATGCGACGGCAGCCATAGTGCGCCAGAACGCTCACCACACATCAGCTATCAGTGGGGAGGAGAGGAGAGTAATGAAGCCAATTCATAGATGGGGATTATTAGGAGGCCATGATTGGTAAGGGCCAATGGGAAATTTGGCCAGGACGCCGGGGTTACACCCTACTGGGATTTTAAGTTTAAGCAGGTCTAAGATACTCTTGGCTATTCACGTCAACAGACGCCAATGCTTCAATGGCTTCTGAGCATTTCAAAAACATATCATGGATCTGGACTATTTGTTGCTCAAATTTTCCTTTAAATCAGTGATTCTCTCTCCATTTTCTACACCCCTCTGTCTGGCAAGTCTAATATAGGGCTTCTGTGAAAATAATCTTCTCCGTCATCATTACTAATCACAGGTAGGTGTTTAAAAATACATAAAACACAAAATGTAAAACATACACCTAAAATTACTTAAACAAGCAAGGAACAAAAGGATGAGGTAAAGGTACAAGTCTGTGTTTTCTAACACAAATACAAAGCAAATACATAATACTAAAATCTTCACTCACAAATCAGATTCAGTCTTGTGAACTAAATACACCACATAAAGATAAACATTTCTCATATTGTACTATAATTAAAAAGAGCCATAAAATACATTATTTTATGTACAGTGTACAGTACAGGTCATTTAAAACTGTAATGGATGTGTGATCATCTGCTGCTGACGTGGGACTAGCAGCAGATTTGTGAGGAAAGTGGTGAACCCACATGCTGGGTGAGAGGCCGGTAAGACAGAGAAACCCGCAGACAGTACATACACAGGGTACTGCACAGGCAGCATATACACACAAAGAACTGCAATGGCAGCACGCATATGCAAGGAACTGCACAGGCAGTTGTGCTGAGCATCCAGGTGGTGTGGAGTTGTAGCTATCTTGGTACTCAAGCTGCGCAAAAACAGACGGCATACTGTGGCAAGATAGGAAACCAGGAAATGAGCACAGTTTGAAATCATGGCCGAGCATTTAGGGGTCAAAGCCAGTGAAGGCGAAACTAAACACAAATGGGACACAAAGGTAAAGAACAAAGGGGAACCCAGGAAGTGTGGTCAGAGCGAAGCAAAGGTCAGCTCCAGGGAACTTGGTGAAGCACAGATCAAAGTAAAAGGCAAATCTAGGAGACGTAGTAATGATAACAAGCAGGGTCCGAAGCTAATAAAACAGTAACCAGCACACTGAGTGATCCGAGTAACGAGGTACACAACAAAACAGAGGTACAAAACGAAGCTAGAGAAAATCAGGAGCAAGACTTGAAGGGCTCAGAGATTAAACTCTTTGTAGAACCCTGAGCTCTGTCAGGTTTGAGTCATAATCTTCTGAATTACCTGGAACAGAAATCATCCCCAGGTTATCTGAGTCTCTTGTCAGTATGTTTCTGTGGCAATCAGCACAGCAAGACAGGTTGGTCATTCATGTAACTGGCTGCCATGTCATCGGTAGCTCGCCTTGCTGTCTGTCAGCAAGCCTGAGCACGACATTATGGATTTAAAAGCAGCTTTGACTACGATGTACAGTATTTGTGCAGTTTCAGTCACTGAACTGACATTATCCAAACAGGGAAACATTAAAATTCCATGTGTTGATGTCAACTCATCCACTAAATACTAATTACATTATGGATGGAAGAGAAGTCAAAGGAAAGCACAGCAGTATCCTTCATGTCCAGTAGTATACATAACAGCTTTCACAACATCAAAGTCTATACTATACCACAATGGACTTTTACAGTCTTGGCACATTCATGTCTGACCTCAGACTACAGTTGCCTTTTCAGCCATACCTTTTGAACACCTGACACTCAAAGTACAGCACACAATAAGCTTACCATGCCAAAAGTCCATGCACATGACACAGAATATGTCTGTACATAGATTTTTTTTCAGCAATCTCAATTATTGCAGCTGTTGAAGAACTTTTCAAAATACAATCCAGATTTTTAACATATTTTATGGTCTGTACATAAAAATGTTAAAATTAAAACTAAAATGTTGTTGACATTAAACTTTGGATTGTATCAAAAACTTCAACATGCTATTGCTTATTTATGCTTAGGAAGGGATTGACAAAAAATGATCGGCATTAAACGTAATCACTCCTCCACACAGAATTTGTGTGTCAGCGAAAACGATCCAAAACCTGTCACTTAACAAGGCTGTTCAGTCAATCAGAGATTGTCAAATTTATGCTCACAAAAGGATTATATGTAACTATCAAGGTTAATTTTGGATGATCCCATTGGATTAGTCTCTACAAAATGACTTGGTAATTTATTCCATGCATTAATAATTTCTGTGAGTAAAAAATGCACAATTTACATTTAACATGCCACTGTGTCCTGACTTCTTCTAATTGTGGAATTTTGAAGGAACCGCTATTATTATTTTTTATTTCCTTTACAAAGTTTGTGATTGTCCAACACTTTCATTTACTGTCAAATTTAAAGGCAACAAAGAGAGTTACAAAGTGGTCCAATGGAGACCGTCAGTCTAATAATTTACTATGTATCTGATCTGCCTCCATCTAGTGCTAGAACCAGCTGGATACCAGTCTCTGAAGGTAAAGACAAAACTACTTCCTTCCAGGATGTGGACAACAAATTCTTTATTGAGCTCACAAAAGCAACAAAGAGTAGGTTTCACTCAATGTGCTTCACCCAAATAGATTACACCACAGTATGGCCAGTTCCCAACAACTCATGTCGGGGGTATTTTCCAGAATATTCACTGACATGGATTTTTTTTTTAAATTATATGTTCACTAGAGCTCACATAAGCAGTTTGTGATCAGTTTAATGTCTGCCTACAGCTCAGTGTATTACTGGTTATTGCTTTTACCTTGAGCCAAACACAAACGTATTCAGCAGTTTCTGTACATCTTGTACAGTACTTCAGTTGAAAGTTTCAGTCCCTGTTATCAGCTCCTTGAAAGTCTAACTGACATTCCCTTAGGAAGGATGGTTGTGCTTCAAACAGACTGGCTTTGTTGGCTTCAGACAGGCTGACTGCAGTTACAGCCAAATGTGTCTGTTAACCCTTAGTTTCCCAAATCAAAGACATGATAATTGCCAAAATTATTTTCATTAATACAGTGCAAAAAAGCACTATGTTCCTTAAACTGATGTACATAAACAAGATGTTCAACTATTTTCCAATAATCCAGTAATAATCTTGAGTATCTTGAATTGAGTCCAGTAAAATGTTTCCACATTAAATGAACACATAAAGCTTTAGATCCTAAAAGAAATGTAAAACTATGTAGCGGCAATGCTTGTTAATAAGACAGAATTAAGCGTTGGTATGCTCCTAAAAGAGGCCCCATCTCACCCTCCATCTCTGTGGTGCAGCCTCAGAGAAAGAATTCATGCAAGCTGATTTAAGATGTTTTCTTGTGATAAGAAACAAGCTCCCAGACGGGGATGCAATTAGCTAAGCCTGGCTATCATGATCAATGGTCATCCATTGGTGCCTATCAGTCTAGGGAGTGCCGAATGCACATCTGGACTGCATTCCTAAGTGTCAAGAGTAAGTGACTCATATCTCACCTTGACCAACCAATCAGGGACTGGCAGGGCGTGGTAATACCACGTGGGTCTCCAATGCCCGCCAAACTCTCAACCAATCAGCACACATCTGGATCTTGATCAAAAAGGGAGCGCAAGCTCAGTTCTGAGCTCTCCTTGGCCATTTTCGCGCATCCTCAGAGACAATCACGTGACAACTGCTGTTGTCTGCAAAAGGACTTGGACTTTGTTCTAAGCGCGAGGCCGAGGATCCCGTACGTACTCAGAATTCTACCAACGTGAATGCTCCGCTTGATCAACGGCAGCCTACAGTTGGACCCTCGTCGACAACCTGAATAGCTTATTCAGAAGCAGCGCTGGACCGGGAACGAACCAGTTTCTTCCCAGGCAAAAGAGTGACTTGTGAGGACTCGCGGTCACACTCTGTGCATAGAGACTTTCTACTAGCCAGCCAGACTGCTGGGAGATCCCCTCGGAGCAACTACTGCCCTGCGCGCCGCAGTCAGATTCCTCCGCCCGTCCTACTCCGAGCTGCACCTCGACTGGTTGGCCGGTAGCCAGAGGACGCCGACACAACGCCCATTGGACAACCGCTGGAACAGAGGCTGCAACAGAGCCTGTCAGCTGGTTTGGTGTTCGTGCCGGGAAATTCCAAATCCAAACACAGTGGATAAGTAAACCCCATGTTCTACATTGCATCTCGAGAATTCAATTGTACCTCAACACAAGTTGTTATCAATTTAATTCATGAGTAATGTATTTACTTTCGAGTTTAGAGTAACAGTGGGTAATAACACTGATTAGCGATTTGGTAACCGAACAATATATATTGACGTATGTTCTCTGTTGTGTATCTCTTTGCGTTTGCATCTCTTCGAGATTATATACCTTGTATATTGATAACCCTCACAGTAAGGTCTGCCGCTCGTATCCAGGCAGACTAGTATATGTTTGGTGCACAGTTTATATTAATAAATGTATCTCGTGTATTGAACCCGTGTGTGTGCGTTGATGGTTGTTCTGACGATTGATTTTCTAAAAGCCCCAACGAACAACCTCGTGATTACTGCTACAATTAATAATTGTCTCAGTAAACCCATCAAACCACTACAACTACATGCACAATATACAATATTAGAAGCGCTAAAATTGATAAAATCTATACCCTGATATAGCCAGATATAGAGTCATCAAAATGAATTGCTTAAGAACGAAAGACACCAATAGCTATTTCCAAAAACACCATCCTGTATGAAACTTTATTACGAGCTAGTGAATAATTATATATGAACAAAACATTTGCTTTATTTAAATTTAAATTTCTAAAATTGTTCATTAAACTACATAAATGTATTGTCAGTAGACATAAGTTGTTCATAGTTAAGCCTTAAGATAACTGTCAGAGGAAATTAAACATTTTTTAATCAACCCATTTGTGCTAGAGATTTTATTTTAACTGAATATCACCCATCTTAAAATATACCAGTGAACTTAAATTGTCAGAGGAAATCTGTAACATTTACTGCCATTGAATGTCTCATTTTGATCAAGATGATAGAGCAAAAGGGTCGAACAGCTTGTGAGAAATATAATAGAAAAATAGATTTTGGCTCTTTCATGTGAAGGTTCTTCACTTTGGAGCAAATCTGTTTACACAGGCAGGAGCACATAATAAGTATTGTATTCATTTGCTTTTATTTTAACAAAAAATCAAATAAATAAAAAATATATAAGTATGGTGATAAAATATTTCTTATTGTCTTGTGAACTTCAGAAGTGAATTTCAATATGACTGAGCTTTGACTGTTTTAAAGAATCTTCCGCTTCCCAATATACAGATGCAGCCATTCAAAATGCGCGGGCGATACCGCATTATTTTGCGGTGCGTTTACGCAGACTACCGCGAGTTACCATCAATTCTCCTATAATACCGCAAACAAAATAATAGTATCCGGAATTTCCGCAAGGTGGAGCTAATAAAGCTCAACCTCTCATGTTTGAGCTGTCGCCATCAAAGTCTTTAACGAAGATATTACTAATAGTATTAATAATGAATGACCTTGGACAAGCTGTAAACTCAAAGTATTGCCCTGGTCCACATTCTTTTTTTCATTGACCGTCTTTGTAAAAGTAACACCACAGCATTTCGCAATCACGCATTTGTTTCCAGTCATGCAAAGTACAGTAATTTTTGAGAATCGATTCACCATGCCTTTCACATGCTCATAAAAGAGATTGATTTAGGAACATAAACATATTACCGTATGCAAACTGTACTGTATACAGTATGTATATGTATATTTAATGTCTTAACTGTGCTCGTTTAAGTATTGAATATTTATATGGAATTTTACCACTGAAGGGAAATCTTAGTACCTGAGCATAAAAAGAATAGGAGCATACTGTAATGCGTGTGAAGGCCATAAATGATATTAATTTTGGAACTTAAACATACAGTATATGGCTGGTCTCGGTACTTTAAAGAAAACATACACACCAGTTTTCCATTTCTCCCTAAACATTTTAAGCATCGAAGTCTTTAACTAACGTGATACCGGAGTCAACAAGCATACTTTTAGAATTTGATTGAAAGGGAATATAATATGGAATCGCGTATTTAAAGAAATTAATAACGATATAATTATATCCATGTACCGCAACACAAGAATAGTACACGCTGTACATTGTCTGTTGATAATGTTTCTGTAGTGCTTTTTCAGAACTCTGCATGTGACCTTGCCGGTGGCACAGTGGGTTAGGTTCCTGACTCCCACGTCACATGGTCTGTGATCGAATCCCGCTGGAGCTATGAATTTCCTTTAACAAACTTTTCTTTGAAAAAATGAAACGTTTCCCTGAGTCAGAGATTAAAAAAAAACCTCACCCGCACCAAACAAATTTATATTTCTAAATATCACAACATGATCAAATTTAAGTCATTTTAATAAAAATGAATAGTCACCTAGGCGTTACAATATAAACATTTATATTGATTTAAATCACAAATATATGTGTTTTTTGATTCACAATCAGACAAATGCAACATAAATTGATATCTTTGTCTTCTAAGTATCTTAATAAACTTTCAGCATAGCTTTCTCCCCGTTTAGATTTATTTTTTTCGTGGGATCTTGGGATCAAACGTGGAAAGATTAGATTGTAATAGTTTTTATTTTTTAAATACATTTAAGAAAAGTGTAATCTATACTAAAAAGCTGTACACCGCCTGCTATAAAGATACATATTGTAATACTTTCGGGTTTGGATAGGACAGACACAAGAACTCAGACTTGCGGAGTTAAAGCAAGTTAAAGCCTTGATTTTATATATCACCTTTAAAAGTGGCATCTCAAAGCAAAGTAAATACCCAACACTGATTGTACCAATCTGTCATGCTAATTAAGCACCTTGAATTGAATTGAATTGAGGGAGAGGGGGGGGGAGGGCGAGCGAGAGAGCCAGGACAGACAGGCAAATAAGATACACTCCACAGACATTCACAACAGCGACATATCATAAAACGTTTGCACATATAGTTAAGTTATTACTTGGTTTTCAAAGTGCAATAAAATGTTACTGTTATTACTGTTTTTATCCTGTAAAGTGTTTTGAGAAGCCACCTTTAAAGGCGATATATAAAAGCGCTGATTCTTATGGAATGTGTTCCGCCAGGGATTAAAAAAATTTGTAATTTTTTTTTAAACACGTATCTAAGGAAATAGCAGTATAACCTTGTTCATGCACAAACAGTGGCATGTTACATTATTAATTTGGGTGTCTCCTCTTGCCAGAAAGCTCTAAATTGCATTTTGAGTGCAATTTTTGACTTTTTTTAAATTGCAACCCATAAATAAAGCTGATACTGTTTAGACTTTGAATTATTTTAAACTGTATTACAGCAGCACAATGGACAATGCAACGTAAATTGCAATAATGCACTTGGAATCTGTCCAAGCCCTACTTTGTCAGGCATTTTCTTTTACTGCAACGGACATAAAAACTCCCTTGCTTTTAACAGAGCGTTTCATAATTTCTAACTACGAAATTTATTTAAACTGTGACACTTATCATTCAACCAGAGCTCGAAATATCACAAGGATCCTCTAGAGCACAGCAAAGACTGTATTAAAAGTATACTAGTGACAAACTAGTATACTTTAGATCTTTTTTTCTGAAACGGGGAAAATTTGATCATGTTTCTCTATAACAATAATAAAAAACATTATTTTACATATCACCTTTATGTGATATCACCTTAAGGACAGCACATACAAGGGTTAATTGCACAATGGACCGCGCAAAGAAATTTAAAATAGTCTTCTTTAGGTGTGAGAGCAGGAGTGGATCGCAGAAGGCATAATCAGCAAATTAGGAAAACAAAGAACAGGACAGGTGAGACGTTTATCCAGAGAGCGAGTGATCAGAAAAAGGAATAGCTGTTACGCCCAGGTTTTACGCTCTCTCTGCTGAATGAATAAAAGCATTTTATTAAAAACGCGTTTGCGTTTGTCTGGGTATTTACTTTGTAATCTGTGGTTTACATCTACTGTATTGCTTTGAGATGCCACTTTTAAAGGTGATATGTAAAATAAAGTTTTTTTATTATTGTTATAGAGAAACATGATCAGATTTTCCCTGGTTCAGAAAAAAGAAGATTAAAATCTGTAATCTTTCCACTTGTATGTCATCAGAAAATATAAGAAGTTTCTGCTTTGTGGTATCAAAGGATGGTATCAAAGAGTAATCTAAGTGGTGAGAAAGCTGTGCTCCTCAAAGCGCCTTACAGGATAAAAACAATAACAACAATAGTGTTAGGCTGGGCAAACGATTTTTTTATAGAAATACAAAATTAGATATAATGATGTGTTCCGGCTAAGACATTAACGAGTACAACCCCCCTCTCTGCGGGAGTGCTGGCTGTGACGAATTAAACCGGTTTCACGGGTATTTTCAAAGTAGAAGGGGGCGAGATTTCCAGCGAAAGACACCTCCCCCCTCAAAAAACCAAGGAAGTACAGTACTTACTAGTTAAGAAAGCTAGGCTCCTCAATGAAATCGCTTTAACATGCTAATGCGTTTGTTTAACAGTCCGGGCATGGCAAGCTTCTAATGTCAACTCGACTCAATTGGAGGACAATTAACATTTTCTGGTCCTAAATGAATTAATAGCAAACATGGTTTACATAAAATACATTTTTCCAAGAAAGTTTATAATAATACGATCTATAGTTGAAATCTGAGCATAAATAAAAAGAAAAAGCATTTTCCGAGAGCAATTACGCTGTGTTTATGTAGAAAAAGTGATTAGGTTTATGAGCAATCTAATTACTTATTCGTTTAAAACGCTATATAAAATAAAGTTTATTATGAATTTGCTGGACAGAGTGGTGAACAATATTATGGATAAGACAAAGATAACGATCCTGATCAGTTTAGAAATCTGTGTACGCTGTAAGGTTTTTACTTCTTAAACTTTTAAAATACATGTTTCGAATAGAAAGAAATCATCTTCCTGGTACAGTATGTATACCAAACCAGCACGTCTTTTTTCTCCAATCAGAGGGGTTAAACGCTCGGTTAAAAGCAAAGGAGATTGTCTGTTATAGTGGACATAAAAACAAGAGTTTGCTGGCATTATATCCTAGAAGACACAGACCGGCGCCAGACCGGGAGAATGCCCGCAGCGTAAAAGAAAATGCCTGATGAACTAGGGATTGGACAGTTTCCAAGTGCTTGTTCAATCGATGGAAATGTTCAAATAAATGTGCAAAAGAAATAAACAAAATAATCATTTATTTCTTTATCATATTGGCTAGCTAATGTCCTCTCTTTGCTAGTTAGTGGCTGTGTTTCTGTGTTGGGTAGCAATGGGTGACTGTTCTCAGGCGGAAGATGTAAACAGCTTAATTTTCGTGTTAAATAATTTTTTTAAATTAAAATTCATTCTATACAGCAATCGCATATTTGGGTACCGTTTCATAAAACTTTCATGCTTAAAATGTTTAGGGAGAAATGGAAGACTGGTGTGTATTTTTTCTTTAAACTACCAAGACCAGCCATACACAGTACAGTTTACGTACATACAGTAATGTTTATGTTCCTAAATTAATATCGTTTATGACCTTCAGATGCGTTATGCTCCTCTTCTTTTTATGCCCAGCTACTAAAATTTTCCTTTAGTGGTAAAATCCATATAAATATTCAAAACTAAGCGGATTAAAATGTGCACAGTAAAGACATTAAATGATTAAATCTTTTCACTACCAACCAATGCACCACGAGTGCCCCTGTCGGTCATTTTGGCCAGCCAATCACTTACCGCGGTGCCCTACAGTGCCCCGTGGTGGCTTGTGGGTAGTTTACCGTACCGCGGGTTTGTACCGCGCATTTTGAATGGCTGCATCTGTATATTGCACAAATACAAAAACAGTAATAATACGATGATAATAATGATGGAAATCATGCTGCAAAATTTTAAAAATTATATCCTGTCTCTTTCTTGGTGTCATCCTAAACAAAACACAGTACCCAAAACATATGTACTGTATGAATTCCTGTGTTGTCCAACTTGGGTACATCTGACTGGTACACATGCAGTATTTGAGACTTTGGGAATCTTTATTGAGTGTTCAAATGAACCTACACTGCATCACACCTGTGTTGTGCTAGCCTGCTATTGTTGTCGGTAGCCAGAGAATACCCTGATCCGGAAAGGTCAATGCTTGCAATGCAAAGTCATATTTGTCTTAATTAACTGAAAATGAGATGGCCACATTTATTCACACTTCTAAGTAGTCCTTTAAATAGAATTCCACAGAGACAAATTTACAGTAACATTATGCACTTTGGAAGTGCTATTGAAGCCTTTGCAACTATACAGAGGCCTACGGTAAAAAGGTTGTCTATTTCCCTGGGGTATAAAAAGAGATAATAAACGGCAACCAAAAAATAATAGCATTACCATTTCTAAAGTTAGAGAGCTCTTCAAAGACTACAGGGAAATGGTCATTGGTCCTTGACCCTGACAAGTTCGGGAATGGTTATAAAAATATACAAAAACATGAATCAACCACTTTTCACTATATTGTCCACTATTAAGACATTTACATCATTACTGGTATAGTGGCTACCCTGCTAGTAAAACGACACAAGTGTATTTTGCCTAAGCAGGTTAAGAAAACAGTTTAAAGTAACATTCAAAGTTGCCTGTACAAATCTGGTTCTCACAGTTAAGTTATAAGGAAGAAGCCTCTTTTAATTGTGAACCACTTGCCAAGCACTGCTTGAAAATGAAACCTCTTAGGACATGTTTTTCAGCATTATATTTGGCATCAAAAAGACTAAGCTTTTGTTGAGAACACACTCAGGCAGACTGTGAATTATGTTGGGTGATTTTATTATGATTTTAGGTAGTTTTACATGTACAGTATGGAACACAGAATCATTATTTAAATAGCAGAAGACAGTCATGAAGTTCAACAGCACATGATTCTTTGACACATGGGACTTTGGCCAAGTATGGGCATTCTAGCATGTCAATTATGAAAATTATACATCTTAATTATATTAATTGTACACAAAATAAATTATCTCGACTGACCATCTCAATATTTCAATATCCAGATTTGGTCCGATTGAAAATGTGTGCTTTTAAATCAATTTTACTAAAGGAAACCAAATTATCAGAAGGACCAAGAACAATTCTACACGTAAGGAAGTTCATAAGATTCCTTCTGAAGTGCCAGGACCTCCAAGCACACTAAAATTTGTCTAGTCAGTGAATCCATGCCAGAAGAAGATTTATAAACTAGTAACTACAGGGGTGCACATAAATGTGACCCTAATGTTCTCTGGACCTCATCTGTGAGTCCACTGGGCCCAGGTGATGATTTAACCTGTTAAGTGACAAGCCTAATGAAAATCAAGAAAAACAGAAAAAATATTCCTTGTTTTTCAATAGAACATTGCCTTTGTGTCATCTGTATGTTAGGGGGTGGATTTGTTCAGTGCACTGTTTGTCACGATCAGTTCCGTCCGGGCCCTGTGCAGACAACCCGATCCGGAATTGTGAAGATACACTAGGGAGAGTATCTAAGTCATGCAGGAAAGGGTTTGGATACAGGGGGGCGTGTCCGAGGTGAGCAGGTGTCCTATGGAAGTGCAAAGAACAAACAAAGCCAAAGTCCAAACGGGGAATCCAAATGGAAGAGTAGAGTCCAAGGCCAGGGGTCCATCCAAGGGTTAAAAGCATGAGCTGGGTCAGGAACGGCGGGGCAGAGAATCAGGAACAGAAGTTTAAAACCATAACGGAGCCAGACGCAGCAGGACCCCGGGCTCTCACGAAGCAGAGTTCAATGAAGAACCAGGAGTGAAGTCCGTGTCTGGCTGTAAAGGGGGAACGGGAATAGGGAACGGGTGCAGACAATGGGAGAAAACATGGAAGGGCTGGAGCGCCCTTAAGAGGAGGGGTTAGCGATCGTGACACTGTTACTGTCCGAGGTGTTCATAGCCAGCAATTTTTAACCTGGCAAGAGATTATATTTGGGAGACCATGACTCACGGCAACCTATGGAACTTTATTTTTTGTGACAACATAATCTACTGTTCTTCCTGTGTTCTCATCCCGATGTGACAACATTCCAATGGGAAAATACATGGCCTCAGGCTGTTTGCATAATAATGAAGATAAGATTGTGGAAGTTTTGCCATGGATGTCCTGTTTTACAGACTTGATCTTTTTGAACATCTGTGGAATGAGACCATACATTACATCAGAAAACAGTGAAAAAACACATTACTGTCTAGGCTCTATGAGAGGAATGAGACAGAATCCCACAAGACAACATTAGCAACCTGGTGCAGAAGTACTGCTTGTATCAATTCGGATGTGGTCACAGTGTACTAGCCTGTGATTTTCACTGTAGACCCCCCCAGATGGTAAATGTCATTCATATTAAGAAACTTACCTTTATAATGTCTGTTCAATAAAATCTTGATGCACTGGCTACAAAAACATTTAGTCTTTTTCTTTCTGAGTTTGTTGCAGTTGTACATCATACATTTCTTCTGATGTACAGGATGGATATGTATAGATTTTATTTGTATATGGAGATATTTTCAATTAAAAATGGCTGTGTTCTGGTCATGTGTTTTGTCTTCTCTCTGTTAATAATTTATTATTTGTGTACATATTTCTTCTGTAGTTTTGGCTGCCATAAACATGGGCCTATGAAGTGAGTATGTGATTTGGCCTCATGTTTTAAGTGTAGCAGCGAGGCTTATTAAAATACAGGAATTAAGTTTTCTGCTCCCTCACCAGTCCCTCTCTCCTTCATCTCAGTGGTGCCTGATACACTTCACAATTAAGGTGTTTCCCTAGCTGATAGAGTGTCCTGATAAGGAACAGCTCCCCAATTCCTGAGATTCTCCAGCAACATTAATAATCTCAATTTTGGCACCTTAATGTCTGGGAGATTCCAAGGGAGTCTGATTCAGAGTTTGTTTACGACCCTAAGGTCAGAGGGCATGGTTACTCATCATCAGCCAATCAGGAACTGGCTTAGCAGGTTAAACCCACGTGGGTCTCTGATGCCCATGAAACTTTCAACCAATGAACGACCTGCAGTTCCTCCAGGGAAAAACAGGCAACACAGAGAGCCTGTAGAACAATTCCAGGGGGGCACGGTTCACGGGGAAGAACAGTTCCCAAGGGAACACAGTTCCAAAGCGCAGGACATTCTCGCAGCGCGCCTCCTGGACATTCAGCCTCAGGGCTCCACCTGAGCATCCTCAGACTCAGCCTGGGCCACCATGTAACGGCCAGTGTGTTCGAGTGCAGGACTTTCCTTTGTTCTAAGAGTCGAGGACGGAGGTTGCCAGCGCGTAACCAAGGGATCCACCCGAGGTTAGCATCAGCAGCAAGCCTCGTGAACAGGTCGGAACTGTGGACAGCTAAGGATTCAGAACTAGCACTTTATCAGGAACTAACCGGTCTTCTTCCTGACCTGCTGGGACCCACAGTCAACTTTTCTCCTTTGCATGAACTCTTGCTAGTTTCAGCCAACACTAACTAGTTAGTTTTCAGAGAGCGTCAGCAGCACTGCAGGAATCTCCACCACGTCGCAAGCCGCACCTGCCACAGCCTGGCACCGAGCCAGAGAGGGCAGATTGGACAGCAACAAGCCTGCAACTGTTTCTTTGTGCCCACAGGAGATCAGAATCCCCAGAGATTGGATGAGTATTCAACTTCACTGCATTATCGCTCAAGAATTAAATTGTTATCCCAACCAGTTGATATCAATTTAATTCCTATGAGTGATGTACTTGTTTTGAATATCTAGGGTAGAAGTTGTAACCAAGTTCATTTACGAAACAGTCTAAATGAATGATATACTGAACATATGTCCTCTTAGTATGTGTAAGTCTTCGTGACTGAATGAATATATATCTTTTGTATTCTGCTAACCCTCATGATAAGATCTGTTATGTTTACTTGCACATTTTATGTTTTAATAAATGTATTCTTGTGTATTAGTACCCATGTGTGTGCGTTGTTTGAGTTATACCGCAAGGCTGGATTCTAAGACCATGAAAAGAATCATATTCTGACTTACTGCTACAGTTAAGAATTGTCCCAGTAAATGCACAACCCCTACCTTACTGATGCCTCGTGAGAGGATACTACATAAGGTTTTAGCTGGAGAGGTAAGTTAGTCACTTTCTGAAACTGAACTGAAATTGACTATATAAGAGTTTTGCACAGCTCTTTACATTTAGCTGAAATTACAAATTTCAATGCTGCAAAATGGAAATTTTGAAGTTTTATTTGTTTGTTTTTCTTTTAAAGTTACGTTGTTTACAGTATGTGCATTTCAAAACTTTACTATTAATGTTTCTGAATCAGAAAAATTATGCCTGCCATTATGTCTTCATCACCCCCATTTAAAGACTCACACTGAACTAGAGAAAATTACAGTTATATATACAAATATCACCTTTATAACAAATATCAACACATAATAACAAGCTCTACAGTGTAAATTATACTTGGATAACCCACTTCAACCAGATGGAGAAGTGAAATGTGAACTGCAATACTCAGTGAATTCTGGTGTGTATACAAGCAATGTCTAAGATGTCAATTGGTCCAACATTTGATTAGTCTATACAGTAACTGGTACAAAAACTGCACAAGGACAATAAATTGAAACATAAATTAAGGGACTGTGGCTTACTTGTTTCCCATCATGTAGAATTAATGAAGTTGCTGTCATTTACTTAGGAAAATCTAAAATGGCAAAAGAATATTAAATATGTAGCACAGTGATCTGCACTGTAACATAACTTTGTTGCTGTTTGTGCACTAAAAATGTAATTTTATGGCATATGTATAAATCTTGCTCCATTCCTTAGTATAGTGCAGCACTATATGGCTTCCAGTAAACCAGGAACAGATTGCAAATTTTCTAAGGAATAAAAAGCAGTTCTCATTCATCTATGCATCTGGAGCTTGACTGCAAAATAAAACTCAGGGTCTCTCACACATCTGGTTGAAGAGTATCACCAATTACATTACTTAGTAAAACATGAGTTACAGTAGATGAAAAAAAGGGACTTACCTTTGCTTGTTACGTTTGTTACGGTCATTTAAATAAAAACATATTTTAAATAATTTAGTTTTTTAGTTTCATTAAGCTTGTGAGTCTTCAATTGTATGTTTGTAAGCTATAAACTATACTGCATCTCAAGAGAGTAGGATGTGGAAATGGCATGTGGAAATGCTATTCTGACAGTTTTACAACCATTTGTGATTTGAAAGGTTCCAAATTTATCAGCATCTGACAAGAGAGTTAGAACTGAAGAGAGGGTTGACCTGTAGCTCACTGTCGTCATGGCAGGTCTGCAGGTGTCTGGCTAGTCACACTGCCAAAGGTTGAGGGAGCTCTGGCCAGCTTATCCCATCTCTTCATCGGCAATGCTCAGCCACTTGTACTCCACCACCTGGGGAAACCTTTTCATAGACAGCTAGTGACATGATGTAGGCTCTAACTGGCAAAGGTTGGGCTTATTAAAGAGCCTCCTTGTACGCTGCTAAAAGCTCTTTTAGTGATTGAGAATCTTGGGAGCCCTAAAAAGTACACATTCTTTTATTTTGAAAATAATTCACATCTTAAAGTTAATTCATTTCAGTTGGATCTCTTAAGTGCTTCTAGATGCCCTACCTTCTGATTTGAATACACCGTGCTTATGTTTCTATGCCTAATACATTAAAACACTGAATCTCCATAAATCACGACCACATTTTCCATTTATCTCTGCAACACATTAAGCATAATTTAGTACTTTTAGTTAATGATAATCACAATGCCAAACATTTGCAAATGTTTGCAAAGGATGAGTATATAGGGGAAGAATAAAGTAACTAATAATATTATCACAGCATGGTTCACTCTGTGGAACTGACAAAATATGTTTCACCTATTTTTCTTGAAGGTAAAGGTAATCCCTTGGAACAGTTTTAATTTTTTTAATTCAAGTTCAAGTTCACGTATATTTGTCATTCCAGCCATCTGCAAATATACAGTGGAACGAAACATCGTTCCTCAGGTCCACTGTGCAAATAAATGTTGGTAAAGTTTCGGTGTACTTCACTGACTTTCCCGAGAACTGCTAAAATGATGTTATTCTTGACATAACGTAGCACCTGTCTTGGCTGTCCTCAGCAAGGCATTTTATGGAACAAGCATTTTAAGAAGATGAATTATGTCATCCCTTAGAGGGTACCTCCTTCAGGGAAATGTACCAGATGCATTGGATAGTAATTACCTTATGCTACTGCTGTCTCCTCTGTGGTAGCATTTCTTGATCATGATCTTATTCTATCACTTCTGCATTTGCAATTGTTATATACTGTATTAATTAGATGTGCATCACATTTGTAAAAAAAGCATATTATTTATGTGAGACATTGAACTGCTCATCATAAGCTTATGGTACTGTTGTTTGGTGCATTAATAATCTTCTTCATCTGCATGTCACAAAGCCATTACTTCACATAAAATTCTAAATGCTAATTAGTCAGTCACCACAACAGCTGTGAGCATAGCATTAACAATGCCATAATAGTTGACATTTTTAAAGAGCTCTAAATAAGCAACTAAAATGTAGAAAACAGCTGTTTATGGATATCCCACAAGTTAATATTTTCCTATACTGAATATCTACTTTATACAGTACCTGTAAATGCAATAATCAACAACTGATTTTTCATTTTACTGTCAAACAAATTGAATCTATGATCATGATATAAACTCTTGCCATTCATATTAATTTTGTTGATCCCATCATTAGTTACTGTATATCATCAATAATGGTAAGTGAGCCACTTCAAAATGCAGCCATGTACTGTATATCCTTACAATGACATTACCTCTAACATTCCTCATAGATGATTTGGTGTTTCTGTTGATTAATTTCATCTGCAGATTCATTTTTATTCTGCCTATTTGTTTGGAAGAGAGGTTCAAATTGATCCATTTGCTTAATTAACCCAAGATGATATGCAATTAATTAAAAAGAAAATACTTAGGAGTATACCTTGTGTTAAGGTGGCATTTCAACATCCATTCATTTTCTGACCATTTCATCCAATTCAGGGTTGCAGTGGAGCCAGAGCCTACCCTGCAACAGCTGCTAGGGAGGATACGCCCTGGACAGGATGCCAGTGCACCAGAGGGCATACATAGACACAAACTCACATATGATCACACCAGGGCCAGTTTTCTCAGAAGCCAAATAACCTACCAGTATATCTTTGGACTGTGGGAGGAAACTGGACACACAAACATGGGAAAAGCACACAAATGCCATGTAGAATGCACCCAGTTTTGGAATTGCACCTATGGCCCCAGCACCCCATGCTCTACCATGCCACCCTTGTGAAAACATATTTTGACTTTTGACTTTTTTCAAGATGTTCTAGTGTTAGTTTAAGATTTAAGTTTTAACTTCACCAGAGGCTTGACTTTGGAGTTATTCACTTATTAATAGGTACAAGTAGAGCAAGGATCCAAAGGATCCTTAGGTCCTACGTTTGAAACTTAGGACCTCGTGGTGTCCCAGGGCTGTGCTAAGAGTTCTGTATAACATATACAGATGCAGCCATTCAAAGTGCGCGGTACACACACGTACCGGAGGTAATTGGCTACGGCGTCGCGCATTGTGACGCACGATGCCGCGCGGTACCGCGGTACGTGATTGGTTGACCGACAGGGACACTCGTGGTCTGTTGGTCTGTCGTAGAAAGATTTACAGTAAACGTCTTTACTGTGCCCGTTGTAGTATTGAATATTTATATGGAATTTTACTACTGAAGGGAAATCTTAGTGCCTGAGCATAAAAAGAATAGGAGATACTGCAACGCGTGTGAAGGCCATAAATGATATTAATTTTGGAACTTAAACATACAGTATATGGCTAGTCTCGGTACTTTAAAGAAAACATACACACCAGTATTCCATTTCTCCCTAAACATTTTAAGCATCGAAGTCTTTAACTAACGTGATACCGGAGTAAACAAGCATACTTTTAGAATTTGATTAAAAGGGAATATAATATGGAATCGCGTATCTAAAGAAATTAATAACGATATAATTATATTCATGTTGCAAAAAAACTGCAACTGACATTAAAAACTCCCTTGCTTTTAACAGAGCATTCCATAATTTCTAACTACGAAAATTATTTAAACTGCGACACTTATCATTCAACCAGAGCTCGAAATATCACAAGGATCCTCTAGAGCACAGCAAAGACTGTATTAAAAGAATCGCATATCTAAAGAAATTAATAAGATATAATTATATTCATGTACTGCAACAGGGCTGTGAAGGGCTGTTTCACCTCTCTCTTCATGTGACTCTATTCAAAAGCCATTTAGCAAAGAGGGGATGAGAAGAGTGACAAACTAGTATACAGTATTTTAAAACATTAATACAATAATAATAATAAAAACAATAATAAAAAACATTGCCACACCCGGACCGTTAAACCAACGCATTAGCACGTCAAAAGCCCATTGAGGAGCCGGGCGCAATAACTGTTTTGTTCCTTGATTTACTGATCTGCATTAATTACAGAAATCGAGTTCCTGCTCTTTGCAGACGACTTGGTCCTGCTGTCGCCCACAAAACAGAGGCTGCGGCACAACCTGGCACTGCTGGAGCAGCACTGTCAGACCTGAGCGCTGACAGTCAATCTGGACAAGACCAGATTTATGGTTTTCCAGAAAAAAAGCCAGACCTCCAGTAGTCTTCCTGAAATCGTCGGATTATGAACGAATAAACGCATCTTATTAAAAACACGTTTGCGTTGTTTGGGAGCTATATTATGTATTTTTCATATGTAAGATATAATGATGTGTTCCCGCTTACACATCGCACGACTTTAAAAGCTAGAAAAACAGGTTTTGATTCACATTATCTGGTGAGCCTTGTTTTGTCAAAGGACAACACAAGAAAAAACAGACATTGTGTGGTACAGAAAGGAGCTCAGTCAATTCAAACAAGTTCAGTTTAAAAAAAACTGCAACGGACATAAAAACACCCTTGCTTTTAACAGAGCGTTTCATAATTGCCAACTACGAAGTTTATTTAAACTGCAACACTTATCTAGTGACTAGTGACTAGTGACAAACTAGTATACTTTAGATATTTTTTTCGGAACCGGGGAAAATCTGATCATGTTTCTATTGTGCTACTGTACAATTTGTTACTTCTTCTTCTTCTTCTTTTTCACAGCCTTAGTCCCAGACTGTCCTGGGGTCAGCTGCTTTGGTTGCTCTTCTCCATTTGTCTCTGTCGAGCACATCTTCCTCACTCACTTCACATACCTCCATATCTTTTCTCACACAATCTATCCATCTCTTTCTAGGCCTGCCTCTTCCTCTGTTACCTTCCACCTCAAATTCCATTACCCTCTTTGTTACTTCCTCAACGTCCCTCCTCATGATATGTCCATACCACCGTAACCTCGCCTCTCGCATCTTCTCAACCACATCCACCACCCTACATCGTCTACGGATTTCTTCATTTCTGATCTTATCCTTCATTGAAATCTGCAGAATCCATCTCAACATCCTCATTTCAGTTCTTCTCATCAAGTTCTCTTCCCTCTTTCCAACTGCCAAGCATTCAGCTCCATATAGTAGTACAGGTCTAATCACAGTCTTGTACATTTTGCACTTTAACTTTCTGGGAATTTTCCTGTCACAGATTATTCCAGTTATCTCTCTCCACTTGTTCCATCCAGCTTTCACTCTTTGTTTTACTGCCTCCAGTGTTTCTCCTCCCTTTACCAGTTTTAATCCAAGGTATTTAAAGTCATCAACTTGTTTCAGTTTTCCTCCATTTGTCTCCTCAACATTGGTCATAGTATCTCCTCTTCTCTCCATTACCATTATTTCAGATTTTTCTGCATTCATTTTCAGTCCACCCTTTTCTTGACTCCTCTGCCATTTGAACACTTTCTCCTGTAGTTCTACTTCTGAGTCTGCCATCAGTGCCACATCATCAGCAAAGATGAGTTCCCAAGGCACTTCTGTTCTTACCTCCTCTGTCAGTGTGTCAATAATGTTTATGAAAAGGAAAGGACTTAGTGCTGATCCTTGGTGTACTCCAACTGTGATTTCAAACTCTTTTGTCTCTCCCTGTTGTGTTATCATCTTCGTAGTTGCATCTCTATAGGTTGCTTGAACTAACTTCACCATGCTTTCTGGTACTCCTTTCTTCCTCAAGCACCAATACACCACCTCTCTGGGCACACGGTCATATGCCTTCTCCAAGTCCAGAAAGGCCACATACAGCTTTTTCCCTTTCTCTAGTGTCTTCTCCTGTAACTGTCTCATCACAAAAATGGCATCTGTTGTGCTTTTCCCCACTGAGAATCCAAATTGTGAGTTGTGGATCCTGATTATCTTCCTGAGTCTCTAGTCCAGAATTTTTTCCAGGATTTTCAATCCATGTTCAAGAAGTTTTATTCCTCTATAGTTTTTACACTCCATTGGGTCTCCTTTCCCCTTGTAGATGGTAACCATACTGCTTTTTGTCCATTCTTCTGGAATTCTCTCTTCCTTTGCAATATTGTTTAGCAATCTCGTCAGCCACTGAATCCCCTCTTCATCGAGGTTCTTAAAGTGTTCTGCTGCTATTCCTGATGGTCCAGTTGCTTTGCCCACTTTCATCTCTTTGATAGCTTCTGTTACTTCCTTTACTGAAATTTCTTGGATTGGTCCACACACTACGTCTGCCTCCACTAGGTTCTCCCTCTCATTTTCTACATTTAACAGATTTTTGAAGTACTCCAGCCATCTTTGCTTGATCTGTTCTTCTTTAATCAAGACTCTGCCTTCTCCATCCTTGAGTACCGCCACCCGGATAATATCTTTTTTCTGTCTCGCTCTATGTTTAGCAATCTTGTAGATTTGGTCCTCTCCTTCCTTTGTTTCAAGTTTCTCATACCATTCTTTCCAGGCTCTTTCCTTTGCTCTTGCTACACTTCTTTTTGCTACCTTCTTTAGTCTCTTATATTCTTGTAATTCTCCAGTGCCATCTTTCAGTGCCTTGTATGCTTTTTTCTTTTCCTTCAGTGTTTCCTGAACTTCCATATCCCACCACCACTCTTCATTTTCCCTCGGTCTGCCTCCTCTTGTCTTTCCACAAACCCTGGTAGCAGCCTCTTCTAGGATATGGCTCATCTCAGTCCACTCTTCTTCAACTGAAGGCTCCTCTGTTTCCTCTGTGTTGTTTTTCATTTCTTTCACCAGCCTGTTGAAATCTACTTTGTTTTCTCTCAGTTTCCACACTTTTGTTCGTGCTGGGTGTTTCCTCTGCCTTATTCTTCGCTCCTTCAATATTGTGATGTCCGTCACCAGTAGCCTGTGTTGTCTGGTAACAGCCTCATAGGGCAGGACTTTAGCATCTTGGTCTTTCGCTCTATCAATTCTTCTCACTAATATGTAATCTATTTGGGTATCATGGCCTCCACTCCTGTATGTCACCTTTTGCTCATAATTCTTCGTGAACCCTGTGTTCACTGCAAACAATTCAAGAGCTTGGAGTGTTTCTAGTAGCCTTCCTCCTTCTTCATTTCTCTCTCCTAGCCCTCTCTGACCATGTTCATCTGGATAATCTGGGCATTTCTCTCCTAAATGTGCATTGAAGTCTCCTCCAATTACCACCATTTCATTTCCTGGGATTCTGCTAATCACTTCTTCGAGATCTTCCAAAAAGCTATCCTTTTCCTCCTGTGGTCTTCCTACCTGTGGTGCATATACAGAGATGATATTCCATAACCCACTCTCAAAAGCCACCTGTACATTGATAATCCTGTCTGAGTGTCTAACCACCCTCACTATCTTGTCTGCTAGGTCTTTGCACACTATCACACCCACTCCATTCATTTTGGTACTCTTTCCAGCATATAGAATCTTGTATCCCTCTCCTAGGTGTCTTGAGCTGTTTCCTTTCCACTTGGTTTCTTGCACACACAAGATCTCCACTTTTCTCCTTGCCATAGTTTCAACCAATTCTCTCCCTCTCCCTGTCATGGTGCCAACATTCCAACTCCCCACTCTCATTGACTTAACATTCCTTCCAGGCCCCTTCACCTTGTTTCTTTTCTGTAACCCCCACTCTACAGTTTTCCCCACAGTAGCATAATTTCCATTAGTACCCTGTTGGGACACAGCACTAATGGCGGACGTTGTTAACCCGGGCCCCGGCCGATCCGGTATGTGCTTTGTGTTCTTTGCAACCATGGTTTTGGCAAGATGGTTTTACGTCGGATGCCCTTCCTGACACAACCCTTTTAGTCGCCTCTTACGACAGGCAGGGATACCCAGGAGGTATTCTGATCCCCCTCTCGAGGGATATGTACAATTTGTTAGTGTGAAGACAAAAATACACAATTCATCAAATATTTTAAAACATTTTTAAAACTAAGATGAAAAATTAAATTGTATTCATATAACTACAGTAATTCAGTTCAACTGGATACCCTACTATAATTAAACACAACATCTGCTATAGTTTTTAATCAATGACAGGTGTAGTACCCAAATACCACATTAGTTTCAGTGTATACATTTACTCTGAGTACAGTATTTTCAATAATGTAATTTCCTTCTTAACCTTTTGCAAAAACCAAGCTTAAAACAGTAGGTATCCCTACCCTTAATATTATATAATTATTTTGTTACTACTTGAGAATTTTTTTCTTGTTGGAGCAATGTATCTATGTGAATTTTTTGCTGTATTTTTGTGTTAGATATCCATGCTAGAACATAGAGGGCACAGATTAAAAGACACTGAAAAATCTGAAGATCAAACATTATTCCCTTGGGATATTTACTTGCAAACTGATTTATTTTCTTCATACTTCTCTCTAGCAAGGTTTAAAATTTGAATCCCCAGAGCATCCTGAAATCTTTGCATGCTGATAATCAAATAAATTGCCTGGAATGCTGCTTAGAATTTCTTTAACCCGTTTCCTTAACATCAGTGTTACCATCATCCACTGAATCCCAATTACCAGCTCAGATTGTTTTCACTGTTTACTAAAGCTTACTATTCTACTAGGTCAGTGATTCACAAACTTTTTGCACCAAGTACCACCCCTGATCAAACCAAAGCATCCAAGTACCACCTACTAGTCATCTTCTCATAGGAACCCCAGAACATCTCAATGATTTGCACACACTCACATACACATATAATAAATATGATAATAATAAACTTTATTTGATATAGCGTCTTTAAAGGTGGCTTCACAAAGTGTTTTACAGAATGATAAAAGGAACAGCAACAATTAAAAATAAACAATAAAAAAGCATTATTTCAGTGAGAGGGGTGAGCGTGTTTAGTTGAGCAAAGCAGATTTGAATTCATTGGTCGAGCCTTGATACAATTCACAACAGAGTCTAACAGATTTTAAATCATCAGGCATTTTCTTGATGGGCAAGGCCTTGCGGTGGATGCTGCAGTGCATCCACTTCATATCTGGAGCAACCTCTCTAATTTGTGCAACAACACTGCTGTGTCGGCTTGTCATCGCTCTAGCACCGTCTGCACAAACTCCGACACATTTTATCCAGTCGATGCCATTCTCTTCGATAAATTCATTCAGAAGCTGAAATATGTGCTCTCCTGTAGTTCCTGTTGGTAGCGGCTTACAGAACAGAAAGTCCTCATGGGACGTACCCTCAAACTCGTATTTAACGTAAATGAAAAATTGGCCAAATCAACGACATCTACAGACTCATCTAATTGCAGTGAAAAGCATCAGCTCATCTTAACGCGCTCCATCAGCGTACTTTTGATATAATCTGCCATATCAATAATTCTATGAGTGACTGTGTATTTCGGAGGGGGTAGCAGGTCAAGCTGTTTAGCAGCTTTTTCTACACACATAATACATGTCAGCTCTTTTGCCAACGGTAAACAAAGTTCTTCAAAAATAGTATGGGGCTTATCTGCTTAAGCAATCTTCAAGCTTGCATTTTTCCCTGTTTCCGTATCAGGAGTCCGTCTCAGAAGTCAAAAAGTTATTTCATGCGCATGGGAGCGAAACAGAGACACTCATTAACCTAGAACAGTTATGCGTACCATAATTTGAGAACCACTGTACTAGGTTATTTTGGTCATTGACGTCCTTATCAGTGCAGCTACAGTTTTTCACAAGATACCTATTGTATCACGAATGAGTACTTCATTTTGTAAGCATGTCACAGGGCTACAAATAGTTTTCATTGCTCCAGGCAAGCAACATACTGTTATTTATTAAGTGGTACTTGTTTCTTTTGGACAGTTAACTATAAATAAACATTTCCTTCAAGTTTTAAAACAGAAACATCGAAGAAATACATAACTTTAAATATTTTTTATTACAGCATAAGTTTAATATTGATTGGCAGATTGTATTCAGGCAATCCCCACATTTGACCAATCATCTAATGACTTTGTACTGAGGGTTAGTATTTCTTTGTTCATCACTTAATCTTAATATTGATTAAGATTAATATACACAAAATAAATATTTTTCACAATAGACAATGCATTCACTTTTACTAATCTTTAACTTGAACAGTATTTAAGTATGCCTAAGAATCAGGAATACATTCATGCACTGTGAGTGAGCTTATATATTTGAAATTAATTATGGGTGAATGATTGAATCAGGATAATTTATAATGCTGGTTGGGAAAGCTGAAATATGTTTTCTAGTTGTTTCCAAAGAACAAAAATCTGGACTGGGAAAATAAAGTTTTAAACAGAGGGATGACTTTTTAAAGATTTTTGAATGCTAAAAAAGTTTAGGTTTTTATATGTAATGTACTGTATATACACTATACTGTACCAAATACTGTACCATTTAAAGAATTAACAAATTTCACATTAAACACTTATATTAAAGCAAACAGGTATCCTGACCAATAGGTAGGAATTTTAATAAACACACTGGAACAATTAAAACACTATTAGGACAAGACAGGTGAGTCTAAAATCTAAATACAATGTAACTAGTAATATTTTTAGAGATTACATGTGTATTGTTTCTTATATTTCTTATATTGATTAGGATAAAATGTGACAATCATATACAATTAATCAGCAGAATAAATCCCCATATTGATGTTGTATCAAGCCATTAAAATTCAGCAAAAGCATGTTTGTCTGCTTCACGAACACTTCACAATCTTGATTGTACCAGTCAGTTTAAAAGTGTATAGTGGAACTAGATTGAAAGACAGAGCATGAACAGTGTTGCATGTTTTCATTGTCTATATTACATCCATCCATTTTCACTCCGCTTCTCCTGGTGAGGGTCGTGGTTGCAGCAAATTGAGTAGATCAGCCCAGACTTTCCTGTCCCTAGCAATGGATTCCAGCTCCTCCTGGGGGATCCTCAGGTGCTCCCAACCCAGCCGAGAGACATAATCCCTCCAGCATGTCCTGGGTCTGCCATGGGGTCTCTGCCCAGTGGGACGTGATCGGAACAGCTCCAGCTGTGTCTATATTACAGTGTGTAAAAAAGACAGTTCTCTGCTATTTCTCACTACATCACAATTTTTTTTCCAATACACTATGAACATCTCTTTTCCATATTCAGATGGAAACAGTATTTTCAGAGTCATGTAGTTTAACAAATATAAAAGAGATATAATGTAGCCTTATAACTGCACATATTTGGGGAATCTGGAAATTGTGCTACAGTTTGTACAACTGAAGCAAATTTGAAAAAACCTCATCTGCTGAGACATGAAGTAAACAGTGTTTCAACTAATTTCATAAATAACACATCCATTCATTTTCTAATAATACATATTTAATGCTTTTTTAACTTGTAAACAGAGTCAGCAGATGTCATGTTTAAGGGATGTCATGCTACAAAAAATCAACACCTGTAATAATACTAAATGTAAATATAAATGAAAAGTTGCACTTTTCAACCTCTCTACAGTATATACATTTTAAAATCTTTTGAAATATATGCATAAAGTTAATCTTATCCTTTAATAGGGGATTCAGCGTGTCTTATGATAGTATAGCATGGAGCACTTAGGCATATCCAACACCTGGGATCCTTGACACTTCTTTCCAGATCTTCTTTTTTACAACAGTGGAAGATACTATGCAGCTATATGTTCAGTATGTCAATTTACAGATGTAGCCATTCAAAATGCACGGTAAAACCCTGTACCGCAGGTTTTGAGCTACAGATGGCCACAGTACATTACTGGGTGGCCAAAGATGATCAACAGGTGGCACTTGTGGTGCATTAGTTGTTAGTGAACTAATTGCTTCATTTAATCTCTCTACTGTGGATGTTTAAATCTGCTTAATATGAAATGTTAATATTGAATTTTACAACTAAAGGGAATTTTTGGTAGCTGAGCATAAAAATAACAGGAGCATAACATCTCTGAACATCATATCATCATAAATGATATTAATTTAGGAATATAAATATATTATACATACTGTATATGGCTGCTAGTGGTAGCTTAAATAAAAAGTACACAACAGTATTCCACCTTATTCATAAACATTTTATCTTTAACTCAGTCACTTACTGTGGTTATTTTGGAAACGTTTTGACGTGCTCATTCTAACTATATTAAGTTTATATACTTTGTAAAAAGTTATAAAGTTTTAACCTTTTCTATGAATACTTGCTGTTGTTATTTCGTATAAAAAACATGGTTTGTCAATAGGGCTCTATCTAGATCTGAGTTCAAAACTGTACCTGCTTAGAGTACAAGTTTTTCTTCTAACAAACAAAGACTATATAACATTTTTTTTTAAACCAGCTTCCCCACTTTCACCTTGCTGTATCTATAATGGAGATGTAGCATATTTGGGGAATTGTTCAGGATCTTTGATCTATTTTGTGGAGCCGGTATTTTTTCTTTGGTTCACACATGCTTTGGGGTTGTTTTAGTTTGTAGTGGTCCTTTGTATTACAGGTAATATGGTACTACAGTTTGTATTACGTGTAATTGTGGTGTCCATCCTAGCTTTCAGTTTAGAGGATTTTACTCTGCGCTTGTCTTTGGATCAGTTTGAGAAATGTCAAAAGGCAGATATTTTATCGATAGCGGGTTTAAGTCTCTCAGTTTACTGGGGACGTATCAGATGTTAAACTGAGGAAGGGATACAACCCCCACGCCCCAGACTGACAAAGGTGATAAAGGTGATAAAGATCCATTCAAAGGGGTGCAGTGTGTTAACACAAACTCTAACAGAGCCGCTTGTGAGAGCAAGGTGACTTTCTGCTCAATTACATGAGAGCTACAGTACAGTCAGATAGATTTTAAATTTTTTAAACAACATTAGCTGTTTGTCAAATTCACCTACTTTGCGCAGTACACGACTCATAGTGCAAACTCATCAAAGATTTATTTTTTTATAATTCTGAAATTTGGATGATATGCCTCAGGGACTCATTCATAGTATAATCAAAACAACCCCCACCAGGTCTCACCTTCTGCTGTTCCACACGTGCGAATCCCATGAAGTCAGATCCACAGATATACCGAAACACTAGCGCACACAGCAATGAAGGGCAGAGTTTGAATACTGTATAAATATAGTGTATATAAAGTATGATATTGTATGGTTTCAAAGCCACCACAATACAGTATGTGTGAAATATTTTTCTTAATCACAAGTTAAATTTCTAATTGCTGAAATGTGTATTAAGACAAAATATAGATTTTCTTAATGCGGATGAAACCTGAAAGAGGCACATTGCGTTTGCAACAGGCTATAATAATGAACTAATTTTTACAGCTGGCTATGTAAAAAATATAGCCAAAAGGATCACTATAAAGGTTAATTCCAAGCTGAAAAGACATGTATATTTTTTACAACTTACTCATACATGGTCATACATTATAGATAAGATAAGATGACTTTATTAGCCAATTTCTTGCATTAGGAATTTGTCTTTTTGCATAACCCATGCTTGTTTTTAATGAGACACACAGATGGAGAGATAGAAACTTGGGGTCAGAGAGCAAGGTCAGCCAATTATACGACACCCTTGGAGCAGCTGGGGTCAAGGGCCTTGCTGGGGTTAAGGGGCTTGCTCAGGGATTTCTCTGCTGGCTGCGGGATTTGAACCGGCAAAATTCCAGCCACAGGCACAGAACCTTAGCCACAGTGCCACAGCTCCACTCTTATTATTATTAATATTATTAATAATATATTCCCTATTGCATTTTAATTGGAATGTTGTTAAAAATAAAAAAAGACTCAACTTGTCTCCTCTATAACTCTTCAGTTTACAGAACAATTCCTGCAAATTCCTGCAGAGTCACACAACATTGCTGCCACACACTCTCACCAGAGCCAATTTTGCCAGAAACAACCTCCAAGTAAGTTAAAGTTGATGCATAAAATATTTATGAAGAATGTGGAATACTGTTGTGTACTTTTTTTATATTTAGCTACCACTACCATCTTCTGTGTGCACATTAGGTTTGTATTACGTTAAACTACTGTTTTTATTTTCCACACCAAAATTTACCTTTGGATTTTCTCTATGTGTATGTAAACCTGAAAGAGCTACAGTATAATAATAAACTTTTTTTAAAATATCCAACTGAGCAATCTTATATTTATATTTTAGATTTATATTATTTATAAAATAAACCTACTTTTTAATTAATTCAATATGTAACATGCTGTAATACATAGTTTAAAATTAATGAAAGGCTAAACAGTGTACAACTTAAATTCTATAATTGGTAAAAGATTGTCCCTCAGCATTAACCGGGATTAACCGGGATTCGAAACCAGGTGTTTTCTGGCGACAGCCCAAATGCTTCACATGCCATGTTAAGCTTTCACTTAGATGAAAGATTCATCAGATGACACTACATCTGTTTCAGGCAACGCTGAAACTGAAACATGGACTTATTTTTTTTTACAAAAAGGTGTGTAGCCTCTTCACCAATGTTATCAAATGTCATATCAAACAATACTGTCTGTTTCTATTGGGCCAATCATAATTGCTAAAGGAAACATTGATAAGCAATGAGAAAGGAAAAGGAAAGCTACCAGTACAGTGATGAAAAAACCTACTACAAGAGCAAAGCTATTAATACACTGTCATACTTATTGTAATCTATAGTCATTGCTTTTCTCTTGTAGGATTGGTACTGCAGTTGATGTAAAACTGGATGAACTCATCTAGACCCTTCCACTTCTAAGCAACACAAATATATTCTGTATTTTTAGACATACATCCAATGCTAAGTGATTCACAGCACACATATCAAATGATTTTGCTCTCAAGTCTTTCCTCCTTCACATGGATACAGAGGGAATCCATTCTGCAGTAAGTGGATTTATAATTAGTTTTATTCTTGATTGTGAAAAGAGGTACCCCACCAAAATTTTGCTTAGCACCATGCTGATAAACTGCCTGTTTTATATTTAAAAATAATACATATAAATTTAATATGTAACAATGTACTGCTATGGACTGGCGTTCCTTCCAGGATGAATCTAGCCTTGTGCCCATTGGTTGTTGGGATAGGCTCTGGCTCCACCGCAACCTTATTTTGGATAACGTGGTTAGGAAATCGATGGATGGATGACATTCACAAATCATTTGAATACATATTAGCTTCTTTGTCAGTCCTCTGTTTTACATTATATGTTGTTGAAAGCTGTGCACATTAAAATTGCTGCTGGCAGCCAGATTAAATAAAAGTTAGGAAAGGAATAAGGCATCAGCATTTTTAAATCTATAAAAAAAGATAATGTATAAAAAATGAAAGAGCCTGGAGAGATTTAGATTTTCTACCCTAAAGAATTCAAGTAATCATATACACTAAGAAATAGAAAAGGAAATACATGCAGAGACAATTTAAATCCTGAATCCTAATGCTGGTAAAATTAGCTGTAGGCAAGTGTAATTGAAATTATTTAATGGGGGGAGGGGGTTATAACAAAAACTCCAACCGTCTTCTACATTTTCTTTTGATTTTTTCTTCCTCATTTTATTTCACTTTATAATTTAGCTTTGAAATCTTCTGTTTCTTGATAATTACAGAAGGTCACCCTATTATGTTGTTCATTTTTCATTGTGATGTGCTAAAATATCAGTTATTTTGTGCACCAAATAAAGAATAATAAGTCTATATGCAGTACACGCATATATATTATCATGCACAATGTTTTAAAAAGGGTAGTCTCTTACAGGCATTGCATTACAAAAGAGTCTAGTCAAGGTGAATAAACGGAAAGAGTAAAAGGGAGACAGAAAAATGAGATCAAGTGCTAAATAAACAACCTAATTGCATTCAAATAAAAACTGATTTAACACATTTAACACAGTCTAAATATATGCCCATATTACAGTATATGTATATATGTGAAATGCCTGCACAAATTATATGCATATGCAAAAAAAAACACTCCCACAAAAACACATAAAATTCAGCTGTTAATTTGGGACACTCTAAAGAACGCTGAGGATGTCATGAATGAGAAAAACAAAAACAGATCTTTAAATGAAATTAATATGTAGAACTAGCTGAAAAAGGACTTTCAGGGATTTGCTCTGTTCACTGGTGCAAGAAATCTGATTTGACAGAAGCTAATATCTTACATGATATCAAAACCATGGAGTATGCAGAAACACTGTGGAATAGATTACTGATGGTGTTCTGTAACTTTCCCTGTTGCTTTGGCACAGACAACTCTATGGAATTAGTGTATAAGTGCAGTTTCCTGTTTCATTTTTTAAACTTTGCACTTTGTGTTTGCATCAAGGTTAATCAATATTTGTCATGCTAACCAATACAAAGAAACTTAAAACACTTAAAGTTGATTAGTAAACAAACTTCATTAAAAAGTTTAAAAAATATGAATCTAAATTAATATTCAATTTCCAACAGATTAAGTTAATACAACATTTACATACTTCTAATGGTATTCTATATCATTAATGCAGTTATTGCTATAATTTACAATTGTACAATAGATGTACCATTAGTGAATAAAACAATTTAAAAATATTTAAATATTAGGGACACATGACAATATACTCCTGAAAAAACACTACTTTTTAGAATCATGCAAACGTGAACAGTGCAAATAAGGACATTTTAAAATGAGCTCACTAGAAATAACAACGTCTAAGAATTATGTGTACCAAAGGGATAATGGGTTGTTTAGTTAAAATTTGGCTTAACCTACTTCACTGTGGGCTAATGTCCTCG
The DNA here is from genome assembly GCF_059453375.1 of Lepisosteus platostomus. Lineage (NCBI taxonomy): Eukaryota > Metazoa > Chordata > Actinopteri > Semionotiformes > Lepisosteidae > Lepisosteus > Lepisosteus platostomus. Next base: position 23,530,027 of record NC_142618.1, on the reverse strand, counting down.
GCAGAGGACAAAGAATCTAGGACCCCTATGGAGAATGATGAGTGACCAAGGGGTAGCTGCAAAGGTGGAAATGGGGTGGAGGTGAGATGCAAAAAGATGTATGCGAGGGAGAGACTGTTGGCTACTGTAAGCCAAAATTACTCAGCAGTAAATCCAGACTTTTCAAGAACTTCTTGCAGATTACACAGAAAACAGTTACAGTTACAGAAGACAGTTTGGGACTTTTCATTAGCGGAAAGAGGATCACTAGGAGATGCTCCTAGATAAATACATGCTAGAGATAATGGAGTAGATGTTCTTAAGGGCTGATGGAAGTAGACTTAAATGGGTGATATCCTGATATTTACATTATAGGAGATGTAGAATAATTGAAAACATTTCTTGGTGGTCCAGTAGGTACGGTTAGTAGTATGTTCAAATAAAGTGGAGGAATGATCAGAAGAATAGATGAAAGTAAATATAGAAGGCCAAGATGTTGACTTTACTACTGACTTTAATATTAGCCTCTTAGGTAAATGGAAGGGCTATGACTGTAAAAACCTCTTCAGAAAGACCCAGATTCATCATAAAAAACATCATTAAAATAAACACCACAAGCAAAGTTTTACTTCAGATTGCAAAAGTAGGAGTAAGGATCATGCTTATGAAGCTAGTCTGAGAAGATGTGAAATAAAAGACCAGCCATGGGGTACAGCCTGCATAACATAATTAAGGTGAGCCAGCAGAAACAGAAGTTCTTTATGTACAAAGCTTAACTGACAGAAACATGGGGAGATACAATGGGATGTAATCACAATGCAGAGATTGCAAGTTCATTGGAAATGAGAATGTTTTGAGGATGTGGGAGAGCAGGCCTAATAATAGGGACTAGTATTGCAAGTTGCATGTTGCGCTCAGGTTAAAACATTTGGGCGCCATGGAAAGGAAAACAAAAATTCCCTTTGGGAATTGTGCACCCTGGCAGCTGGGCATTTTATCCTCTTAAGGGCGCTCCGACCCTTTCTTATTTAGTTGATTATGTGCACCTGCCCTCTGTTTGTCTCTCATTATTTAATTCTGGCAATCTCGCTATTCCTGGCTCAGTATTGGAAGATGGATGCCTGGAAGCCCGCCTACCAGTGGGTCTAGAAGAGACCCCGATCACATAGGCTTCATCACCGCTTCCTGACCATCTGAAACAGGGGCTCAGAGAGCCTGGCTTTGTTATCCTGTTTTTATCTTCCTGGTTCCCTGTTCCTGTTCCAGATTTTAACCTTGTCCATCTTTGATGGATCACCAGGTTCCTGGATTTTGGACTTCAGCCCGGATTTCCCATTTTGGACTTCCCTGGACTTGTTTGCTTTCGCCACGCCCCCCGAGCACCGGATCATCACCCCATGTCTGTCAACCCGTCCTTATCCTGCTGTGCCTTTCCCTGATATCCTTCTCCACTTACTTCCAGATTATACCGTCTGCATAGGGTCCTGAACTATGTTACACCCAGGGCCGAGAAGATGGGATCAGAAGCAGCAGGGGATGACAGGAATGAACCTGGGGCCAAACTGGACATTGGGGATAAAGACACAAACAACGCAAGTCTAAGAGCTGTAGGACTGTCGGAGCAGGAGATAGGACAATGGACAGACCCGGTGCCAAAGAATTTGCATCAGGAGCAGCAGGGGCTTATAGGGAGGAATCTGGGGCCAAATTGTATGCTAGGGACCCGAAGCAGAAGACAGCGGAGGAGAAAAGACGAGATTAAATTAAAGAACATGAAGGAAAGAATGCAACGTGAGGCTTGAGATTCTAATGATAATGATAATGAAAGGTTTCAGAATGAACGTGATTTGCAGACATCACAGCGAGTTTGTGCACCTTGGTTCTACAGGAGAAATAACAGGATGAGCGTGGCTTTTAAAAAAATAATGGGATAAGAACACCAAATCTCAGTCTTTGTAAAGGCATGGAAATTTGAAAAAGACATGCAGATGAGGCTGGCTGAGATTGAAAAGCAAGTAAGTGAAATGGCAAAGCAGCAGATGGAGCACTTGCAGGTACAGGCTGAACCTGAGGAGCTGCAGACTGCTGGCCGAGATAAAAAAACTATTCACTGGAGCAGCAAACAGGAATATCCATTGCAAAGCGAAAAAGGGTAGGGGTTGTAGCATGGTCCATGCAAAAAGACGCTGCAGAGGAGAGGAGGAAATCCCATACTATATAGTGTTAAAGGAGAGGTAATGAAGTAGGGAGTGATTGGGAATTATGACAGTTGAAGTTGATTAAACTTGGTAGATGTCATCCCTCCCAAACTTTCGTCAAACTAAATTAATAATAATAATATAATTAATAATTGCTTACATTTATATAGCGCTTTTTTGGACACTCCACTCAAGGTGCTTTACAGGTAATGAGGACTCCCCTCCACCACCACCAATGTGCAGCATCCACCTGGATGATGCGACGGCAGCCATAGTGCGCCAGAACGATCACCACACATCAACTATCAGTGGGGAGGAGAACAGAGTAATGAAACCAATTCATAGATGGGGATTATTAGTAGGCCATGATTGGTAAGGGCCAATGGGACATTATTAAATTATTATTGGAGATTAATAGCACTTGTTGATTATTTCAGTTAAAAATAACATTGCGGAGGAACAGAAGAATTAATAGAAGGGTGAAAGGAAGGGCGAGGTGAGGTGGAGGAGGGGGGTCAGGGACATAAGATGTGGAGAAAGAGGTAGAGGCTGCAGCTCTATATCAGAATGAGGTTCTGAATTCAGCTTTAGCTGAAAAGGCTTTGTGGTATTTGTAAAATAAACAACCACCATAACGTACAGAAAGATCAGGGATATAGTATATGTAGTGGTCCAACTCCTGGCGTCTGAGAGAGTAGACAGAAAGCCAAAATAAATTTGGAAGTGGGTCGCGGGATTTTAGAGTAACAGCAAGATCTCTGCAATCCACTACTCTGTGATCAATAAACTATGAGCTAGTTAGGAGGAGAGAAACAAAATTGACATCTTTACCTCTTTACCTTCGAGAATCTTGCGGCGCTAATGAGGAGCAAGAATATGATGATGGAGTGAAACTACAGCCTGGGAGCCTGAGGTAGAAGCTTTACTGAGGGTGAAATCTGACATGTAGACAGGTGGAGAGAGTGGAAGGTGGGGCTGAAGCAGGAGGCGTAGCTGTATGGAGGGAATTTTCAGGCTTGAGCAGGCGGAAGTTTATGTCGGCTACAGAGTGGAACAGGGGTTCCAGAATTTGAGAAACCTGCTGGGAAATCTGAAGTGAAAGGGATAGTATCCACCAGGGAGCTCTGTATCTGTGCACCAGGAGAAGGCGGAACTGGAGAGCTGAGAGAAGGAGGAGGAGCTAAAGATACCGTACTGGAGAGAGAAGAAGGTAGAACTGGTTCAGTAGAAAAAGGCCTAAACGGTAAGACTGAGATGGAATAGGAATACATCTGTCAAACAGTGACTTGAAGAGCTTTGCAAGAGTCCTGTCGTTATAACAGAGATGAGTTGGCGTATCTGTGGTGGTGTGGCGGCGTTTTGAGCAACGTAATGCGGGAGCAGAAACATCAGCGACGAGGGAGAGAGGTGGGTTAGAGGGAGAGAGGTTGAAAACCAGGAGGCTGAGAAGGTGAAACAGCAGAAAAAAAACAGCGAGAATCTTCAAGGTGCTTGGGAAGAGAAAGGCGGTCTGGGAATGGCAGAGAATTAGGCATGTGAGCCATTGTAGGTCTAGCGTTCAGAACTTAAAAGGCTTGAATTCAAAACTTTAGATGTGTGCGTTAGTGTGGTTAGGGTTTATATAGGGAAGAGAAAAGTGAATGACAGAGGAAGGGGTGAAGCACCCCCAGCTTCTCCCCTAGAACTCCACCTATCGGTTTCTATTAAATATAAGTCTCTCAGACTGTTAAGTTCACATATGCATTTTGAACGGCAGTACAACCAAAGATAAGTAATTCATTTTTTATGATAATAATGCCAAAGCATGTAATAAAGTCAGATTAAACTGGAGTTACACAAAAGTTAAAGTTTGCAAAGAAGTATCTGAAATAAGACATGCATGTGAAAAGCAATAATTTAATAACGCGTTTCCATTAATTTAAAGCAGTTTTAAATTATGTATAATTAAAAGTAAAGATTAATGAAGGATCTTTATTTTATTGACCTTGAAAATGACAAGGCACATTCCCAAAAGGAAGAAAAGAACAATCTCTTTTCGTGTTACTTCATATTTAAATAGAAAGTAAATTACAACTACATCCCATCCATCATTTCCAAAGATTATTATTCTTGGTTTTTGTGTTTGAGGGCAGTCTTTAGTCTCTCTACTAGCTATTTTAATTTGTTGGTTGATGGCCTAGCTAGGATTCATTACTCTTCACCTATTCAATTTTTTTTTAGAAAGAATATTTAAACAACTGTCTATTGTATCTCAACTAAAAGCAATCTAATTAAGTTACAGGTTATGCCAAGATACCTTCCTAAAGATGGGTTGGCTGTCTTGAATATAGACATTATTGAGATAATGAAAGCTTTAGAAAATGGTGACCAGTTCATATGATGACTTTTTTTTAGTTCAGAACGTATTATTCAAAGGCAAATGTCAATTTTACAATTTAATCAACACTATAACACAATGCACTTCCACATGCAGGCTTATTAATTTTCGGATGTCACCAGTTTCATTATAGTCTCGCAGCAAGAGAACTTATTAAATTGGGCACAATGTCAGGCAATGTCAGCATGCAACAAATGTCCAGAAGAAAAAAAAATGTGAAGGCAAATGAGAAAAGTGAGCTCTTGCATACTTAAAAAATTGTTATATAAATATGTCTAGAAGTAAAACGAAAGCAATGTCAGCCAAACAGGGTCTATTAAAATCTATTTAAAACCCCATGACACATTTCTTTTATTCTATTTTGTTTTGGTGGCAGAGTGTAGTGACCACCTGCCATCTGTTGTCACTTGTCTTCTTTCATTTTCAGACTTTGGGCTGTCATTCAATCGACTCTTGTGTGCAATAGATCCTTCTGTATTTTGTTCTTAATTTAAGTTGTTTGGTGGCTCTTTTCTGAGTGTACGTACTTTCTTACTTATCTTTTGTCACCCCCATGAAGCAAATTACAACATTCCAATCAACTTCAAAACTTGACGTTCATCATTGCTTACAAAATAGTCAATAACCACTTCTGAGCAAGTCACAAATTATCTAGGCATTTGTATGTGCTCTGAAAATGGTACATAATGGTGTTTGGCGGTGGCAACAAAACACTGTGGTCAGTATTGTTGCCTTGCAGTGCTGGAGCCATGAGTTAAATTCTGGACCTGGGATGCTATCTGCTTGGAGTTTGCATGTTTTTCCCGTATCTGTATGGGTTTCCTCTGGGTAGAAAGACCAGTATGCAAAAGTTCAAATACCCTTAAGCAAACATCTCTTAAACCAATTACCCACATTGTCTACTTACAAGAATTAGAGGCTGGTTAGTGGCCTCCAGTGGCAGATTGGCTGTAATTGCAGTCACTTCTAGGCCAGCCTGTCACAGTTCTATTTCAAAAAAATGTCCTGTCTCTCCTTCATTGTTAGTGGTCCAGAGTTAGTAACTATCCGTATTGCAGTTGAAGTGACTGTGTTAATATAATTTATTTTATTAAGTAATCTTGAATTCATAACACAGTTCTCTGTCAAAACTGTTGAGTTTCATTTTAACATCTAAACTAGATCATGTGCTCTTTTGTAAAGTAAAGGTTTATTCAATGAAGGGGATACTGAAGAAGTGATGGAATTCTGTGACAGTGAAATTGAATTTGGCAGTAGATACATGAAACCATCATTCTTCTTCATGTCAGGTTGCTACTCTTTATGTGAAGCTTCAAACTCAGAAGTCTTTTTGTTTTAGTGCTTTATTTCATCAATATCCTCAATATCAAAATTGAGGCACCAAAACTATGAAGCGTTGGTTTGATAATGGTATTTTTAGACAGTTCATGATAGTTAAAATGTGTCAGTTTTGTGAGAAATAAACAAAAATAATCACTGTAAATAATTGACAGTTCTAATGTACATTGTAGAACAGTATACACCAAAGATCACAGACATCAGCAGTGTAAAAAAACAGAACTACAGTACCACCTGTAGAAATACTAACTTGCTTTTATAAAATATATAAACTTTTTCATGTTTAATGTTTAACATGCTGTAATACAGTTGTAGTGATTCATAGCCGTTCAGGGACGCCAAATATGTAATGTTAGTGGCTCTCTGAAGGCACCAGTTCTGTAGGGTTTGGGCATTTACTGAGACAATTATTAATTGTAGCAGTAAATCACAAAGTTGATTCTTTTGATGGCTTTAGAGTCCAACCATGCGACATAACTCAAACAACGCACACACACAGGTACTAATACACGAGGATACATTTATTAATACATAGAATATGCCTTAAACTAACAGATCTTATCGAGAGGGTTATCAGAATACAAAAGATATATATTCAATCAGTTACGAAGTGTTACATATATCAAGACGACATACGTTCAGTATATCATTCATTAAGACCGTTTCATAAATGAACTTGGTTATAACTTCTACATTAGATACTCGAAACAAGTACATAACTCTTAGGAATTAAATTGATATCAACTGGTTGGGATAACAATTGAATTCTTGAGCTGTAATGCATTGAAGTTGAATACTCATCCAATCTTTGGGGATTCAGATCTCCTGCGGGCACAAAGAAACAGTTGCAGGCTGTTGCTGTCCAATCCGCGCTCTCTGGCTCGGTGCCAGGCTGTGCTGTGCGGCTTGCGACGGTGCGCTGCTGATGCTCACTGACCGGCTAGTTAGTGTTGGCTTTAACTAGCAAAGTTTGTGCACAGGAGAAAAGATGACTGTGGGTCCCAGCAAGTCAGGAAGAGGACCGGTTCGTTCCTGATGAAGAGCTAGTTCTGAATAGTGATTCAGCTGTCCACAGTTCCGACCTGTTCACGAGGCCTGCTGCTGGTTACTCTCTGGCAACCTCCACTCTAGACTCTTAGAACAAAGGAAAGTTCTGGCACTCGGACACACTGGCCGTTCCGTGGTTGTCCGGGCTGAGTCTCAGGATGGTCAGAAGGCGCGCTGCGAGAATGTCCTGCCCTTGGGAACCTTCTGCTCCTGGGCCGTCCTGCCCTGGAATTCTCATTTGAATTCCCTTTAGAACAGTCCACAGAATCCTCTCCAGAATCTTACTGAATCTTACTGAATCTTGCTGAATCTCTGAATCTGAATCTCTCAGGCTCTCTGTGTTGCCTGTTTTTACCTGGCCCTACCAGTCCCTGATTGGTTGATCAAGGTGAGATATGAGTCACTTAGTCCTGACACTTAGTAATGCAGTCCAGATGTCCAACTGGCACTCCCTAAACAGATAGGCGCCAATGGATGACCATTGATCATGATAGCCAGGCTTAGCTAAGTGCATCCCCCTTTGGGAGCTGTCCTTATCAAAGGAACCCTAAATCAGCCTGCATGGTTTCTCTGTGGCTGCACCACAGAGATGAACAGAGAAATGAGGCCTAATTTGGGAAAGCTTAATTCTGCTTATTAATAAGCCTCACTGCTACACAGTTTACAATGATTAAAAGTCTAAACAGTATACAACTTGAATTCTTATCTCTATTACTATAACTATCAAGTGGTATTAAATAAATAGAACTTTTTTGTATAGATGACACTTTTCTAAAATTTATTTAAAAATAAAAACAATTACAATCTAATCTTTCCACATGTAATTGTCACGTAGCAGTTCCTTCCGGGCCCTATGCGGACGACACGATCCAGAAAAGTGAAGATACACGAGGGAAAAAGTCATGCAGGAAAGGGTCAGGATACAGGGGGGCGTGTCCAAGGTGAGCTGGTGTCCTGGGGAAGTGAGTCCGGGCGAACAAACAAAGCCAATGTCCAAATGGGGAATCCAAATGGGAAAGTAGAGTCCAAAGCCAGGAGATCCATCCAGGGGTTAAAACCATGAGCCGGGTCGGGACCGGCGGGGCGGGGGATCAGGAACAGAAAGTTAAAACCATAATGGAGCCAGATGCAGCAGGACCCCAGGCTCTCACGATGCAGAAATCAATGAGGAACGAGGAGTGAGGTCCGTGTCTGGCTTTTAACTGGGAGCGGGAATAGGGAAGAGGTGCAGACAATGGGAGGGAACAAGAAAGGGCTGGAGTGCCCTTAAGAGGAGGGGTTAGCGATCGTGACAGTGATCCCATGAGGAAGTACAATATGCTCCTGCTTTGTTTAACGATGGTATAAAAAATAAATCTAAATGGTGAGAAAGTTATGTTTAAAATTAATTAAGGGGCTTAGAAGACAGATTGTGAATCAATAGATGCATTTAATTAAACATGCGTTTGCGATTTAAATCAAAATGGGGGTTATGGGGACTCTACTATTCAGCAGGGCTTTGTGGTGGTAGGAATTTTGGCACACAGGGGTTGTGCTGGCTGTGCTGAAATATGAAAGCGCTGTTTTTCAGTCAACGAGTGTCTGAATCACTGTGCCTGTCCTCGCCGAACCTAGAAATACTACAGTATATCTTTCTAAATATCACATATACGGGTTGTTCGCACAAACTCGTATCGAGCACTATTTTTCACATTGTGAACGTATGTACACAACAGTCCCGCAGAGTGTAGGGCACAAACCCACGTGAGCCCGAAAGCGCTACATTATTTATAATACCTTCCGCATTAACTACTATAATACCGCATTAACATTGGGATGTTATTTTTTACAAGTGTAAAAAGAGGCAATACACAGCGTGACTCCTCTATATCTCTTAAGTTTACAGAGAAATTCCGCCAGAGCCTCATAACATTGTCCAATAATACTATTCTTGTGTCTAATTTTAAGCAGGATTTAAGCTACAGTATATGAATATAATTATATCGTTATTCATTTCTTTAGATACGCAATTCCATATTATATTCCCTAGTAATCAAATTCTAAAAATGTCAATATACTCTAATGTCCATAATATTTGCTATTTTAGCTTTTCAAAGAAATTTTAATTTGTTAAAAGAAAACTCATGGTGACGGCTGGGTTTGAATACCCGACTTCCAGCACGGAAAGCACACACATAATCCATTATGCCACAGACATTATCACGTAGGGAGAGTGAAAATGAAGCAGACATTTCCAAAGAAAGTGTACTACTGTGATAATTTGAGTTAGAGTATATGAATATAATTCTATCACTATTAATTCTTTAGATACGCAATTCCATATTATATTCCCTATTAATCAAGTTTAAAAAGTATACTTTTGTGTACTGCGATAACGAGCGTATTCACAGAAAAGGTTAAAACATTATACCTTTTTACAAAGTATATGAACTTAATATAGTCAGAAGGAGCATGGAAAAACTTTTCCAAAATGACCACATGTATGTAACCGAATGCAAGACTTTGATGCTTAAAATGTTTAGGAAGAAAGTGGAGTACTGCTGTGTATTTTATATTTAAACTACACATACCACCATATACAGTTTACATAATATGTTTATGTTCCTAAATTAATATCGTTTATGACCTTCAGACGCATTACGCTCCTATTCTTTTTATGTTCAGCTACTAAAATTTCCCTTCAGTTGTAAAATTCCATATAAATATTCCATACTAAGCAGATTAAAACATGCTCAGCAAAGAGATTAAATTATTAAATCGTTTCACAAACAACCAATGCACCACGAGTGCCCCTGTTGGTCCTTTTAGCCAGCCAAATCACGTACCGCGGTACAACACAGTGAACTGGGTTATTGCGTACAGTACGGGGTTGTACCGTGCATTTTGAATGGCTGAATCTGTAAATAACTGACAGTTCTAATGTACATTGTGCAACAGTATACACCAAAGATCACAGACATCAGCAGTGTAAAAAAACAGCATCTAAAGTACCACCTGTAGAAATACTACCACACCTTCTTAATTATCACACTTTGGTGTGTACTACTGGTATCCAAGAGAATGTGTTCCCCATCATCCCATTTTTATAGTGTATGTTCCAAATATAATTGTTCTTTGCTCAACACTTTCTACAATAATTAATTTAATGGCTCATTTGAATGAATAAACTGGCTTTAAAATTGTATTTGATTCATTTGAATGAATCCACTGGCCCTGTATTGTGTGACTCGCACTGTCATGGTCATCTATATGTAGTTTCAGTTGAGGACTATCTGAAATATTTTACCTTAGGCAGAATAACTTTAAGAAAGCCTTCATACTGTATTTATGATCTTGAAGTAAATTGAGTACCATCTGATGTCTCTACTGTTCAAGTCTCTTCCACCTATTTTTAGGTCAATCCACATGCATCATACAAAAATAGAAATAATAATACTGAAAATACACAATTTACAGTTTATACATCCATGCACTATAAATTAATAAAGTTACATCTGGACCATATTTAATTAAGTCATTAAAAAAAGTCTGTTAATTATCCATTTCAGAAAAAAATAAATCTGCTATGACAGTTTTCATTACATAGCAACCATACTTTTCTGATGTAATTACCCAATTTATAGCTGTGACAATGCATGAAAAATTAACACAATGACATAATTGTATAACAAGTAGATCAACTGAAGTAAGCTAAATAAAAATTCAACAAATAAGCATTAATATTTCAGTGAAAAAGTGCTATATCACTTACCCAGTTACAAGATCTCCAGTATATCACAGCCCAGAGTATTACATCTCAGACTTGTTTCCATTAAACCATACTTGTTTCCATTGAGTATGCCCATCTTTTTGTATATCCCTTAAAAACTGTGGGACATCACTGCATTTACACCACTTGTACCAAACTGCTGATGAGCTGATTTAAGGAGAAAAAAACAGAAGTCAACATAAATTGTAGCAGCTCCATTTTGATATGTGAGCAAAATTTGAAAATTAGATTTGGAGTACAGTAAATACAGTGACAATATTCAGAATGTCACACATACAGTAATATAAGTTTAATATTCAGTCAACTAACAGATAGGTTGACAGATGCATCAAGGATTAGTTTTGCAAAATAAAAAATAAAACATGACTGATTTCTATACCTGTTTGCACATTTTAGCTTTCAGATAGGATTTTGAAGAGGTAGCAAAAATAAAATAAAATAAAAAGTAAACCTTACAGTATATTATTGATTTTTTCTGCTGACTACAAAAAAGTAGGTATGAACATGTAGGCTGTGAATTATTATACTGCCTGTCCCGTATGTATTAGATATTTTTCAAATAATAATAAATGTGCCATTGTTTATTTATTTCAAACTTTGATTTTTTTTACTTCACTCTTGCTTTTCATAAGTTAGAACAGTCAGTGCAATTAAAAGTTCAAGTCTTTCTCCTTTGTCAAGGCCATCTGACTCAGCATAAATCATGTAAAATAATTATGCTTAATTTAAAGTGCTGCTTTTGCTCCTTTCCTTTCCTGAACAGCAATCCACCACCATCACTAACTACTTGAATTAGTTTACACAGATGTACTTGAAACCTGCATTTTTCATCCTGAAAATGCTATTTAGCTCATACAGTCCATAACTGTTGAGTCACACTTTCAGAGATATTTTTACAAATGTTTAATAGGGATTATCTCCTTAAAGAAATTAGACAAAATATTTTCCCTATGACCAGTGCTGAAATTTGCAAAAAATGTATTTCAGGGAGGTTGAGTTTTGCATGTAGCATGAATAGATGCCAAATAAGAATGAGCAGCATTTCTTTGTAGTATTTACAGTTAATTTAAAAGACTTTCTTACTTATCTTGTGAAATGTATCACTGCCAAATTAATATTTGCAATATACTGTATTTTTTAATTGTATATACGTGCTTATAGCTATAAATGGAGAAGAACATAATTTCTGACACTAGCATGAATTAAACTAGATTAAAGATTACAATTTAGATTTTTGCCCTAGGGTTACATAAATTATAACAAGACACATATTTAAGTATATGCAGCATATGATGTCAGCATTTCAGACAGAAACAGTGAGCCAAGATACGTAGTCCTTTATAGGTTTACACAAAGGTCTAAAAAAGCAGACTAGAAGTAAAATATTAAGTTATTGAATGTATCTGGTCTCAAACATGTTAACCCGTTAGTGCTGTACTGTACAGAATTTTTTGTTTTTTTCTCATTAAATACAGTATACAGTTATTAGTATTTGTGTATAAATAGTAATTGGAAAACAATTTTATTATGGGTTTCATTGCAAAATATATTATAGATAGAGGCTGCAAAATATATCATACTTAAAACCAAATACAGTATGTTAAAAAAGAAGTCAGTAGTTTTGAATGACTCAGAGTGACTTATGGTCTCATACTGTACCTCATCAGTATGAAGCATTTGTTGTTCAGTGGAAGAATTCTTGCCTATCATTGAAAACGCCTGGGTTTGAATCCCGGCCAATGCCCAGCCCCATGGTGATAATCTTTCTCCAATAATACCATATAATTTGTACTGTATACTATATTTATGTTTACTTATTTTATATATCACAAAATTTTAAATATTAAATTAATATTAAAAAATAAAAGTAGCGCTTTCATAAAGCAAGATCACTCAGCCAGATACATAAAAAACAGTATTGTTATAAATATATCTATTGGCTTTTGTGACCACGATTTCTCAGGTTTCTTTAATTTCTCAGGTTTACATACCTATTAAAATTATCTATACAGTATCTGTCTTAATTCCAATTTAAGTAAAAGTAATTTGAAAATCAATAATTTTATTTTAGATAAAATAAAAAAGCCTCAGGCCTCTCTCCTTGATTTGTTATGCTGCGTCCTACTTTCCTACTGTTTTTTTGTAAGTCAGTCAAAACATAAAATAAGAGTGACTCCTCGGCCTAACAACTAACGGGGGCTTTATGAGCCAAAATTCCTTCTACCACTTGTACAGTAGCTTTCTTATGCTTTTTTTTCTTCTTTCGTGCCTCATTGTCAAAATATATTTATTTTGTAAAATTGCCAAATATATATTAACCTATTAAATTATATTTTTCCCAAAAGGATACTGACACATGATTTCATTATATGTTTCATCTGTGTTGTATTCTTGTGACATGCTGATGATTTTTACCTACCACTACAGTGACTGAAGCCTGCCATTTAAAAAACTGTGAGTGGGGAAAATTATATAATTGAGAATGGAATTCCATATTTTCCTTTTTACTGTTAAATACTTGGAAACTTACAAACTGAAGACAAATTGTGACAAACACCCCTCTGTAATTGTTTTTGATATGGTTGGGGCCTCTGTTCATGTGGTAAATTGAAACATTTTTAATAAGTACTTTATAAATGATTACCTATCCACATTGTTTATTAAATAAGTGCCCTAATTTGTCCTGACTGTAGTTTTTCAAATGTTTTTTTTTAGGTTTGCCCCCTTTTCTCTTATTTATTTTTGAAAGTACAAAAAGATACCATTCTGCTACTGAAGAGTTTTAGAAATAAATCTACAAGTTCTCCAGCTTATTATTTCATTCACTGGTCCAAAAAAAGGTTTTTATTAATTATTTTGAAGCAATATTATAAAGGAATATGATGAAAGATTTTATGCTCTAGTTATCTTTCCAATGCAATATTTACTTTGTTGCTAAAATGGGCTGAGGAGAGCTAAAATCAAAAGCATGTTGCCAATATCTTACATAAATAGCAAATAGATATCATGCTGGATTTCAAAGGCAACTTGTGCAAATTCAGCACTTTTTTATTTTCATTTGAACATTAAGGGTGCTACCTGAAGAATTCTTATTTACAGTATATTTGAGAGACGAAACGATCTGTGCCTCTGGTTGACTTGTTTTGCAAAGATCAGGTTTTTATAGCTACAAAACAGTTTTACTCAATTTAACACAGAATGGAAAGTACTGCTTAAGAAATAATGCATTCCTTAGTAAGTAATGTGTTTAAAAATACTGCCGATCCTACAAAGTGGAAAAGGTTTGAAATAATATTAATTAAGTCATTGTTGTTATATCTTAGCCAAGCCAATTTTGACTGCTTTAAGTTCAATAATATGGAGAGTTGTGGTATGTGTAAAAAAAATTGTTTGAATATTTAGACAAATTGGAATGTGAATATTGGAATGTCAATATTAGTAATATTAAAATGTGATTAATATTACTAAGTAAACTTACTTGAAGGAAAGTATCAACAGTCATTGCATGCATTTTGTTTATGCAGAAATATGGTTAGGAACTTTTAATTTTAACATGTATTAATAAACATTTATCACTCACTGCTGTGAGCTTGTAGAGGTGATATTATTATGCATGCCTTTTAAGGTTAGTAGCAACAAATACTATTTATTTTCCCGTTTTCAACTAAAAAAAGCCATGGTGAAATGGTAGAGGGCTGGTATAATATATACATACTGTTTATAATATTGAATTCTTACAGATAATTTTTGATGTAATGGTGCTTCTTCAAATAGCCTACAAAAGTTACTCTGCTGGGCCTATGCAAAAAACAATGCAAGCCAAAATCTTTGTACAATAAATAAAATATGCACTTACTTCATTACTCTTTTTACCATTATATTAATTGTTTTCATATTTTTTCCAGCAAACTGGCTTTACACACATTGAAATTAATAAATAAAAAGAAAAAAAAAATTAGCACAGAAAGGTGTACATTTTATATACAGTATTAACACAGATGTATCAAACACAGTCGATCAAAACTCTGATATTAGCAATCTTATAAACCTTGACTTATCATTTGATAGAATATGAGGCTCATATTTTACTGTTTGTCCTTAATAAACCTGATTCTGTGGTACTTCAGTACTTTCAGATTGAATTTTGATATACAAGCTTGGATTACACAATTCTTGTAAGTTAATTTTGATAAGACCTTGATGTAACCTTGTCAGTTGATGCCACTGATTTTGAGTTTCAGTACAAAATTAATAATTTAGGGGTCATTTTGAATCCTGGATTGCATTTGAATCGTTTGTGCAGAATGTTGTAAAGACTAAGTGAGCCCCTGGAGAACTATGGAATTTGTTAAACTAAATAAAGAATATAATAAAAATTCTGAAATAATCAGAATCTGAAACACAGCAAATATACATTAATAAACAATGACGGCCTCCAATCATGCCTTCTTATGTTAGAAATCATAGTCACTATATGGAAGTGATGCCTGAGAAATGTTACATGTGGGACTATTATATCAGGTGGGTAGCTGCGTCAGCATGCATAGGCTGCAAAGGCACAAGTAATAGGTTTATTACCTGCTATAAAGAGAAGAAAGAAAACTCAACGTTTGATGTCGGACAGGGCAGACAGCAAAGATTAAATAGCACAGGAGAATTGAAAGCTGAATTGAAAACTTTGCACTTCTCACCACCTGAGTGGCCTCTCTGCCTCTGCCCTGCTCCTGCTTCCTCTCCTCTCCCAGCTTTAGTTCTCCTTTGCTATCTAATCTTTGCTGTCTGCCCTGTCTTTCTCACACCCAAAGAAGGCTCCACAGCCGAAACGTTGAGTTTTCGTTCTTCTCTTTTCGGCATGGAATCAACCTTTACTTGTCCCTATCTTATTATATGCTTTGTTTCATGTAATAAGGTGTAATTGACATGGTACTTGCTGTCAGTTTCAGGAGGGGGGGGAGGGGTTCTTTAAACCAATCAAGATTTTTTTACGATCATTTTTTGCTTTTTAAGCTTTAATTACAGTATACAAAAGGTTTGATTCTGTGGCAGGGTGCTGTCTTTTAGGAGTTTGAGTAGTCTGTGTTCATGTAGATTTTTCTCCCATCTCTCAAAGATTGGCATTCTACATTGATGTAGTACCCTTCATTGTTTGATTGACCGCCAGGGTTTTTCTTCCTGGCTGCTGTTAGCCAGCTGTTCATGGTGTGTTAATATGCCACCCCACTGGTACTACTGTATATATTCTACTCCTAAATAAAGGCACCTGGTAATTTAGATGTAGATAAGTTGAAACAAAAGCCATTTAGCCCATGGCTAAAGTATGTTAAGTTACTTGTAATTTAAATACAAGAAATATAAAAAAACAAAACACCGTTTAAAATGTATTACCAATAATTAGGCTGATCATTTTGAAACTGACATCCGGTGTAGCAAAAATTGAAAGCACACTTGATTATGCTTCTTAGATTCTAAAAGAAAATAAAAGTAAAACAGTTGCTCTGCCAACAGAAAAATGAAACAGGAAAATCATTCAAGTCAATGCAATGGAATTTTATGATAAGCTCCCTGAAAAAAAGAAGCCTTCCATGTCAGCTATCCAGAGATAATTAAAGTTGGCTTTTCAGTGGTAATTAAAAGTTGAAAACTCCCATCAGCAAAATCCCTTGTGACTCATGGATTGCCAGGTGTTCTTTGCTTTACTACAATTTCACTTGTAATGCAATTTAAAGCACCATACATCTATTAAACTTTGTGAAGATTTCAGTTCTTTAATTTGTTTTCAGTTTACACATCAGTAATGTTATTGGAAGTGCACTTACTGTATAGCCCACATAAATCTCACCTTAGTCTTCGTTCCAAGAATTAATTGTCTTGCTGTAACATTTCAAATGGACTTTTTACCATAACTATAGGCTGCTATTACAATATTATTATGGATGTGAGAGGATACTACATGTTGCATTTGAGGACAAGTATAATTGGCACATGGTTGGATAATGGATTTAATTCTGAATTTAATTGTGTTAATTTGAAATGACATATTTTATGATTTTAACATTTATTTTGGTCAGTATCCCCTTCCCAATATTTCACTTTATTATATTTCATTTGTTCATAGAAAAGTTAGTTTCTTTCACAACTGTGTGCAACAAAAAACATTATACTGTAATATGTTAAAGTAAATGCTATAGCATATATTAAAAACCAAATAAGTAGGCAAAGTAAAATATGAAGGAAAGAACATGAGTTTAAGACACCATTTAAATAAAATAAAATATTACAGTGTAGTGGTCACTTGGGAAACTATATTTAGTTGTCCCCTTGCATGAAAAAGACATTATCTACAGTTGATTTTTCTGGATATAGGGATGAAAGTAAGCCAGCATCCTCTAATGCTGGCCAGTACGAATATACTGTAGTACAGCAACTGACCCTTAAGATAGTCGTGAGTAAGTCTTTAAAGCAGCCTTGTTCAGGATCAGTTATGTTATAAAACACCAGGCCAAAAGTGGGAGTCAGTAAATAGCAGAATTCTTCCCAAGATTCTCTGCAACAGAAGAAATCATGTGTTTCATGAACCAATTGTTATATTACCTGATCAACATAGATAAAGCTGGACTCATACAGTACATAGACATTCTGAATATATCTGTCTTACTTTGGCAGGACCCAAGTTTCATTTATCTACTCAAACTATTTTAAAATCCAAAGTTCTGCAAGACAATTTACCACCTCTCTGTCTATGTACTGGGAACCCCTGGCAGAACCAGCAGCTGGAGGAAATTGGACCACTGTGATGAGCATGGCCTTGCTCCGGCTTTGGCGGGAAGTTCAAAATTCTTGAAGAAAAGTTTTTTTTACAAACAGATCATTGAGTACAACATATCTGTATGCAAGCTA
This sequence comes from Lepisosteus platostomus, assembly GCF_059453375.1. NCBI lineage: Eukaryota > Metazoa > Chordata > Actinopteri > Semionotiformes > Lepisosteidae > Lepisosteus > Lepisosteus platostomus. The sequence continues at coordinate 23,512,422 of NC_142618.1, read as the reverse complement.
CAATTCTCAGACACTTTTGATATAGTTTAGTTCACCATAATAAATTCATACAGTATTAACTTGAAAATATGAATTTGAGAATATATAAAATATATATGATATGACCTACAAGGTAAACAACAGAAAATGTTATAGTTAATATACTTTAAATCTGACATTACTAATTCATATTGTATGTTTAGAATGCACGAGTGAGACAATTCTAATTTCTAATTGTTACAGTAAATTAAAAACCCTTACATTTCTGCAGTGGTTTTCTGTCTCATTTTGTCTTGATAAGCCTTTCACGCTATTTTTTATGTACAGTATCTCTAAGTAGCCTTCCTTTCTCTGTGCCAGTAGAAAATCAAAAATCACTGAATTAATCTTACAAAAAATGTCAAAACCACTAATGACAAAATCCACCTAAATGACATGCTCATTTAACAACATTTATGAATGACTAATTGTACTAAAAATATTTGTAAATGAAAGCAAAATCTTATTATTACCTATAATCCTAAAGATCTGTGTGGCAAGCAAGAAGAGATTAAGGGACTGCAATTGCAGCTGATCTGCCATTAAAGGTCACCAAAATACCTCTCATTATTGTAAATAGGCTCATTAGTTGTCACACTGTTAATTCAATTATTGGTGAGTCTCAAATGGAGTTTAATTATTGGTGTATGTAATTTAAAGGGCTTGTACAGTTTAGTTGTAGTTATAGGAAGGCTGCAAAGCTGCTTTTGAGTGTTAATATGTCTTAATTCTGCAATAAAGCCATGGGCACTTTACTTTGCCAACTCCTGTGAGATTTTATTTGTGGAGATCTATTTGGAACACCCTAATCAAGACTATCTCAGTCTGTATTCACCAAGCCAGAACAACCGATTTTACAATTTTGATGTAGTGAATATTATTTTTTCAGTGTTGTTAAGAGTGCTTTGTTTTTTTAGGTAGCAGACAGCAATGAAGGATCTTAGGGCCCAAAAAGGGCTTCAAAGGAAGTACTGTGTACTGTAACAAGGACTGCTGATGGCAACACCTCACAGGAAGTTTTGTTGCCTTGTTCTGAATCTCAGAAATAACTGGAAATATAGTCAAATTGTGACGTAAATTGGAGGTTTAACACCTCAGGTTTTAGATATGAAAAATCTATGAGCTCATTGACCAACTGAGCACTGCTACGTTTCTCATCCTGCTTGACTATACTAAGCAGAAACTGGAATAAGGAAAAAAAATAAAACACCTGCAAAAATGTTTGTTTTTGACACTCCAACCTCACAAGTTTGATATAGTGCATTGGACTGATCTGCTGTATGGGTAGTGCAGATTCTCTCACTCTAGGATACTTAGCTTCATGACTGATATACAGTATAAATGAGCTGGGAATGGGGATATGTGTCAGAACACCTTAGATAAAAAAAGAATACAGTTATCCAGATGACTACTAGGAGGATCTGACAAATGAGAAGACATTAATTAGACACTCGCCTGATATGGTGGGTGATTGAAGTAAATGCGCATGCGGAAGTTTTAATTGGGCAATGATTTATGCATTGCAGCTATGAAATGGAACTAAGAAGTCAGTATAAAGAATGAATCTTTCACTTTAACATTGAGAAGTCTTTTGGCTGTTTTATGGTTTGATGTTAAACATTTGTTAAAAAATTTATAAAACCACTTGGATCTTCATGTCTACCGGAGGTCGTATTTTAGACATGAAAGGTACCCACAGCCTTTAAGCCACAAATGAGGACATTCCACACAGGTTAAAAGACCTCATTCTTTTTTATGTGGAGTGAAGAAGACTATGAGGGGACTTGATTCAAGAATACACTTTTCTACATTTATTGCTCAAACTGCAATGAAGGTGGCATGGAATAGTAGGAGAACCTTTGGGCTCATAACTGACATTTGAGGCTTCAAGGCTCTGCTGTACTTGTACAGCTTGTACTGTTGAACAGGGTACTTCATTTTTTTAAAGTGGGATCCATTTTTGGCGGGGGTAATCCCTATGACAGACAGGCATTCCTTTCAAGGGGGTGACACATGATCTCTAAATCTACTGTATGTATACCAGGATGAGCTCTGACTCACTGAGATGCTGTGACTCAGGTATGTTTTTACATTATCAAAACTATTGTCCGTCTATCCCTGTTCTCACCACTTTATCAAATACATGGTTTCACACACTCAAACAAGGGCCAATTTTCCCAGAAGCCAATTAACCAGTTAAGCCATTAATTTACCAGTATGTTTTTGGACTTTGGGAGGAAACCAGAGCACTCAGAGGAAACAGATATGAACTGCAACATGCAGATATGAACATGCAAACTCTACACAGATAGCACCCCATGATTACAACTCAGTGCACCAGAACAGCATGGCAACAGTTCTAACTCTATGCCACCATGCCCATCTCTACCATTCTAAACTCAGTATTTTAATAACATACTCAGAATAAATAAATGATGCACAATAAACCTCCATACCATTGTGTTTCTTTGTTCTTCAGTTTCCCAGCAATTTCAGCATTCAGGAATCTGCAATTTTACGAATTCTAAGCTAAGAACCTTTAACTTCAACATTACTTATTAAGGGTATGTTTTACAATTGATGCAATGGGACATTACTGAATCTTTAGGCGGTGGGTTTGATTGAATAAATGTGGAAAGTAAGCCATCCACAATATGAAGGGTTTGCAACTACATCACATACATGTTTTAGAACAATAATTAAGGCCAGCTAAAATCTTTGGGTGCATTTCATATACTGTAGATATAAAAATAAAGACAAATGAATATGTTGGCACCTTTATTAAACAAATTAACATAAGCAGATTAATGGTTCTAGCAGTGTAGTGTTTTGTCTTATACAGAATATGAAATCCTGTAATAAGTATAATTGAAGTGTGACTGGATGACACTGACCTATACTGACTCCTGTGATAGGAACTAATTACATTTTAACTCCTTGATTTGTTGAAGCGTGACTGGAATGATCTGACTAGAAACCAAATATTAATAAGGAGTTATAGTAAAAGGGTAATGTAAAATACATTTCACCATATGATCTGCACATTTCTGCATTGTGCATTAGTGTAACCACCTAGCTAGATTTTTACAAAAGTTTTTTTTTATATTTTATGGATTTCCCTATTTTATGAAATTTTCCAGATCAAATGAAAAGAAAGCTATTGTAAATGCAAATAGCTGAAGGCTGTTTTGTTATACTTAATCCCATGTTTAATGAACCAGCTTCTTCACCTCATAATGTTGCAAAATGTGAACATCTGTGATTAAAAATATAATACTATAACAATGTTCAGTGAAACTGTTACTTTTGAGTAGGAAATACACCATCTAGCACTAGCAGGTCTATATCACATAGTCTTTCAATTGATTTGTAATTGGTTTATTTACTGGATAGCCTCTTATTAATATGTGTAAATACTCAATGTATATGTATCAAATTGAAAAGAGCTGACCAACTTTAACCAGCTTTATTAAAATATGTAAAACACAAACTGTATTTGTAAAAATAATTTAACTTTTAAACTTGGAAACTGTTTAAATCAAATGTCCCTTAATCACAGTGAATCATAAATTCAATGCAGGTGAATTATAAATTTACATGACAAAGTGAAGTTTATTAGCTGTTAAATTAATTGCTGACAGGCTGCAGTTCTAAGCAGTTTGCAGTTCTAAACAGTTGTAATGCATAGTTCTTATCTTCCAGTGTTTTCAAATGTGGGGAGGGGTTAATTTTCAGACTGTAAAATACACTTTTGAAAGTATATCTTATAACAATAATTGCTTGCACTTATAATGCACTTTCTGAACACTCCACTGAAAACACTTTACAGGTAATGGGGACTCCCCTCCACCACCAATGTGCAGCAGCCACCCAGATGATGGGACAGCAGTAATAGTTTACCAGTATGCTCACCACACACCAGCTATCAGTGGGGAGGAGAACAGTGATGAAGCCAATTCATATAGGAGGATTATTAGGAGGCCATAATTGGTAAAAGCCCAATGGGAAATTTGGCCTGGATGCCAGAGTAATACCCCTATTCTTTTTGAGAAACGCCCTGAGATTTTTAATGACCACAGAGAGTCAGGACCTTGGTTTTACGTCTCAACTGAAGGACTGCTCCTTTTTACAGTATAGTGTCCCTGGCATTAGGACTCACACAGAAAGCAGGCTGACCACCCCCTACTGACCCCACTAACATCATTTCCAGGAGGAAATTCAGTCTTTCGTACAGTCTCTTTCAAATGCTAAAATGTAATTTGTTTAATTTTTGTCATGTATCATTCTTAACATATCTGTAATAAACAGTTCTTTCCGGGCCCTATGTGGATGACACGATCCGGAATTGTGAGGATACAATAGGGAAATAGTCATGCAGGAGAAGGGTCTGGAGACGGGGGGCGTGTCCGAGGAGTGCAGGTGTCCAGGGGGAGTGAATCCAAGGCGAACGATCCAAGGGTATATCCAAAGGGGGGATCCAAGACGGGAGGCAGAGTCCAAAACCAGGGAATCCATCCAAAGGAACTAAAAACACAAACCGGGTCTGAACCAGCGGGGCAGGGAATCAGGAACAGGAAACTAAAACCATGACAGAGCCAGACGCGGCAGGACCCCGGGCTCTCAGGAAACGGGATTCAATGAGAAGCCTCGGGCAAAAGCCGGGCTTTAAAGGTGGAACTAAAAAGGGGCTGGGCAAAGGAACAGGTGTAAACAATGGGGGAAAATGAGGAAGGGGTGGAGCGCCCTTAAGAGGGAGAGTAGCAATCGTGACAATATCTTATGTTGCTTCCTCTACTGAAGTTACTTACTGAGTTCCATATCTTAAGTGCCAGAGTAAAACTATACTGTATCTGTTGCAGCTTCCTAGACGCTGACAAAGATCCTCTTTCAATATACTGTAGACTGAAGATGAATGTAACAAATGGTTCTTTTTTGGGGTAACAGCTTGAGTGTTGAGTGGGTAGTTAGTGATTGTTGCAATTGCAGAAGTCCTACTCTTGATATACAGGAGTTTGCTACTGTATAACGGCGTGTGGTTAAATCCTAACGCAGGCAGAGCAGAGCTACACCTGTCACATTTAAGAGTACTGTAGTTCAATGACCTGAAGAAGGCTCCACGGCCGAAACGTTGTGTTTTCTTTCTTATTTTTTTCAGAATGGAATGAACATTTAAGAGTGGACTGCTGTTACTTTTAAAACAATTGATAACAGCAAATATTAAGAAATGCAAAGGAACAAGTAATAGGTTTATTCCATGCTGAAAAAAAGAAGAAAGAGAACACAACGTTTCGGCCGTGGAGCCTTCTTCAGGTGTGAGAGACAGGGCAGTAGGCAAAGGTAAAGTAGCGGGAGAACAAAGGTTGGGAGGGAGGAGGAGTGAGAGGCGGGAGCAGGGGACAGAAAGAGAGGCCAATCAAGAGGTATGAAGTCAGAATGGGTGCAGAGAGGTGTGAAATGAAACTTCCAATGAATGGAGAAAATTAAAAGAACAGTAGTCTGTCATTAAGGGAAGGGAGAATGTGTGATCCTAGCTGCAGAATAATTTTAGTTTCGGTGGTCTTTCTGATGTATGAGTTCGGAAAACCGTTCGGAACACAGACAGAGAGACAGACTACTGTTCTTTTAAATTTTCTCCATTCATTGGAAGTTTCATTTCACATGTCCAAAGACATACTGTATGTCCAAAGACATACTGTACTAGTAGGTTGATTGGCTTCTGGGAAAATGTTCCTGGTGTGAGTGTTGTGTTTGTCTGTGTTTTGGGCCTGACTGTGCTCTTTGACGGACTGGCGTGCTGTGCTGGGAGTAACCTGCCTCAAATTCGTTTCTTGCCAGGACCTACTTCAGCTCCCCCACAACTGAATTGGATGAAGCATTAAGAAAATGGATTCACAGATATTGATATGTTTATTCACAGAAAAAAAAATAGTTCATCGGTATTTTACAAGAATCTTGTGAAGCATTCATTAGTATAAAAACTAAAACATTTAAATAAAGTTCAATAAATATAAAAATAAAAAAATAACAACTGTAATAATCAAAGGTGAACAGAGGAACGGTTACAAGCCAGAACAAAACCTGACTTCTAATGGACTGAAATAAGAACCTTCTTTGTCTAAAAGTTGTAATTGGTCATTAACAAAATGTAGCCAGCTTTGAATACGACTATTAGCAGAGATTGTTTTTTTTGGTCAAAGAGAAACTCTAAAGAACAGTGAAGAAAAAAAGATGAGGTTTTACATTTGTTCTGTGTTTAATTTTTTCAGTAGTAACGTAATATGTGCATATACAAGAGTATAACTGCACAATGGAAAAACATTATTTACCCCAAACAGCGACAGTAGATTAGTGGAGGCATCTGTGTCTGGGCTTCAAAGATGGTTTCATAGAAGAGGCCATTGTAGTCCCATAGCCAGTATAGGAGAAGCCATAAAAAGAGAGGAGATCACAGCAGTCTGTTACCAGTGTAGGTTTTATCAGAACTCCACCCCCCCCCCCCCCCCCACCAAAGATGCTCACAAGTATACAGGACAAGATCAAACATTTCTGGATATAGAGAAAGTGCATACAGTCATTGTCTGACCCGGCAGGATTATAATATCAATAGAAAAAATGTTTCTAGAAACAGAGCACTTCATAAACTAGACAGAAAAGCAAGTATTTATAGTTATGGTTCAGAATTTTTCTTTTGATTGTATTTGTAAAATTATTATTGCTTGTAATGCATTACTGTTTAATATATATGCAAATACAACTTCAGGCTCACCACAGGAATTCAAAACAAATGGATGAGATTTTACATTTATATTAAATATAGATGTAACTATAAAAGATCATATGCTAAGTACTCCCTTAAGCTTACCTTTGCAACAGCTCTTTTGTGTAAACCATTAATTTAGTGAAGGTATAAATACTTTACAAATATGACAGCTCAAGATGTGGCCCTGAATATATTTTGTATGCATCTATAATTTTGGAGGACTGAAATCATTTTTATCCTGTAGATTTATGACACTTCCATATTTTAAGTAAAGAATATTCAAGAGTTCAATCAAGTCAAGCTTTTTAGCACTATACTGTAACTTGGGCAAAACCGCTGTTTAGCACTTTTATGACAGTTACAAGAACATGGCTTTACAGATGTATAAACTGATGTGTTCTGACTGCATAAGAGTAATAATCACCAAGACCAATCTTAATTAATAGTAAAACTAAACATTCTACTAAAATGCAAATGTTGAACTGTTAAAAAAGAACTGAAATAAAAGAAGCAACAGAAAACACTAATGTGAGCAGGTCTCGGTATGAACTAGGGATATGAACAATCTGTGCTGTGTTGCTGTCATTTTACACATAACTTGCTATAAATAAGCAAATGTAGTTAATTGATTATAAATTAAAAAAGCATCTAATTACAAGCTGTAAGTTCCTGGTTAGTCAGTTTTAGAATGTATTTTAAGTTGTCATACTGTATGTACTGTATCCTTTTTTGTTTGCTTTTTTCAGTCATGTTTGGTTACAACACAGTTTACTGCTTCACAGTAATGTTTTGTTCACAAAATGTGTAACACCTTGCACTAGGGAAGAGAAAAATACAAATTAAACAAACTAATGACATTATGTAATGAATGGATAACTATTGAGAAACTCTTGTGTTAATGCTTGGTTTCTATTCTGATTCTTTTGGTTCACTGATTTCTCTTCATACTGTACAGTATAAAACTTATGTCTGATCCATCTTTTATGAATGGCTGTCAAATACGTTAAACGATGTCATCACACCATGTTAAATGTAGATCATATTTACACCCATAACTAAAGACTCTGTATCTGTGCACCTTTGTTTCATATCAGACAGGAAATGTCCCTTAAACACATAGGTAAAAGAAACAACTTTCATCAACTTTTCAACATCTCATTATGAAAATACCTGCACAGCACAATTCATGATGCAATAAAGCAGCATGCCAGTGCAAAAATAGGTTCATAAAATGCATGTGGAATGGTGTAAAAAAGGACAAACAAAAGCTTTTGTTTCAAACATTCTTCACAATTTAGAGTAGTGGAGGTAGATCATTGAAATGTTGAGTTAGGGTTTAAGTGCATTTAGGCTTTAAATTCACCAAGTCTTCTATCATTTTAGATATTAATATGTGCTCTCATCTGCAGTGCTCTGATATCGGTGTATAAGACAGTATCGACACAACAGTGGTTCTGATATTTTAATCTAAAAATTGGACCATTACTTTTCTTGGTTATGTCCTTGTTACAGTAGACCTACTGTATAACCCTACACACAGTATATCTTTTTTTGTATGTTTGGAGGCCAAGAATACAAATTAATATCTGTGAGGCCAAGAATACAAATTAATATCTGTTTCCTTTTTTATCTTAATACTTTTCTAGATAATGTGCCTAATTTCAGCAATCTTGTAGCAATCTAGTTTATAATACAAGATTAGAGGCCAGCATAGGTTTTATGCCAGAGGTCCAACTTGCATGATTAGTAAGTTGAATAATAGACTATTTTAAAAATATGAAAATATTTTGAGAAATAATAATCACTGAAACCTATTATTGTAAAGAAGCAGGGAAACGTTAAGATAATATGAAAGAAGTTTAATCAAATGCTCTTGTATGCTTTGTTTTACACATTTTAATTCTATCCTTGTTTGACATATCCATTAAGTAAATATAGCAGTATTTATTTAAGAAACAAATGAATGTAACAAATGTAATATGTTTTGCTGTTAATCAGGGGTACAAGGCTTTATTTATAAAGATCTGACTGCATTAGTCTGGGCAGATCGGAGCGGTGGCACTGTGGCTAAGGATCTGAGCCTGTGGCTGGAAGGTTTCCGGTTCAAATCCTCTGGCCAGCAGAGGAATCCTACTCCATTTGGCTCCTGAGCGAGGCCCTTAACCCCAACTGCTCCAGGGGTGCTGTACAATGGCTGACCCTGCACTCTGACCCCAAACTTCTCTGTGTCTCATGGAGAGCAAGCTGGGGTATGCGAAAAATACAAATTCCTAATGCAAGAAATTGTATATGGCTAATAAAGTGATCTTATCTAGTATAACTGTGACATGGGTAGGAGAGAATGATGGAAACAAATAGAAATAACAGTTTTATATTTTTTAAATAGAAAATCTAAAATTGGTGGTCAACCATAAATTACAAGCTAGGGAATTGAAGCAAGCAAATATAAACAGTTTAAAATCTATTTTTAATTTCCTAGAATAAACAGCTTACTGTAAAATAAAGTCAGGTAGGTTTGTATCAAAGGTGTCATGGTATTAATTGGAGAATTCAGCTTTTGACACATAAATTGGGATTTCGCCATGAGGATTACGAAGCTGAAACTCTTAATGATTGCATATTAGCCCAGTTTGTAAAGGCATCCTCTAGGGGAAATTGTATTTATCTTGTCTTTTCAAATAACTAGGAAATAATAAAATGATTAGATACAATAGAACCACAAGGCAATTTCAACCAACATTAAGTACTGATTGAAATATCTCTAACAGTTACTGTGTTTTATTTTTTAATTGTTATATACATGTCAGGTCACAAGTATTTACTTTCAGTTTTATTATGTGTATCTCTTTTTGGGCAAAATGAGGTATATTTATAACTTGATCAACTCATTGCTTGTGTGTTGATTGGAAAATATGGGTTCCTTTGACATCGTATACTTTCAGCTCATGAATGTTAGGTGATACTTTATACTGTACTGTAAGATCTATGTTTAGCCAAATGAGCACGTCCTGATGAAGCTTGGGAATACTTGGGAATATCATGGCTGTCGGAAGGGACAAACCATGGAGAGGCAGGAGAGCGGAAAAAGACCGTAGTGCGTAAAACAAAAAGTGCGTTGCGGCAGAACGGGGAAAAAGCCTGGGCTCAGCAGTTCAGGAGTCGTATAGAAACCAATGCCCTCAGGCAGCGGACGTGGGGCGACCTGCATGCTAAGCGGGTTTCAGGACATCCGAACGTCAATGCTGAGCGAAGCAGAATAAGTGAACCCGAAATATATAGCCCCAGAGAGAGAGAGACACAGGAAGGAGAGCAAAGCACTGGAAACTGGAGGACAGGACAGAGTAGGAGCGCTCTCTGGCTACAGGAGGTGTGACAGGGAATAAAGATTGTGCATCCTGCTCATCTTATTGTTTTGACTGATTTCTGTAAGGAATCCAAGTAAGGAAGTCGGAGAATTATATGCAGATGGAGAGAGAGAGTAGAGGCAGCAAAAACACAGGTGTCCAATCCAAATCATCAGACGAGTTCATGGTAAAGAGCAAAACTAAGTCCAAAAAACCCAAATTAGGTCGTTCAAAAGGGCGAGGTAGGAGCTCTCTAGGAGAGAAATTAATTCCGAGCAGAGAGTAGAGAGTTCTGAGGGTTTAAAGAGAGATGCTGCTTCTGGAACTGGTTAGCTCGTTTGTAAGTAGATCTCCAATGACTGGCAGTCGTGACAATTTCTGCCTGACAGAACTTCTGTGGCATTCTTCTCCCTTTTTTGAAACACCTGATGTATACTGTACATAAAACTCAAAAAGCTGAATCTAAAATTAGGGTTTACAGTTAAAAAATGATTGTGAATGAATGGAAAATTATGGAGACAGAACTGTTTGTAAAATAATAGTTATATTTCAAGAACTTAAATTATGTAATTAGCAGAATACTCTATAGACTGTATGAGATTCAAAATACAAAAATAGTTCACTGAACTACAGGAAGAACTGAAAAAAAATATTATAGTGGAACACAGGCTAAAAATAATGCATTTTTTAAATTATATAACAATCCAGGAAACTGTAGAGCATAATGCAAATAGTGTGAAAGGTAAGGTGGTATGAAGAATAGAAGATGAAAAAGAAATAGTATTAATATGTTAAAATATTACTTCATGCCAATTTTTCCAAAAAAATACAGTATATCAATAACATGTCCCAGGTTGCAGAAGTAGCTCTATTAGTACTGAATCATGTTAGCATAATTAACACTGTAGTATTACAGGGACTGCTTAAAAGTAATAAATCACAGGGGCCTGATGGTATTTTCCCAGATGAATATAAGCAAACGAGGGCTACCTACCATTGATAGAACTTTAAATTGGATCATTAAGGATGGTGGCGATACCAAGGGTTAGAAAATAGCAAATCTAACATCAATTAATACACAGGATGACAAAACAGAACCAAGGAATTGCAGACCAATCAACTCCATTTTTCTTATTGCTAATGTTATGAAAAACATACATTCAGTTAACCAAAAGAACATTAAAAAAGTAAGACATTTTTAACAAGCAAGTAACATGGATCAAGAAAAGGAGTGTGTAATGAAAATAAGAAAGACTGAAAATGAAAGGAAGGCATTCAACCGAGTTGTTTTTTATATAGGTAAGAGGTCCAGGGATCAGCTGTTTTGTGAAAGACAATCTAAGGTTGTTTGGATACATAAGAATGTAATAATGATTACAAAAGCCATTCAGCCTTTCTACAGTAGGTCAATCAGCAGTAAGTAACTTAATTGATCCAAGAACTTCATCCAGACATTTCAGTTTTAAATCCACTTCCATGTCGTTTCCTTTTGTGACCTTTAATTTGTCCTCCTGTAATCTTCTCTGTTGAAGATACAGTAGGTCATTTCCTTAAACCCAGGAATGTACAGTATTTGGTTGCTTTTCTCTGAAAATATAACCACAGCAACAATATAGAGAGCTATTGCTATGGTGACCATAATTGTACATAATATTCTAAATTTTGTCTTATTAGGGCATTGTATAGTTTTAATACAATATAGATTTATTTATTTTGCTTTCTTACATAACTGTCACATTGCTTTTTAATTGCTTCATTCCATTGTCTAAAAGATATAATTGATGTGTCTACATAAACATCTGCAGATAAGCTATTTTCATTAATAGCTTTGCGGCAGGCAGCTTTAAGAAAAAAAAAGTTACAGCAAACCACTGGATGCTATGTTACAGCTTCTAATTAATGTAAATACGTACACAATGGGTGTTAATTATCCCATTATTGGATTATTGGTGATAGGTCTTGAACATGCTCACACTGGTGTAATTAAGTTTTTGTTGGTATGCAAATTTGATATGTTGGTTGTAAACTTGATTGTTTTAGTGAGCATACCAGAATCTAAACCATTGACATAAATTAGGATGACCAGTTATAATAATAATATAACAATAATGTCCTAGTATAGAACTATGTGATACTCCCTTAATTACAATACCTAATCTGAGCATACTCTCAATTTTTTTTGTACTCTGTTTTCTTACAACCAGTTCTCAATCCAAAAAAATACACTTCCTTGAATATCTAACACCTGTATTTTGAAGATTAATTTTGGTCAAAGCTTATTCAGAGAGCTGTAACATTTTAGTTAAGCAAGACCTACATTTTCTAAATCTATGCTGTCTATCTTTTAGCATTTTATTTACATATACCAGTAAATGATCGAGTTTAGTTCAAATGTAAAGTTCTTGTCTTTGGTCAATCTGCTTTTGACTTTTCTTCACTTTGGATGGTGGATGCTGAACATTGGTGGTGGTGGAGGAAAGACTCCAGAAAAGCGCTACTGTATATACGTGTAAGGAATTATTATTATTTTATTACTGTTTGCTTACATGAGGAAAAAAATAAATATTTTAGATACATCTATATTTTGTGGTGATATTGTAAGTATTTTTCCTACAATTACATTGTGTAATTTTGTTTAAGATAAACCAGGTGATTCTGTTCATCAACGAGTCTCACACCCCCTACAACTCAGCAAAACACCTCAGTTCTTTTCTTGCTTTAAAGCTCTGGAGAGCTACAAAAGGTGAAACAAGCTACAGTAGATGTTTGACCATTGTCCCTAGATTCCCCAGACATCTCAATAGCTACTTCCAATTGCTGTAACACTGTGTTGGTAGCCATGTCACTAAGCTATAATGAAAATAATTTGAAATTGTACAAAATATTTACTTCTGTATAGAATATTGCATTATCTAGTGAATTTATGGTCTTAGGGCTTTTATGTGCTAAACTGACTGTGAAATTAATCAAACTGTGAATTAATTGACACAGCAAATAATATCAGTTCCCATTGTACATTCAAAATATATTGAATCTTGGGCAATGTATCAGTCCCTCTGCCAATTTAATTATAAACATTACAACATTTTCTTCTTTGATCCCAATTCTTATATGGGTTTTAATAATTATCAAAATAGCTAATTGAAGAAGGTATGGTTCCAAGTACTGTACAGTTTTTGGAGGAACATCATTTATTAACAATGCTTGAGCTGTTTGTACAACAATGTAAATATTGTACTAATATTGTAATATACAGTAGTACTGTGTTTTTAGACAATCAAATGCAGTGTTAGTGTATTTATTACTTTTGGGATCAGATTGATGAGACTAGAATTATTTTAGGTGTTACTTTCCATTTAGAGTAACTTTCAAATTGTTTTTTTCTGTGGTCAGATCTAAATACTGTTTTAAAAAATCAGAACGTAACAAAAAAACACTTTTTTTTGCTTTTTGTGTTTTGTCACCATTGTTGGGCTAGGACTTCATAACAATTGAATATAATTTGGTTTATGTATTATTAAACTTTCTTAAGTAAGGGAGACAGATTCAATTGAAGCTACCAAAGCATCTTACTTTCCATATGCTAACCATATGATTGGTAGCAGCAGCAAGAGTCAAGGCATAAAGTAAAAATTAACAATGTGAAGAAAATGTTGTTTTGTGTCTCACTCTTTATGCTAACAGGAAGAACATTAAATTTACATTTCTGATGTTAAATCACTCTTCGTTTTGCAGGAAGCGAGCCCACAAGATGGCCCACATTGCCTTTTCAGCTTTTCGGCTGAGCCCGGCCGGGTTATGTGGGCTGCCCGGCTACCAGGCGCTTGCCGGCGAATGCCACCCCCAGGCCTGGCTGTCCCGGGCAGGGTACATTCAATCTTAGTTTGTACTGTCATGAGGGCCTTTTTTGGACCGTTCTTTGTCTGGTATCAGGGTATGTCGGGATCTTGTTCACGAGTGATGGAAGAGGGGAGCATGAGATTGACAAGCGGATCGGGGCAACATCATCTGTTCTGCGGGCACTGTACTGGTCTGTGGTGGTAAAGCGGGAGCTGAGTTTGAAGACAAAGCTCTCAGTTTATCGGTCGATCTACATAGGTGAGGATCCCTGTCCTCACCTATGGTCATGAGCTGTGGGTAATGACTAAAAGAACGAGATCCCGGATACAAGTGGCAGAAATGAGGTTTCTCCGCAGGGCCGCTGGGCTGACCCTCTGTGACAGGGTGAGGAGCTCGGCAATCCGGGAGAGCTTCATTGTAGAGCCGCTGCTCCGCCAGATCGAGAGGAGCCAGTTGAGGTGGTTTGGGCATCTTATAAGGACGCCCCCAGTTTGGCTTCCACTGCAGCAGTTCCAGGCACGTCCCACTGGACGGAGACCCCATAGCAGACCCAGGACATGCCGGAGGGATTATATCTCTCGGCTGGCTTGGGAGCACCTGGGGATCCCCTAGGTGGAGTTGGAATCTATTGCTGGGGACAGGGAAGCCTGGGCTGCTCTACTCCGCCTGCTGAGACTGTGACCCTCACCAGGAAAAGCAGAGTGAAAATGGATGGATGGATGAATAATGGCTTTAAATGTTATGAATAGTACACTGGTACTGGTACATTTTTTAAGCTAATTATGATTCCCAGTCTGTATAACAAAGACAAAGAAATGTTAGCAAAAGGAATAGACCAGATAAGAGTTTTTATAGACAGAAAAGCAAACATTTACAGTAAATGTGGTGCCAATGCTAAACAAGGATATGAATTCTGAAAAAAAGTTATTTTATGAAATATAAAGAAAAAGCATAAAATCTGAAGATTGGAAAACTTCCATTTGACTATTTAAATGAAGACAATGTTAATCATAGGAGACAATAAAGCACAATTTGACTGATTAAAATGTATTCAGTTATTAGAAGGTTTATATCAAATTCAGTTGATATTCATGATAATATCAACTACCAAAACAATTAATTTAGCGCTGCCACTATAAATATAAAATGAGCAGTCTTTCAAAATATGATTTACAGTATGTGTGGAAGGTAGACAGGTTTTTATTATATTAAAAGGAAATATCAGTCAATGCCTTGCTAGGCTGGCTATCATTAGAAAATAACAAATGCAGATGTTCTTCACAAAACAGGACAAAAATGTGGAAAAGAAGGGGGGGAAAGGATAACCAGAAGATTACCGAGATTGATGTTTGGTTAATCATGTATGAGTGGGTGAAGAGGTCTGGAATGACAAAGTCATTTAAATAATGTTCTAAGTTCTGGGAAGCCAAGCATGACAGGGAATAATGCAAACCCTGAATAATTTGACTAGATCATTGATGCAGACAGACACATTCATGCTGGGGACATTGCAAGCAATCAAGTGAATAACATTTTTAGCAAAAAAATATGAACATCTATGAAAACAAAGTTTTGCACATTTGGGTGCATGCATTACAACTAATTGAGAGACAGATGATAAACCTGAAATAAAAAATGAATGTTTTTCTAAATCAGTATGTAGAAATAATCTAGGTTTTGATCTCAGCTCTGTTTACAAGCCTCTCCAATCTTGACATTAACATGTTGAAATATTAACGAATAAGCTAGACGGGGGTGAGACAATATTAAACAATGAGCATCAATACACAAAGATGTTGTATAGGAATTTGTATTTGTATTATATTTTGTATAGTTTAACAGATAATTCAATTACTGGGATTTATCAGGCTACAGTAATTTTGTTTGGTCACTATAAATCATATAATTCATATAATATTCATAACTATGCAAATAATGTCAGTTCTCCAGTGGAAGCAGAAGAAGTCTGACTTGTTAGCTGATTTCAACTAGAATAGTCTAAGTGTACAGTATGTAAAACGTCTATTTTGCTTAGTTTTGTTTTACTACTTTTCTTACTAAAAACTCCATTCAAGGGGTATTGTTTGGATTATCAATTGATTCAACAAAAAAAACAGCTCCTTTGTGGGGTGTATCTTTTAGCTTAAATTATGTTCCAGGGATTTGACAAAAGGGATACTTTGACATGTTTACAACAAAATAAAACACACAGAAGACTGACAGAACTGGAAAATCTCCCAACTCAAAAACCAGTTGTTTAATATGATCATTTACAAATGTTTTTTTTTTCTATTTGGGTTTGAAATAATTCTCCTGGAACATTACCAGTAAAAGGTAAGTAGTATAAGTAGTAAGTAGTATATGGAATCCATAGGTCTGCTTAAAGATTAGATATTCACAGACATTGTGAGGGTCACAAACAATTGTCAAGGCTGTTAGTAAATCACAATGTTTAAAATAAATATTGCTTGAAGTGCTCAGAAAATAAGATGGCATTTATAAAGAATACTGAATGATATATTGATAAAAAGCTATGTACAGTATGTATGTATCTGATATGAATACAGTAGACATAAAATATTGGAATATCATTTTATCTTAATATTAATATCAAGTCGTCCTATTACTATACCTCCTCCCTCTTCTTTTGAGTGCCTTGTTTTATTAAATGTCTATATCCCCCAATCTACTATCATTGCCGCAGTTTATAGACCACCCAAACTCAGCGAAGCCTTCTTAGGTGAGTTTGCTGATTTATTCTCATTTTTATGCCTTAAGTTTTCAAGGATCCTTATTCTAGAGGACTTTAATATACACATTGACTCAAGGTCTTCTAGTTTGGCTAAAGACTTCCTTTCTCTATTGGGATGTTTCGATCTTACTCAGTTTGTTTGTACCCCTACACATAACAAAGGACACACCCTAGATTTAATCATTGCCAATGACTCTTTTGTCTCCTACTGCTCTTCCCTTGATCTAGGGCTCTCTAACCACTTTTAACTATTCTCTTCAATCTGGAATTTCCTGTTTCTAACACTTCCCCCTCACGCTCTGTAAATTTCCGCAACTGTTTGCAAATTCTGTTCTGTCCTCCTTATTTTGTTTGTCTTCCTCTGAACCTCTAGAGGAAAAAATACAGTTACTTGACAATTCTCTTTCATCTACCCTTGACACATTTGCTCCTTTAAAAACTCAAACCATCTCCTTCTCTCGCCCTGCCCCCTGGTACAACGACCATCTGCGATCTATGAACGCAGCCTCCTACAAACTTGAGCGTAGGTGGCATCTTTCTGCCCTAAATGTACATTATCAGCCTTGGAGAGATTACTTGTCTGAATATAAGGTTACAATAGATTCATCTCTCACATCATTGAAAATCACCCTAACAACCCCAGACATCTTTTCTCCACCATTAACAGCTTACTAAAGCCAAACTGCCCCACCACATTACCTGCCTCATCGCAACTTTGCAACACGTTCTTAGATTTCTTTAGCACCAAGATTGACAACATTCGGTATCATATTCTCTCCACTACGCATATCATATTCATACCTCCTCCCTCCTTATCCAATGTTTCTGGTTCCCTTCTCTCCAGCTTCTCTCTTCTTCACTCAGCATCCCTCAATAAACGTGTTACACACATGAAACCCACCACATCTATTTTAGATCCCATTCCCACCACTTTATTTCAGTTCTGTTTCTCTTCTCTCTGTCCCACTGTCCTCAATATTATAAATGAATCCTTGAGCACTGGCATTTTACCAATAGTCCTCAAAACTGCTACTATTATCCCTGTGCCACAAAAGCCTAACATGGCTCTCGACAATCTTAACAATTTTGGCCCCATCTCCAACTTACCCTTTCTTGCAAAAATTCTAGAACGTGCTGTCACATTCCAGTTACATAACCATCTCATGACAAATAACCTTTTTTGAAGCCCTCAAATCTGGCTTCCGTCAACTTCAGAGCACAGAAACTGCCCTGATCAAAGTCACTAAAGATCTTATAATAGCTTCTGATTCTGGTTCTCTTTCTATATTCATCCTTCTTGATCTCAGTGTTGTTTTTGACACTGTTGACCATGACATCTTACTTTCTCATTTGGAGACTGTGTTTGTAGTTTCTGACACTGATCTCAAATGGTTCAAGTCTTACCTCGCTGATCGCTGTCACTTTGCCTCTTAATGGGTATAGGTCTGAAATTGGTCTTGCTAAGTCTGGTGTTCCTCAGGCTCAATACTGGGCCCCTTGCTCTTCAACATTTACATGTTTCCACTTGGTCAGCTTTTAAGATCACATGGCCCTAGCTATCATTTCTATGCTGATGATACTCAAATATACATCCATACCAAACCTGACACTGATGTGGCTGTCTCTATTTTATCTAATTGTATCTCTGACATAAAAACTTGGATGACTCAAAATTTCCTTCATCTTAACTGTGACAAGACTTAAGTCATGCTTATTGGCACCCCATCAACTTCGTAAAACAAATCCTGTAACCCTATCTGTAGATGGTTCTGTACTTGAACTTTAGTCTAAATTGAAAAACCTTGGGGTGATATTCGATTCTAGCTTAACATTTGACCCACATGTGCAGCATATTGTCAAAACATTTTCACCTCAGAAATATCACTAGACACAGCTCTATGCTATCATTAACTGTGGCTGAAAAGTTGATCAACACATTTGTGTTCTCTTGAATTGACTACTGTAATGCTCTACTCGCTGGGGTATCTAAATCTACTTTGAACAAACTGCAGTATGTCCAAAATTCAGCAGCCAGGATCCTGACCAGATCTTGTGTAAGTGATCACATTACTCCTATCCGGGAGTCCTTGCACTGGCTTCCTTTCAAAATGACTTTAAAATCCGCATGATCACCTATAAGGCTCTGCATGGCTTGGCACCTCAGTTCCTGTCTGAACTACTGTCGCCCTACTCCCCACCTCGCAACCTTTGTTCTTCTAATTCTGGTCTCCTAACTGTCTCCTAAGCTCGTCTACATTGTACTGGTGACAGGGCCTTCTCCTGTTATGCCCCCAAGCTCTGGAACTCTCTCCCCAAGGATATCAGAGAGTCACCTTCTCTAAACTCCTTCAAATCCAGTCTCAAAATCTTCTTCTTTAGAAGATCCTTAACTTAACTGGTTCCATTCTTCACCCCTCTGCTTTTCCTAGTACCACCATCCATGGTCTCCTCTGTATATTGTAATTGTGTTTTACCTAGTGTATTCTTTTTATTTATTGTTGTTCTCATTCTGTAAAGTGTGAAGAAAGGCGCTATATAAAATAAAGTTTATTATTATTATCTCTTATCATTATAAGCTGTCATAAAAGTCACACATCTCATTTAGCTAAGAATATTTAAGTGTGGTTTTAATTAATAAAGATTGATTGTAGTGTCACCTCAAGAACTTTACAATATATAGAGTGATGCACAATTAAAATAGTATTGTTATACCTCAATAGCTCATTGCGCACAAACATGATGGTATTTAAAAAACATTTTCAAAATAGTGAAGAGATGGATTTGTTGATTGAGTAGCAATGGTCTTTGGGGTAACAGTATCATGTGATTTTGTAAAACACTAGGTGCTACATTTTATAGAAATTAGCATTTAAAATACATAATTTTAATTTATGCAAGGATAGCAAATTATATGACTTATCCTGCTTGAGTATAGATATCTCTACAGTATGTTCCTGTCTGAATTATTGCAGTTGGCCTTCCTGTGAGAGAACATTCCTAGAAAATATGCTTCATCTATTAATAGACTAATCCAGAGAAACCAAGAAACCCTCTCTGTGAAAGACAGGACATATTCTGGAAGACACAGGGTCACTATACAGGTCCATGAATGTCCCTGTGAACTTTAACATCTGTGTAATTATTTTCAAACTGCTTAAAGAATGAGAATTTTAAGAATTAACTCACCCATAAGTAGACTAACTAGCTCGTTCACTTTTTAGTTAATTTTGAGCAACTGCTCCCTGTTCCAGGCCACCTTTAAAACCCAGATGCTCACTCTGTTCCAGCCTCCGCATTGGAACATGGACACCCGGAGGCTCGCCTTTCCCCGAGTCGCCCTACGTCCGCGGCTCAAGTGGCATTCACCCCCTAGGTGTCCTGAACCAGCTGAACCTAGGACCTGGGGCGCCTGGTTCTGTTCCCCCTTCTTCCCCCCGACCCTTCATCAGATCCCGCTCCGGTTTTTAACTTTGTCATGTCTGTCTAAAACCCCTCGCCTGAATCTGCTCCGGCTTTTAACTTTGTTTTGTTCATCTTGGATTTATCACCCAGCTCTGGACCTTCATCTGCACTGGACTTCCCTTTGGACATCCTCTCACAAACGTTTGATAAAAAGCACTTCCTCTTCTTGGTTTTAAACACACTTCTACACTTGTGTATTCTGGTTATGGTTTCATTGTTCATTCTAAAGAAGTCCACTGACTTCACTTTTTCTTCACCTTTGAGGATATTGAATTCTCATGTTAGGTGAATTCAAAGTCTTTTCACTTCAAAATGAAAAAGCCTGTTAGTGTAGGGCATTCCTTTAAGACCCAGAATTTATCTGAACACTGTTCTCTGGACTCCCAGATGCCAGAGCAGCAATCTTTTTTGTAATGTGGTGTCACCCCCTCCACATCCAGAGGGTCCTCCTGCTCTGTCCTGTTCCTAGTTTCCCTGTGCTTTACTTGTCCTTCTGGTGTGTCTTGTTGTTTGGGGCTTTATATTTCCGGGTATCCCTTTCCTCCCCCCTCAGAATTGGGATCAGTTGTCGAGAGGCTGGCCTCACCAGGTCGCCCCACGTCTGCTACCCGAGGGCTTATGTCTCGTTCTGACTCCACCTGATACCTTGAGCCCGGACCGAACCCTCTCATTCGCTCCGTTCCTACCACTACGCATAGCCGGTCCCATCTAGCCGGTCTCTCTCCATGGCTAGCCCCCAGTTTCCGTGACACATGATGACCAAAATTATAAAGTAATTGCTGTATAAATCTAAATGAGGCTTAACTAGAGCATTGTAGAATTGTACATACAGTAACAACCCTTGAATTGACCTCTGCTCTTTTGACTATATAACCTAACATTTCTGGTTGCCTTTTTTATCAATTTCCCCACATTTTCTGGAACTTAACTAAAAGTGATGTGTCAACATACTTTTTCATACTTATCATCTTCTAGATCAGTTCTTCTCATTATGTATTTATAGTTCATATTTTTACTACTACTTTGTTACTAAAATCCTACACTTTTATACATTAAGCATCATCTGCCAGGTGTTTGCCTAGTCCTGAATTGTTTATGCCACACAGTACATTTTTTAAATTTAATTTTCTCCAACAGAAATCCTCCTAATTTTGTATTATATGCAAACTTGACTAGTTTACTAAATGCACCAGAATCAAGGCCATTGATCTAAATTAGGTAGAAAATTTGGTCGTAGTACAGATCCTTTGTACTCCACTAATTACATCACAGAATTTGAGCATTAACCTTTATATTAATTAACCACTTCTAAATCCAAATGCACATACAGTATTTTCCTGAATGCCGAGCACTTCTTGTATTACTTCCAAAGGGGACATACAAATTTCTAGCCTGTGACCTTCACAGTAAACTCCATAAATTAAATAAATCCATTAGCATATCCATGTCATATCAGTTTAATATATTATCAGAGTACACAATAATGTCCAATTGTTGCCCTGTAAATAAGTGAAATTAATATAAAGTATTAAACATGAATTTTTAACAAAATAAAATAAGTTGTTAGTAGCAAATGCATTTTAAATTCTTTTTAATAATGACATTACCAAAAGAGTAACCAGAACCATTATACAGTATGTGATAAGCACCTGTGCCATAAAAAAGGATTTTATGTATAATTTGATTTAAACTTTTCATTTGTCATCAATTTAACTAACAAGGCTTGAAAATCATATGTGGGTCACATGGTGCATTCAAGTTGATTAGTACTTTTTAAGTCATTAGTCCCTGTTGTGTTCACTTTTAGCTCAGACACAAACATAGTAATGACAAGGCAAATGTAAATGCAGACTTTACGACATTAAAAGTAACACTAAGTCATGTTATTTATTATCCTTTAGAAAACAGCAGCTGCTACTTTGTTGTATTCGTTGCAATTGAGAAAATAATAGTATGAAGCTGTATACTAACCACAGGTTGATCTCGATTTAATATACTGTACTATGTTTAATATGTTATGTTCAGTTCATTACAATTGGTCCTGTGGGACTTGCAACACAAATTATACAGTAGCTGGTTATCATTCCTGATGATGCACAACTTACAGTTTGTGCAGCATTGTGTCACGCAGCAATTAATGTAGTGGTACCTGCATCAGAAGCCCTGAGTTGTAATGTGATGTTTGTAATTAGGCTTATGGTTCTTTCATGATGCCCTATTGTGTTATTACAGGTGGCTTCTGCTGAGTGGGAGATAACTCTTACATGCCCCCCCCCCGGGTATCTGTACTCTATTAACTGTGTTAGGCTCAGTCAATGTTATTTACTGTCAGTTGGTAGCACTGTTGGAGTCATCATATTCAAGTTTGGAAATCATAACACAGCTAACACACTGCATGCCGACAAGTGAAATGCATGCAAGTGCATTTTAAATTGTATCCTATAGGCACATTTTAATTGTATGTTGTTGTCATCAAAATATCTATTCAGCATTACTGAAAAGCAAAGAAAAACTATGCAGCTTTCATTTAATGGAAATAAACTTAATCTAACATAATATCAAGGCAACTCAGCTTTCTTTCGCTATGGACAAACTGTCCACTCCATAGTAAATTAATTTGATTGGCAACATACATAAGTCCAAATAAAACAAATCAGATAAAGACAAAGAATAGAACCAATGTAAAATTTGGCAACATTTGTTCCTTTTTTACTGTACATTAATATTTTTTACTGTCTTGATTACTAAAGGTGATAACTACAAAAACAGAAAAGCAAAGGCTAAACTCTTTGTTTTTGTCTATATCTACTAATCACCTCTAGTATGCAACACAGAAAAGCTTCTTTGTTTTAATAATAAAAAAATACACCTCATTATCAATTATTATAATTATCAATGGAATAGAAAAGGGAATGGTCAAGGTATTGTTAAAGTATCTGTGCTTTAATAAAGTCACATACTGTAGTGCCAATTACAGCTTTATAGACAGTTGGTTTAGAGCAGAAAGAAGAAACAGCTGATTTGGTTGCTAGTAGCTAATTGATCTCATCCAGATGTTGCTTCAACAACATGGCTGAATAGCCTGTTCCATTTGCTTAACAGACTTTTGGGTAAAGAAGTGCTTCCTGTTTCAGTTTTAAAACACTTCCCCTCGGTTTTGGTTTGGGCCCTGTGGATCATGTTTCACTGTTCTTCCCGAAGAGGTCTGTACTGTATGTCTGACTTTACCAAAGCTTTTAAGGATTTAGAATATGTGATTCAAATCCCCTCACAGTGCTTTTTGTTTAATACTAAAATATTAAGTTCTTTCAGGCTGTACGTGTAGGAAATTTCTTCAAGCCTGGGATTGTATTTTGTTGTTTTTCTCTGTTATACTACTACTGTATTATAGACGTCTAACATAAGAATCCTTGAATTAAAGTCAGTACATTTTACTTGCATTGTTTACCATTTGTATTGTTTTCCCACACTGTCTAGAAAACATAAATGTTGTCAAATCCTTTTTTCATAATTTACTTCTTCAAGTGTAGGTTCACTTTTTTAATTTTTATAGCTATGTATATGTAACACTCTTTACTTGAACATATTAAATGTTACAGTTACTTGCAAAACTATGCACCCCCCTTCAACTACTGTATGTCCCATTTTGTTTAATCACAAATAATTTAGAAACATTTTTTTCAAAAGCAAATATCCTGTACTTAACAGAAAACAGTGAAGAAAATTCCTAAATTAAACAAATATTGATTTTAGAAGTATTCACCCTCCCAAGTCAATTCCTGGGTGGAAGCACCTTTTGGCTGCAATAACAGCTGTGTTTGCTCAATGAACTCTAGCAATGTTAGTTAGGCAAGGCCTACATTGATATCTACTATAACTACATTTCTTTTATGTGACTTATGTGGTTCTCATTATGATTTGAAGGCCTTGTGTGAAATCAAATCAAGGAGAATCACACCTGATTACTGGGGAATTTAAAATAAGTCAAAAACTGACAGAGCTGATAATGTAATTTCAACCTTACAAAAGACAGACATAGCAAAACAGTCTTGAAGAATAACTATCCACTAGTTAAAATCAGCAATGTAAAACACATAATTTATTTTCAGAAAAAAATAGTATAATGATAATAGTACTGAAATGCTACAGCTGTCATAATTCTCAGTACCATACCCAGAGTCAACCAGCAGACACCCCAAACCTGGCCCAGAACATCTGTTTATTTATATATTTAGTAACTGAAATCCAGCTATAGCTGGAAATTAATTCAGTCTTCATGGGTGAATGAATTCAGGTAAAGTTGAATGCTGATTTCTATGATTACCCTCAGAAATGTTTCATTGCAGCTGTCATGATTTTCTCAGTTCATGATGCGCTCCAGTATTTGTGAAATAATCCAGATACAGGTTTTGGTCAAAAACCCATTCTGCCTTAACTGCTGCCTAGTGTGGCTAACTGAATACAGATGCAGCCATTCAAAGTGCGCGGTACAGACACCGCGGTACAGATACCGCAGGTATGATGACACGGGGTACCGCGGTGCGTGATTGGTTGACCGACAGGGGCACTCGTGGTCCGTTGGTCTGTCGTAGAAAGACTTACTGTAAACGTCTTTACTGTGCCCGTTGTAGATATTGAATTTTACCACTGAAGGGAAATCTTAGTAGCTGAGCATAAAAAGAATAGGAGCATACTGTAACGCGTGTGAAGGCCATAAACGATATTAATTTTGGAACGTAAACATACAGTATATAGCTGGTCTTGGTACTTTAAAGAAAAAAATACACACCGGTATTCCATTTCTCCCTTAACATTGTAAGCTTCGAAGTCTTTAACTAACGTGATACCGGAGTCAACAAGCATACTTTTAGAATTTGATTAAAAGGGAATATAATATGGAATCGCGTATCTAAAGAATTTAATAACGTTATGATTATATCCGTGTACTGCGGCAGGGCTGTGTAGGGCTGTTTCGCCTGCCTGATCATGCGAGCTGTCTTGTAGCCTACTGGTCTAGGTGCGTGACTACCAACTGGCAGGTTGTGTGTTTGAATCCAGCTGGTGCTGGACTTTTCATTTTTATTTATTTATTTATTTTTTAATCGCGTAACATAAACATATTACCGTATGCAAACTGTACTGTATACAGTATGTATATGTATATTTAATGTCTTAACTGTGCCCGTTTAATTGAATTAAAAAAAATTATTTAACACGAACATTAAGCTGTTTACATCTTCCGCCTGAGAACAGTCACCCGTTGCTACCCAACGCAGAATGGTGATTGGCTGACACTATCTGACACCCCTCTGATTGGAGAAAAAAGACGTGCTGGTTTGCTATACACACTGTGCCAGGAAGAGGATTTCTTTCTATTCAAAACGTGTATTTTAAAAGTTTAAGAAGTAAAAACCTTACAGCGTACACAGATTTCTAAACTGATCAGGATCGTTATCTTTGTCTTATGCATAATAATGTTCACCGCTCTGTCCAGCAAATTAATAATAAACTTTATTTTATATAGCGTTTTAAACGAATAAGTAATTAGATTGCTCATAAACCTAATCACTTGCTTTTTCTTTTTATTTAGGCTCAGATTTCAACTATAGATCGTATTATTAATAACCATAATAACAACCAACCAACAAAAACAACCATATAAACATAATGGTGGTGCTGGACCTTCCAGTTTTATTTATTTTTTAATCGCGTAACATAAACATATTACCGTATGCAAACTGTACTGTATACAATATGTATATGTATATTTAATGTCTTAACTGTGCCCGTTTAAGTATTGAATATTCATATCTAATTTTACCACTGAAGGGAAATCTTAACATAAACATACAGTATATGGCTGGTCTCGGTACTTTAAAGAAAAAAATACACACCGGTATTCCATTTCTCCCTAAACATTGTAAGCTTCGAAGTCTTTAACTAACGTGATACCGGAGTCAACAAGCATACTTTTAGAATTTGATTAAAAGGGAATATAATATGGAATCGCGTATCTCAAGAAATTAATAACGATATAATTATATTCATGTTGCAAAAGAACTGCAACGGACATAAAAACTCCCTTGCATGGTTTCATTACGACCAGAATCGGTCTTGAGATATTTTTAACTTGATTTACAGTATTTGAGAGGTATGTCTTAACACCGATACTACAGTGCTTAAGTACTGCTCACGTATATGTTTCTAGGTTTATATTATGCATTTCATACGGTCAAATTACTTTTGAGCAACTAATAAGAAGCGCGAAACGGTATGCGTTTTACTTTCGTTTTGTGCTGTGACCCGTTCGTCTTGAAAAAATGTTACGAGTACATCATCTATCAACAATTACACAGGTTCTGTTTCCATATTGCGGATTTTGGTTACGTAATATTATTTTCTAGATTTCACGTTGTGAATATGATGGGATGTCTGATGGGATGTTTCTAAAAATCCATCCTCTGTAAAACGTCTTCTCTAGTTGTCCTGCATATGTATTCGCTTAAGATTTCCCTTCAGTGGTAAAATTAGATATGAATATCTAATTAATCTAATTATCTAGTTAAGACATTAAATATACATATACATATTGTATACAGTACAGTTTGCATACGGTAATATGTTTATGTTACGCGATTAAAAAATAAATAAAACTGGAAGGTCCAGCACCACCATTATGTTTATATGGTTGTTTTTGTTGGTTGGTTGTTATTATGGTTATTAATAATACGATCTATAGTTGAAATCTGAGCCTAAATAAAAAGAAAAAGCAAGTGATTAGGTTTATGAGCAATCTAATTACTTATTCGTTTAAAACGCTATATAAAATCAAGTTTATTATTAATTTGCTGGACAGAGCGGTGAACATTATTATGCATAAGACAAAGATAACGATCCTGATCAGTTTAGAAATCTGTGTACGCTGTAAGGTTTTTACTTCTTAAACTTTTAAAATACACGTTTTGAATAGAAAGAAATCCTCTTCCTGGCACAGTGTGTATAGCAAACCAGCACGTCTTTTTTCTCCAATCAGAGGGGTGTCAGATAGTGTCAGCCAATCACCATTCTGCGTTGGGTAGCAACGGGTGACTGTTCTCAGGAGGAAGATGTAAACAGCTTAATGTTCGTGTTAAATAATTTTTTTTAATTCAATTAAACGGGCACAGTTAAGACATTAAATATACATATACATACTGTATACAGTACAGTTTGCATACGGTAATATGTTTATGTTACGCGATTAAAAAATAAATAAATAAAAATGAAAAGTCCAGCACCAGCTGGATTCGAACACACAACCTGCCAGTTGGTAGTCACGCACCTAGACCAGTAGGCTACAAGACAGCTCGCATGATCAGGCAGGCGAAACAGCCCTACACAGCCCTGCCGCAGTACACGGATATAATCATACCGTTATTAAATTCTTTAGATACGCGATTCCATATTATATTCCGTTTTAATCAAATTCTAAAAGTATGCTTGTTGACTCCGGTATCACGTTAGTTAAAGACTTCGAAGCTTACAATGTTTAGGGAGAAATGGAATACTGGTGTGTATTTTTCCTTGTGATATTTTAAGCTCTAGTTGAATGATAGGTGTCGCATTTTAAATCATTTTCGTAGCTAGAAATTATGAAATGCCCTGTTAAAAGCAAGGACGTTTTTATGCCCGTTGAAGTAAAACAAAATGCCTGACAAAGTATGGCTTGGACAGATTCCAAGTGCTTGTACAAATGTGCTAAAGAAATTATACTTTGAGTATACAGCTTGTCCAAAGTCATCCATTATTAACACTATTAGTAATATCTTCAGTAAAGGCTTTGATGCATAAATATTTCTGATAAAGGTAGGTTGTGTACTTTTGTCCAACTGAGCAATCTTGCTTTCATAAAATATACCAACATTTTAATGACTGATGATTAACATGCTGTAATACACAGTTCAAAATTAAAGGCTCAAATGCTGTACATGAGAGGTTAAGCTCCCCCTGGCGGTTTTACAAGGCGACGCCGGATAGTTAGTCACATGACACACGTGAAATGCGTGATACCGCGTGATACCGTGACACGCCCACCGGGGTATGCCGCGAAATACCTCACCCATTTTGAATGGCTGCATCTGTACATGCTTCTATGCATTGCTTATATTTTAATGGATATGATGTGATTTCCCTCCAATTTATTACGTACTGTATTTCTTTGATTTATACTTCACGATATATTTTTAATTGTATATTTACTTACAGAAAGGAATTATTATTATTATTTCAGATAATAAAGAAAAAATAAAAATGAAAGAATTCAAGGGACATGAATGTATAATAACATGAATTTGCTGTTTGCTGTTCATGGGAGAAGTTTTCACAACATTGGATTCAATTATTAAGACTCCCCCAGACAAAATAATTTAAATATTAAGGTAAAAAAAGGAAAAGGAATTTAAAAATTAAAACCATTAACAATTTTAGTACAAGTAATAAAACCATTATTTTCTGAATATCATGAATGCATAATTCATGCAGCTAAGAATGCATTTTTAAGTTCTTTTGTTTTGAAAGATAGTAAAATGTCTTCACTGCATAATTTTATATTTGGAATATTGTTTAACCAACTAAAAAATACTTTTTGATGTTCACATGGACAAAAAAGAATTAGGACATAACTCCTGCAGTGTTCATTGCTTTGTTTTAAAACTAAGCTAAGACAAATTTTCTATCTAATGATACCCTGGAGTAAAATTGCATACAAAAAACAGATGCTAGCTTTATCGCTGCATCTGCTATTTTTCCGAATCCTTTCCATATTGCTTTAATTTTGATAACATGGACAATGTGATTTAGCTTTGAGGAGTCACAGACTCATGACACTGTGAAACATTTTTGCATTTATTACTCTCTTACAGAGTTAATAAATTGATTTTACTGAAGAAATCCCCATGGGTTGCTTTCTTCACAATTCCTGTGAGCCCTTAAATTACACTGACATCTTATGATTATTTTTCATTGTTTTGAGAAAACATGTTTCTGACAGAAGGCAGCATGGTGGCACAGAAGTTAGCATTGCTGCCTCACAGTGCTGGGTCTCTGGGCTCAATTCTCAATCTGGTTTACTATCTGTGTGGAGTCCGTATGTTCTTCCTGTGTTCACATAGATGTTGTGCTCAGTTTCCTCCACAATCAAAATACTGTACATACTGGAAGATTAATTGGCTACTGGGAAAATTGGCCCTTGTGTGAGTCCGTGCATGTCTGTCTTTGTGTCTGTGAGTCTGTCCTGCAATGGAGTTGTGTGGTGTACAGGATGGATCTTGCTTGCCTATTGCTTGCCAGGATTGGCACTTCCTCCCCTATGACCCTATAGTGGTTGAGACAGCAAATAGATGAATGAATATTTATCATAGTGGCATTAAATCATACATGGCAAAAGAACAATTTTCCAATGTTCTATAGCCTAACTATACTAGAGTATGGGGAATAATAAGGAAAAATATTGTGTACAACTAAATTGTTTTTTATGTAAGTGTGCTGGTGCCATGCGCAATAAAAATAGGAGAAGTCAATCTGAACATTGAGAGAGAAAAATCTCTTCAAGCAATCTGAGGCAAGAAGAAATGAGAAACAATATGCTTAGGACTGAAAGTCCGATTTTAACATACCTGTTTAAAACATTTTTGGACTTAAAATATCTGATAAGGTACTGTACCTTTATTTGTCTCATGTTCTGACAAGTTTTTCTAAAAAATGCATAAAAACACTGTTATTGCCACTAGACTGGTCAATATTTCACAAGGGTTATTCATAATCAATATAACAGCATCAATGTGACATGTTGTAACAAATAAATATACAGTAAGTGTGTAAGTGTGTTCAGAGTACAGTTTGATACATGAGATGAGGGGAAATTTTAGACTACACTTCAGTTGACAGGAATTAAAATGATCAACTTTAGTATATTTGGGTTCCATTCCCACTCTTATGAATTACTGTTGCATTCACACTATTGCTAAACTGCACAAAGGACATAAATCAGACAAATGGGCAAATTTGCATATTGATTTTTAAATTATTTTTAGTCTTATAGGGTGTGTTTATATATAGAATATACTGTAAAAATGAAAATGAATGCTTAACTCTTTATCAAGGGTGTAACTACAAATTTATATATTTATATATTTAGGTAACTGTAAGAAGGTATTCTTTTTTTACAGTACATGTACTGTATCTTATACAGTATAATCTGTCTACAAAGGGTAGACTAAAGTCTATATCTTTAAAACTACTACACACTTTGGCGCATTTAAATATGTACATACATATACTGTATGTGAGTTCAAAAGAGTGCATACTTTCCATCTAGGAATGTTAGCTTACAGCAGGTAAAGTAAAAAAAAAAACAAGGACTCTCAGAAGCCTAAGAAAAAAAATAATTTTAGATATAAAATATTTACTTACATTTGAAAAATCGCCCCTTGGTGTTTTATAAAGGCCACAAAATATGTTCCTTAAAATAAGATTTAAACAAGATCAGCCACCATCACCTACAGCTGTGCAACTACACAGCTATACATGTACAGTAACATATTTCTTTGATTTTTTTTAGAATGAGTAGGAGTGGTTGAATAGTTTTAGTAAAATATAATGATGTTTTAAACTCCTATGGCAGTTTTTAATTAAACCAAGTTACAAAAAGTACAATCTACCTTCTTCTACATATTTTAGAATGAGTTTATCTCATTGAGTTTGATAGCATAATCAAATCGACTAGTAAAACTTACAACAGGCAGATTTAGGTATGGGGATTTTCAGATTTTATTGTCAAAAACTGGTTCAAAATAGCCTCGTCTTGTGGCTTTGAACATAAATTCTAGATACTAGCATACAATATTGTGCAAACAGCGATGCTGAAATATTTCATCCATAATCGCTGTTTTCCTCTAATTGTTTCCAGTTGATAGGATGCATGTCCTCAAACAAATCTGTTTACAGTCAACTAACCATGAACAATACACTTATGGGCTACAGCACTGCCCATTTGTACATTTGCTTTGTGGTTATTACCCAAGAGACTGTATGCCAGGCTCTAAGGCATGCCAGCTAATATGCACATCCCAATTCTGGTATACAGATGTATGCCATGATCATGCAGCATCTGGCATTCACAGTGCAATTTTCTGAAAATGCATTATCGATGAAATTATTAATTTTTTTGCATCCAGCATGACCCTTATTGGAAAGCATTGTAGTATGCATTTTGTGTATACTTTGAGTTCTTATAAATATAGCAAAGTTGTGGGATATTGAAGACATAGAAAAAAACAAGTCATCCTCTAGTAATGAAGGTAAGCGCATTGTTTTGCATAAGTACTGTAAGTTTAATTATTTGTGTTAAGATTCCTAAGACATTCCACATGATTATGAATACTGGTCTTGAAAAGCCCCAGTCCAGCAGATATAATAGGTTTGTAAAGGCCTGGAACAGTTTATGATTAATTAAACAGATAGTGTGCTCATTGTAATCAAAATGTGACCATTGTGAGCAAAAATCAGAATATCATTCAGCCATCAAGTTCAAGTTCAAGTTTATTTGTTATTCCAGCCATATACTGCTATACAGAGGAGCGAGATATCGTTCTCCAGGTCTGCGGTGCGAATACAGACAAGGCGCTGACAAGACAATGCTATAGACAATGTAGACATAGACTTTTCTGATAGGGTCCAGGGTACATGGTACATAAAGTGCAATGTGCATAGTGCAATTTACTTTACAGGATTGTGCGAAGAATTGTGCAATGAAGACATCAGACAGTATGCCTGACATTAGGCAAACAAGAACTAAGTTTCCATATTCGGAGCAGGTACAGTAGATACGAGGAGCTTGTTGAGGAGCCTGACAGCCTGTGGAAAAAAGCTGTAACGGAGTCTGGTGGAGCTGGCCCGTATACTGCGATACCTTTTACCAGATGGTAGGAGGGTAAAGAGGTTGCAGGTGGGGTGGGAGGGATCGTTCACAATATAGGAGGCTTTCTGTGTGCGGCGTTTGTGGTAGATGTCCTGAATGTACGGAAGGTAGGCTCCAATGATGTTTCCTGCCATATTGACAATTTGTTGCAGGGATTTGCGGTCTGAGACCATACAATTCCCAAACCAAACAATGGTACAGTTTGTTAAGATGGTCTCGATGGTACAGTACCTCTATAGAATGTGGATAGTATGGGGGGGGGGAGTTTGTCCTTCTCAGTCGCTGCAGGAAGTTGAGATTTTGTTGTACTTTTTTAGCTAGCGAGGTGGTGCTGATGGTCCACGTAAAGTGATTTGTGATATGCACACCAAGAAATTTAGTACTTCTAGCTGTCTCCACGGGGGAGCCGTTGATGTGGAGTGGGGAGTGATCAGCGCGGGCCCTCCTGAAGTCAATTATCATCTCTTTTGTCTTATCTACATTCAGTGACAAATTGTTGTTTGTGCACCAGTCCGCTAATTCCGGTATTTAGTGTTTCAAATCATGCATAGAAGTTATTCAGTGCATTTGGAAGGTAGGAATATACTGTAAAAATGAAAATGAATGCTTAACTCTTTATCAAGGGTGTAACTACAAATTTATATATTTATATATTTAGGTAACTGTAAGAAGGTATTCTTTTTTTACAGTACATTACCAACTCCCTTGGTAAATAAAAGGGCCGACACTTCATCGTCATACATACTGTAGAAGGGTCTGCGGTGGAGATAGTGAATAACTTCAAATTCCTAGGCGTTCACATCTCTAAGGACCTTACATGGACACTGAACACCTCCAGTCTCATCAAGTAGGCACAACAGCGGCTGTACTTCCTGAGAAGGCTGAAGAAAATACACCTACACCCACTGATCCTCACCAACTTCTACAGATGTACGGTGGAGAGCATACTGACCAGCTGCATCACAGTCTGGTACGGCAACTGCACCGCATCCGACCGTAAGGCACTACAGCGGGTGGTCAAAACTGCCCAACACATCATCGGCAGTGCCTTACCATCCATCCAGGAAATATAAAACACCAGGAGTCTGAAAAAAGCCACCAAAATTATGTCTGACCCCACTCACCCCGGTCATAACTTGTTTGTTCCCCTACCATCTGGCAGAAGGTTCCGGTCACTCCAGTCGCACACAACTACACTCCAAAATAGCTTCTTCCCCAGAGCTGTCAAGTTGGTGACGCCCCCACTCCCTTCCACCTTATTATGATCTCTCCTAACATCCTCCTGTACCCACAACCACTGTACTCCTACACCACCACACACACATGTAAGCCAAAATTGTACTGTCCCCTCGATAGCCCAGTAAAATTGTAACAGGCATAATAATATTTAATATTAATTAACCATACTACTTTTAACCACACTATTTTTTTGCACTGTTCCAAGAATTACCTTGCACTGTTTTTGTCCTGTTAAATTTTCTCTGTTTGCGGAATTTTGCACAGTTTTCGATTACTTGATTACATGTTATTTATGTTATGTTATTACATGTTACTATTATTGCTATTGTGTAACTGTCTATTGTCTTATCTTCTGTCCTATTTATATACTGCACCTGAGTGACTAATGAGAAACACTTTTCATTATACTATGCACCTGTGTAAGTTTAATGACAATAAAGTTGAATTGAATTTAACAGTGACTTGAAATTACTGTAGCATTAGTGCACCACTTTCTGTTTACATAAACACACAGACCGCCTCCACGAGACTTACCAGTCTCTGTGGCTATTCTGTCCACCTGGAAGGAGGTCAATCAGTCTAGCTGAATAGCCATGTCTTAGATATTGTCGATTAGCCATGTCTCTGTAAAAATAAGGGCACAGCACTCATTCATCTCACGCTGGGTCATCAGTTGTAATCTTAGATAGTCCAGTTTGTTCTCCAGAGAACGGGCGTTGGAAAGAAGAATTGACGGGAGAGCCGGTTTGTGAGTATTGGCTTTTAGCCTGGCATGGATTCCGCCTCTCTTGCCTTTTGTTTCCTTTCCCACCACTTTCTTTGTCTCCTCATACGGACGACTGCAACAGGTGGCGCCGCCAGTATGGGACCTGATCCTCTCAGTAAGTTAAGGTTGCCTAATCCTTCTGTCGGCAGATAGTCCTTGCATTGATATATACCATATTTTCCTCATTCATTTGAATTAGATTTATATGCAATCAGATATATATATAAATTTAAAGATGACAATGCACTATCTGGCTTGCTTTACACAAAGCTTTCACAATTAAACATTACTGCTGTAAGTATTCCTAAACATATATTTAAATGTACATAAAATGTTTAGGCATATACACTACTGTATGTACACTGTACAGTACATATACTCCTAAACATAAATAGAGCATGTAATTTATGTTTTCACTAGTCAGTGAGAGCTATGAGTAATCTGGTGTCATGAAAAGTTACTATGCTAAAAGTGTTTTTAGTAGCCTGTATGACTCTAGTTTCCCACTTCTAGATAAAAAAATACACAATTAACTAAAAAAATTAATTGTAGCAGGAAAAATCACAAAAATAGCACAAAACACAACAGAAGTTGTTTTTATTCTACACACAACAATGCAGATATCACAATTCATTATATTATTAAAAGCTAAAAAATAAAGAAAATTGTAATTCTCAATAGAACACACTTTTATTGATGCTCAATAAAAAGTGAAGCTAATAATTCTTGACAGATCTTTGTGAAATTTAGATTTTGAAGCCTACAGTAGTGGAGTGTCCCAGTGATTCCATAAGTCCCAAAGCAAAATCCAGTAAATGAAAAGAAGTGCATCAAATGAAAACTCTTTACAAAAGGTTTCAAGAGAGAAAAGCCTTATCAAAATAAAATGAAATATTCTGAAGCGCAGTCCTTATTTATGAAAGTAAAAGCAATCCGAAACTTCAGATTCTGCAACTGGATTAAAAAGATGATATTCCTTCTTTAAATGCATTAATTACCTTCTTTACAATCATAAATCGAGCCTAAGCATTCTTCCCTTAAGAAACAGATTTTTTTTCCTTATTGACTGCCTTAAGAAAGAACAATTTAAATGTAATATTATTAGTCAGTATTACAAAAACAACAAAAACATATGAGGACAGCCATTAAAAACAGAGTTAGGGCTTTCTAAGTGGTTCAGCTGATAAAAACACTTACCTAAATGCAAGTTGATCTCTATGATCATGGCTTTGAGCCTGGGTCGCGTCATGAGCCAACTGTGACCAAGCCTTCCAAAGTTGCTTAACACAATGAACTAAGGGTAGAGTGGGACTTGTTATTTTGGGTTCTCTCGGCATGCCCTGTGTCCTCCGGCAACTTGTAGGCACGTGGTGCTGGTCATGCTGTCAGTGAGGGATGTTCTTCTCTCATCACTGAACATCTGATATAGGACTGACTGTGAAAGTGTAAAAACACGAAAAGGCAGGTGGTTTGGAGGACCCAGCATTCACTTTCTCTTTCTTCCTCATCACGGGATTCATAACAGCTAACCAATAGGTGAGAACACATATTGGCTGTTCACACATTGAGTGAGAATAAAAATAATTGTCATTTCTGTGTTTTTTTAAATAGAATTGAATTAAATACATAGTTTATTTGTTGTCCTTCCCCTCATGCCTATTTATACAGTATAAGAAGAAGAAAGGTGCATTTCTTCATGTAGTGTAGGCTAACATTTAAAAGACATATGTACTATACTTATTAGGAGCACATGTTAACAATCCCATGATACACTAGATGCTTACTTGTTTCAGAATGTCACCATATACTGTAAGTAGACAAAAGTTAATTTTACTCTTCAACAGAAATGGTGGAAAGGTCAGCTGGTTCCCTAAATACTCTCATAAAAACATGTATACATACTGTAGACGTTTAAGTGCCTTTCTGTTAAAAATAATGATAAGAACTGCTTTAGTGGTATTTTATATTTGTTTTGATACGTGTTTCCTGTCTTTGGAGCAATAAGCTGGACCACCTTTTTTGAGTGGTCTTACTGTATATACATTGTTGCTGTTGTTCTTACTGTGGTACTTGATTGTCTTCTCCTAACTTGTGTCTGTGTTATGTGTCCAGCACATACTTGTGTGTTGGACATACTGTATGTAGTAGTGAGCTACCTGTGTATGTCCTTTATGCCTAACTATACTGTAAAACAGACTACTCTTCTTCTAAATTTTCTCCATTCATTGGAAGTTTCATTTCACACCTCTCTACACCTATTCTGACTTCACACCTCTTGATTGGTCCTTTCTGTCCCCTGCTCCCGCCTCTCACTCCTCCTCCCTCCCAGCTTTTGTTCTCCCGCTACATTACCTTTGCCTACTGCCTTGTCTCTCTCACACCTGAAAAGGCTCCACGGCCGAAACATTGTGTCTTCTTTCTTCTTTTTTTCAGCATTGAATAAACCTATTACTTGTAACTATACTGTAGTTGTCTTAGGGTTGTGATCAATGGAAGATGAGCCAGGAGAATATACAAGCATTTATCTGTGCTAATAAAAAACTTTAAAGATCCAGTAGCTTGCTTAACAATAGAATCCACTATATCTTTGTATATATTTTATATTTTAAATGTTTAAATGCTTAATTCTATAAGTATTCCAACTTTCTGGTAAAGAGCAGCCAAAATCCTTCGTATTTACAGTTTTGTTTTTATGTTTTTTTTTGTGTTTTGGTCTAAACATTTAATGACTTGTTTGCTCATCTGAACCTCTCCAAATTACTTTATGTATCTTATCTTCCTTCCACTCATAAGATATGATAGGTGGAAAAGAATGAAAACTGAATACCTATTATGTCTAACACTGTACTGTATTCCTGACCAGGACAATCCTCAACTCTTAATCCTATTAAAGGCCAGTGGAACCAGTGGAACATGAAGTTCAATCTCACACACCATCACCTTCATCACAACCTAAACTGAATGTGACCCTACTTGAACAATAAGACTGGGCTGCAAAATATTTAATTATTTATTGTAATACATGTACTTTACAAGTTTCTTTTGCTACTTGCTGATGCCAAAGAGTTAAATTGTGGCCTATACATTTTTCTATACCATTTTAATGTTAATACAGACTAAGAGACATTAAAATGCTATTG
This sequence comes from Lepisosteus platostomus, assembly GCF_059453375.1. Lineage (NCBI taxonomy): Eukaryota > Metazoa > Chordata > Actinopteri > Semionotiformes > Lepisosteidae > Lepisosteus > Lepisosteus platostomus. The sequence goes on along the minus strand of NC_142618.1, from coordinate 23,475,145 downwards.
TTTCAAACGCTTATTTGTCACAATGTTAATGCCACAGTGTGTTTATATAAACACAAGAAACTTAAAGCTGAATTTGATTATATTGTCATTTTCAGTTGCCTCATAGATAAGCAGTCAAGCCATTTATCAAGCATAGAACAGGTTTTTCCATTATATGATGTGATTGAAATTGTAGTGGCAAGGGATATTGTTACACTAAGAATTAAATGTTATTAAAGATTTCTTATCTGTTGTCCAATAACTCTGGCAGCTTAGGCCTCTGTATAGCACTAAGAATGCAGCTGGAGGGGGGCCCCTCTGATAAGCAGCAGTTTTTAGCACTAACCAGGGCATTATGAAGGGAGTACCTGGGAGTTGGTAATGATAAATGTCCATTGCAGGTGCTTTTCAACCTGCTACACACTAACGAGGTACATCATGACTAAGACCCCAGGGACAGAGGTCACACTCCATAACCCAAAGGATCACAAACTAATAAGGGATCTGCAGGGTGGAGAAAGAAAGTATACTACATGATGTTAGAACCAATCATCAACTGTGATTTCAAGGTTGAAACGGTACAGCACAGCTCAATTCACTCCTCTAAACAAATTGTTATTTTGCTTGATCAATTAAATTAATGCAGTTGGATCCTTTTGTTGATAGCTTAAATATTAGAGCATATTATATACAGTAGATGGGAAAAGTACAAATGAACTAATTTCAGCTGAAACTTGGTTGCCCCACACTATAGTCACAATTGCATCAAAGCATTGATAAAATATCAATAAAACATCTCTCACACTATACTGATCATTATAGATATTATAGATTATAGATATAGATAACATTTTATCCCACGTATGGTTATTACATTTAAAAAATAAAAAGTCACATTGAAATGGAAGTTACGTAATGACATTGCCAGAAGCAGGTGTTCAGATAATGATTTAGAATAATTTATGGATTTAGATAAAATAAGCAATGAACTAATCCATTGCTTCTTTCATTATTAGCAATGAAGTAATTAACTATATCATCCTATTTTTTCCTGAGTTTGTTGTGTGTACTGGAAATTAGTAAACTCTAGACAGGATATCTGTGATTTATATGATAAGAATCTGTAAGTACACTGCATCCAAAGGAAACTGTGTATGTAATGGTAAAGTGGTATATTTTGGAGCTGTGAGGTGTATAACACAATAACAATCTACAATGGATTAAGTCTTTTTAAAACAGTATACATATTTTTATGCAGTACACCTCAATAAGTAATTAAGTTCTTTGCCTTTGCCCTGCAACTTTACACACGGGGTATCAGTCACAAATTCCATGATTATTGTAACCTTTTGATAACTGCAGATGTATTATTCAGTAGCTATGCAGTTGGATCCTGCCAGCTAAATGCAGTGATGGAAGTATGTGACCTTTATTCATTTATTTGGTGACAGTGCTGTAACTTGTGAACATCAAGAATACACACTACCATTTATGACACGATTGGCATTGTCAGATTTCAGTATTGCATCAGTGATGTTTCTGTGACATCTGAAGTAGTTTGCAACAGTTTTCGTCTTATTTTATCTTTTAGATTATGTACACTGTTGTAAAATCTGTTATATCTCTGTGTATGTGACAGTGTATTTCCTTCTACACTTTAATAGTGGTTCAATGTGGTTTTATTTAATATTACATATTTATACATGCATGTTTATACATGTATTTCAGTTAATAATTTAAGTCAACGTGCACACTCTATGTGTAATCTAGGGGAAGGTGCCAAAGGAAATCTTTCAAATATGACATATGACAGATGTGTTTGATTGCAGTACAGTATGTACAACTTATGAATGACAAGTATGAACTTATTATAATCACAATTTTTGCAGGATATGCTATGGACAGTAAATTGTAAAAAATGCTGCCGTATTTACATGCCATTTTCTGTTTGAAAGACCACAGAAAAGGCCTGTTTAAAACATCCTGAAGGGGATGTTTTGTTTATTAGAACAAAATAATTCAATATGCATCTGAATTTTTTTAATGAAGGTGCAAAAGAACATTCTAAAAGAATTCACACCTCCTCTACTTAATTTGTTTTAGGCTAGTTTTGCGACATGAGTGTATTATTAGGTGGACATACACAAAAACAGTACAACATGAAACTTCATCTTATTTACATTTTCAAAAAAACGGTTTTATCATTTTTACCCCTTATGCTAAAATGAAACGTCACTATCTTTCAGTTTAACTAAACTGAAACTGTTAATAAAAAAAACATATCTGACCTCTTTGATGAATTTCCTGAATATATTTTCCCAAAGTCCTACAGTATAAGGATAAACCTGTTATTAGATTTATGAGATGTAATTCTTACAGCAAAAAAGGTAATGTTTCTCAAAGTGGCAACAGGGAGATTAGTAGTATTGACATAAAAATGAATCTTTGAAAACATAATTCTAGAAAAGGAAATTGGACAATCTTTTGAGAGGAAGAAAGCTTTGGCTGACTGATGTGTAATGCTCAAGAGCTCTAATAAATGCAATGGTGTGCGGGCAGAGATCAAGAAGTTTAAACTACTTGGGAAGTTGGGTAAAATAATTTGGGTGATTTCTTTAAAAATAAAATAAATCCTGAAAGAAAGCCTAAATCAAAACAGAGCAATTTAATACTTTTTTTTTGTTAAGATTTGATGGAAAAACATAAGATAATGACAGATCCAGACTGTGGTATTGCTTTATCTTTTTTACTTATGTGAAGTATTATGAACCGGTATGTAAGTCCTGTATGTCCTGGACTATATTAAAACTTCAATCCACTTGCCAATCACAAACTCCAAGCTCTGTAATTAAGGGCACTTCTGTTAACCAGGGGCTTCTTCCTTCTTCCCAGTCCAAACCTACCATTTAGTACTAGCTGTGTAATTTGCACTTGGCAGGTAAATTGAAGTTGTCATTAAATTTGCTGCATTTTACCCACCTGAGTTTTCAGCAGGATGATTATATTTAGACTATACTGCCTAATTTTACCCAATCTTGACATTGAAGGGAATCTTTATCACTGTGTGCTGTAGAACAGAATTACAGCATTGTTTACTTATTGTAATCAGAGATTAATAAGTACTGTTGTAATTATTGTAACCAGAGGATTTTTTTTTAAATTAAAAAATGCAGCTCCAGGAAACAACTGACATCTGGTATTTTTGTGTTCTTTGCTAACAATTTGCCTTCAAGCACATGCTGTTGCTATGCCTGGATTTTTTTTCAATTAATTTTGCCATGTGGCTCAAATGAAAAGAGTGAGAAATTCCTTGGTTGTTTTTTTTTAAACACGTAAATACTGTATTGAAAGTAGCCACCATTTATTTTATAATTATCTAATACTGTATATATTATTGTGCTCTGAAAAGCATAATAGTAATTATGGATTATGGCAGAGCTATTTAATTTAGCATTCTGTACCATTAACCTGTAGAGACCAGTAGCATGAATTAAACACAGACCCTACTAAGTAACTTCAGTATGAATAGAAACCTATGCAGGCTGTAGAGCCCCAAGTCAGATTGGAGGATCTTGTTTTTTCTCTGTCCTTACTCAAGTACTAACGACTAAGTAAGACCTGGATCATTGGATTGGTCCAGAGGTCAATAGTTGTGGGTTAGTAACAGATATTGGTGTTTAGTATATCAGAAGTTGGATTTGCCATAATTCTCACTTTCAAACTCGGGAGCTCAAAATGAAAACCATAGCGAATATGTTGTAGTCAATTAATGAGCAATTTGGACCTAATCTTTGAAGACTGAAACTATTGCTCTTCTATTTCTTTTCAAAGAAGAGACAGGTGAATTTAGGTACTAAGGACTTTTTATACTTAAAGGAAAATGTTTTTCCTTTTAATAAGGATATCTAGGAAAATGTTCATTTGTACTTTTCCCATCTACTGTTTTGAGAAATGGTTCTTACATTTTAGCATCAGATTTAATAGAGCAGATTGTCATGTTGAGGGTGTTTTATAGTTTATAAATAAGCATGGCCTGACTAACTTTCTGTATCTCTCTTAGCAGGTTGGCCCATCTTTGAAAAGATAAGGTTAGCTTTGTACTACAGAAGGCATAGAAGTAGGAACCCAGTACTGTAAATAAATATGTCTTTTAATGTTGTGTCTCCTCATTGCACTCCTACTGTATCTCACTGTGCCAAGGAAACAAAGAAACCACCAGATCTGCATAATTGTTTTTTATTCCTGACTCTAGGGGCATTTTATTTTGTGTTTTTAATTTAGTGAAGCAGCTTTAACCATTTTATATTTACATTATAACATTACAACAATCTGGCCCTGAATGTCAACAAGATAAAATAACTCATTGTAGACTTCCGGAGACCCAGAGGGAGTCACACCCTAATCAGCATTGATGACACAGCAGTGGAAACTTCCAGCTGCTTTAAGTTTCTCATTCTGCAGATCTCCATTGACTTGGATTTGCCTCACAACACTGCAGACAGAAAAAGGCACAACAGTGCTTGCACTTTCTGCAGTGCTTAAAGAAATGTGGTATGGGGAAGCAGCTATTTATTAACTTTTTCTATAGCACCATCGAAAGTGTCCTCATAAATGTTATCACTGTGTGGTACAGCAATACCACCATGCATGCCAAAGACGCACTATAAAGGGTTGTGGCAACAGCACAGAGTATTATAAAATGTGATTTACTATCAATTGGTGAGATTCACACCACTGTCACAATAAAGCCCAATCCATCATTCAGGTTCCTAAACATCCTGGCAAAAAACTGTTCTTCCCCCAGCGCTCTGGCAAGCAGTGCCACACTATTAAAGCACAGATCATTAGGTTAAAGAACAGCTTCTACTGCAGTACGCATCCTTAACAATGAACTGCAATGCCTCAGACTCAATACACATCTGCACTACACTATGCACTTTTTGCATGGTACAGTATGTCGTGTTTTATTTTCACTACTACATACTGTATGTATTGTTCTCCACAACATATGTATTGTTCTGGTTGTTATCATTTGTCATGTTTGTAATGTGCTGTCTACTTTGTGTGGTGTTGTCTGTTGTGCTGTGTATGTTCTGAGAGATTAGCGTAAATAAGAATTCCAATGTACATGTACATATGGCAATAAACTCCTCTACTCTATTCTAGTCTTTATACAGCCCTCCCCCTTCCTGAAGATGGGTGCAACACTCATCAAAATCCCTTTTTTTCTGATACTTAGTTTATAAGAAATTGTAGTCTGCTTTTAAAAATACTAAAATAATTTAGCACAAGCATAATGTTTCTGCATGTTGAAGAAGAGTCACTTTCTTCATAACAGTTTTTATTCCACCATTAACTAACCTAAAAATAATTCCAAATAATGCCAAATATTCTGTGAAACAATTTCTCAAATAGTTGATAGTGTTGTGTTGGTCCAAGTGATTGTTAGACAATGCATGATATTGTATTGTTTACAAAGCATTCAGCCATATGTTGTGTGCAAGGCTGGACTTTTCATTTTAATTTATATGATATTAACATGTATTGTATATATACTAGGTTTCCATAATTACACTGGACATCTGCAACAAATTGAAAAGAATGAATGACTTTGACATTGTATTTAAAATATACTTAATAGTGCATGACACTTTCTGATTAGGGCCAGAACAAAATCGTCCTGGTAGATATTAATCGCTGTCACTTAGTCATGCCATTTAAATACAAGTTTTTTTTCATAATAACTGTACAATAAATTGTGTGTAATTACCCGAAGAAACAACAAAATACTTGAAAACATGCAATGATCAACAGTGGCAAAGTACACATCTAAAAGTAAAATCATTCCACAAAACAGAACTGAACCACAAAATTACAGGCCAATCAGTCTACGTCTACGTTACAAGTTATGGAAGTGATAATCAGAGCTATAGTAGAAAAAAACAAGGAAACATTTTAAGAGACAGCCAAAATTGGTTTTAAAAGGAAAGATCTTATCTAAATAATTTACTAGAATGTTTCGAACTAACAACAAAATACATGAGATAACACATTAAGGAGGGTCAGGGGAGTTGTCAAGTCAATTGACAATTACCAGTACATATTGAAGGTGAGCTATTACTTTATTAGATACTGTACAGGAAGCTCATGGGCTCTGGTAAGGGGTAGCTTAGTACTTTAGGATTTTTTCATTGATAGTGCTAAACTGTGCCAAATCATTTTTTTTTCACAGTGATGAAAAACTACTGTTCTGCTGATGTCAATCATGAAATCGTCCATCATTTTTTTACAACAGAAGTAGTGCCTAACCTCTCATATGTGGTAATTCATGATCTTCCAATTCTGTCAGGTCTAGTACTGTATGTCATAGTGAATAAAGTCACGTGATAGTACATGTGCAAAGAATATTTAACTGGTATGGATCTCTTCCATAATTCTTTCTGTGGTTAAGATCTAGAAGGTCCCTGCTTAAGCGTGTAAGAGGAAGATGATGTGTTGGCAAGATACGTATTGAGGCACTGCAGCCTCAGTGCCCAGTACTGCCTTAGAAGTTCCCAGTAATCTACAGTATGAGAACTGGAAAGGGATGATAATGGCCTGCAACCATTATTCAGGAAGGCAGATATCAAAGCATAATCTAACAGCTGTGTAGTGAAAGAGGCACAGTAAATTACTATTGGAATCTTTCTGCACAAAGAATCTCCAGAATTACTGCAGCATTATATACCTAACTAAGGATGAATCATGTAATGGAATTTCTAGGAACCTCTATTGGCATTTCCTCTACAATGACAGCAGAAACTACATAAAATATGTTTTGAATGTCTGCTGGTGTGTTTGGTTGGGAAGGTATGGAAGGCCATGAATGTATTTGGGCCACTGGAGCAAACATGTCCTAGTTAACTTACAGATGCAGCCATTCAAAGTGCGCGGTACAGACACGTACCGGAGGTAATTGCCTACGGCGTCGTGCATCGTGACGCGCGATGACGCAAAATACCGCGGTGCGTGATTGGTTGACCGACAGGGGCACTCGTGGTCCGTTGGTCTGTCGTAGAAAGACTTACTGTAAACGGCTTTACTGTGCCCGTTGTAGATATTGAATTTTACCACTGAAGGGAAATCTTAGTAGCTGAGCATAAAAAGAATAGGAGCATACTGTAACGCGTGTGAAGGCCATAAACGATATTAATTTTGGAACATAAACATACAGTATATAGCTGGTCTTGGTACTTTAAAGAAAAAAATACACACCAGTATTCCATTTCTCCCTAAACATTGTAAGCTTCGAAGTCTTTAACTAACGTGATACCGGAGTCAACAAGCATACTTTTAGAATTTGATTAAAAGGGAATATAATATGGAATCGCGTATCTCAAGAATTTAATAACGGTATGATTATATCCGTGTACTGCGGCAGGGCTGTGTAGGGCTGTTTCGCCTGCCTGTTCGTGCGAGCTGTCTTGTAGCCTACTGGTCTAGGTGCGTGACTACCAACTGGCAGGTTGTGTGTTCGAATCCAGTTGGTGCTGGACTTTTCATTTTTATTTATTTATTTTTTAATCGCGTAACATAAACATATTACCGTATGCAAACTGTACTGTATACAGTATGTATATGTATATTTAATGTCTTAACTGTGCCCGTTTAAGTATTGAATATTCATATCTAATTTTACCACTGAAGGGAAATCTGTAGCTGAGCATAAAAAGAAGAGGAGCATACTGTAACGTGTGTGAAGGCCATAAACGATATTAATTTTGGAACATAAACATACAGTATATGGCTGGTCTCGGTACTTTAAAGAAAAAAATACACACCAGTATTCCATTTCTCCCTAAACATTGTAAGCTTCGAAGTCTTTAACTAACGTGATACCGGAGTCAACAAGCATACTTTTAGAATTACTTTTGAGCAACTAATAAGAAGCGCGAAACGGTATGCGTTTTAGTTTCGTTTAGTGCTGGGACCCGTGGATTGATTAGAGATATCAAGTACATACAAGTCATTTTTTAAATGTTGTAGTTCGTCTTGAAAAAATGTTACGAGTACATCATCTATCAACAATTACACAGGTTCTGTTTCCATATTGCGGATTTTGGTGACGTAATATTATTTTCTAGATTTCACGTTGTGAATATGATGGGATGTCTGATGGGATGTTTCTAAAAATCCATCCTCTGTAAAACGTCTTCTCTAGTTGTCCTGCATATGTATTCGCTAATGAAGCTGTGTGTTCTGAGCCTGGATCTCTACATTTCTGTATGAACCAGCTTAGAGGGCTAAAGACAGCTTGTGTTTAAATTGAGTGTAAGGCAATTTATGCTTCTAAAGTCATGGTCAGCCTTTATTTTTGTACTGTGCTGTAAACTTGTTCTGTGCCAAGTCACATTATTTTATAGCGTTTTTATAGCGTTATCAAATACGGTGTTACTGTAGTTTCCTGACTCCCATGTCACATGGTCTGTGATTGAAACCTGTAAAACCGGTTTAATTCATCACAGCCAGCACTCTTCAGGTGTGAGGGTCTTCTGCTCAGAATGAAACGCTAAAATGTTTGTGTATATTCTAATGGTAGTGGGGGCAGGGTGTGTGGGAACAGGTTTGGTTGAAATTGCATTGGAGATCTATGTTCTTCTATGTTCTGGTGGCCTGGTACGGTGAGGTGCGCTGGCAGCTGTGTGGTTTGACGCTGTGGTGGCCTGGCACGATGAGGTGCGCTGGCAGCTGTGTGATGCAGTGGTGGCCGGGCACGGTGAGGTGCGCTGACAGCTGTGTGGTGTGGCGCAGTTGTGGCCTGGCACGGTGAAGTGCGTGGTCGGTACCCGACCACCACTGCATCACACAGCTGCCAGCGCACCTCACCGTGCCAGGCCACCACTGCATCATACAGCTGCCAGGGCACCTCACCGTGTCAGGCCACCACTGCGTCACACCACACAGCTGCCAGCGCACCTCACCGTGCCAGGCCACCACTGCATCATACAGCTGCCAGGGCACCTCACCGTGTCAGGCCACCACTGCATCACACCACACAGCTGCCAGCGCACCTTACCGTACCAGGCCACCACTGCGTCACACCACACAGCTGCCAGCGCACTTCACCGTGCCAGGCCACCACTGCGTCACATAGCTGCAAGCGCACCTCACCGTACCAGGCTACAACTGCGCCACACCACACAGCTGCCAGCGCACCTCACCGTGCCAGGCCACCACTGCATCATACAGCTGCCAGGGCACCTCACCGTGTCAGGCCACCACTGCGTCACACCACACAGCTGCCAGCGCACCTTACCGTACCAGGCCACCACTGCGTCACACCACATAGCTGCCAGCGCACTTCACCGTGCCAGGCCACCACTGCGTCACATAGCTGCAAGCGCACCTCACCGTGCCAGGCCACCACTGCATCATACAGCTGCCAGGGCACCTCACCGTGTGAGGCCACCACTGCGTAACACATATTTCAGCGCCATATATTTCATGGATATTATGGAATATAATGGATGGATATCTTAGTTATCTTTCTAGTTCACAGGTTTGCATGCATAATTTAATTTTGAAAGCCACTGAGACATCAGGTACTACTGTTGTATTTATGAAAAAGAAACAAAACAAAAAACATACTAACAACTGTGCCATCCTACTCCTTAGTTAATACATTTTATTATTCATAAACAGTTAACATTGTTAGCAAAATATTTTGAATTATATTTAACCCTATTTTTTCTTTAGTTTTGTATTTAACTTATTATATGATAGTCAGACTTAATGTATATTTGAACAATGAAAATATATTTTTACAAGATTTTACATTAAGCACTTAAAATTAATATGGTTAATAATAGTAAACTGTAACATGCTGTAACAAGATCGGTTAAACTGCGAAGAAAATGCTTTCAGAGAAAATGTTTCAGGTGTGAAGAACATAGATCTCCAATGCAATTTCAACCAAACCTGTTCCCACACACCCTGCCCCCACTACCATTAGAATATACACAAACATTTTAGCGTTTCATTCTGAGCAGAAGACCCTCACACCTGAAGAGTGCTGGCTGTGATGAATTAAACCGGTTTTACAGGTTTCAATCACAGACCATGTGACATGGGAGTCAGGAAACTACAGTAACACCGTATTTGATAACGCTATAAAAACGCTATAAAATAATGTGACTTGGCACAGAACAAGTTTACAGCACAGTACAAAAATAAAGGCTGACCATGACTTTAGAAGCATAAATTGCCTTACACTCAATTTAAACACAAGCTGTCTTTAGCCCTCTAAGCTGGTTCATACAGAAATGTAGAGATCCAGGCTCAGAACACACAGCTTCATTAGCGAATACATATGCAGGACAACTAGAGAAGACGTTTTACAGAGGATGGATTTTTAGAAACATCCCATCAGACATCCCATCATATTCACAACGTGAAATCTAGAAAATAATATTACGTCACCAAAATCCGCAATATGGAAACAGAACCTGTGTAATTGTTGATAGATGATGTACTCGTAACATTTTTTCAAGACGAACTACAACATTTAAAAAATGACTTGTATGTACTTGATATCTCTAATCAATCCACGGGTCCCAGCACTAAACGAAACTAAAACGCATACCGTTTCGCGCTTCTTATTAGTTGCTCAAAAGTAATTCTAAAAGTATGCTTGTTGACTCCGGTATCACGTTAGTTAAAGACTTCGAAGCTTACAATGTTTAGGGAGAAATGGAATACTGGTGTGTATTTTTTTCTTTAAAGTACCGAGACCAGCCATATACTGTATGTTTATGTTCCAAAATTAATATCGTTTATGGCCTTCACACACGTTACAGTATGCTCCTCTTCTTTTTATGCTCAGCTACAGATTTCCCTTCAGTGGTAAAATTAGATATGAATATTCAATACTTAAACGGGCACAGTTAAGACATTAAATATACATATACATACTGTATACAGTACAGTTTGCATACGGTAATATGTTTATGTTACGCGATTAAAAAATAAATAAATAAAAATGAAAAGTCCAGCACCAACTGGATTCGAACACACAACCTGCCAGTTGGTAGTCACGCACCTAGACCAGTAGGCTACAAGACAGCTTGCATGAACAGGCAGGCGAAACAGCCCTACACAGCCCTGCCGCAGTACACGGATATAATCATACCGTTATTAAATTCTTGAGATACGCGATTCCATATTATATTCCCTTTTAATCAAATTCTAAAAGTATGCTTGTTGACTCCGGTATCACGTTAGTTAAAGACTTCGAAGCTTACAATGTTTAGGGAGAAATGGAATACTGGTGTGTATTTTTCCTTGTGATATTTTAAGCTCTAGTTGAATGATAGGTGTCGCATTTTAAATCATTTTCGTAGCTAGAAATTATGAAATGCCCTGTTAAAAGCAAGGAAGTTTTTATGCCCGTTGAAGTAAAACAAAATGCCTGACAAAGTATGGCTTGGACAGATTCCAAGTGCTTGTACAAATGTGCTAAAGAAATTATACTTTGAGTATACAGCTTGTCCAAAGTCATCCATTATTAATACTATTAGTAATATCTTCAGTAAAGGCTTTGATGCATAAATATTTCTGATAAAGGTAGGTTGTGTACTTTTGTCCAACTGAGCAATCTTGCTTTCATAAAATATACCAACATTTTAATGACTGATGATTAACATGCTGTAATACACAGTTCAAAATTAAAGGCTCAAATGCTGTACATGAGAGGTTAAGCTCCCCCTTGCGGTTTTACAAGGCGACGCCGGATAGTTTGTCACGTGACACACGTGAACCGCGTGATACCCCGGTGGGCGTGTCGCGGTATGCCGCGAAATACCTCACCCATTTTGAATGGCTGCATCTGTAATGTCTCTCACACTGTTACACATTGTAAACGTCATTAATAGCATCTATTTTTAAGTGACATAAGCCTTGTCACTAAAATGTTAACCAGAGGAATTGATATCTCATTAATTTTAAGGATAGTCTGGTAACAACAGTCCTGTTATCCCTATAGAAATATTTACTGTCCAGTGTACATATTTTCAATCTAAATTACTTTTCAATTTAAATTATTCTGGTAAATACAGTGTGGTTAAAAGTATATCCTATTTACTAAAGAAACATACTTGAATAAAGGTAAAAGTAAGTAAGTAAAATACTTGACTGTAGAGATCAAATTGTTGGTTAGATAGCAGAGACCTCTTAGTAATCATAAATAAATAGGTCAACATTTTCTAAACATTTTCTATGAAGTGATGAAAAATGAGGAAAAGGAGGAAGTGCTTTTGCTATCACCACAATATCACCACAAGAGACTTCAACTAAGGACTTCGGTCATATATTGTACAGACTGACTTTTTAATATTTGGCCTTGAAACTATGTTACCACAAATCCAAAAACACTTTACATAGCCTAGAAAATCTTCCCAAGGGAACAAAATTACTTCTTTGTTGAAAAGGAATATAGGGTAGTTAAGGGCAATAGATTCACTCAGTATTATGTATTAGGACACATTTCACCTTTGACGCTGACCACTAAAGTCTGAAGTAGCTGTCCCATATAAAAAAAAAACACTAATGCCAATGTACTAATCCTCCTAGGTATCATTAGGATGTTACAGGATATGATGTATAGTAGGTGGAAGGCATTAAAGAAAATCTGACAGTGTGGATTGAGAACTGGTTATTAAATAGAAATCACTGTATAAGGGGTTAATACTCACATTAGGATGATGTGATTCGTGAAGGAGCTCAGGGATCTGCTAGGACCTGTGCTTTTCTTAATTTATATTATTGATCTAAATTTCAGAATATCCGGTAAACTTGCCAAGTATGCTGAGGATATCAAATTAGAATGATAAACAAAACACTGTAGAAGCAGCAAATGAAATAAAAGAGATAAAATACGTGACTGGGCAAACACCTGGCAGATGACGTCTAATGTATACAATTGCAGGATATTTCCAGCAGGTAGCAAAAACAAAATTTAAATACAAAATGGGGAGCACTGAGTTAAGACTGGCTATTTTTTTAATACTTAATTGTTTATGTTAATACATTATTTTCATCTTCTAGAAAATGGGGGTAAACAATTAAAAAGACAAACAAAATACTAGGGTATATAGTTAAAAGTATAGAATTCAAATCAAGAGATGCTATAATAAAATTGTATAATGCACTAGTAAGGCCTCCTTTACAATATTGTATACAATTGTGGTCACCAAGTTATCCAAAATAAATTACTGCTCTGAAGTCACTTCAGCAAAGAGCAACTAGATACATTCCGGGACTTTAAAGAAGCTGAATCTTTTTAATCTTGAACAAAGAAGACTAAAGTATTAGAGGCCTGTGACAAGTATTCAAAATCTTCAAAGGCATGGACAAATTTAACTGAATGGAGATCTTCAGAATTGACACTGAAAAACAAACCAGAGGATACAAGTGTAAAAACATAGGTACTGTACATTTACTGTAATAATAAAAACAGGAGCCAGTTACTTACCAAAAGGGATGTAGGAGTATTATATCAGCTACACAGCTGTTTATTTGAAGCCAATACCTACTGTAGCTTATTTCAGGAAATAGCTGGATAAGATCATTGGATCAATTAACTACTAACTACCAAACTGGCATGACGGACTGAATTACCTCCTCTTATTTGTAACCTTTCCCATGTTTGTATTTTTCATTCTGCCAATTTAATTTGAAGTGAAATGTTGTGATGTGAAGCAAAAAAAATGTGGGCAATCCAGAAGACATGTAGAAACTCCTGAAAGTAGATAGGGGTGTTGAGAACATGGCAAATTCTAGTAAAAATAAATATTTGTTTTGCAAAGTCTATAACCTCTCTGTAGTATCTCTTCCTTACTACTTAGGAAAATTATTATAATGTATATAAACAGAAACAGACATTCTATCTATGATACATCTCTGTGTTATTTGAATGGAAGGTTGCACATTTTAAACCAAATAAATTGTTGGTGAACATCACTATATTCCAAATTTACATGAATACTTACATACTGTACAAACCCAGTAATTTTGGACTTTCAGTTTTCAATAGGAAAGAGTATGTTATGAATCGGTTTCAATTTCCAAATAAAAACAGTTCCTATCTGTGAGTGACCCTATGTTGGAGACACCAGACAAAACACACATAATACATTTCAGGGAGTATTTCTGCCCTTCTGCTGGCTGTATAAATTAAGTGTTAATCTATTTTTTTTTTGCAAATAATCAAATGTACTGTATATATTCTGAGAACAGGCCAATTCAAACCATCTGTAGGAGATATGGGGACGCATACATTATATTGCTATTGATGAATGGCTGGAAACAGTATCTGATCTGCAAATGTTTGTGTGTTGTTGGCTTTCATGTAACCTCTAAGGATTAATTGCAACACATTTTTGGATTTAGTACCTGTGTACTAAATTGGAGACTAGTAAATATGGTACGATCTGGAGATCATCTCCAGCTCTGAGCTCATTCGCAATGAAAAAAAGTGCATAGCAAAATTGGAGACCAGCTGAACTTGTGCTTAGTATGGTCTAAAGGGCTCGGCACTGTTGTTCTAATTAACATGAACTGAAGGTGGTTCTGAATCAGAACATTTCAATTAATCTGATTAGTAATTTAAGGCCACGTTAGTATTGAATTATTAGTATTTATTATTGAATATTAGTATTTTGTGTTAAAATATACCAGATCAGAGTACATAACTACTAAAGTGATAGTTGCAATTAGTCATGAAACAAACTAGTACAGCAGTTGTGGGTTTGAATTTAAACATGTAATTGCACTATAGCGGCTTTCATTTCCATTGATACTGTAAATGATACATATTCATATGGAGATCCTTCATATACAGTATATGCAAAAGGTTGTTTCAGTTGTATGTATAGGCTACATTGGTGTCTGTACAGGTCTTAAGCACTTTTAGGGACTACATTTGTTCCACTTCATCTAGGAGTTTTTTTTTTAATTTGTGGATCTTGTCCATTTGAGATTTTGAGTTAGTAACAGGTATGTAAAATAATGGTCTCTGCCACTGGGATGTGAAACAGTACTTCCAAACGTGTGGTGTGTGTGTGGCACCAAAGGGTCCCCCCGAGCGCTATCGTGCCGCCCTCCAACAACACCAGGTGGGGACTCCTATGGAGCAAGTAGGGTGGATTTTTTGGGCCTATTTCCGTGCACTGAGACCGGGAACCGCTATGTCCTGGTGGCAGTGGACTACTTTACCAAGTGGCCCGAGGCCTGTGCCCTACCGGACCAAAGTGCCCCCACGGTCGCTGATGCTTAAGTGGAGGGGATGTTTGCCAGGCTGGGGGTGCCGTAGGAATTATACAGTGATCAGGGGTGTAACTTCGAATCACAGGTCTATGCCAGGGTGTGCCAACGCCTGGGGATTTCTAAGACGCGGACCACCCCACTGCATCCCCAGAGCGATGGGCTGGTAGAGCGGTTCAACTGGTTTCCCGGCACCAGCGGGACTGAAACCGCCACCTCCCCCTTGCGCTTGTACCCGACCGTGGTCTAGGAATCTACCGAGTGCACCCAATCCTCGCTCTTGCTGGGCCGGGAGATCTGAACCCCGGTGGATCTGGCCTTCGGTTTGCCGCCCAAAGACCTGCAGCAGCAGATGCGGTGAGTGCACAGCTTTACCCAGACCCATCTGACTCAGGCGGGGATCCCGCAAAAGCAGCACTGTGATTTGTACTGTAGGGGGCTAGCCTTCCAGCCTGGGGACTTAGTTTGAGTACACAGCCCGCGCCGCCGCAAGGGCCTTATCCCTAAACCTACGCTGTCGTGGGAGGGGCTTGGTGAGGTCCCAGGGGTGGTGAGCGAGGTTTGCTACTGGGTCCGGTTGCGAAAGCAGGGGAGAGGGGTGGTTCTACACTGAGACCACCTGGCTCCCTACCAGGTCCAGGAGGAAGAGCCCAGCAAGGAGGCTCCGTAGTCTGGTGCAGCGGCCACTCACGCAGGGTTCAACAGCCATTAGCTGACTACAAATACAGCCTGAGGGGGTTGTTCGACGTCGGCTGGACACCAGACGCTTCAGGTGGGGACAGTTTAGCGCCCTTGCCAGCTTTTGAGAAGGAAGCGCACCCAGTCGCTGAGGGTACCGCAAAGCAGGTTGGGAGTTGTAGCCAGGGGGAGTCCGGGTGTCTGTAGGATAACCAGCAGCTGACCCTGCTTACATAAATAGACCTGTTAAAGTGTTCTCTGAAGCTAAGTGTCCCTTAAGTTAAGTGTGTAGAGTCTGTTAAAGAGTTATCATCCTAAACCTGTGTACGTGTTCCCTTTATCCCCTAGTGTGTGTGTAAATCCTGTGGTGGGTGTTCTTGTAAAAAAGAATAAAATAAGGCGCTTGTGTGCCTACATTGTCTCCTCGTGTCCTTTCCTGAACAAACCCGTAGTCGTTACAGTATCTAAATTATGATATCACTGGCAAAGCTAGCGATTGTGATTTAAGCCTGTTTAAATATTTCCTTCTTGTAACTAAATGTTTTTCTTTTGTCTCCATTTTCTTGTCTTTATGATTTTCTCACGTTTAACCCATACCTGCTGTGTGGTTACTCTTGGAATTACTGTCAATTCAGGCAACTTTCACAGTAATCTGCAAATTATTAGTGGATTAAGTATATCTTCAGGACCATCTCTTCTCATTTATTATCTCACTCTGGTATTTTATCAATGACATTGTAGACATAATACATTGTGATCATTTTTTAACTGTTTACTCCGATCTCCTGAGACAAATCAGTGCCCAGTAACCTTAAAAATAATTCATTGAAAACAAATAGTCCCTGAATTATTAAAAAGCTTTGAACGGTGTGCCATTTCTTGTCAGCTATTCTATAAAGCATATTATAGTAAACTTTAGCTTATACTGGGATACACAGCATACTTGTAGTTTTTAAGAACATTGAAAATAAGTATTTTTCCTTTTTCAATGTTATTCATTTGTATAAAAAAGAGCTTCATTTTTGTTTGTATGCATTTTTTGTTAAATTGCAGCTGTGCAATGATTCCTTGGCAATTACAGTGCAAACCTCTCAAGGACATTCTAGAACAATTATACTGAAATTCAGCTATCTATTCCATTAGTCTTTAACATTTAGAAACAACCAATTGATTTTGGTTTTAAGCCAGTCTCATTTCAAAGTAAGTGCCTTTGTGCTTCAGTAAATGGCAGAAAAAAGCCCAAAGCATTTTGCTTTCATTGTTAACAATTTTTTTGTATTCCAGTATGTATTAAAGTCCTCAATTTCAATGCAGGTTAAAATTAAAGTACAAAATAGAAATGCTGTAGTGAAAGCAACTATAACCAGTACTTTGTATCCTTACAGATGAATTTTACTTTAAAAAGTAAATTACAAACTGAATATCATTTTATCAAGTTATGTTTTCATCAGCAATGTAATGAAAATGAAAGAGATTTTGAAGTAATCGAGGCATCTACATTTTAACAAATAAAAACAGCATGTTAAAGCATGATGGT
The DNA here is from genome assembly GCF_059453375.1 of Lepisosteus platostomus. Classification (NCBI taxonomy): domain Eukaryota; kingdom Metazoa; phylum Chordata; class Actinopteri; order Semionotiformes; family Lepisosteidae; genus Lepisosteus; species Lepisosteus platostomus. The sequence goes on along the minus strand of NC_142618.1, from coordinate 23,457,654 downwards.
ATTGTCATCCTTTGATCTCTTGGTGGATTAAATATGAGTATAAGATCTTTTCCAAAAAAGGAATCATTATGTTAGACCCCCTGTCTTCTTAAATGGAATTTGAGGCTTAAGCAGAGCACATCAATTAGCAAGACAGGAGGTCTACATATTACATTCACGGATATTAAGGGATTTTGCATATTTATGCCTGAAAGTGGAGCATTAACTACTGTAGCTTTCATTTGATTGAGTATTAAATGATTTATTCTTAATAGGGTAATTGCTAGCTTCTGTACTGTGAATGATTAACTCTTACATATAAATAATGTTTAGTTTCTAACTGCTGTACCTGATTGTAAACAAGTGATCAGAGGAATGTTTTTAAATCATAATTGAAAAAAAAGTTAATTGGGGTCATAAAATGTATTTGGTTGAATAAATAATAAGGATATCAAGTAACACATAAACCTACAGTGACAAATGGTCTATGTAAATAAGAGTTCCATCTTTGTTTTGTGTATATATGCAATAATTTCACCAAAAACAATGCAAATCTGTAGTTTCAACTGAGCAGGTGTATATCTACAGTACATGTGTACAGAATTACAGTACATGATTTAATTAACTAAAAGTGAATGTTGAAAGACAGCATAATAGTAGTTATTAACATATACGTATTTAGTTTAATAATATACTAAACATATTAAAGTAACATATACTTAAAACTAATATACTATTAGTTCAGGTGGGTAGCTGCGTCAGCATGCATAGGCTGCAAAGGAACAAGTAATAGGTTTATTACCTGCTGAAAAAAAAGAAGAAAGAAAACACAACGTTTCGGCCGTGGAGCCTTCTTCATGTGTGAAGAAGGCTCACACCTGAAGAAGGCTCCACAGCCGAAACGTTGTGTTTTCTTTCTTCTTTTTTTCAGCATGCCATATACTTTATTTGTTTAAGTGTGTGGTTGTAGCCTTCTCCTGCTGGAGAGTAAATTGGACACACTTGCCTTAATTGACTGATTTGCCAGGTAGAAAAAGGGATTCATTTGATTGTGGTAACTAAACATTTCTCCAAAGCAGCAGTCAGAGTAAATTCAACTCAATTTATTTTTATATAGTGCCTTTCACAACAAGGTTGCCCCAAGGCACTTAACAAAACTGTGTGACAGTACACGACATTACAATACAGAAAGAGAAAAAGCCAACAGAGTAGAGAAAACAATAACTCCTCTGTAAGGAGAAAAAAAACCTCTAGGGGTCAACTGGCTGCCCAACTCCTCTGGGCATGCTAACATTATACGTTTCTATAAAAGTACTAAATGGTGAGTATTAAGTCTTCCATTATGTCCTTCTTTGTGCCAGTACTTCATGCAGTTCTCTGCCCAGCTCAGGCACAATCAGGACATGTGGGGTGGAGAATAGGATAGTTTGATCAGAACAGATTTACTGTATCTACCTAGAAGGCCAACACTGAGACACACAATGGCATGTACAGCAGCACCTGCAGCCATAGTTACAACGAGCTATGATGTAAGGAACGAGCTATGATGTAAGGCTGCAATCAACTGAAAAGGCATGGTGGCTATGTTTAATTTCCTGCAGTTTAGGGTGGAAGATAGTTGTAATATGAACTGTAGAGAGTTAAAATAGTATAGGAAAAGGTATTTTTTTCTCCTGTGCTTTAACATCAGCAGCCAGCCAGTAGCCCTAATGCAAGTTTAAATTTAAAGAGTTAGAAAGAGATAAAAACTTGCAAGGATTTTGCTATTGGGGTTCATTTAGTAAAGAATTTAGAGTGAGTTTAGGATATTTTAATACATATTCCTGGATTCATTCTCCAGATTCTCTGTAGAGTAGTAGATTAGAGCATTTTATTGTAGGACATTGGGCACCAGTGAGAGCCTGGAGGGGTTCTGCAAGCTTAAGAGTGGCAAACCACCCACATTTACAAAAATATTCGGGTGACATGCTGTCTCTAGGTTACATATTGAGACTCAGGAATCACAGTTTGTGGTGAATGCCAATTACTGCATTTGATTACAGCCTTGTTCTCCATGAAAACTAAATTTCTATGTTTTTGTAACAAATAGTAAATTACACAGAATTAAAATGGAGATATTCTTTTATATTCCTCAAAGGTGATTGAAGTATTATATCACAGGGATATTGTTATTTCCAAGTTTCAAAAAATAAAAACATAATGGAACTCTATGCAAATCATGTTTAATGTAGAATGTCATTGCCACTGTTAATTACCTGAAGCATTTATTACAATCATTGATTCATAGGATACAGGAAACTTACACATTAATGATAATAAAGTGTTCACAACTGCAAAAATGGCAGCAATAAAATCTAATATAATCCAATATAAACCTTGAAAATTATTGTATTAAATTCAGTATATTCAACAAACAATACTGCTAAATAAAACAGAATACAATGCATTATTCGTATTGTTAACAAAAGGCGAAAGCATTCTGTGTGGATTTGTGTCATCTATGATTTAAAAAAGCTTTCTTTAGCCATTGGACTGCTGGGAAGTTTCTTTTGTGGAAATTATTCCCTGTCCTTTGTTGTTACTAACTGGCCTATTGTACTATAGTGACAGCTATACTACTGTATACTATATCCACAGATGTCATAATGTGGATTGTCTGTGTCTGAGATCTGTTGTACTCTATTCTTAAAATAACTTATTGAAATGGATTGAGAAGGAATCTGAAAATGTCACTGCTTATGTCAGTAATAAACTGCTCCACAAAATTCCTGAAGGCAGTGAATGATAAAACATGCCACCAAAAGCGTTCAGAATGAAAATGGAATATATTCACATTCATGTGAACGTTAATATGTTCATGAAATATTTCATTGTATGCAAACTAGGGCATAATTGCAGAAACTTGTTAATATATCAGCTTTATTTCTAAATGTAGTTACTCTTTGTTTTAATATACTCCCCTGTAATTGTTGTTATACACACATTTTACAAGTAGATATTGTGTTCTAGATTAGTGAATTGATTCATTTGATTCCAATCACTTAAGTGAATAGTTTCAAAAGATTCATTCATTCACCAATTCACTTAAACAAAATAATACTATTGAATCATGTCCATCAGTGATTGAAATAGCACTAATGAACTTAGTTTGAGTCAGTGAATGACTCAAAAACTGAAACTTTTTTATGTTGATAGAAAAATAATCACTGAAAATAAGCTTTCTCATCTACAAAGCTAAATGGAAATTAAGATAATGGAAAACTTCCAAGATCATCAGTTTTACTTCTTCTTCATGGAAAGATAGTTGGAGAAAAGACCTTATATTTTTGTAAAACTCATAAAAGAAATGTCAAATACAGAAGTTTTAGTTTCATGAGAGTTTAGCCTATTTGTAGCATACAGTTGTCTTTTACAGGGTACAAAGAAGCAACAGTTAAAAATATTGGCATAGTTCTAGCATTTCATTATACTGAATAAGCAAAAACTCGTAATATTAGTAGATTAGGTCATAAAACAACAGTATAACATCAAATATGATTTTTATTAAATTACATTTCAACAAAAGCAAACTAGGAGAACTAAATAAAATAAAACAGTAACATGACACATTTGTTTTTAAACATCAATCAGGGTTTTTTAGTTCAATCTTTAGCAGAGAAAAGTTAATGAAAAACAAATAAAACACAACATATTTTTATATAATATAGGGCATATTTGCATTCATAGTTGAAGACATAATAATGCTATTTTTAATATACTGTACACCATTTGACTCATTTTCCAACTTCTTCCCCTTGTTCTCTGAGCTCTGATTGGAACTGAATCATTTTCTGTGTTCCTCGCCAGGCTCAATACATAGTTTGTTTCAGTGAGCCAATGACTTAGTGAATCAAATGAAAGAATCATCCTGGGAAAGGTGACATTTGTTTAGTGACAACAAATACAGTTTGAAGTTAACTCAATTGAAAAATAATAGGATGGACTTGACAAGACAGGGAAAGAGTACAGATAAGCTCAAATTTGCTCTTTTAGATGGGTTGCGACAAACCTGAACTGTGAGTCTAGTAATAATCTTTTTTAAATTAATAAGGTTTGAAGTAAAACCTTCAAACTGTATCAGTGTAATTTTCATATACAGTAATACAGATGCAGCCATTCAAAATGCGCGGGGGATACCGCATTATTTTCCGGTACGCTGTACGCAGTCTACCGCGAGTTACCGGTAAATACCGCGAGTTACCGTAAATTCTCCTATAATATGACAAGCAAAATAATAGAATCCGGAATTTCCGCAAGGTGGAGCTAATAAAGCTCAACCTCTCATGTTTGAGCTGTCGCCATCAAAGTCTTTAACGAAGATATTACTAATAGTATTAATAATGAATGACCTTGGACAAGCTGTAAGTGTAAACTCAAAGTATTGCCCTGGTCAACATTCTTTTTTTCATTGACCGTCTTTGTAAAAGTAACACCACAGCATTTCGCAATCACGCATTTGTTTCCAATCATGCAAAGTACAGTAATTTTTGAGAATCGATTCACCATGCCTTTCACATGCTCATAAAAGAGATTGATTTAGGAACATAAACATATTACCGTATGAAAACTGTACTGTATACAGTATGTGTATATATGTATATTTAATGTCTTAACTGTGCCCGTTTAAGTATTGAATATTTATACCGAATTTTACCACTGAAGGGAAATCTTAGTGCCTGAGCATAAAAAGAATAGGAGCATACTGCAACGCGTGTGAAAGCCAGAAACGATATTAATTTTGGAACTTAAACATACAGTATATGGCTGGTCTCGGTCCTTTAAAGAAAACATACACACCAGTATTCCATTTCTCCCTAAACATTTTAAGCATCGAAGTCTTTAACTAACGTGATACCGGAGTCAACAAGCATACTTTTAGAATTTGATTAAAAGGGAATATAATATGGAATCGCGTATCTCAAGAAATTAATAACGATATAATTATATTCATGTTGCAAAAAAACTGCAATGGACATAAAAACTCCCTTGCTTTTAACAGAGCGTTCCATAATTTCTAACTACGAAAATGATTTAAACTGCGACACTTATCATTCAACCAGAGCTCGAAATATCACAAGGATCCTCTAGAGCACAGCAAAGACTGTATTAAAAGAATCGCGTATCTCAAGAAATTAATAAGATATAATTATATTCGTGTACTGCGACAGGGCTGTATAGGGCTGTTTCACCTCAGCAAAGAGGGGATGAGAAGAGTGACAAACTAGTATACAGTACAGTACTTCAGATCTTTTTTTCTGAACCGGGGAAAATCTGATCATGTTTCTCTATAACAATAATAAAAAACATTGTCACACCCGGACTGTTAAACCAACGCATTAGCACGTCAAAGCCCATTGAGGAGCCGGGCGCAATAACTGTTTTGACCCTTGATTTACTGATCTGCATTAATTACAGAAATTGAGTTCCTCCTCTTTGCAGACGAACTTGTCCTGCTGTCGCCCACAGAACAGAGGCTGGAGCAGCACTGTCAGACCTGGGCGCTGACAGTCAATCTGGACAAGACCAGAGTTATGGTTTTCCAGAAAAAAAGCCAGACCCCCATTAGTCTTCCTGAGATCGTAGGATTATGAACGAATAAAAGCAGCTTATTAAAAACGCGTTTGCTTTTGTCTGGGTATTTACTTTGTAATCTGTGGTTTACATCTACTGTATTGTTTTGAGATGCCACTTTTAAAGGTGATATGTAAAATAAAGTTTTTTATTATTGTTATAAAGAAACATGATCAGATTTTCCCTGGTTCAGAAAAAAGATGATTAAAATCTGTAATCTTTCCACTTGTATGTCATCTGAAAATACAATAAGTTTCTGCTTTGTGCATAAGACATTAACGAGTACAACCCCCCTCTCTGCGGGAGGGCTGGCTGTGACGAATTAAACCGGTTACACCGGCTGCATCAATTGTACAATAATTTTGGCCCATCTACAGCTGCAGCCATTCAAAATGCACGGTACAAACCCGCAAGTATGGGAAACTACCCACAAGCCACCGCAGGGCACCGCGGTAAGTGGTTAGCTGGCCAAAATGATCGACAGGAGCACTCGTGGTGCATTGGTCGGTAGTGAAAAGATTTAATCATTTAATCTCTTTACTTTGCACATTTTAATTATTGAATATTTATGTGAAATTTTACCACTAAAGGGAAATTTTAGTAACTGAGCATAAAAAGAATTGGAGCATAACGCATCTGAAGGTCATAAACGATATTAATTTAGGAACATAAACATTACTGTATGTAAACTGCACTGTGTATGGCTGGTCTTGGTAGTTTAAAGAAAAAATACACACCAGTCTTCCATTTCTCCCTAAACATTTTAAGCATGAAAGTTTTATGAAACGGTACCCAAATATGCGATTGCTGTATAGAATGAATTTTAATTAAAAAAAATTATTTAACACGAAAATTAAGCTGTTTACATCTTCCGCCTGAGAACATACGTAGCCACTCGTTGCTACCCAACACAGAAACACAGCCACTAACTAGCAAAGAGAAGACATTAGCCAGCCAATATGATAAAGAAATAAATGATTATTTTGTTTATTTCTTTTGCACATTTATTTGAACATTTCCATCGATTGTTCAAGCACTTGGAAACTGTCCAATCCCTAGTTCATCAGGCATTTTCTTTTATGCTGCGGGCATTCTCCCGGTCTGGCGCCGGTCTGTGTCTTCTAGGATATAATGCCTAGAAGACACTATTGTTTTTATGTCCAATATAACAGACAATCTCCTTTACTTTTAACCGAGCGTTTAATAATTTCCTAAAATGAAAATGATTTACTTTATTTCCCTCACGGGATCAATAAAAGTATCTATCATCTATCTAAACTATGGGACAGAATTCTGGGGTCTCCCTATACCAGAGATTACGGTAGGGCTTCAGAATGGTGATTCTGGTGAATGGTGAATGGGGAAAAAAGACGTGTTGATCTGCTATACATACTGTACCAGGAAGAGGATTTCTTTCTATTCGAAACGTGTATTTTAAAAGTTTAATTAAGAAGTAAAAACCTTACAGCATACACAGATTTCTAAACTGATCAGGAGGAAGAAAAATCACCCGTGTTTCGTGCATAAAAAGTGGTTATTAACTATCGAAACCTGTTGTATTTATTTTATTTTTATTTAGATTAAGAGTTCCCGTCACCCCCATTCCCATTTAAATCACAAACCCGTGTTTAATTAAATGTCTTTTAACGTAAATCGTTATCTTTGTCTTCTGCATAATAATGTTCACCACTCTGTCCAGCAAATTAATAATAAACTTTATTTTATATAGTGTTTTAAATGAATAAGTTATTAGATTGCTCATAAACCTAATCACTTATTCTACATAAACACAGCGTAATTGCTCTCTGAAAATGCTTTTTCTTTTTATTTAGGCTTAGATTTCAACTATAGATTGTACACTAATTAGTAGCAGTAAATACTGATGTTTTGTTCCCTCTTACCACAAAAATTTTAAAAATAATGTATTGTAGCTGGGATGAACTTTTTTTCGAACGTGTTAAAGATGGCGACAACTCAGGTACCCAGAGATGGGAGGGTGTCTTTCCACCTCCATAACTAAAATGCCAAATAGGAGTAGTTTTTAATTCAGTTTGAATTATAACTGTACGTACTGTCTTCGTATTTGGCCAGGGCTTTAAAGAGAGGGCCAAAATGTTTCTATGCCGTCGTCTGCGCTTTAAAGGTACCCCTGTCGCGGAAGAATTTGACCTCGGAACGTTCACCCAGCGTAATTATTGTATTTCATTGCAGTTTGACAGATTGTCTTTAAATCAGTTGTTGTCAGAATATCCCCACCTCCAAACAAAAACAAAATTGCAACGATTTTATTAACTGGCTGTTTCAGTAACCTAAAGTATATATCTAAAGTAATAATTTAACAATATATGTAAATGTTTCAAGATATGTTTATGTTGTAAATGTCTGTAGATTGTATCTTATTTTTAGTTTTTGATTTGTTTCAAATGATGTGTACTTGCAGGTGATACAGCAAGCTCTGTTGCTCTGTTGGTTATGCAGCGACGATTATGCAGCGACGACATTGACTGCGAGAACCAAGCCCTCGAAATGTACTCCTTTTTCATCAACAGAGGATACCTCAGCAGTGTGATTGACAGGACCCTTGCCCGAGCCAATATACTTTAGGAGAAATTGAGTATTGGTGTGTATTTTTTCTTTAAAATACCAATAACAGCAACATACAGTTTACATAATATGTTTATGTTCCTAAATTAATATCGTTTATGACCTTTATGACCTTCGTTATGCTCCTCTGCGTTTTATGCTTAGCTACTAAAATTTCCCTTTAGTGGTAAAATTCCATATAAATATTCAATACTAAGCGGATTAAAATGTGCACAGTAAAGAGATTAAATGATTAAATCTTTTCCCTAATGAACAATACACCACATTATCTTCTGTGTCGCATTTTTTTTACAAGTGTTAAAAGAAGCGATACACAACCTGTCTCCTCTATATCTGTTCAGTTTACAGAGAAATTCCGCCAGAGCCTCACAACATTGTCCAATAATACTCTTCTCGCGTCTAATTTTTAGTTAAGCAGGATTTGAGCTACAGACCATAACAGACCAAAAAACAGAATCCACCTGCGATTCGGGTGTTAACAAAACATGTTTACAAAGAAAGTGAAATACAGTAATACTACCAGCTATATAGATACATAGATTTGGAAATTTAGATCCTTAAATTAATATCATGATTAATTTATTTAGATACGTGCTTACATATTCTCGATTATAAAACAGATAATTCTGGTCCTGGAATCTGACTGCCTGACACCCTTCTGAAGCGGTACCATAATCTCTGGTATACGGATGCCCCTGAAATTTGACTTGTTACTGTGTGATAAATTTTAAAGACGTAGATAAAAAAGTTTGGATTCTCATGTATCTGGTACAAGTATCTTTTAAAACAGTCTTTGTTGTGCTCTTGAGGATCCTTATGATATTTTGAGCTCTGGTTGAATGATAAGTGTCGCGGTTGAAATAATTTCCGTTGTTAGAAATTATGAAACGCTCTGTTAAAACAAGGAAGTTTTTGTGTCTGTTATACTAAAAGAAAATGCCCGACGAACTAGGGATTGGACAGTTTTTCAGTGCTTGTACAATCGATGGAAATGTTCAAATAAATGTGCTGTAGTGTGCTCTCTGAAAGCACCAGTTCTGTAGGATTTGGGCATTTACTGGGATAATTATTAATTGTAGCAGGAAATCACAAAATTGATTCTTTTGATGGCTTTAGAATCCAACCATGCGATATAACTCAAACAACGCACACACACACGGGTACTAATACACAAGGATACATTTATTAATACATAAAATATGCATATAAACCTAACCGATCTTATCGTGAGGGTTATCAGAATACAAAAGATATATATTCATTCAGTTACGAAGAGTTACATATATCAAGAGAACATACGTTCAGTATATCATTCATTTAGACCGTTTCGTAAATGAACTTGGTTATAACTTCTACATTAGATACTCAAAACAAGTACATAACTCTTAGGAATTAAATTGATATCAACTGGTTGGGATAACAATTGAATTCTCTAGCAGTAATGCAGTGAAGTTGAATACTCATCCAATCTCTGGGGATTCAGATCTCCTGCGGGCACAAAGAAACAGTTGCAGGCTGTTGCTGTCCAATCCGCGCTCTCTGGCTGCGTGCCAGGCTGTGCTGTGCGGCTTGCGATGGTGCGCTGCTGATGCTCACTGACCGGCTAGTTAGTGTTGGCTTTAACTAGCAAAGTTTGTGCACAGGAGAAAAGATGACTGTGGGTCCCAGCAGGTCAGGAAGAGGACCGGTTCATTCCTGATGAAGCACTAGTTCTGAATAGTGATTCAGCTGTCCACAGTTCCGACCTGTTCACGAGGCTTGCTGCTGATGCTAACCTCGGGTGGATCCTCTGGTTACTCTCTGGCAACCTCCACTCTAGACTCTTAGAACAGAGGAAAGTTCTGGCACTCGGACACACTGACTGTTCCGTGGTTGTCCGGGCTGAGTCTCAGGATGGTCAGGAGGCGTGCTGCGAGAATGTCCTGCCCTTGGGAGCCTTCTGCTCCTGGGCCGTCCTGCCCTGGAATTCTCCTTTGAATTCCCTTTAGAATTGTGCGAAAAAGTCCGAAAAAGTCTCTCAGGCCCTCTGTGTTGCCTGTTTTTACCTGGAGGAACTTCAGCTCGTTCATTGGCTGAAAGTTCCATGGGCATCAGAGTCCCACGTGGGTTACTCGGCCCTACCAGTCCCTGATTGGTTGATCAAAGTGAGATATGAGTCACTTACTCCTGACACCTAGGAATGCAGTCCAGATGTCCATCTGGCACTCCCTAGACAGATAGGCGCCAATGGATGACCATTGATCATGATAGCCAGGCTAAGCTAAGTGCATCCCCTTTTGGGAGCTGTCCCTTATCAAAAGAAAACATCTTTAAACCAGCCTGCATGAATAGCTTCTCTGTGGCTGCACCACAGAGATGAAGAGAGAGATGGGGCCTCATTTGGGAAAGCACCGCAACACTTAATTCTGTCTTATTAACAAGCATTGCCACTACAGTGCTAAAGAAATAAACAAAAAAAAATATTCCTTTATCGTATTGGCTAGCTCCTTGTCCTTGTTAGTTAGATCAACGGAATGCTGTGTTGTTACTTTTTGTCGATGAAAAAATAAAGTCTTTTCATTTAAAATGACGGTTACAGATAACGTGGACCAGCGTAATACTTTGAGTTTACAGCTTGTCCAAGGTCATTCATTATTAATAATATGAGTAATATCTTCGGTAAAGGCTTTGATGCATAAAATATTTCTGCATAATTAAAATATTTATGATAAAGGTAGGTTGTGCACTTTTGCCCAACTGAGCAATCTTGCTTTCATAAAATATACCAACTTTTTAATGACTGATGATTAACATGCTGTAATACACAGTTTAAATTTAAAAGCTCAAATGCTGTACATGAGAGGTTAAGATTTATTGGGTCCTCCTGGCGGTTTTACAAGGTGATTCCGGATACTTTCCGGTATGACGTCAAATGACGCGATACACCGCGTGATACTGTGTGATACTGCGTTTGATGCGACACGCCCACCGAGGTATACCGCGAAATACCCCACCCATTTTGAATGGCTGCATCTGGATGTGTTTATTTATTTAATTAATTTAGGAAATGGCAGATTATGTTTTAATTAAAAAATCTACCAAAAAAAGTAACCTTACTGACCCCAAAATCCAGGGAGAATATATAGTGTTCTTGCCCAGCAGATACAGACACTGATAAAAAGGTTTTCTAGAAGGAAGACTGTATGTGAAGGGAATTGAAGATGAATGAAACACCCAGGATTTTTATTCAAGTCATCAGGGCAGAGAAAGGCACTATAAAACACAATCACATACAAAAATACCATAATCTTCCATATATTTATTTATATACTTGAAGAAACAAAACCTAAAGAAAATACTAAAATACTGTATGTGCAATAACATGGCTCTGGATATAAAGGACAGAATAAAATATTTTTAGATTTGTTGGTTCAGACAATGTAGGCAGGCTGTTTTTAAGTTTAATGATCTTGATCAAATGTTGCAATGGGCAACTACGTTTAATTTTATTTTACTACCTTCTTTAATGTACCTTAGCATCTGCAGTGTTACACCATCAGCATTCTTAATTGGAAATATGAAATGTGTAGCTGGAGTATAAAACGACTATTTATTCTGAAGTCACCAATATGATCTATTATTTTGACATATGTGAATGTCTTTCAGTAAAGAAGCAGACATTTTGTTAATTGTGAAATATCAAATGCAATATTTTGATTAAAATGAATGTTCTTATAGACTTAAAATTACATACAAGCTTTACCATGGTGTACACAAGCTTCTTTTTTGGTAAAAATATTACATCAATGGTGATGACATTATCCACAGTTAACGCTAAAATACAAGAAGGATTACTGTATAAACTAACACATTCAGCATCAATATAAATATATCACTTGGAAATGCATCTACAGTGATATACCATTAATGCTGCTGGCTAGTAACATGTATGGTCATGCCTGGAAGCAATAAAAGCCATACATGCGTGAAGTGTTCTTTATACCAGGCTGAAGAAGTTCAAGTATTTAGCTAGGTCAGTTTGCACAGGATGCAAAGGAACAGGTAATGTTTTATTCCACGCTGAAAAGAAAAGAGACACCTGCTCACATCTGAAGAAGACTCCATAGCTGTAACATTGTCTCTTTTCTTTTCTTTTCAGCGTGGAATAAATCTTTACCTGTTCCTTTATATAAGGTTGCAGATGCTTTTGATTGTATTGTGTTCAATCCAGCTTGTTGTTGATCGACAAGTGAACCTCTTCACTGGTCTCTGAGACCAAAATGCCACACACAGGTCTGGTAAGTATAACATTTTTATATATCCTGTTGAGTGATTCTGCTTTTGAAACAGCTCTACATTTCTTTTTCATATAAATTTTATATTTAACATACTGTGTATACTATATAAAATTAATAAAATGTCAAATATAGTATATCAATTACATTTTATTTTGGGACAAAGACTTTCCCTATTGGGCTGGGCATTGGCTGGGATTCATTCCCAGATTTTTCGCATGACAGCCCACACATCATGTTAAGTGTTCACTGTGCCACCTGGCAGTTTTTCAAATTTGTGTAGTCCAGCATCAGAGTTTTAGAAAAAATAAAAAGGTCTTTTGCGTTACCACGCAGTATAATGAAGTACAGTTTGCAGTGTGGCGTATTATGCTTCGTGCATTCTAAATGGCTGGATCTGTACGTTAAGTTCTTATTAAAATGTTTATGCTATCCCTATCAAATATTGAACTCAAGCACAATGTCAATAAAAACTACTTCTTTAGGAAACTTGAAAAGCTTGGTGTTCCAATTGCTTATCTTCTGGATAGTGGGTAAGTAGGCATCACCTAATCCGTCAGCATTTGTCAATGCAAGGAGCTGTGTGATCTAGCTCAGAAGCTGTTCAGGCTTTGCTGTGGAGTGCAAGTCGATGGACTGCTGACTGGAGAATGTGGAGCAGCATATTGGACTTTGCTTCCGTAGTCCAGTTGAGCTCTTTGCTACTTCTTCCCCTTTGTGTCCAGTCCTCTTTGTGGTTCTCAGCTTGCCCTGCTTACTAGCCTTAGAGTAGACATTCTAAATTCTTAAGCCAGGGTTATGGATGGCCAATTCAAATCTGAGATTTGCATATCTCTCCTTCAGGGTTTTTCATTGCTTTTGTCAGGAAAGAAAGGATAAAATATGTAGCATTTGGGAAAAATCATAACTTTGTCTGACTAATACAGGTTTGATCATAAGATTTCTGAACCACCCATGTTTTGCTGATTCATGTGATACTAAACAAGCATAGCCCACTTCTCTCTGAAATAATTATGTATTTTGTATTTTAATTGAATATTTTTAACTTACCCTTTCTTAAGAGAATAAAGTATGTAATGTGGGATCACAACCAGTACTTAATGCTGATTTCCTATACAAACAATGGGAAGAGGGAAGAGGTTGTATACTAATTTAGCCACTTGAGGGGCATTCCAGACTTGGATTGTCATCTGATGTAAATGAATCAGAATAATCTATTCTCTAAATTATTTTAGTAATGCTACAGTAGTTGCAATCAGAACTTTGATTATTTCATCTGTTTTATTATAAATTGCTTTTTAAATTAAGACCACATATATGCTATCTATGGCCATTTGGTCAGATATGCCTTGTTTCTTGAGGTTTAATGCAGTTGGTAATATTTCTTTTGAGTATAACTGTGTGGTTTCTCCATTTAATATCAACAGAATGGTGAAACATGGTGTTTGTGGTACGTATGGTATAGATATGGATGATTGTAAGGTAAGAGTGCCCAGTTTCTTAAAGCTGAATCTTAACAAAGGTCCTTAGTAATTGTCACGCCCTCATTTCACCGCATTCTCACATGGAAGCGCACTTGCGCTAATTACACTCCAGCCCCGAGCACTTCTGCCAAATGACACCGCTCCTGTCAATCAGCCAACCGCAACACTTCTTCAATCAGTGCACCTTCTTCTTCGCACAATACTTAAACCCTCCAGAACCCTCTGGTCTTTGCCTGGTATTGGTTGTTCTTCAGAGCTCCTACCTTGCCTTTGTTTTTCTGAACTGGCTCTTGACTTTTCTTGATACTGACCATGGAACTTGCCTTTGACCATGTCTCTTGCCTAGCCCTCTCCTGGATTGGAAGCCTGCTAGTTACTCTTCACTATATGAACCATGGAACTTGCCTTTGACCATGTCTCTTGCCTAGCCCTTGTGTACTTTGGAAACTACTTTCCTGCCTCTTGACCACCTAAGGTACCTTACAGGGTTCATCCTCCTGTTTGCACAGTGGGTTATTCGTGATGGTAATGACCCCAAATGGGTAATTTTTATTATCTTGCAATTTTTATATAAAGCTTATGTACAGTAGTCCATTAGATATTTAATTTAGGGTATTACTTCTACACTTTCTCCCAAGTTCTAAAAGTTCAACTTGGATGTCACCATGAGAGTTTCTTACTATAATAAGAAATATTGTTTCCTCATGACTTTGTCAGTCAGTACTGACTAGATATTAATTCTACAACATGGGAATTGTTGGTCAACTTGTCTCCTCCTACTGTATATGCATATATTAACTAGTCATTGGTAGTTCTGAAGGAAATACTGTAAATCAGTTGCCTCATTCAAACACAAGGAGTACCAGAATTGCATGATTCATACAGAAATAAACTTGTAATCCAAATTGGGGGGGAAAAATGCACATATTCTTCAGTGGGCTATATGCATATTTTTTTACCTTTGTACATGCAAATTATTTCTAAATAAATGAAACATTGTAAACAAATTCTCTGTAATTCCTTACAACAGCAACCTATTGTTTTTATCATTTGTGAAAGTTTTGTTAATTTTGCCCACAGCTTAATACAAATCTGTCATTACAAATTTGTACAAAAAAAGAAATTACACTGGTCTAACTCCTAAAGTACTGGAATGCTCTCTGAATAAACATTTGAAAATTACCACAATCTGCACAGACAAACACAGTACTGTATGTTTAACTTCAATAACTTGTGTGAGTAAGCTTTAGTTTGTAGTCATTTTTTTTTTCCATTGCAAAACCAAATTGTGTTTGAGATTTGATCGAACACATCATAAGCTTTTCCTTCCTAATGATCCCTGAAACATCAGCATTTCCATTTTAGATATTCTTTTGTCGGATATAATCTGTTGCTCTTCAATTTGCCATATGAGCAATTTCCTTTTTATAAGATGCATTGGTAACTGAAAATATGCCATACACTATGTTGAAGTCAAAAGATGCATATGCTGTATTTGACATTTAAAATTTTCACCCCCATTAACTGAGTAAATTGTTTGTGGAATCTTAAATAATAGATTTATTCTGTTTTGAGACTTCAAAACTGGAATAGAACCATTGGCAAGAAAACAAACGGAAACATCAACTCCAATGGCATACTTCTCTTTTTACCAAATTCTCATATTTTCATAAGCACATCACCAACAGCCATTACAAAGTCTCTAATTGTTGTAAATGGTCTCAGAGTGGGTGATATCTAGATAATTGACTATATTGGTGGAGGAGTCTGTTCCTGCATATTCTCACATGGGTGTAATTAATTTTGTTTGGTATTCAAAAGGCGCCCTGGGGGCTTGAGTTTTGTTTTTTAGATTATTTTTTTTGTTTGGTTTCTGCTGGACTTCAAAAGGCAAACAATATAGTCTTGGACTTGTATTCTTTTGATTTATTTTTGTGAGCTTTGATGTGTATTGCCCTGCTTAAGGATAGGGCAACACATTAATGCAGACCATTGTCCATCTAAATGCATATCTGCCAATTATCCAGCTTTTTTCACATCTTACAAAGTGTGCACATTGAGTCCTTATGCTTTGAAGATGAAATAATCATTGATTTTGCATTCAGTGGTGCATGTTCAAATTTTTAGCACATTTCCTCAGAAATGAGGTGAAGATTGTTTGAAAGACATACAGTATACTATTTAATCACAGCACAGGTTTATAGCGGAGAATCCTCTAAAATCATTATATGAAGTGTTTAACTATTTTATAAAACCATACATATCCACTCTTGAAAGTATTTGAACTGTCAACTTGTTTTTACTTTACAGTCAGGCAACTGGTATTTATGATAATGTGCTAAATATAACATTTATTATCTTGTACTTAAACAAAAAAATGCTGTTGCTTAAGTCAAGTTTCCTTTATTCAATTTTGTCTGTCTCAAGAACAGTGCATCTGTTTCATCTCAAAGCACACTAAACCTTTACCACTAGGAGGCAGTATTACATTATTATATTTTTGAAGGGCTACCATATTTTGGAAAGGACAATTAGAACTCGACAAAGTCATCTCTAAGGCAATAAGATTCTTAAGGATAGTCAACATGGATTTAGAAAAGGTAGGTTCTGCTTAACTCAATTACTCAATTAACTCAATAACTCAATCTCTAGAGTTATAGCATGCAATATGGTACAATTAAGATCTACAAAAAGGTTTCTGATAAAGTTACTAAAAAATCATTCCTAAAAGTGCATACAGTAGGTGTTCAAGGTAATGTAGCTTAATGGACAGGAAACAGGAGTAAAAATTAAGGAGCATATGTTCACATTGGGATGATGTGATTAGAGCAGTGCAAAAATATCTGCTTAAGGACCACTGCTTTAGCTAATTTATAATGATGCAAATTGTGCTATAGTGACGAAACAAATCTAGTTTCCTATCACAGATGACACAGAAATAGGAGAATAAACTAATTAGATGCAAAGGAAATTCAAGAAGACAAAACTCAAGACTAGTAAAACACCTGGCCAGTGACATTTTAATGTAAACAACTGCAGGGTGACTAATATATTGTAGGCAGAAAAAATATCAACTACATACAGTGCCTTGCGAAAGTATTCGGCCCCCTTGAACTTTTCAACCTTTTGCCACATTTCAGGCTTCAAACATAAAGATATAAATTTTTTATTTTATGTGAAGAATCACCAACAAGTGGGACACAATTGTGAAGTGGAACGAAATCTATTGGATTTTTGAAACTTTTTTAACTAATAAAAAAATGAAAAGTGGGGCGTGCAAAATTATTCGGCCCCTTTACTTTCAGTGCAGCAAACTCACTCCAGAAGTTCAGCGAGGATCTCTGAATGATCCAATGTTGTCCTAAATGACTGATGGTGATAAATAGAATCCACCTGTGTGTAATCAAGTCTCTGTATAAATGCACCTGCTCTGTGATAGTCTCAAGGTTCTGTTGAAAGCGCAGAGAGCATCATGAAGACCAAGGAACACACCAGGCAGGTCCGTAATACTGTTGTGGAGAAGTTTAAAGCCGGATTTGGATACAAAAAGATTTCCCAAGCTTCAAACATCCCAAGAAGCACTGTGGAAGCGATCATCTTGAAATGGAAGGAGTATCAGACCACTGCAAATCTACCAAGACCTGGCCGTCCCTCTAAACTTTCAGCTCAGACAAGGAGAAGACTTATCAGAGATGCAGCCAAGAGGCCCATGATCACTCTGGATGAACTGCAGAGAACTACAGCTGAGGTGGGAGAGTCTGTCCATAGGACAACAATCAGTCTTACACTGCACAAATCTGGCCTTTATGGAAGAGTGGCAAGAAGAAAGCCATTTCTCAAAGATATCCATAAAAAGTCTCGTCTAAAGTTTGCCACAAGCCACCTGGGAGACACCCCAAACATGTGGAAGAAGGTGCTCTGGTCAGATGAAACCAAAATCGAACTTTTTGGCCACAATGCAAAACGATATGTTTGGCGTAAAAGCAACACAGCTCATCACCCTCAACACACCATCCCCACTGTCAAACATGGTGGTGGCAGCATCATGGTTTGGGCCTGCTTTTCTTCAGCAGGGACAGGGAAGATGGTTAAAATTGAGGGGAAGATGGATGCAGCCAAATACAGGACCATTCTGGATGAAAACCTGTTGGAGTCTGCAAAAGACCTGAAACTGGGACGGAGATTTATCTTCCAACAAGACAATGATCCCAAACATACAGCAAAATCTACAAAGGAATGGTTCACAAATAAACGTATCCAGGTGTTTGAATGGCCAAGTCAAAGTCCAGACCTGAATCCAATCGAGAATCTGTGGAAAGAGCTGAAAACTGCTGTTCACAAACGCTCTCCATCCAACCTCACTGAGCTCGAGCTGTTTTGCAAGGAAGAATGGGCAAGAATTTCAGTCTCTCGATGTGCAAAACTGATAGAGACATACCCCAAGCGACTTGCAGCTGTAATCGCAGCAAAAGGTGGCTCTACAAAGTATTAACGCAAGGGGGCCGAATAATTTTGCACGCCCCACTTTTCATTTTTTTATTAGTTAAAAAAGTTTCAAAAATCCAATAGATTTCGTTCCACTTCACAATTGTGTCCCACTTGTTGGTGATTCTTCACATAAAATAAAAAAATTATATCTTTATGTTTGAAGCCTGAAATGTGGCAAAAGGTTGAAAAGTTCAAGGGGGCCGAATACTTTCACAAGGCACTGTATATAAAATGGGAGGGGAAATGACCTCGAAGAGATTGCTTATGGCCAAGACTGTTTATGTTAGCACATCTTTTTCATCTTCCAGGCAATGTGGAGAAGCAATAAAAAGGCAAATACTGTATGTCAGAATACAGTATCTAGTTAAAGTGCAGAATTTAAATGGAAAAATTATGTGCATGTACTAGTAATACCTAACAATACTGTGTACAATTGTGGTCACCAAGATACAGTAAAGATAATGTTGTTCTTGAATCAGTTTCTCAACCAGAGCTACTAGATATATTCCAGGGTCAAATAATGTCCTTTGCTGGCAGGCTAAAAAATGTAATCTTTTTAGTCTTGAATAAAAAGAGTGGAATTGATTCAACATTCAAATTTTAAACACAAACTAGAGTAGATGTCTGGAAGATATGTGGTACTACATTTATAACTGAGAACAGGAGGCACTTATATACACAAAGCATTGTTGGAGTGTGGAACAAACCATGTTTTTGAAGCTGAGACCCTAGCTTTCTTCAAGAAATAGCTGGATGAGATTTGTAGATCAACTAGCGCTAAAAAAATAAACAATGCCAGCAATGGGGATTGTTAGTCAGGACAGGTTTGATTTTTTTTTTCTCATTGGCATCCAGTTGCATTTAAATAAGCTGAATACTCTTCAATTATCCTTTTCTTATGTTTTGAATTCATATATATATATATAATATTGTCTGGGTCCCATCCAGGGTGTATTCTGCCGTGCACCTGTTTCTTGCTGGGATAGGCACTGGCTGCCCTGCAGCCCTGTATTGAATGAAGTGGTTAGAACATGGATGGATGATGCTTTATAGTACGTATGAATTTTAAGAAGAATTTACCCTGTCAAGATGGTAATGAAGTAAACCCATCTTTTAGCAATTTCTAAGTCTGACTCTATAAAGTCAATGTTATGAGCCACTGATACAGTACCTTGAACACAGCATGACATGGCAAGCTTTGATCAGTAAACTGATAGATGGACTTATATACTGTATTATCTTTGCCAGGAGCACCGTCTTGGGTAAAGGTAGCTTTTTTTTTTAAAGAGCATACAGTCACTATGTAGTAATATATGGGTATGAATATTAATTATCTCTAGCTCCATCACAATACTTATGACTTCAATTTCTGCATTTCAACTACAGAATGTAGTTGCAGCTTGAAATAAACTGAATTACTGGTGGAATAAAAATAATTTGCATGATAATGGCTAGAGAACAACATCCATAGCTGCTATAATCATTGATAATAAATGTTATAATGGACATCAATATTACTTTTCAGGCTTTATGTAAATTTAAACAACAATCGATAATTAGTCCCGCATAAGTTTAAGGTTTGTATGAATCACCCAAATTCTTACATGTGGTACAATTTGCATGTGATATGCTAGCAGCTTAGAATGGCAACCTACTTTGGTTAAGCAGGTGTGAACCTGGTCAGTACCTGGATGGGAGACCTCCTGGGAAAAACTAAAGTTGCTGCAGGAAGTGGTGTTAGTGGGCCAGTAGCAGGTACTCAATCTGAGATCTGTGTGGGTCCTAATGCCCCAGAATTGTGACAAGGACTCTCTACCATAAAGGTGCCGACCTTTGAATGAGATGTAAAACTGCGGTCCTGATTCTGTGTTCATTAAAAATCCCGGGGTGTTTCTTGTATGAATGGGTTTTATCACTCTGTTCTCCTCATCATTGATAGCTGATGTGTGGTGAAGGTACTGTCTCAGGTGGGTGCCTTACATTGTTGGTGGTGGAGGGGAGCCCCCAATACCTGTAAAGTGCTTTGAGTGGACTGTCCAGAAAAGCGTTATATAAGTGTTAGGAGTTATGTGGTAGTTAAAAGGTAATATAATCATTAGTTTTTTATGACCCCTTGACTTAAGTACCCCTGTTGCTGCGTACAGTAGATGAATGAAAGCTGATAGAAATGCCATTAATACAGTACATCACACTGGAAAAGGAAAGAAGACAACGTAATTAGTGTAAATATGTAAATTAATAATAAGTGTTATAATTCTCTGTAATGAAGCAATTCAAGCAGGCTAAACTGGAGCCATTGCTTGCACGCATTAAAGATTCAATAAGCATATCAATGATTTAATTACAGTGACTAATTTATCACCCAAACACATTTATTGGGAGCATCCGAGAATTAAAACCTTAAAACTGCTAAATGTGAGGTTATAATTTCCTATTTAAAATGCAGAAAATATGTGAATCCACAAGCACTGAATGAAATAATGAAAAGGTCAACATATGTCCTTTGGCGGTTAAGATCTTAGTGAACTGTTAATGTCAAACAGCTCACCCCCACATTTTCTCAGTAATCAAACATGGCCATGCAAAGAATTAATCTGCACTCACCAAAATATTTATAATAAAAGATATATTAAGTATACACCAATCTGCCCTTAAACACAGATACTGACACATAATGTTTACATGTTTCTGCATTAACAAAATAAGCAACTGGTTATCTGTCATAATTGCTAAAACCTGCTGAAATTGTTTTTCATTGATAAAATGGAACACTATTTTGTCATCAAAATAATTGTTTAAGAAAAAGTTCAGGCTGCAAAAACATTGAATGAACCCGGGTGGCTTTTCTGTCTAAAATGCAATCGTGAAAAAATCTAGATAAATTATCTAAAAGAATGAGAAGGTAACAACATATTATATAGTGGCTAATAATTCACTATACACATTTTATAAATGATTAAGCTTAAATACAATAGAAGGTTTGCCTTAAGATCAATTTTACAATTTAATTTTTTAAGTTTTATTAACATTTAAGCATTTAGCAAGTTCTAACTCTTTCAAATTTAGTTTTTTTGATACACTTTACAGAATCATGTTGTTAATGTCAAAAATGCACAAAATCAATAACTGTGATATATCTCCATGTGCTGTTACATTTCATTGCCTAAAACGAAATTTTTCTATTAACATGTCCTTGAAAAAATTTAAAGACTACAGCTACACACTTCTTTGGACATACAGTTTCTTACTGAAGTACCAAACCCTTGTTATGATATCCCTTTTTGTTGAACTACAAATGTATATACTTCTTTTTAAAATGAAGCAAAGCTTGATTTGTGTGCAAGATGTTCAGTCAGCAACAACTACAAAGAAAAATCAAGAACTAAAATGTTTAAATATATACATGTATTTGCTCCCTTCACAAAGCCTATGACAAACCTAAAAAGAAATCTAAATTAGTTCAATTGCACAAAATTTACTATATCAAGTTCTAAAAGTAATTCAAAAGTGCAGTATTTTTTTATTAGGGTTAGCATTCGAAATTCCTACAAACCTATAGCGCATCTTTTTAATGTCATACCATTGTTTTAGGAGGGATTAGGAAAAGAGGAGGAGTGCTTTAGTTGTATTGCATAAGTTTTGGTGTCAGTGGCTATTGATTCTCCTAATCATTGCTTCCCTTTCAGCCTCCTTTCTATTAGCATTGAACTTAGCAGCATTCCAATACTGTCAGCTGCACTGTAGCAGGCGCTCCTCTCTGCCTTCAATCCCCCAGCTTGCAGTCAGCCTTCGTGTACCTGCATTTTCTGGTCCAGTTTGTTCAGTTTGCCATTTGTTTCCCCAGTGTGTCTTGCCAGACACATTGCAGCAGGTTTGCCTGTCTGCCTTAATTCTCGATGCTTCCAGTAAGCCTCATTGCACCCGGCTTCCCAGTCTGTCTGCCTGCATCAACCCAAGTCTTGCATTTAAATCTCCACCTGTCAGTCTGACCATGGCAGTGCCCTCCAGCCAGCCGCAGTGTAACAAAGCCTGCAGGAAAGAGTGAAGTAAAACCAAATTTGCCACTCCAGCTCACCTATTTTAGTCATTTTAAATTCTGAGATCATTGAGTCCTGAAATGAAGTAAAATAATATGGAATGAGGATTCTTTGCTTATCACTGAGGTACTACCATTATGGAACAAGTAAAAGGTTCTTCTATGCTGAAAAGAGAAGAAAGAAAACACAATGTTTTGGCTGTGGAGCCTTCTTCAGGTGTCTCCTGCATCAGCTCACGTGATTGCTTTATGAGTAAGCATTTTTTTTGCAAGGTCTAAACAGACTCTCCACAAAATAAATCTGCTGTAAAAGCTTTGTTTCAAAGAAATATGCCTTCCCTTCAGCTGGCTTCCACAATGCACCAAGAAGGAAGAACACTAACAGGAAGCAGCCCTCCCAACAGTGATAGTGAGCATCATGTTCAGGCAGATTAAGCATGTAATTCAAACCAAGTTAGAATTGGAGAAATACTTTACAGAATAATTGCATTTGTAAATGTTTATCCTTCCATAAGTAGATTCCTTATAAACTTAATAGAGGTGTGAAAGCCAGCAGCCATATCACCCTGCAACTCACAACTGGCAACCCACTGAAGCTAAGCAGGTGTGAGCCTGTTCAGTCCCTGGATGAGAGACCTCCTGGGGAAAAACTAAGGTTGCTGCTGGAAGAGGTCTTAGTGGGGCCAGCAGGGGGCACTCGCCCTGCGATCCATGTGGGTCCTAATGTCCCAGTATAGTGACATCATCCTTCGGATAAGACTTAAAACCGAGCTCCTGACTCTGGTTATTAAAAATCCCAGGGCGTCCCACAAAAAGAGTAGGGGTGTAACCCTGGCGTCCTGGCCAAAATTCCCATTGGCCTTTACCAATCATGGCCTCCTAATAATCCCCATCTATGAATTGGCTTCATTACTCTGCTCTCCTCCCCATTGATAGCTAATGTGTGGTGAGCGTTCTGGAGTAAAGTGCTGTGAGTGGAGTGTCCAGAAAAGTGCTATATAAGTATAAGCAATTATAAATATTATTAAAGCTAGAAAAGGGAAGTCAACACAAATACCTATTTTGTTGAAATAGGTTATGAGCATTTATCATCAAAAAAAATTTGAAGCAGTCATTTATTTAAATATATGACTGAACAATTAAAAACAATAAAATACAGCTATTTAGATGTAATAGGAAAAATGAATGGCAGTTTAAATCTTAAGATGTATGACTCTTGAAACTCTTTGGAGAAGATGGTATGTAAATTCACTCACAAATCTCAAGTAACATGAATTTGCAAATGCTAGGAATGCAAAACAGTATACAGTAAATATGATAAATGTTTCATGTTCCATTTAATTAAAAATAATCAGTCCCAGCAATCGAATGACTGCTGTCATGATGTGACCATTACATAACCATTAATAAAGCACACTTTAATAGTAGTAATAAATAGTCGTCTCTGGCGCCTCAATGTCTGGGAGTTTCCAAGGGAGTCTTATTCAAAGTTGGTTTACAACCCTAAGGTCAGAGTGCATGGTTAATCATCAGCCAATCAGGAACTGGTAGGGCAGGTTAACACCACGTAGGTCTCTGATGCCCATGAAACTTTCAACCAATGAATGACCTGCATTTCCTCCAGGTAAAACAGGCAACACAGAGTGCCTGTAGAACAGTTCCCAAGCGCAGGATGTTCTCGCAGTGCGCCTGCTGGACATTTCTCACTTTGAGCACCTGCTGGACATTCTCATTCTGAGCTCCTGCTGAACATCCTCAGACTCAGCTCGGACCACCACATAACAGCCAGTGTGTCCAAGTACAGGACTTTCCTGTTAGGAATCCCTGGTGGGGAGATACAAGAATCCTGTGCAGATGCACAGTGCGGCGGCGTTTGTTAATAATCACCCGCTGCTGGTGCTGATTAGATCGCTAGAGTTGGTCTTTGCTGGCTGGCGGTTGTGACATTTCCTTTGTTCTAAGAGTCGAGGATGGAGGTTGCCAGCGCGTAACCAAAGGATCCACCCGAGGTTAGCATCAGCAGCAAGCCTCTTGAACGCAATCTGAATCCCCAGAGATTGGATGTGTATTCAACATTCTGCATTACCGCTCGAGAATTCAATTGTTACTTCAACCCGAGTTGATATCGATGTAATTCCTATGAGTGATGTACTTGCTTTTGAGTATCTAGTGTAGAAGTTGTAACCAAGTTCATTTGCGAAACGGTCTAAATGAATGATATACTGAAAGTATGTCCCTCTTGGTATTTGTAACTCTTCGTCATTGAATATATACCTTTTGTATTCTGCTAACCCTCACGATAAGATCTGTTATGTTTATATGCACATTTTATGTATTATTAAATGTATTTTTGTGTATTAGTACCCGTGTGTGTGCGTTGTTTGAGTTATCCCGAAAGGTTGGATTCTAATACCATCAAAAGAATAATTTTGTGACTTACTGCCACAATTAATAATTGTCCCAGTTAAGCACAAAACATTTACTTGTGCCTCGTGAGAGGATGCCTACATAGTAAATAAATGTAAAATTATGGTTTCTCATAATATAACAGGTCTGGGCTACCCTCTAAACATATTGGAAGCTGATTTTATTAAAGACTTGCATAATACAAGTAAATACTGGGAGTAAAATCCCATAAGTTAAGGCTATTTTATGGAATGACAGGTCTAGAATACAAATCTAAAATGATAGATATAAATGGAATGACGCCTCCATTTTATGAAAACCTTAAAATTATTTTTTAAATCTCTACACAACTTAAAAGATGGATACTTTAATATTATGGATGATCTCAAATTGTATTTTTTTCTTCAAACAATTAAAACAACTTTATATTCATAGGACCATCAAATGAGGAAATTACAAGAAAAAATATTTTTCAATCATTATGTGTAGGCCACAATGATCAAATAAAATCAGAGATTAGATGTTTAAGAGGTAGAGAGAGGTAAGCAATGAAAACCGAATGCTGCCGATTATTTAGACATTTAAAACTAATCCTCTCCTAACCAGTAATAAGCTTCCTGATGGTCTTCAAATGGTTATTAAGGGAAAAGAATTTTGGATGTAATTCTCAAAGTATTTTTTTATATTGTGTTATGTTGTTTTCAGAAAACGTCTACTGTTTTTAACAGAAATTGCCTGAAATATCAATCACAATCCAAAATTGTAATGGGGGTTCTATAGTACTGTATGTACAGCAGACAAGAATTGCATGTGTACCGATTTTTTCCACAATTTCCACGTGTATCTCTTCATGAATAACCTGCATGGAAACATAAAGGTAATTGTACTCTTTCATGTGTCTGATCCTCAGGGTATTTATTAATTTCATTTAAGTAGTCAGAGAAGCTGGCTCAAAACAATGCTGCAACAAATAAATTTAATCATTAGCTGACAGCCATGACTGTGTTCACATTAACAGTTATATCTCCCTATAAGGGATCCAGAGCTAGCAATTGCACAGCAAACTCTAAAAACTAAAGCTGGGTTAAAATATGAAGGAAAATGAAGAAAGTTGCGGAAATAATTTGTAATGCACAAGGTGATTTTCTTATTCATTGGATCTTTGCACATGATTAAATAACCATTTTCAGCTCTAAACATTCAACTGAATCCTCTTATTGCTCAGTTAGCTGGCTTTATATCTCAGCACTGCATGGGCTAGCTGAAAGAAATCTCATATTTTGATCTGATATGTCTTCCAGTGTCTTACCACCTCCAAAAAAAAAGTGCACAAAATGCTTTTGTGTATGCCTTGCAGTGGAGTTATATGTGTCAACTTTTTTGAACGCTATCTAATTTATCAGCATTTGAAGCTCTATAAACACCTTTTCCATCCTGTCTTGGGTGTAGTCCCATCATGCAAGAATTAAGTGGCTTTATAAATATGAACTGATGGAAGATGTACTACCGTGTTCACAATTACCTAGTACAGTATGTCTTTCAACTCTTCTATGTCTTTGTTGTTTGAGAAATAGTAAAATATTCTCATATTGGACGTAAGAATTTAGTTTTTTTGTTTTTTTGAGTTTAGTTATCTATACTCAGGGGCATTAAAAATGCAACAATGCATTGGTTTAATGCTTTTCAGCAAATAGCAATCATTTTCAAATCAGGTTTTGCAGCTCCCTGGAGGTCCTCAAAGACTAATTGCAGTAAAAGTAAGACCTTTGTCACCCCAAAACTACATGTGTAAAATTAACTTTTATTTTATTCTACAAGGTAAGTCAGTTGAGAAAAGTCAGTCTGCATTCCAGACTCAGTAATCATTATTCCACACTGCTGCCTAAATTTTTACATACCGGTCCATTTTGCATTATACATGGATCCACTCCAGCAGAAGTCATTGTGAAAGGTTTGATATTCATTTCTGTTTTCAATTATTTTAACAAAAATCCAAATTAGTTTAAGTTTAACCAAGGGACCTTATCAGGAATGATTAGCAGGACGTAAAACAGAAGAGACTGGGAATCTGTCTACAGTATGTAAGTTCCTGTTCCTGACAATTTTGGATCTTTATGAGTCTAAGACAAATAGAATATTTTAGTTCATCTTCACTTGATATTCAGTGCTAAACCACCACCTCTTGTGTCCTGATTATACTACTGTATACTCACCCCCATCATTGGTCATGTGAGTCATGTTTTACTGATCTCTTTCAACAGCACATTTATATGCTACTGCAGTAGCATCCACTTCTAATGTTTTTGTTTTAATACTTTTAGCAGTGACGTAAACATACTCAAAATCTGTCTTATTAAATGTTTCCCTTCAGTTTTTATATCCCAGTCTTACTGTATATCCCTTGAATTTTCTTGATTAACATTTTATTATCTTGTCCTCTGCGCTTTACACTGTAGATCGTTGCTTCAAGCATATTAACCCCCTTTGTAGTAAAATCCAGTCTGTGCATTTTGTTTAGATGATAATTGACAGAGAAAGGATTCCAGTAATCAAGAAAGCCAAAACCTTGCCTGGGTTTTAATGACTTTTGTTATTTAGAGTCTGATGCAAATATATGCACATAGAGTAAGTGTACACATTTGCACCAACCTGCGAGCAGCAAAACACAACTACATCTGTGGCTAATTAGTAATGTATGGATGTCTGTTTACTGTACAAACCCTGGAAAGGGTTTCAGTTGTCAGTGTGTCCAGACCCCATGGCTAACTATGGAATAGAGATTGCTGTCTTAAGTTATTTCTACTGTACTCTGTATGTGTAGACGTAGCTGCATACTCTGGAGAGGTAGCCGGAAGGGAACCCTTGAACTTAAAGATCTGTGGTCATGTGTTTGGGAACCATGCAGTGTAAAAACCCTCAGGTTAGATGAAGTTAGTAGCTGGGAGCAATTTTGGTAAACTGTTATCTGACAAAAGAACTAGCAAGCCTGCAAATGCAAACTAAATATTGTTTATTTAGTTTGCATTTGCAGTTATGGTGTTTGGTCCCCTGGTTATGGTTTAAGGTTTGGTGAATGAGGTCTGCTTTATGGTTTTGGTGGATGGTTATAATTTAAACAACACCGTTTAGGAACCCGTGAAGGTTGCAGTGTAACTGGAGGCTCGGTGTATGGTCTTGGAGTTAGTGTTGTAGTGTGCTCTCTGAAGGCACCAGTTCTGTAGGGTTTGGGCATTTACTGGGACAATTTTTAATTGTAGCAGTAAATCACAAAATGATTCTTTTGATGGCCTTAGAATCCAACCATGCGATATAACTCAAACAACGCACACACAGGTACTAATACATGAGGATACATTTATTAATACATAGAATATGCATATAAACCTAACAGATCTTATCGAGAGGGTTATCAGAATACAAAAGGTATATATTCAGTCAGTTACAAAGTGTTACACATATCAAGGGGACATACGTTCAGTATATCATTCATTTAGATCGTTTCATAAATGAACTTGGTTATAACTTCTACATTAGATACTCAAAACAAGTACATAGGAATTCTTAGGAATTAAATTGATATCAACTGGTTGGGATAACAATTGAATTCTCGAGCTGTAATGCATTGAAGTTGAATACTCATCCAATCTCTGGGGATTCAGATCTCCTGCGGGCACAAAGAAACAGTTGCAGGCTGTTGCTGTCCAATCCGCGCTCTCTGGCTAGGTGCCAGGCTGTGCTGTGCGGCTTGCGACGGTGCGCTGCTGATGCTCACTGACCGGCTAGTTAGGGTTAGCTTTAACTAGCAAAGTTTGCGCACAGGAGAAAAGATGACTGTGGGTCCCAGCAAGTCAGGAAGAGGACCGGTTCGTTCCTGATGAAGAGCTAGTTCTGAATAGTGATTCAGCTGTCCACAGTTCTGACCTCTTCACGAGGCCTGCTGCTGGTGCTAACCTCGGGTGGATGCTCTGGTTACTCTCTGGCAACCTCTGCTCTAGACTCTTAGAACAAAGGAAAGTTCTGGCCCTCGGACACACTGGCCGTTCCGTGGTTGTCCGGGCTGAGTCTCAGGATGGTCAGGAGGTGCGCTGCGAGAATGTCCTGCCCTTGGGAGCCTTCTGCTCCTGGGCCATCCTGCCCTGGAATTCTCCTTTGAATTCCCTTTAGAAAAGTCCACAGAATTCCACAGAAATCTCTCAGGCCCTCTGTGTTGCCTGTTTTTACCTGGAGGAACTTAAGCTCGTTCATTGGCTGAAAGTTCCATGGGCATCAGAGTCCCACGTGGGTTACTCGGCCTTACCAGTCCCTGATTGGTTGATCAAGGTGAGATATGAGTCACTTACTCCTGACACTTAGGAATGCAGTCCAGATGTCCATCTGGCACTCCCTAGACAGATAGGCGCCAATGGATGACCATTGATCATGATAGCCAGGCTTAGCTAAGTGCATCCCCCTTTGGGAGCTGTCCCTTATCAAAAGAAAACATATTTAAATCAGCCTGCATGAATAGTTTCTCTGTGGCTGCACCATAGAGATGAACAGAGAGATGAGGCCTCATTTGGGAAAGCACAGAAACGCTTAATTCTGCCTTATTAATAAGCCTCACCGCTACAATGTGGTTCTGGGCAGTGGTTAAGAGACTTCAGGTTACAGTCTCCTAGAATAGTGAAGCAACAGGACCTTAAAGAAAAACCCAGAAGCAGGTTAGTTAAAAAGCAACAATTTAAATTTGCATAGCTGGAAAACCACATGTTTCTGGCTGTGAGTGGCCATGGCACTCACACCAAGGACAGGTAGAGACTCTATTATAGATATTCAACAAAGTGTCCATATGGCTGAAAGGTGCTTATTTGCTCCAAACACACTACTGTTATTTACTATAAAATATTCATATACAGTAAGTGTTTACATACAGTGCATTCAGTGATGATCAGGTACTTACTGTATGCAGGCCATATGATTTTGCAAAATGTACTTTGGCAGTGAAAAATGTTTAAGAAGCTCTTCTGTATAGCACTTCACTGTGTTTAGAAATTGCAGATACTACATAAGCACATCCTTTGACACTGCTCCTTGAGGTTCAGAATTATTTAAAGGAGGCTTTTATTGTGCAGAGACCTGAAATAGTAAGTGTTTTGCAAAAAGGTTTCCTCTGTGCAGAGTTGCACATACGGTATAGGACTTTAAAACTTTAAAAACGTTTTATGGTTTGTAGCATCCTAGCTTTTACTAGGTGTTTTAAACTGGAATTATTTGAAATGTTTCTTACTGCCCAATGTCCAAAGCGAAGATAAGGAGACTTTGCATGTCAGTTTTATTTAGTATGCAGAATGTACAAAACTTTATCTTGCAAGCTCTGTGAAAAGTGATTTTTGTTCTGTGAAACTGCCTTTAATTTTAATCAATAATCTGAGATTTCACCGCATTTGCTACTTTGTAGAGCTCATTTTTCCAAGGTCTGCCTTTCATGAGCCCTTCATGAGCTTCCAAGCCAGTGATTTCAGATATGTCCTTTGTTTTTCTGTCAGTCAAAAGGTTTGGAGCATAAGTGAACATTCAAGTTTGAAGTGTTATTTTGTCCTTTTAATCTGATTATTTTGCTATCATTTTCCATTTCTCAAGCAGAAAAATAAATTGAAAACTCATACGCACTGAATATTGTACCTCCTCCAAGTAATCATATGGATTCAAGGAGCTTAGAAAATAGGGATTCAGCTTTGTATTTCGCATAGTAGCCATCACACTTTAATGAACAGTCAAGCTCAATAAAAAATATATTCTGATAGTTTGTTCAAGGTACCTCCCCACTGTACAGAACTTCAGATAAACAGAGGAAGAGTTAGCTCTCTGACCACAATATGTTATGTAAATATATACTTCATACATCAGAAGTAAAGCATTTTAGTCTATACTGTATGTACTACAGTGGTTATCAAAAGTATTAACCTCCCTTGGATTTTTTTCAAATTTTATTATTACAATATAGAATCACAATGTATTTATTTGCATTTTTTTTTTGTATTGATCAACACAAAATACTCTATGATGTCAAACTGAAAACACAAGTATACAGACACCCCTAAATTAATTATAAATATAAAACAGAAAATAAGTGATTGCATAAATAACCATCTCCTTTTACAAGAACCTAAATAGGCTCTGGAGCAACCAGAAGCCTTTAGAAGTCACATAAAATGTTGAATAAAGTCCACCTGTGTGCAATTATGGTGCTTCTCATGAGTCCAGAATAATATACCTATCACTGAGAGGTCCCACAGTTGATTAGTACTGCTCAAGCAAAAACTACATCATGAAGACAAAAAGAGTTTTCAAAGTAAATCTGGGATAGGGTTATTTAATAATAATAATAATAATAATAATAATAATAATAATAATAATAATAATGTTTCTTTTTTAGCCCTATACAATTTCTTGCATTAGGAATTTGTCTTTTCGCATACCCCAGCTTTTCTCCATGGAGACACAGACACACAGACAGGGAGAGAAGCTTGGGGTCAGAGCGCAGGGTCAGCGATTGTACGCCGCCCCTGGAGCAGTTGGGGTTAAGGGCCTTGCTCAGGGGCCCAATGGAGTAGGATTCCTCTGCTGGCTGCGGGATTTGAACCACGGCAACCTTTAAAAGCACCAGTTAGAGGAAGAGTATAAGACATTTTCCAAGGCATTATACAGTATATCCCCCAAATCACAGTAAAGTCCATTATAAAGTAATGTAGAAAATAATGGCACAACTGTGAAACTGGGAAAAACAGTGTCCTCAAAAACTGTGTATCCAGGTGAGAAGAGCTAGTCAAGGGTGTAATGTTGCCATAGCCAAAATGTAAATGTAGTGGCTCTCTGAAGGCACCAGTTCTGTAGGGTTTGGGCATTTACTGGGACAATTATTAATTGTAACAGTAAATCACAAAATTGATTCTTTTGATGGCTTTAGAATCCAACCATGCGGCATAACTCAAACAACGCACACACACACAGGTACTAATACACGAGGATACATTTATTAATACATAGAATATGCATATAAACCTAACAGATCTTATCGAGAGGGTTATCAGAATACAAAAGGTATATATTCAGTCAGTTACAAAGTGTTACACATATCAAGAGGACATACGTTCAGTATATCATTCATTTAGATCGTTTCATAAATGAACTTGGTTATAACTTCTACATTAGATACTCAAAACAAGTACATAGGAATTCTTAGGAATTAAATTGATATCAACTGGTTGGGATAACAATTGAATTCTCGAGCTGTAATGCATTGAAGTTGAATACTCATCCAATCTCTGGGGATTCAGATCTCCTGCGGGCACAAAGAAACAGTTGCAGGCTGTTGCTGTCCAATCCGTGCTCTCTGGCTAGGTGCCAGGCTGTGCTGTGCGGCTTGCGACGGTGCGCTGCTGATGCTCACTGACCGGCTAGTTAGTGTTAGCTTTAACTAGCAAAGTTTGCGCACAGGAGAAAAGATGACTGTGGGTCCCAGCAAGTCAAGAAGAGGACCGGTTCGTTCCTGGTGAAGAGCTAGTTCTGAATAGTGATTCAGCTGTCCACAGTTCCGACCTGTTCACGAGGCCTGCTGCTGGTGCTAACCTCGGGTGGATCCTCTGGTTACTCCCTGGCAACCTCCACTCTAGACTCTTAGAACAAAGGAAAGTTCTGGCCCTCGGACACACTGGCCGTTCCGTGGTTGTCCGGGCTGAGTCTCAGGATGGTCAGGAGGCGCGCTGCGAGAATGTCCTACCCTTGGGAGCCTTCTGCTCCTGGGCCGTCCTGCCCTGGAATTCTCCTTTGAATTCCCTTTAGAAAAGTCCACAGAATTCTCCTGAATCCCTTCTGAATCTCTCAGGCTCTCTGTGTTGCCTGTTTTTACCTGGAGGAACTTCAGCTCGTTCATTGGCTGAAAGTTTAATGGGCATCAGAGTCCCACGTGGGTTACTCGGCCCTACCAGTCCCTGATTGGTTGATCAAGGTGAGATATGAGTCACTTACTCCTGACACTTAGGAATGCAGTCCAGATGTCCATCTGGCACTCCCTAGACAGATAGGCGCCAATGGATGACCATTGATCATGATAGCCAGGCTTAGCTAAGTGCATCCCCCTTTGGGAGCTGTCCTAGGAAACTTTATCAAAGGAAACCTTAAATCAGCCTGCATGAATAGTTTCTCTGTGGCTGCACCACAGAGATGAACAGAGAAATGGGGCCTCATTTGGGAAAGCTCACAACACTTAAATCTTTCTTATTAATAAGCCTCGCCGCTACAAGGGCTTCATGGGATAGTGACAAAAAACCCACATCGGATCTTGACCATGCTTTGCCAGAGGGCTTGTGGGAGATTCTGGCTTGGAATTACGTGGAAGAAGATTCTATGGTTTGACCTTTTTGGCCTACATGGAAAACATTGTTTGGCGCAAGCATAGCGCTAAACACAATCTTGAGAAGGTCAATGTAACGAACAGTTCTTTCTGGACCCTATGTGGACGACACAATCCGAAGAAGTGGGGAAACACTAGGAAAAAGTCACGCAGGAATACGCGGTTGACAACAGGGGGCGTGTCCAAGGTGCGCTGGTGCACGGGGGAGGTGTGGCCGAGGCAAACAATCCAAAAGTAATCCATAGTGGGAATCCAAAAACGCAAGAATAAGTCCAAAGCCAGGTAATCCATCCAAACAAGGAATTAAATCATGAACCGGGTCAGAACCAGCGGATAGGGAACATGAACAGAGATTAAAACCTTAACGGGACCAGGCGCTTCCAGGTCCTGGACTCGCAAGGTGCGGAAACCAGATGCAGAGCGCCTGGCTTTTAAGGTGGGCTGGGAACAGGGGTCAGGTACACAGAATTAAATCCAAAGTGAAAGAGCCGGAACGCCCTTAAGGAGGAGGGACAACAATCGTGACAGTCAATCCATACTGTAAAACATGGTGGTGGCAGTATAATGACATAAGGATGCTTCTCTGCCTCAGGACCTGGGAGACTTGTGAAGATAGAAGAAAAAATAGATGCAACAAATTCTTTATTGTTTTAGTTGATATGTGACATACTGAAATCTGTTTAAAGGGAAAAAAATTGAATATCACATCAATTACCATATGTCTCACTTTACCAGATATACATTTCAGAATTACATAAATTATACAAATCTCTAATAGTACTATACTCTAAAAGTATTTTGTAAATATTATAGCTGGATCCCTATCTTTTCCAGCAATTTTATAGATCTGTTATTGAAAACTATATAGGAATTAAATAGCGTCATTACCATGATGAACAAAACAACAAATTCTTAAAGGAATTGAAATGGAGATTTAACCCAGCATATTTAACATTATATTGCATACTCACTAATTTCTAAGGTAAGGATTATGCAAGTGTCCACAATTTGTAACTTTTTAATTTGTGCATTTTTAATTCAATCTGGATGGTGCTGTATACTGTATGGAGTATAAGAGAATGTTTCAGTAAATTGTGAAAACTCATTAAAAACTAATTGTGACTGAAATAAATATGGTATAGTTCCAGAAGTAAATGACTCTAGGAAAATGGGATTTTATTGAATTATTAAACTGTATTCTATTGTATTCATGCTGTTGGTAGGGTACATAATTCGCCTCTAAGTTTTTTCAGCTCTTTTTCACATAAGTCTTATAAGTTGGTTGTTATTATCTTTGACTCCTGCACTGTTTAAAGAAAAACTTGACGTTTTTTGTTTCTTTCACTAAATTAAACTGGAAACGTACAGTCAGAACTTTTTGAACTCTCCCTTTTAATTTCTATCCTGTAGAATCCAATGTATAAATTGATTAAAATAAACTTCCAGTACTTTCAAGTTCTATTAAACTACTTTATTTTGCTAACCACACATATGAAATATTAAGAAAACATCACAGGCTTCAGTTCACTACGAATACAATATACAGTATAACTACTATGATCTTATCTGTTTACATTTTCCTGTGCTCAGTTTTCATCCCAAGACAACTGAATTGCATATTTTTAATCAAGCCAAGCTAATCTGATGTTCACTCTGAAACTCACATTAGAATGAAAGAGTAAACACAGACAAGACATATTAACTTTGATCTGGGGATTCTTCTGTCCCTTCTGACTAAAAGTATATTTAGATTTTGATATTGTCAGCTCACTGGAATACTCCAACTATATTTATTAAAAAAAGCTCTTAAAAAAATCACTGTCAATAACTACTTCAAAATATATCATAATTGTGCCTCCTACAAATGTTTATCTCTAGATGTTTTAAGTTAAATTTATGAAATGGTGATATAACTAATTATTCAATTTTATTTTATCAAGAAACTCAAAAGCTATTTGATACCTGTATGCTCAAACTGAAGACTTCTCAGGGTAGGATAAATTATAATAACTTGTGGCAGCAAAAACCATAGGAAAAAAATGAATGCATTTAATTGCATAAACCTTCAGAACAATGAACTCAATATTTGGTAGAAGCATTTTTGGCAGCAATTACAGCCACAAGTCTTGGGTAAGTAGTAGCTTTACAAACTGATTTGGTGCTTTATTTGCCCATTCTTCTTGGGAGATTTGCTAAAGTTCTCTCAATTTTCTTACAGACAGCCATTTTGTAAGTCTTTCCATACATACTGAACCGGATTTCATCAGTATTTTGATTGTGCTACTCAAGGACATTCAGTGTTGTTTTCTTAAGGCACACCAGTGTAGGCCAAGGCCTTTGACCTCATTATTTGGATCACTGTCCTACTAAAGGTGAATTTTTGTCCCAGTTTTAGGTCTCAAGCAGGTTCCTCTCTAATCTTCCACTTCTAATCAGTCTTAATAAACAACACAGTCCCTTAAAGAACTATACCATAATGCTGCTACCAATATGCTTGAGAATAGGAATACATGTGACTGAGTGATGCACTTTGATCGGTTTGTGTTAGATGTAATGCTTTGCATTTAGACTAAAAAGTTCAAATTTTGTCTTGTCTAACTACAAAAATATTTGCTATATTTTTGAAGTATCACTTAGACTGTCTTTTTACAACTTCCATCCAGAATTTAAGATGGGTTTTCCATTCTACCATACAGGCCACTGAACTCTGTAACTCTTTCGAAGTTGCGGTTGGCCTCACATTGGTATACCTACTGTAACTAGTTTCATCCTTGAGTTTCTGCTCAGTTCGGAGGAACAGCCTGATCATACATGCAATGTATGGCTACCTTATACTTCTTAAAATCAACATCACCATGCTTAAAGGGATTAAAGGCCTTTGTATTTTATCCCTTCATCCCTGAGCACCTCATGGTGTAAACTTTGGTTGAAATTCACTACTAGACTGAGGGATCAAGACAGATGTACAGTATTTATTCTGAAACCATGTGAACACTTTTATTGACCAAGACACAGGCCACTCAATTAATTTATGCAAAATTGCATTGAATACAATGCAAGGCACTGTAAATGTGCCAATCAAAAAACATTGAATTACATCTGTGGTAAGGTGTTTTATAATTGCTGTCATATAACACAGTGAATCCTCTTGGCCACTGGTTCACAAACTTTTTGGACCAAGTACCACCCCTGATCAAACCAAAGCATCCAAGTACCACCTACAAAATCATCTTCTCATAGGAACCCCAGAAAATCTCAATGACCAACATGAGCGTACGTGCAAACACACATATTATAATAACTATTATAATATAATAACTTTATTTGATATAGCGTCTTTAAAGGTGGCTTCACAAAGTGCTTTACAAAATGACAACATGAACAGCACCAAAAATAAACAATAAAGCAGTATTTCAGTGAGAGGGGTGAGCCTGTTTAGTCGAGCAAAGCAGATGTGAATTCATTGGTCAAGCCTTGATACAATTCACAACAGAGTCTAACAGATTTTAAATCCTCAGGCATTTTCTTGATTGCAAAGGCCTTGCGGTGGATGCTGCAGTGCATCAACTTCATATCTGGAGAAACCTCTCTGATGCAACTACACTGTTGTGTCAGCTTGTCATCGCTCTAGCAACCGCTGTACACAATCTGACACATTTTGTCCAGTTGATGCCATTCTCTTCGATAAATTCAGAAGCTGAAATATGTGGTCTCTTGTAGTTCCTGTTGGTAGCGGCTTACAGAACAAAGTCCTCATGGGATGTTCTGTACCCTCAAACTTGTATCTAACATAAACAAGTAAATTGGCCAAATCAACTACACCTACAGACTCATCTAATTCCAGTGAAAAGCATCTGCTCATCTTAACGCACTCTATCAGCATACTTTTGATATCATCCGCCTTATCAATAATTCTATGAGTGACTGTCTTTCGGAGGGGGGAGCAGGTCGAGCTGTTTAGCAGCTTTTCTCCATACATAATACGCGTCGGCTCTTTTGCCAACGGTAAACAAAGTTTTTCAAAAATAGCATGGAGCTTACCTGCTTTAGCAATCCACAAGCTTGCATTTATCCCCGTTTCCACTTCAGGAGTCCGTCTCAGAAGTTAAAGTTTTTATTCCATGCACATGGGCGCGAAACAGAGACGCTCCATGTATTTTTCTCGAATTAACCTAGAACACTTCTTAAATATTTTTCTATCTATCACGCTTTCCTGTGCTCACAAGTTTGCCAGCGTTCGTAGTATGCATTTCTATGCTTTTCTGAGCTTACAACATTGGCATTCTCCTACCTCCCTATTTGCTGGAGATAACATTTTTTAAAATACAATTGGTCACTTAAGTTAGTAGCACGCATTCCCCTACAATGGTATAGAATTACATAGTATCTCTTGTGTCCACTCAAGTATTAGCATGTGCTAAATTTTAGTGCATAGGCTGCGTATTCAACACAAACTAATTTTATTAAAATAGAAAATATGAAATCCAGTCCCAATTTTTCAGTGCCACAACGAAGTTCCAGGGTCATATGGCGTACCACCTGGCGGTGCTCTGCATACTACTTGTGGTATGCGTACCATACTTTGGGAAACACTGCTCTTGGCTATTTTTATTTATCCTTGGAGATTAAGAAGTACTCCATGAAGAAAATTATCTCCTGGGATACTAGCATTGAAGACCCCTGAGCACCCAACAACAGATCAAAATTCATGGATTCCTACTAGATTATGTGCACAGTGCTTTGTTTCCTCATATTAATATTTATATGATTTTAAAAACAGCACAGTACATTTTTACATTTGTCTTTGGAAACCGATAGTAATTTATTAAATAGACTGGTATTTATTCATTGGCAGTTGGTAAACATTGGCCAGGTGCAGAACTATTTTTATTTTGTTATTCCAATAAACAAAGTGTACCCACATTCAGTCCACTTCCCAGGAGGTATTGTAGGTATGTTTAAATCTCCAGCTTTTTAAGAACAAAGTAAGGTATCTACTTGTCCAATTGTCAGATTGACTTCAATTATGTAATTAAGGCCTCAGGTGGAAATAAATTCAGAAAACTCCTGATAGGAGTTGTACGCCACTGCCATAAACTTTGAAATGATCTGAGCACACAGTCACATGATATTCTATCCACTGTTTTTTTTAATAAAATCTAAAAAAATAATCATTCTTTTTGTAGCAAATATATTATTGTCACAATAATAATATATTGTCACAATAATATATACCCCTATTTTATTATTTGCATGAATCACATTACAGTGTATGGTTTTTTCAATGTTTAAATACATGCCATATATTATGTAATTATATTTTATCATTTTACATTATTAATGCTGTCTCTTTTCACGTTTGTAACTAACTATATAGAATGTATGAAAAAGCAATCTATCAATTGCTGAAGGTACACAAAAAACAATCATAGTTCAATGATGTACAGTAACATAATCTTAATGACAGCACAGTTATATAGTTCATATTATATATAGTAATACTGTAAACAGATAGGCATCACAGAATGAATATATGATGTATGAAGGAAGGTAACTAATGTTCACTAAAAGATATTGTTCCACTTTGAATGTGAAATTGAAGAATGAGTCTCCTAATGAGTCTCTGGATAATTAGGTGTTGTCAATCACAACAACAGATGTTATTTAAAATATACTTATGAATGCATTGTTACAAGTGGGGGGTCACAGAAAAGGTGAAAATCAGGAATTGACCGTGCAGTTTATGAGTAAAATAAATATTAATAACGCCTAACTTGTAAGTGATTTCTCCAGAATATACCCAAGCAGTTTGAAAAAATAGAGGAACATTAATTATTTTTTCTCTGGCACAGCTTTGTTGAAAAGAGTAATAATCCAGATACACTTGATTAAATGAAAAAGTATTAATGAAGACAAGACACAAACTACACCACACACTACAAAGCATACAACAAATTAAGGTTACTCTATGCACAGCATTTACAGACACGGCATTTCAGTGGACTAACATTCTAATTACGCAGAAACCCGCCCAGACTTCTACTAAGTATGAAACTCTTAAATAATGCCTACAGAGGCCAAATAATGTATAAGCTACTTTCTAAATAAATATAATCTGCAGTTAAATCTCTCTCTCTGCACCCTGGATGCCACAAAATAAATATTCTAAAAATGCACCTTTAGCAAGAAAGATCTCTCTACCTGAGGCATCTTTTACCCAGGAAACCCAAGTTCCCTAAAAACACAGAATAGCATACTCTATAGCAAGGTTCAAATATTTACTGTAGCTCCAGTCAGGTTTTATTTGGATGATAACATAGTAGAGGCTCTCGCCTGGCACAAGCTTCAAGTTCCAACTCCTCTCTTGTCCTCTTCTCCTTCTTCTTTCTGCTTCTTGTTTTTCTTGTTGTACTCCTTTCTTGTTGTCTCTCTGTGCTCTTAATGTGATCTTATATTGTGTGTTTCTGTACTGCTCATCACTGAGAATCATTAACGCACAAAGTACCTAGGTATACAAAGGTAAACTCCACCATGGTTTCTAATCAAGGGACCCCCACATCTCAACAAGCATCCTCCCTGAGTTGAAGCTAGAAGTGTTTACTCTGCCCACTGTCACAAACTTTATCTAAAATCCAAAAAAGACACTTATCAGTAACCTAAAGATGTAAGAGTATATAATAATCCATCATTTTTGTTTACCACTTCTTCCAGTTCAGGGTCACAGGGGAGCCAGAGCCTGTCCT
The DNA here is from genome assembly GCF_059453375.1 of Lepisosteus platostomus. NCBI lineage: Eukaryota > Metazoa > Chordata > Actinopteri > Semionotiformes > Lepisosteidae > Lepisosteus > Lepisosteus platostomus. Next base: position 23,417,638 of record NC_142618.1, on the reverse strand, counting down.
GGCAAGCAATGAGCAGAATGCCACTCTATCGCAGAGCAGATATGTAGACATGCACACACTCATACCTAGAACCAATTTTCCCTAGAAGACAATTAACCTACCAGTAAGTTTTGGGACTGTGGGAAGAAACTGGAGCACCAGGAGGAAACCCACACGAACAGGGGATCAATATACAAACTCTCCATATAGCACCCTGGGTCCAGAATTTAAGTCACGGCCACTGCAGAGCGAGGTAGCAATGCAAACCACTTTGCCACTGTACCACCCTGTAAAATCATAATTTATAATAATATAATAATAAGAGTATAATAATTAAATTAAAAAGACATGAAAACATACTTGTATATTTGTTTTATGCTTTAATCGGACTTGTCTGTTATTAATGTGTTTATTCCACTTTTCCAAAACACTACAAAGTGAAGCAAATCAAAGAAGTGTTTATATTGTAGTCTTAGTTGAAAACAAGACACACAGTACACACTACTGTATTTAAAAAAAAAACAAAATAATAGCATAAAAGATAAAACGCTCAGATCTAATTGGAATTCCAATCACATGTTTTAAAGAGGTATCAGGAAAAGTCACTGAAAATGTGCCTAAAAATATAAATCAAAGAACAATGACACATTGTTAGTATGAAATATAACACATTGTGAAGATTAAAATATTCCAAAGTTAATTCTGGATTATGACCTACCTGAGTGTTAACACAGTCTTGAGTGTTAACACGAGCGCTGATACAGAAACCTGATCAACCTTTGTATAGACTCTCATGACATCTTTCTTCCACTTCCCTTCACTGTTCCTGTTAGGTTGAAGTCAGCTGGTGAAGGTTGATCAGTTGTACAGTAGCTATCTCTTGTTCAAAGGACGGGTCAGTGGAGCGACAGATTTTCTGTGGAATTCAAGTTGGTTCAAGCATTTGGTCAAAATGTAGCTGGGTGGTAGCATTGCCATCCATTTGCACCACAGTTGGGCTTCTGTTAAAGAATATCAAACTGTTGACTCATGATGACATCTACATGTTCATTGTCTTTTGTCAGTCCTGTTAAAGGCAACACAACATTCATTGGTGATTAAAACACATTACAATTGTCACCATTCATGTTTCAAAAGAGATGTGAAATGACATGATTTACAATATCTATTCCAACAATATTCTTTTAAGCTGTATATACAGTAGCAAAAACAAAATTGAGTGCTGAGTGTGAAACAGACCCCTGAGTTGAACCTATGTACAGTATACAACACAAGATTTTCTATACCGTACCTGGATCAAATCACCTCAGGTCATCCCTGTTCTAAACTGATCAGACTCTTCCAACCTCCTAAATACAACAGTCTGCTGAGACCAGGATCATTCTTGTTGATCTTCTTTGAAAACTTTCTAAGGCTTAATATTTTTTTTCCTGTGGAAAGGGGACCAAAACTAAACACAGTATTCTAAAGGGTCTTACTAGTGCAGTATTGGTCTTAAGCAGAACTTCATTGGATTTGTCATTGCTATGTACCTTTTTGCGATTTGTTTTAGTAATATTTACATTTAGTGCACAATATAACACCATTTCTTTTGTATGTGTTTGTGAAAAGATTAAAGCATGCTGGAAGAAAAGAGCTATATGTACACAACTGAATAGTGATAAAAAGTTTCAAAGCTGTTTTCTAATGATAAAAGTCTTTTGACTTCATTTTGTGTTTTTCATATTTCTGTCTCTGGATTGAAAATACAGCAGGGGTCTTAAGTACTTCTGTCTTTGAACGAGGTTTAGAATTCCATAATCTGATTTAATTTTATTTATCCGTTCTCAAATATGTAAGTACAGAGCAAACTGATTTAACAGGGAAGATTTTTTTGTTGTTATCTGTTTAACATAAATGTTTTTTTTCAGATATCTAAATATAAGAAAAAGGCTTTACCAATTTACTTATACTATTCTTTCATATAGAAAATCTAGTAATTGTAAAATCAATGGGTCAACTCTTATTATGATTATGAAGAGAAATGAAATAACTTAGGGGTCAAATGATTCTTCACTTTAAATGGTAAAGACTCACTAAATAAAATTTATACATGACGATAAAAATTTGAAGCTATCAAGAAAACTAATGAAGTACACTAAAATGGGTGTGTCAAAGTGTGGTAAATATTCTCTTTTGAGGTTTCACAGCTTTCTGAGCATGAAAATTTGAAACTAAAGCATAGTAGATTTCTTGCTCTATAAATTCTTTAAATTAATTAAACAGACATTAAAAACTACATTTCCTTATTTGTTTTATTCCAGAATAGCTATTCCTGGAATAGGTAGGTATAAGTATATGCTAAGCCATGTTAGTAAGAGGAAATTATTCCAAATTGGTGATGTTAATAGTACAGTTAAATAACACTTGAACTTTATTTGCATTGGAGGGACATTAAAGAGTTAAATACGGCAGTATCTGAATAAGGCATCTAATAGTTTCTGGCCATTTTTTCCTCTTCATGAACTTCATTGTGCTCCTTACTTGAAAATGAAAATGATAGTTTCAATATTTGGCTTTGGAATAAAATGTTAAAGAGTGATTATTTTGCTGGAAGAAAATACATAACTAATAATATTTAATAATGTCCTTGAAATAAACCAATATTTTATATTACTGTCAATATGGAAGCAAGGCTAAAATATTGTTTTAAAAGTTCTGATGTATGATACCACTAATGTCACTGATTCTTTCCAGAAAATTGTACATATATTTTTTTAAAATATTAACTTACATTTTTTTGTTTTTCAATAAGCCACTATCAATAGCTTTGTACTTGCCCAGAGGAAATCTTGTGCAACCTCTTCTAACACTTGTGGCATTCATTAATGCTAAATAATTGTCTATATCACATACATCAATTACAGACCATAAAATTGCCCAGAAATAAAACTGCGACTGCTGCTTTTCATTGTATGCATATATAATAGGTCACTGTGGAAAATCATATTGCTTTACACAAAAGGTAAAAAGACCTAAAATAAACAACAAAAGCTTTGTTAATCTATTTTGCAAGGTCTAATGAAACAATTATAATGTAAATATTGCTCACAACAATATTTGAATAAGCTGAGTCATTTTTTGCTTACCAAGGTATGGTTCAAATTACAATATGGTCTTCAGTAGCCTTTTAGACCTAGTTATTTTACTATTATTAATTTAACCTCTTTACAAAATTGCATTTTTGTTAAGTAACATTTTTCAAGACTTGAGGCTGAAATAGGTGGTTTATGTTCAATTTCCATTGTGTGATTTACTAAATTCAGGCCTTGAGGCAACTAAGTTCTCATTTGACTAATGCATATTCTCTCAGAAATGTGTTGTTAAATAATTCAAAACTCCCTCAAGCAGAAAAGCAAACAAAAATGGAAACAGTGTTGCTTAACATTTCATTTCTTGTTCTTATTTTAAATATGAAAAATTACTAAAAATAATAAGAGGTTGTAAGAAAATAGTCTTCCATGTTTGTGGGAATCTTATTTTAAGATACAGTACATACTGTACAATGGCATGTGCATGCCTTGAAAGCCAGAGCAATGAGAATTCCACAATGGAAACTGTTTTTGAAAATTTCAGGCAGGTTTTTCATTTTAACCACATTTTTTGTTGCTTTGTTTTTTTATTTTCCAAGTTATTGTGTGATTCATGTATTGGATGAACATTTTATATGTACTTATCTAAAGCCTGTCAGTACTCATCATTTTCCTACACATTTTGGAATTCTATTACAATGTCAAGTTTAGTGTAAAAAGTGTTTTCTATTATCAATATGAAAATGGCTTGTAACAAATTTTCTTTTACTGCGTGCAGATCACTGAACTTATTTTGAAATAACTACTCAGGTCAGCCTTATTTATTCCATTTAGAATCTGGAAGGCTTAATCAAATCTCCTCTAAGATGTTTTTATTGACTCTCTAAAGGTAAAGCACCTCCAGCCTGTCATCATAAATCATCTCTATAGGTCTTTGAATGAACAGTATTGCTGTTCTCTGGTCTTCTTTTTGTATATTGCAGCATATAGCATTTATTAAATTTTCAGTTATATTGAGTTGTATTCTACATGTTGTAGAATATACAGTATTCAAGCATTCTCTTTGCTTCTTTATTACTTCTATGCATTCTCTAGATGTTGAGAAGAATTAATTTACTACAATTCCCAGATCTTTTTTGTACTTTTTTTCTAATTTAATCTTCCTGTGGTATAACTGTGACATATATTTTTCTTCCTTATAATGTACTGTAAGAAGCATAAGAAAGGTAATAAAGGAAAAGAGGCCATTAGATCAGTCTATTTTGTTGAGTAATTAATAGTCAATTGAAAATGTCTATCCATGTCTTGAAAGAAAACAGGGTATGAACAATATAGGACAAACCCTTGATTTAATTATTGCAAATGACTCTTGTTTCTCACTTTTCTTTCCTCGGACTAGGCCTTTGCGACCATTTAGCTATTCTCTTCTAACCAAAATTACCTGTTTATAACACTTCCCCCTCGTGCTCTGTAAGTGTTTGCAACTGGCGATTGGTTGATCAGCCTAGACTCACAAATTCTGTTCTATACTCCTTATCTTTTTTTGTCTGCCTCTGGTCCTCTAGAACAGTGGCTCTCAAAATGTTCCTCGGACCACTTACACCGCGTCACAGATGCGGTGGACAACCTATGCCCACGTCCACTTCTTCCCCTGTAAAAATCATCATCTCTTAAAGTACTAAAAATAACTAATATTTAATTAAATTTTATGAAAAGTACTAATATTTTTACATACAAAGCTGCATATTTTGAAAATGTTTTTATTACTTATAAAGTTAATGTGAAGAACGGAGCTGCTTTTGTTGAGCAATCAGAGAAGTGATACTGTATGTGGATCCAAACGGTCTCATGTCCGGAAGCAGACAAGGACAGCACATCAAGCACACCTTCTGCTTCCTTTGCACATCACATTTATCAAGCTGTTGTAATTACAATTACAGCACTGCTGGTATGATTCACAAATTACCTCACTCGCATTTTCACTTCTATTCTGCATCTTTCTTGCACTTGTGCTGTCACTATCATTGCTATATTTGCGTTTCAGAGTCCAAGATTTGAGCCCGTGTTTTATATATCACAGTATGTTAGATATTTAAATAATGTTAATAATAAATGAATAACATGAATGAACTTCCATAGTATAGAGTTAGCAAACATGTGAATACAGATATTGGGGGAGTAAAAAACAGTTCTACTGCTCATTTTGACCAGCAGACCAACAATCTCTAATATGTTGGGAGAGAGTATGGGAATTTAAAGATGCCCTTAAACAGAAATCGCAATTGTGGTTTTTACATGCATATTTGCTTCTAAAATACTAATAATTAAAGCCACTATGTATAATATGTATTTTTATAATTGTATTCTTAAATAACAAAGTGGTATTAAAAAGACAATAAAAAACAAACATTTAGGATTAGTGATGTTATGAAACCAAACCAAAAATGTGTTCACACCTCCCATGAACCTGTCTCCTCCCCCTTCACCATTTAAAGACCAGGAAGCTGAGACCTTTGGCAAAGTGAGAAGTGACAAAGAGTAGCTACAAAGGTGGAGGAGGTGTGCGTCAGATGAATGTGAAAAAAAGGGATTGGATCTCATAAAAAATTTAGTGAGAAAAGACATGCTGTAGTATTAGTTAAACTCTACCTGGCCATCATGTTCTTAAGCATGAATAGATACCGTATTTTGCAGCTGGAATACAAAGTTAAACCTGAAGCACAAAATTAGCTAAAATGGTTCAACACATAAAACAGGATCTGGAGATAAATTACTTATTACTCTTTCTGTTTGTGCTTCTTCACATATGAAGGACAATAAACGGGTTGCGGGAAGGGATTTTGTTGGGCTATGAGCTTACATGTTAATGAACACGTTTGTGAGATCTGCTTTTCGTTTTTGCAACATTAGATCATTACATCAACACAGATCATCTAATCATGAAGGCACATCAGATATTGTACTTCCTCAGACAATTAAGGAAGTTTAGAATCAGTCAACACCTCCATTGTCCGATTCTACACAGCTATTATAGAGAGCATTCTGACGTCCTCTATCTCTGTGTGGTACGGAAGCACAGAAATCCTAACAAGGAAAATACTTCAGTGCATTGTTACGAAGGCCTCTAAGATCACTGGCACTGCTCTCTCCTCATTTGAATCCTTGTACACCCAATGTACCACCATACACGCCAACAAGATTATTGCAGATCCATCTCACCCTGCGCATGACTTATTTCAGCTGCTCCCCTCAAGTAGACAATTCAGATCACTGACATCCAAAACTTCATGTTTCAAGAACAGCTTTTTCCTGACAGCTGTTAGACTGCTCAAAAAGTAATGTGCCCCCAACCATCAAAAACTTAGTATTGTGCTTCATGACCTGTATCATATTTAAATTGCACTGATTTGTCTATGTTTACATTTGTCTATTTGTCTATGTTTACATTACAGGGCATCAACTTGACATTTTTTGCATATTAGATTATAGAGTGAATATTTATGTTCTGTATTGTGTATTGTCTCTCTTCGTCCTGTATTTTAATTATCTGTATTGTATATTGTGAATTCTGGGACTGTATTTATATTCTGTATGTTCTTGTCACATGTCAAATGTCTGTAGCAAAGCTGTACCAACAACAATTTCCACCGGCCTCGTTTGTGTGGCAATAAATATTCTATTCTATTAGCATGCTTTACTTAAAAAATATTTAACCGGGATTGTTACTGTAGCTCTGTACAGCAGCATTCTGGTGTCATGAGGGAAAAAAGTAAAACTTATACTTTGGACAATTTTCTCCAAATTAGGACATCATAAATCCTGAGTTTTTTTTTTCTCCTTTATAAGACATTTGACACTCCTTTTGTAAATGGCAGGCTGCATCAAGGACACATTTGCCCTGCCCAGTAAGTAGCATAAACTTTTGGTATTGTGATAAGTGGTTATTATCCAAATGTACTGTATTTTGTACATAAATGCAATTACTGTGTTCCTAATAATTTTAATGTTGACATTTTCAATGAAATATGTCATGCATTTGCTATAGTATTATGCATTTTATTGTCTTAATTATCTTGAAACAAAAAAATATGTTGTTTCTCTTTAAGAGAAATGTGTGTGTTATATTTATTGGTTTCTAGCACCTGTATATATTTTGAAACCTCTAATAAGGGGCATCAGAAATGTATTAGTAAAGTAACACATGTTAGAATACAGTATGCTAAGGCTACAAAGTTTATTAATTTACTACGCAAACTTTACTTATTAACTATACAAACTATTATTTATATAAATTAGAACAGTGATCCTAGTACAGATATTTCTAGTATTCTACTAGTTACATCATTCCAATGAGAGCATACATCCTTTATCTTACTCCTTGTATAGTATTTTAACTACTTCCAAATACATGTAATATAGCCAGAAATATTGGTCTAGAATTAATTGGATCACTTTTGTCACCATTTTATGGATATTGCATAAAAATGACATAATAGCAGATAATGACAAAACTATTAATTTCAGAAGCTTTGTTCCAATGTCTAAACACACAAAAAGAACATTACCACTGTGATAATGTTACCACTCCATAAACAAAAGATACTTGTTACTGTACATACATACAAGAATATTTATGTTGCTATTTTTTAACTAACACATTAACTGGTACGTTTCGGCCATGGAGGCTTCTTCAGGTGACACCCGAAGAAGGCTCCATGGCCGAAACGTTGTTTTCTTTCTTCTCTTTTCAGTATGGAAAAAAACTATTACTGTACTTCTTCCTTTGCAGCCTAAGCATGCTCACACAGCTACCCACCTTAACTATTAAATGGTAGTTACCTATTTAGAAGAAACACCGGCAAACTTTTTTTTTCTCCAATCGTGGCTTTTCCAGTGGCTTCTCCATGGCTCTGAAATTGATTTCTTTTAACTTAAAGCCTCTCCTAATAGAATCTAGTTTAGATTTGTTTTGTGCTATTCAATAGGTTCTGTGCTAACAGCATTGAATTGTGTTCTGCATATTATGTTCTAAATTTAGTGTAATTTGTGTAATATCTGTAAAGGACTGGCCTTTTGACTGTTATCTTTTTTTTTTATTTTGCTGATCCATGATTCTACTTTGGTTGTTTTGAGTCATGGGGATTTTTTAGTCAGATACAGTATAAGGAACAGAAAAAACTGTAGATGCCTCAGTTTGTATCTTCGAACAAGGCTAATATGTCATTTGAGTTCCTTTGTTTTAGTATGGCAATAGATTCCACTTATTACCAGGAGATATTTAATCATTATCAAGCAGAAAATGAGATGATAAATAAATTATTGCTTTGAAATGTTTTCATTGGGGTTTCTTTATGGATATCATGAGGATTCACATTGAACTTCCACTGTACAAAGGACAGTAATTAATTATAAACTTGCTTTTATGTTTAATTTCCTCTTAATGCATGAATTGGACAATCTGGACAGGAGCATGGATTAATGTACAAGTTTGACATAAAATATGGATTAATACTGTACATCCATAACATTGGCAAAGGAAAAAGTAAAGGTTTATTCTATGCTGAAAAGAATAGAGACACAACATTTTGGCTGTGGAGCCTTTTTCAAGTGTGTGTGATTTGATGAGATCATTTATGATGTGGAGCTGTTAGCTGTTAAAATTTGTTCTCCTTTGATGTTGAAAGAGTAAACCATTGTTAGAGGGAGAAAATGGTAGAAAGCATTAGTTTCCTCAATAATTGTTGAAGAAGTCTCTAAGTGCTACTCTGGGTGGTGTCTGAGTCAAAGGAAAAGGTGTTAAATTTCTGACAAAATCCTTTCACACACCTGAAGTAGGCTCCACAACTGAAACATTTTGTCTCTTTTCATTTCAGCATGGAATTAACCTTGGAATAAATACTTGTTCCTTTGCAGTTTACGCATGCTGAAGCAGCTACAGTACCTTCCTGATCTTCTTCAATCCATAACAATTGTTTTCACTTATAACATTTTCTAAGGGATAGTTTAATTGGTTTCTTTCTTAAACAATGTGCAACAATACAACAGAGTATGCAAAGAGTTTGGCCAACTGAACTTGATATTATTCACTTTTTTAATTTAAGTTGGCTTGTTTATTTCTTTATTCTAGGCAACTTGCAGTAAAGCAGAAACCACATTTGCAAACACTTGCATAGTGATACATTTACACAGGTATAATAAAAGTATACATTTCCATTTAATACAAAAGGTTATTATGGCAAACAAATCAATGCAAGATACATCAATTATAACAAATCTGGAGAATGAATCATAGAATCTACAATTACCTTCTGATCAGGGGATATTTAATATGTGCTGAATGAAAGGGGTTCATCTGATAAGTAATTGTCAATCTCGGATTAGACCAAATTGAAATACAAAAAGATCTAAATTCACAGTAAAAAATAAGACAATGTGTTTCTATGAGGATGAAAAGAAGAGGAAGAGGTGGTGGGGGTAGAAAGAGAGAGATAAAGATGTGTCAGATGAAGACACACAAGGACAAGAGCATCAAGAGTGGTTTCTAAAGAGTATGAGGTTCAGTTGCTAGTCATGCGAGTGAGTAATGTGAGTAATAATAATAATAATAATAATAATAATAATAATTCCTTACACTTATATAGCGCTTTTCTGGACAATCCACTCAAAGCGCTTTACAGGTAATGGGGACTCCCCTCCACCACCACCAATGTGCAGCATCCACCTGGATGATGCGACGGCAGCCATAGTGCGCCAGAACGCTCACCACACATCAGCTATCAGTGGGGAGGAGAGCAGAGTAATGAAGCCAATTCATAGATGGGGATTATTAGGAGACCATGATTGGTAAGGGCCAATGGGAAATTTGGCCAGGACGCCGGGGTTACACCCCTGCTCTTTTCGAGAAATGCCCTGAGATTTTTAATGACCACAGAGAGTCAGGACCTCGGTTTTACCTCTCATCCGAAGGACGGTTTACAGTATAGAGTCCCTGTCGCTATTCTGGGGCATTAGGACCCACATGGACTGCAGGGTGAGCAGTAACCACTAACCCACTAACACCGCTTCCAGCAGCAACCTTAGTTTTTCCCAGGAGTCTCCCATCCAGGTACTGACCAGGCTCACACCTGCTTAGCTTCAGTGGGCTGCCATTTGTGAGTTGCAGGGTGATATGGCTGCTGGCGCAGTACAAGGGGTGTACTTGTAGTACAAGGGGTGACCTAGTGGGCAGCACCATGGCACAGTGACTAGCATTGTTGAACAACGCACTGGGGCCATGGGTTCAGTTTTGGATCTGGGATGCTGTCTGCATGATGTTTGTATGTTTTTGTATGTTCTTGTGGGTTTTTGCTGGGTGCTCCAGTTTCCTTTCACAGTCCAAAAACATAGTAGGTTAGTTGCGAGTGTTAGCATGTCTGTGTCTGTGTGCCCTGTGTTGGACTGTTGACGCTTTGTGCATGTTGTTTGACGGGAGAGGCTTCAGCCCTCCTGTGACCTTAAACGGGATGAAAATGAAAGAATGGATGGACAGTTGGGAGGCAGTTGAAGAGCAATTCTGAAACAAGAAACTTCAAAGAACTGGCTGAGATAAGAGATGAAGGAACAGAAAAGTGACATTAGTATCAGCAATAAAAACTTGTCTTGTCTTGTCTGGAAGGACAGTAGAAATCATAGGAAGAAAGGAAAGACATCTGATGTGGCCATGCTGTCTGAAGAGCTTGGTGACAGCTGGATAGATGAGAGTAGAGGTAAGAATATGCCCTTTGTCTGAAATAGTCTAGCAGTTTCAGTGGAAAACCGTGAGAGAAGCTGGCAAGAGTGGTGCAAATTTCTTGAAAAAAAAAAATCCACTGCAAAATATAAATCCCATTCCATCCCAAATAAAACTTTTTCTCATTATTTTTTTTCTATTTCTAGGCAACTCCTACATTTCATCTTTGTTTGTGATAACTTGTACTGCTTCTCTCAGCCCATTTAAAGTTTTTTTCAGATGGTATTCTAGCCGATCAAATTCACTCTCTCATTTCTTTTTCACTTTGTCAGCTTTTCACGCTTTCACTTCTGAGAATTCCTCTGTGCTTTATAATGTGTTCCTGCTATATGCCTGATGGGTCTTTTGGTATAGATTTTGCAACAAATGCACTATAACCTCTAACATATTATCAAGCAATTTTGAGGGAGCACATTGTTCTATGACTGCGAAAGTGGATGCATTATACTGTATGTCCAAGTTTCAGACATTTCTGTATCAGATAGTGAGCATCTTTTTATCTAGAGCAAATAAACTTCCAAAAATAATTAACGGAAGTAAAGCACACAAGTCTGTATTTTCCTAAATCCGTGGGAGATATTGAGTTTACCTGAATCATTTGCAGGGAAATACAAAAGCTCTAACTTACAAATTTAAGTTTTTTCTAATTAGGTGAAAGTTGTGTATATATGGTAAAATTTATTTTAGGGGAAAACTTGCTTTCCTGCTGTGTAAAGATGTTATATGGAGTTGTTGAATGTATATTCTATATATTCTATCAATTGATTTGTGCTAAGTGCTAAACCTTATTTCAGCTAAAACTGATGCACAGTGCTATTGTCCAATGCTCTGCTGTTCTATGTCTGTGAGTGATGTCTCTGAAACATTTATAAACTTCAAAATACCGAAAACATTAATTATTTGGAGCATACTACTGTATAGCAAGACTTTTTTATAAAAAAATATTTTATTGTAAAAATTGTTCTTGACTTCAGAGAGTACAAGCCAAGATTCATATTCAAGGCAAGGAAAAAACTTTCTTGAATCATAGGTTGCTTAGTCTTCCATCTTATAATCTGTAAGCAGTCAATGTTCAAAGCTCATATACAGTACAGTACTGTACAATATATGCTGAACTGGTTCAAATGGCTTAATTATTATCAAAGCATCAGAGAAGAATTCTAGAATTCTCAATTCTAATCAAGAATCCTAAATTCTATGAATTTACTAAAATATTAAAATAAAAAATCAAGTAAAACTATGTCTAATGATATAATTTATCATGATTCAATTAAGATTTACTCAAAAAACCTCTTTTAATACAAAATTATATATTATAAAAATGTAGCATTATTAAATTATTAACTAAGTCATTTTTTATCTTTACTAAGAATTTTTGTACGTGTTTCCATAATTTTGAAATTTGAACTCATACATTATTTACCGGAATACACATGAGTTTATAAAACCATAACCATATTAATAATAATTGCTTAGATACATTGGTGCAATAATAACTAAACCGGAATATAGACAGTATTACTGATGATTATATCCAAGTAGTAAAACATTTTTCTTAGGAATCCAATGTTAATAGGATCTGCAACCCAATTTAAAAAAAAGTGAAAATACCTGCCCTCTGTAAAAATCCAGGTGTGGAATAATTAATTCTAGTATTTTAAAATTGAAGATATGCAAGTTTAGTTTTTTACAAAGCTGATAAAAATTTCCTGTTATATTAGATGTTCATGAGCTGCAGGTGAAATCCAAGAATTGTTTTCTGCCATTTAAAACAATGTTTCTGGAAAACTACATGGCTTATGCAAAAATTAAAAACAGGATATTCTTTTGATATTTTTTTAACCCTGTAGTTCCAAATTGACTGTATAATACCACAAATATACAGATATACAATATACCAAATTAAACTTACTGGTTTTGAATTAATTTAAAAATTATTTATATTGTTCAATTGTTTTCTCAATGTGGCATGTATTCTTAGCTTAACCTTGGGCTATACCACCATTCCAGAAATGGTATATACTGTATGGTATCAAATGAACAGCACATTGTTTTTCTAATTAGTTTATACCACTTACAACATGATTGTTTTTCAGCTAGGGAAAGTAAACTGTAAGTTATTAATAGAAATGAAAATGTTGTGGTGGTAGTGATTTATACAGTAAGTGTGATTAAACCTTTGCATAGTAGTCATAGTATACGTTACAGTATATATAATAATAATAATAATAATAATAATAATAATAAACTTTATTTTATATAGCGCCTTTAAAGGTGGCTTCTCAAAGCGCTTTACAGGATGACAATAACAATAAATAAGAAGACTACAACACTAATTAAGAAGATTTCACAAGATAGGATACAATTATAATTACAACAATACAACAATAACAATAGAGGAGACCGTGGAAGGTGGTATTAAGAAGAGCAGAGGGGTGAAGAATGGAACCAGTTAAGTAAAGGCTTTTCTGAAGAAGAAGGTTTTGAGTCTGGATTTGAAGGAGTTTAGAGAAGGTGACTCTCGGATATCCTTGGGCAAAGAGTTCCAGAGCTTGGGGGCATAGCAGGAGAAGGCCCTGTCGCCCATACAATGTAGACGGGCTTGGGGGACAGTAAGGAGGGCAGAATTTGAAGAGCGGAGGTTGCAAGGTGGGGAGTAGGGCGATAAAAGTTCAGACAGGTATTGAGGTGCCAAGCCATGTAAAGCCTTATAGGTGAGCATGACGATTTTAAAGTCTACGTGGAATTTGACCGGAAGCCAGTGCAACGACTCCAGGATAGGAGTAATGTGAACACTTGCACTAGACCTGGTCAGGATTCTGGGTGCTGAATTTTGGACATACTGCAGTTTGTTCAGAGTAGATTTAGATACCCCAGGGAGTAGAGCATTGCAATAGTCAATTCGAGAGAATACAAATATGTTGATCAGCTTTTCAGCCACAGTTAATGATAGCATAGGGCGTAGTCTTGCGATATTTCTAAGGTGAAAAAAAGATGTTTTGACAGTATGCTGTACATGTGGGTCGAATGTTAAGCCAGAATCGAATATAACCCCAAGGTTTTTCAATTTTGATTGAAGCTCAAGTACAGAGCCATCTACAGATAGGTTTACAGGACTGGCTTTACGAAGTTGATGGGGGGTACCAATAAGCATGACTTCAGTCTTGTCACAGTTAAGATGAAGGAAGTTTTGAGTCATCCAAATTTTTATGTCAGAGATGCAATTTGATAGAATAGAGACAGCCACATCAGTGTCGGGTTTGGTTTGGATGTATATTTGAGTATCGTCAGTTTAAAAATGAAAGCTAAGGCCATGTGATCTTAAAAGCTGACTAAGTGGGAACATGTAAATGCTGAAGAGCAAGGGGCCCAGTATTGAGCACTGGGGGACACCAGACTTGACGAGACCAATTTCAGACCTGTTCCCATTGAGAGAGACAAAGTGACAGCGATCAGTGAGGTAAGATTTAAACCATTTGAGGGCAGTGTCAGAGACTCCAAACACAGTCTCGAGATGAGAAAGTAAGATGTTATGGTCAACAGTGTCAAAGGCAGCACTGAGATCAAGAAGGATGAGTATGGAAAGAGAACCAGAATCAGAAGTTATTAGGAGATCGTTGGTGACTTTGACCAGGGCGGTTTCTGTGCTGTGAAGTTGACGGAAGCCAGATTGGAGGGGTTCGAAAAGGTTGTTTGTCATGAGGTGGTTATGTAACTGAAGTGTGACAGCATGTTCTAGAATTTTAGAGAGAAAGGGTAAGTTGGAGATGGGGCGAAAGTTGTTAAGATTGTCGAGAGCCATGTTAGGCTTCTTTGGCACGGGGGTAATAGCAGCAGTTTTGAGGACCGTTGATACAATGCCGGTGCTCAAGGATTCATGTATAATATTGAGGACAATGGGACAGAGAGAAGAGAAACAGGACTGGAATAAAGTGGTGGGAATGGGATCTAAAATAGATGTGGTGGGTTTCATGCGCGTAACTAGTTTGTTTAGGGATGCTGAGTCAAGAAGAGAGAAGCTGGAGAGACGGGAACCAGAGAAGTTGGATGAGGAGGGAGGAGGTATGGAAATTATATCCGTAGTGGAGAGAATGTGATGTCGGATGTTGTCAATCTTAGAACTAAAGAAATCTAAGAATGTGTTGCAAAGTTGTGATGAGGCAGGTAATGTGGTAGGGCAGTTTGGCTTGAGCAGTCTGTTGATGGTGGAGAAAAGATGTCTGGGGTTGTTTTGGTGATTTTCAATGATGTGAGAGAATTAGGTGGATCTAGCAGACTCTATAGTAACCTTATAATCAGATAAGTAATCTCTCCAGGCCTGATTATGTACATTTAGGCCGGAAAGACACCACCTACGCTCAAGTTTGTATTATACGCTCAATATAATGTATTTTATGTTTCCATTCAACATATGTTAAAACATAAGGAACACTTCTCAGGGTAAGAGTGTAAGAGTAAGCTGACATACTTATGCATCATGGTGAATTTGGGTATTACTGAGCTTGACAGTTTCACAATACTAGAAACCAGAACCATTAAAAAACTGATGTAACTGTGCTGACTAAAGATGTACTGTAAACAGGCTATTCCAAGGAACAAAAGAACAGGTGCAGTAACTGAAAGACTGCACAGAACTTTGAATTGACTGAAAACAGTCAATTAAAAGACAACTGGAAAGATTGATGAAAGTACTGTACATTTCAGCTGTGAAGAGTGTGTCAGCCTTGAAAGTCTTAAGTGGCTATAAACTAATCAATGTATTGTCTAATCTAGTCTAGGTGTAGCCCTAATCGTAGAAAACCAGGTTTTTGGTTTGATTGTTTCAATAAAGAATTTCCTTTTAACATAATTTTTCTATAACACAATTTGTGGTAATGCAACAGGAAGTTCTTGCCTACATCAAAATTGGGCAATTTAAAGTCTTGCATCATTTAATCATTTCAGTTTTTCAGCACAAAACACCTTATATCCATGTTCCTGCTAAAGTTTTCCAGATCCTCTTTATCTTGTTTTTATTAAAGTAATCCATCATCAGTTTGTCAGAGGGCAAGGTGATCAAATAGGCTCTGTACTGAATATGGACTGATGAAAAGGTACAAACATTAATGTAAAGTTCTCTGAGAATATGGTCATTGACAGAACCAGACAGAAGAATAACTGAGTTGGAGCTCAGCACTATGAGACCTAAAGTTGTCAGAATGAGGAAGCAAAGTAAGAACATTGAAGAGAGCTCACCATGACTGTAACAGTATACAACCAGAAATCTCAGGAGATAACACCTGTTCAATCTGTCAGAGATTACAAGGGGTCCCATATTGGCCTGATCGGTCACCCTCAGGTTAATGGAATAATCCTCAACCATAACATAGTAAATTAATTAATAGCGAAACGTTAATGAGTGAACCAATATCAATAGCTGCTCAGTCCATTTCAAAGAATGGTGAACTGAAAAGGACATTACTTGCATACTTGTCAGAAAATTGATTTAATCTTGGCAGATCAAATGTCCCAAAGATTTAAAACTGCTAATGAGTATGAACGATTGATACTGAGGGAACTCACAATCAGTGGAAGCTTCAAAGCATTTGTCACAAGCTTTTTCAAAGATAAGCCTTTTTCAGACCATTTGACATCCCTAATACAAAGAAGTCACCTGTCCAACCATCTACCACAATGAATAACATTAAAGAACTCTTCTGTTCTTGTGAAGTTTCTTTCATATTTTTACATTTTTAAATAAATTAGATACATTTCACAAAATCATACCATGAAAAAAAGCAGTGATGAAGGAAGGCAATTTTAAACAAAGTTCAGTATAAGCCAAACTAGCAGGACTAAACTAAGAGGATCAAAATTAAAATTGTATTTTTTAGAAGCAACATTTTTATTGATGTACAGTATGCAGCATATAGTATATAGATGTATATTGCATAAACCAGTTATAGACTACATTTTTTCCCCTTTTTTCCCAGTTTGTGCTTAATTAAGATCCTTCTTCCACAGTAGTATCTCAATAGTCTTTCACCAACTGCCCTGGTGCCTCATGTTCTCTTTTTGTCTTTTCTCCATAATACGCATTACATAACCAAATCACACTAAGACTTGTGTTCTACTCTGTACCCAATGGACTGCCAATTCAATGCACAGGTGAAATGCAGTATAAGCATACTGTACTGTTCAGTTTCTGAGGATGCCTCTTGGGTGCTACACATTTTAAGTGTTCATATTAGGGCGTATTCTCAAACTTCATGTGTACCGTACACCACATACTTTTAACTATTTCTTGACTTTAAGGTGCATATGTTTAGCAAATGCTATATTTTGTTTTCCTTTCTTACAGATCCTACAACATCCTTCCAGTTTCAAACCTTTCCCTTAATTTCCTCAACATGACTTAGCTTTTTAGCTCTTTGTTACAAAAGGTTCTTCCCAATCCCCAAGAGCCTTTTGATTCCTTGATGTACAGTCCACCTGCCATTGTCTTATGCAGTGCAGATATTAACCTTATCTTTTTATTTAAACTACCTTTTAATCTTCACCCATTGACTGCAGCCCCCTCTCTGTCATCCAGAAATCTAACAACCCCTGCTCATCTTCCAGACATATGATCTCTGAATTCTGTCTCTCTTTCAGCATCAACAGAAAATTCGTGCTCCATTTACCCTAATCACCGTCAGCAAAATCCACTAATTTCAGGGGCTCTTCTTTATATGAACACAATGAGCAGATTTAATTTAAAGCTGAAGCTTCTCTGCTTCAGAGGAGCCATCATTCATACTGGGGAGCCATGAATATAGACCTTTACTGCTGCATTTGTGCTGGCAATGAACATTTCTTCTCTAATCTTTGCTTTGCACAAACTCACACTTCAAACGCCTGCCCCACAACTATTACCACCATTGATGCCAATCCTTCTTCTTCCTCACCACTCTTTTTCTGCCACCCCCTCTCAGAACCCCCTCCCCCTTCCCCCAACATACACCCTTGGCCAGCAGTCATATCGCCCTGCAACTCACAAATGGCACCCCACTGAAGCTAAGCAGGTGTGAGCCTGATCAGTACCTGGATGAGAGACCTACTGGGGAAAAAGGTTGCTGCTGGAAAAGGTGTTAGTGGGGCCAGCAGGGGGCACTCACCCTGTGGTCCATGTGGGTCCTAATGCCCCAGTATAATGACAGGGAAACTATACTGTAAACAAGTGCTGTCCTTCGGATAAGACTTAAAACCGAGGTCCTGACTCTCTGTGGTTATTAAAAATCCCATGGCGTCTCTCAAAAAGAGTAGGGGTGTAACCCCGGCGTCCTGGCCAAAATTCCCATTGGCCTTTACCAGTCATGGCCTCCTAATAATCCCCATCTATGAATTGGCTTCATTACTCTGCTCTCCTCCCCACTGATAGCTGATGTGTGGTGAGCGTTCTGGCGCACTACGGCTGCCGTCGCATTATCCAGGTGGGTGCTGCACATTGGTGGTGGTGGAGGGGAGTCCCCATTTCCTTTAAAGCGCTTTGAGTGGAGTGTCCAGAAAAGCACTATATACTGTTAGTGTAAGCAATAACAATAATAATAATAATAATAATAATAATACACTGTAATAAAACATACTGCTAAACATTTTGACAAACCCTTGAAGATGAATGTTGCTAATAAATCAGAAACACCATTCAGATTATTAACAATCCTGATTAATTACTTGGGAGCCGTGAAGGAACATGAGGCATAATTACATTATTAAATGCTAAGAATGTCTTTTGTTTGAGGCTTGACTTTTGTTGGAAGACTGGTTATCACACAAAGCTTAGTGTCTAAAAGAGTAACTGGGAGAAAAGTCAAAATCGATATAACAGATATAAGAAGTGTTTTTGATTGTATAGTCATTGTTAAGCAGTTTAGCCATGAACTCTTTCAGACAGCATGAGAACTGAAAATGTAGTGTAGGATCCACAAGGGAGCTTGGTGTTTTTTTTTCTTTTTTATGAGTCTTAAACTTGTAAAATATGTTTGCGTTGAAACATTTCTCTTATAATCTAATTATAATCTAATATCACGTTACTTGCATTTAAGAACATTTACTTTGTTCCTCTGCTTTTTAATTTAGAAATACATTTGATGTATTTCCAGAATACCATAGACTTGACAAGAAAAGGCATGGCTTTAGTTGTGCAATGTTATCATTATGAGTGATTTATACAAATTCATGATTATACAAGATACTTCATAGTCATTATACTAGATTCTTCATGATGGTTATCACCTACACTCTAGTAAAATAAGTACAGTATAATGATTATGACAATGTATGTTAATGAAAAAGGAATAGATATTGTTCCAAATGGGGGGTTACAAAACTGGTAAAAATCAGGAATTGACTGAAGGGTTTAATCAATAAGTGAAATAATTATTCATAATCCCCAACTTGTTTCTCTTGAATATACCCGAGCGGCCGGTATAATTAGAGGCATGTTAATTATTTATTGTCTGGCACAGCTTTGTTGAGAGGAGTAATAATCCAGGCACACTTGGTTAAACAAATATTTATTACAATGACAAGACACAAAACTACACTATACACACAAAACATACAACACACAAGTTACTCTATGTACAATATTTACAAACAAGGTATTTCAGACGCCTAAAATTCTGGTCACCTAGATGCTGCAAAATGAATGGGGGCCTATATCCCTATCTATAACAATGCACTCTAAGCAGGAAAGACGTTTCTAACTGAGGTATCTCTTACCTAGGAAACCCAGGCTCCCTAAAAACACAGAATATCACACCTAGCAAGGTTCAAATACTTAGCTCCAGCCAGTTTTGGTTTGGATGATCATGAAGCAGGGGTTTCTCGCATGGCGCAAGCTTCAAATCCCAACTCCTCTGAACTCTCCTTCCTTGTTTTTGTTTCTTGTCCCTTTCTCTCCCTTTGTGATCTTAATATGATTTTATATTTTATGTTTCTACTGCTCCAATCATTAACCAACAACTAACCTAGGTATACCAAGGTAAACTTTACAATTGTTTTTGCTGAAGGGACCCCCCCAGACCTCAGCAAACATCCTCTCTGCTCTGAAGCTAGAAGCGTTTACTCTGATAAGTGTCACAGTCCTTAACTAAAATCCATGAGGCACTTCTTAGTCACCTTAAGCTGTAACAATATGAATGAGAAATGTAAATAAAATATAGCAAAATAAACTAAGTGATATGTATGAAATACCAAACATTGTTAGACTAGCTACTGTAACCCGCAAGTCTTTAAAATGCATACAGTATATCCTACTTATGTGGCTAAAGGGGTCATTAAAGTATTTTAAACTGCCTGATTTTGTCAAATATTTTAAATAAAAGAAGGCAGTGTCTCATTGAATAAAAAGTATTAAAGATAAAAAATGTCAGTTACTATTGTGCTTTATAATATGAATGTGCCCTTTAATTTGCTACAAAAACCCTTCATAAGTTACAGATACAGTATGCCTTTTTTTACAAACGTTCCCTGTTGCAGGTTACTGCATGGTCCAGAAGCATCTCTCACTTCTTAAAGCTCAGTTATATTTATTTAGATATAGTAATTTACTTAATTATTAATGCCTGCTTACAGAACTTGAATTTTTTAAAAACAAAGGGATTCCTAACAAGAAACCCACTAAGCAGAATTATGGTGCTTTAGAAAGTGATTCCTTTTCTACTTAAATTACAACTCTACTTAATTAAAGAGAAATATTGATTATTAGACAGAATCTAAAATGTGACATGATAGGTATTTGCCAATTGACAGGATCAAGTTCAAGAGAAGTTCAATAAATAAATGTGTTTAAAATCAGATAAATCTGAATATCTACTGCAAAGAAATCATGCACAAAAAGGTCCACAAAAATCCAAAGACATTGTGAATATAACAGCCTCACATAAAAAGCTATCAACAAAAGAGAACTTATGTGAAATTTTTCTGGAAATTCCTGGATAGATAATTGCCTATAATTCTCACTTCAGTAGATGTTAGAAAAAGAGAAAGGATGGAAAATCAGCATTGGACAGGCAGGGCAGGCCAGGGATTGATTTGATTGCACAGGGAGGGGTGCAGACACTATGATAAGAAGCATAGAAAGCCGTCATTGAAACCCAGCAGCACACTGAACTCAAGGTGGTAAATGGGGAAATGTAAAAAAAAACTATTTCACTTGTTTGCAATCTCATTTTAGAAATACTATATCAGGTTCCAGTGATTGCTAAAATTGCTCCAACATTAACTTATTTACTTAAATAGGATTGATAACCATCTTAAATGTAGAATTGTCTTATGCATATATTATAATTTAGAATGCACAACCGTAGAACTCAAACATCAGATCTTCCATATGGATGCATTACCAGGTTAGTTCCATTATACTGTAGCTTACTTTGATTCTATAGCTTTGAAGGCACATTTGAGTGATGACCTGCATTCTCTGTCATTTTGTGCTACTATGACAAACTCGCTATTATACTGTACATTGGGCGCATGTTATGTATGAATTGCCATCATTAATGGGCTTGTAAAGGTTATTATTAGATGGGTGTGAGAGGAAAGATGTGTCTTCAATAACCGTAGACTTGTTCTGTCATTACAACCAATTTTTCATGTATTTAAATATTTTAGTTTAAATAACTTCATTACACAGTTTAAAAATCATTGCTGCGTAATATTTTTTTAAAGATTGCATTACCATTTTTGTTTACAAAAAGCACTCAACATTTTCTGAGGTGAGTCAAACGTAAACCACTATATATAATTCCAATTCATTTAACCAGAGTTTAATGATATGGGACAATACATAGGACTGTAAAAAACAACATAAATGTTTTGTACAAGGACACTAAATGTATTTTAGTGTCTTTTGTGCAGTCATTATCTGGCTAAATCTGTAGGAAATAATTTCTTGTGGTGTATACTGTATATTGGTTATGATAAACTTAAAATGTAATAAAATCTTTATGAGCTGAATTACTTTTAACAAGTTAAAAGGAATTGGATATCATACTTCTAACCTTCAACACCCAGCCTGAAGCCTGCTGCTTTGGAAAAGATGCTAGTAGTTTCTCATTCCTTTCATGTTACAGTATGTTTGATACAGTAAATGGACCAAAGATAATTGACCAGTATAGGGTATGTGACTCATGCATTTTCCACACCATTGATTACCCCACACACACATTTTTCCTTTCACATTTTGCATGAGATTGATGAACATTAATGAAATATTCAGTTTAAAAAGACTGTTAGTACATCTAGAAAAAAAAAACATTTTACATTAATAAATGTAATTATATTTAGTTCAATCTGGTTCTGGTTCCAAACTTTCAACTGTTCTGTTTGGAAGTAGATCACACAATCCATATTCCCCAGATTTGCATTCATTCTTAAGGGGAAATAGTTTTGAATTTATACATTTTTAAGGAATGCATCCCCCATGTAAATTGAAAATGACCTGTATATATAAAACCTGTGATATGTGGAGCCTCTTGGAAGACTCCCATATACGGTACATCTGTGAAAATTGTTACAAAAGTCTGTACCTTCTTGAAAAGTACATACTGTACACTTGAGGAGGCTGTAACAAGATGATAGAGTACCATGAAATGGAGAAACTGACAACCTCACATTCATGAAGACACCCACCCCCTAAACTTCAGAGTAGCTAGACAATGCAATAATGGAAAGGAGCAGAAAACAGCAGCCTGTTCTTAAAAATTCCAGTGTATCATCACATTGCCAGACACATTTGCTCCACTCCAAAACTTAGAACCTCAGGACATCAGCCCCTAGATACCATCATTACAGATGCTCAAGTTCAGACACCAGTCACAACAAAGCCAGTATATATGCCAATGCCAACACAAAACACAGAAAAAGAGAAGGGGGTGATTTATTTCATGCAAGCATTCATCATGAAAAATGCAAACCACAGATGACTCTGAGTCAACTGCAGTTGCAGTAGCCTTGGAATCAAGGTAGAAGACATTGCCCAAAGACATTTTAGGGCTGCCCATTGTAATGACACTACATTGGTGAAAGTTGCGAATGATACTTATTTATGCATATACAGACTTTTCTGCTATTCTCGAACCATTAGACCTTTCAGCAGTTTGTGATACTGTATATCTTCAAGACATTTGATTAGTGTTGAATGAGCAATTTGAGGATTCGGTGATTCTGAGTATCATCGGTAACATAACAATGGACATTGATTCCATTCCATGTTTTCTGTTAAGTATTCCATTCCATGTTTTCTAATAAGTATTAAAAAGGTAAAGATGGAAGATTGAGCATTGAGGGACTCCAGAGATTACATAGGTAGGATCTGATTAAAAATTGCCAATACTAACAAATTGTTGTCTGTCAGAAAGGTAAGACATAAACCACTGAGTCATTAACTAGTCATTGCCCTTATGACAAGAAAAGCCAGCGATGGAAGGACATTACATACTGTATTTACTTATTTAATTCGTTTATTGTATCAAGTTTATTGTATTGTATTGTTTCACTTCTGCAAAATAAAAACGTTCTTAAAATGTTCGACTTCTACTTCAGTTCAATGTGGAATTTCAGAAATACTAAAGGAACAGCACAGTAACTAACCAGCAGTTAATAATAACCTTATAGTTAACTCCAGGCAATAAAAACTTGCTATCCAAGTCTTGTACTCCTTTTAAAGCATGTTCTATTGAAATTATGAAAAAAAAATATAATATGATATATATCGTTACCGTCCAAAATTAAAATTTAAACCGTGGTTTAGGCCATATCACCCTAAATCAAAAAAGGGTATAATTCATTAGAAGTCATATAAAGGATGACCAACTTTAGCCAAGTAATAAGAGTTTTGCTTTTACAGTATATGTGAAGCTATGGAAACTATAAGAGACTGGCAATATGATAAAGAAGACAAGAAAAATTACTATTATGTTTCACAGTGACCTGTTGTGCATAGAAATACCATCTCTGCGACACAGAAGATGATAACATGTCACTATAATCAGCATATTATTTCCCAAGATGAAATCAGTGTAAGAGTTGTAGTCTGGCTGCTGTTTTGTTTACAGAGGAACTCTTGTATTACAAGATTTCAATTGCACAGTCAAAAAACAATTTATACAGTACCTACCGAGTTAACTTAACCAAATTGGTTTTGCAAAATAGCAGTTTCTGGTAGAGATTAATATGAACAACTATTAAAACGGCAGTCAGGGGTATTTTTTATTTAAGCACGAACTTAATTTTGATCTATGCTAACTCATAGGATACCTACCATTTATGAAACAAATTTGACAAATGTTATTTTGATCAGGAGTATTGACAGAGCAAAAAAATGGTGGTTTGTTGCCTTGGGTTATAAAGGAACTCTATTTCCTTATATTTTATTTATAAATGCTTTAGAATAACAGCTACTGTACAATATGTAGCTTAATTGGTGAACGTTTGAAGGAAGGTTACAGGTCATTTTCCACCAAGCCTCCACCTGAGGCTGTTAGAGCTGTAAAAATAGCAGTTAAGCAGCCATTGTGGTTTATGTATGTCTGTTACCGGCATTATACTGAATTATGAAATAGTTTCTCAAAAGAAATAATAATTGTATTAAAAGAAAAATGTAGATCACTTGTATTTGTGATATTTTGAGAAATTATTTTAAAAATGTTGTTTTTAGTGATGGAAAGTGTAGCGCTAGAAGTGAATTGACACTCGTTGTCAGTGGGGCCTACAATGCAGTCGATAGGGTTAATACATAGTTGCAGCCATCTAGAATGCATGAGGTGTCTGTAGGTGTACCACTGCTACCACAGTGTACAGAAGTGACATGCATCACCTCAATTTTATTTTTCCCCAGTTGTCAAAAGCTAGACTGCACTACTCTGTAACACTGCCAGGTGGTGCAGTGAAGACTTAAATTTCCCAACTATCATGCTGTTGCACACTGGTGTGCCATAAATTGCAGTCAAGTATGTGTGTACAGGACTTCATAACTCCAGTGACCCATTTTATTTTAAATTAGTTTTTATCTAAAAAGGAACCCAACATCTGTTTATATAAAATCACAAAAACTAGACTGTGCATACACAGAATCTCTCATTTTAATGGTTTATTAAATGCCCAAAACTGAAAAATGATGTTCCTGATGTTCTAATTTGTTGACACAGGGCTCAAGTACAAATGCTATAAATGCTGTAGCTGGGAGTTAACTCATAGATGCTTATAAACATTCAGAGGTTTAAATCTAAAATTATATCAACTGATAATTCAAAACATAACAAATACATTAAAACTTCTTATCTCCTTCATGAAATTACTGTACATTCCCAAATGCCTCCCCTTGCATTCGACAATACTTAGAAGAACATGAACAAGACTGTTAATAAAATTATAACTTTGTTTGGTCAGCTCCTTTTTCCAGAACTTGTTGATTGCTGTGATGAGTTATTGCTTTGTGCTAGGTTTTGCCTTCATTCAAATGCAGTCTTTGAGACAATGCCAAACTATCTCTGTTAAAGTGTCTAGCTAAGATCTGCAATTGGAGAACATAGGAAAAGAAAGCAAGGGCAAGGACCACACTGAGTTGTTTTAGATATTATTATATATTTTTGTATTAATCAAAATTAAGTAGGGTTATTTTTTTACATTAGAAAAGTATCAATGGCATACAAATCTGTAAAAACAAGTCCATGAGCTAATTTCATTTAAAGTGTACTCTCCTTAAGAAAGTTTGCTGACTCCTGTTATTAGAGAGTGGTTGCTCCTGATTAATTTTTCTGTATATATATAGAAAGCAGTAAGCAGAGTTGTAAATATGTGTATAGTTGTGAAATGTTGTGTTACTGTCATGCGGATGGTGAGTTGTCAGAACCCAAATGCAAGAGACCAGAGAGTCTAAAGTAAGAGGTGATTATGAGAATGAATTAATGGCTGACGGGGCTAATCAGCCCAGGCCATTTAGTAATGGAGGAAACCGTCGATCCCAGGGGAAGCCGGGCTAACCACATCCCTTGTGAAAAGAAAGGTTTTTGAATGTAGTCCATTGGAGGGAGTCTCGGGTATGGAAGGGACCCGAATAGCTAGACCCCCAAAAAATGAACTGAATGGGATTAGAAGGTTCTGGCTAGAAAAGAGACTACTGCCTCAGGCAATGTGGGCTGCAGGGCAAAAACTGGAAGTTGGAATGCGGCAAACCAAAGCTGCCCGTAGCAAACAGGAAGTGAAATGTATGGGAGGAACTGAATCGAGATCTTCCTGGAAAAGGAGCCAGATGGCTAGAAGGGCAGACTTGAAGCCACTGAGACTGCTGTGCTGAGCAAGGGTTGGTTTGGTGCACAGGGCAACGCTGGAGCAGAGACTGGAGTGCAGAGCAAAAACTGGAAGCTGGGATGCTGCCACACATAATCGACTGGTTAGAAAACAGGGAGTCTCTTGTACTGTATGGGAGGAACCAGATTGTGAGCTTCCTTGGAAAGGAGCTGGACAGGTAGAAGGGCAGACTTGAAGCTGCAGAGACTGCTGAGCTGAGCGAAGTCTGTTTGTGTGCACTGAGCGATGCTGGAGCTGAAAAATCCTGCAGGCAGCAAGGGCTGGCTTGATGCACTGGGCAATCCTAGAGCAGATGCTGGTGCGCCAGGCAACTCTGGAGCTGAAAACTACTAACACAGAGCAAGGGCAGAAAAAATAAAAGGAGGCTTGAGTACGGAGAGCAACCAAATAGCAAATGTCCTGCCACAAGAAAAAAAATAAGGGAGGATTGGATATGGAGAAACTCAATAGTAAGCATCCAGAAAAAATACAAGGAGGCCTGGGTACAGGTAAACCAAATAATGACTGACCTGAAAAAAAGAGGAAAAGGAAGGCTCAGGTATGGAGAAACCAAATTGCAGGTGCCCTGTGTAGGGGTTTTGTGAATTTACTGGAACACTTTATTAATTGTAACAGTAGATCACAAGGTGATTCTTTAATGGCTATTAGATGATCAATTGTCAGAACAATCATAAACGCACACACATGGATTCATATACATGGAATACATTTATTAATACATAAAACTGTGCCTATAAAAAAATATCAGTCTGCCTGGATACAGATGGTGGATCTTAGTATGAAGGTTACCAATATATTGTAGAATATCACAAGCAATAGAAAAAACAAAGAGATGCAAACAAGGAATGTGCTTCAGTATACCATTCGACTATACTATATTGTTGATCAGTCTCATTGATACAAATTCTACACAAGATAGTCAAAAGTAAATACATTACTCATATGAATTAAACTGATATCAACTTGTGTTGCGATACAGTTTAATTCTCGAGGTAACTATGTAGAATATAGGGCTACTTATCTAGATACGGATTTGTGTTTCCCAGGGCACGGACAAAAAGACCAGCTGTCAGGCTCTGTCGCAGTGGTGTCCAATCAGCATCCTTGGGCCCGGTTCTGCCTCGGTGCCAAACCAATCCTGGTTCAACTCCGAGTGGTGGAAGAGGGAAGGAGAAATTTCTGCTGCTGCATTCTCTCCAAGGACCTACTGATAGCGTGGCTGATTAGTAGTTCTCTGTGGACAGGGGGTGACTGCGGTCCAAGCCATCACTCTTTGGTGGGGAAGGAACTCGGTTCGCTTCCGGCATAGCTCTACTGCTGAATAGAATCTATTCAGATTGTTGCCAAAGAGTCCAACCGTACATCACTCAGGTGACCAGACGGGCGTTCACGGTGGTGCCAGCGATTCACGAGGGCAGCTGCAGGCAAAGATTTGTCTTTACATACGGGCTTCCTCCAGCCTAACACTTGGAACAAGTGCAAGTCCCAGCACTCAGACAACACTGGCAGTCACATGACTGTCCAAGCTGAGCACGAGAACACACAGAGGTGCCAGGTCTGAGGCCTGTGCATCACCTTTTAATGGGGAACAATACAGCTGTTGATTGGTTGAGAGTTTGGGTGGCATTCGGGACCCACGTGCCCTTAAGGTTCCTGATTGGTTGGTCACTTCTAGGGATGAGTAACAATGAACTCTGAACCTAGGACTGCAATCCAGATGTTCCTTAAAATCCCAGAGACAGATAGGTGCCAGGAGTGGCCCTTGATCATGATAGTTGGGCCACCTCCCCATTTTGGGATGGTTCCTTATCAGTAAGAAAACACTTTAAATCAGGAACCACATGGAATGGCTTCTGTGTGTCCTGCACCACAGAGATGAGAGAGAAGAGGCACAGCAACACTTCATTATTTTTAAATAATTATAATTAATAAACATTGCCACTTCACCTGAACAAAAGGGAAAAAATGAAAGGGAGGCATGGGTACAGAGAAACCGAATAGCGAATTGTGAGAATGTGATGGTTTCCCAGGGCAATCGTAAGCCGAAGGACGCCGTCATGACAATTACATTGTGTTATTATATATTAGTTTGTCTTGTTTAAGCTTGAGACCTATTTATAATACAATTAGCTGCTGCATTATGGAGAATAATGAAATCACGTGTCATGACACACTCAGTATTCCCTGATTGTAAGACTTGAAAGGATCATTAATCTTTATAATTTGATTGCATTGCAAGCTGGTGTTAGGTCCTGCTTTGTTATATCTCCTCATTGTATAATTTTATCATCACACCCACATTTCTACATATACTGTATATGTATGTATACAAACATATCTACCCATGCATCCATTTTCTAACCACTTAATCCAAGTCAGGGTCACAGGGGAGCTGGAGCCTAGCCCAGCAAGCAACGGGTGCAAAGCAAGTATACTTTGGATTAGGTTCCAGTCCATTTCAGGATACATACCGACAGAGGTATGCACACACTCACACAAGGGTCTATTTTTCCAGAAGCAAATTAACCTTACAATTTGTTTTTTGACAGAGAAAGAAACCAGAGTACCTGTAGGAAACACACACAAACACAAGAACATAGAAAGTCAACACAGATAGCACCCCAGGTTATGGTAACAGTTTTTGAACTGGCTGTACAGGTTTATGTATAAATGTGTTTTAGTGAAAAAAAAAAAATCCTTTTCGTGGCTAACTTTAACTCTGGGATAATTAATCAGCCTACAACATTCCCCATTCTCACAATAAATGTAATAGGAGTATGGAACAAGCTGCTTAGTCATACTGTTAAAGCTAATACCCTAGTTTCTTTCAAGAAATCAGTATGATGTGGACGCTACGCTTGATCACTGAAGTATACTTTTGGACTCTTGTTGACAATTTGAATAAGTTTAATTCAGCAGTCATGCAATGCCAGAAGCAAACCACATTTCTTCCACCCTAAAGAGTGACTTGCTCAGACCCATGGTCACCCTATGTGCATAGACTTTTACAAGTCAGCCAGACTACTAGTAGGTCCCTGGGATAATAACGACTGTTCTGCGCGTCACAGACAGACTCTCTCTCCTTCCTTCTTTCTGCCATTCAGAACTGCACCTGGACTGGTTGGCCAGGATCCAGAGGATGCCGATTGGATATCGCTGCAACAGAGGCTGCCAGCTGGTCTTTTGTGTCAGTGCCCCAGGAAAAACAGATCAATATTTGGATAAGTAAACCCAATATTCTACATTGCCAATCGAGAATTCAATTGTATCTCAACAAGGGTTGAAATCAATTTAATTTGTATGAGTAATGCATTTACTTTGGAGTATCTAATGTAGAATTTGTATTCATGAGACTGATTCATGATTTGGTATAGCAAATGGTACTGTATACTGAATGCATATTCTTTGTTTTGTATCTCTTTGTGCTTTCTATTTTTGTAATATACAGTATTCTATATCTTAGTAACCCTCACAATAAGATCTGCCATCTGTATTCAGGCAGACTGTTATGTTTCAAATGCACAATTTATGTATTAATAAATGTATCTTGTATATTGAATCTGTGTGTGCGTCGCTGATTGTTTCTGATGATTGATTGTCTAATAGACATAAAAGAATGACCTTGTGGTTTACTACTACAATTAATAAATTGTCCCAGTATATTCACACAACTCCTACATATCTATCTCTATACATGTTTCAAAAGCAATTACATCCATAGATACTGTTTGAGAAGTTGTTTTATTTTGTTTTGAAATTTATTGCCTCTAATTTTTAAATTGTATTTCCAATATTTGGATGCTGGTAACATTTTGATTGTATAAAGCGAGAGGCAAAGAGTCTGAATACATAGAATGTTAATGGTTAAGAGTATACTGTAGGAAGAAACTGCATTTGGCACAAAAGCTTTTAAATGAAGGAAACATTAGCAACAGAAATAAATGTTTTAAAAATCAAGAATGCAGCTCTCCAAAGATAAAAAGTGGTAGTCCTTTTAAAAATATTTTTAAAATAATAAAAACAGAAGCTGATAGAGAAATGTATATAAGCAGACTTGGCTGGGGGAATTACTGATAAAATTATTTAATTCATGCAAAAATACACTTTATTATAACTATCATTATCCAGGAACATTATGAGGTGTCACGATTGTAATCCCTCCTCCTTAAGGGTGCCCCGGCTCGTTCACATTTTTAGTTGATTTTGTGCACCTGCTCCCTGTTCCAGTCTCCCTATAAAAGCCAGACGCTCAATCTGTTCCAGCTCTGGATTGGAACACAGACACCCGTAGGCCGGCCTACCACCCAGTCGCCGTATGTCCGCGGCTCGAGGGCATAGGCCTCCTATCGGCTTCCCGAACCAGCTGAGTCCGGGACTTGGAGTGCCTGGTCCCATTCCCCCTTTTTCTCCCCGAATCTTCGCCGGATCCCGCTCCGGTTTTTAACATTGTGTTGTCTGTCTTCGACCCCTCACCGGATCCCACTCCTGCTTTTAACTTTGTCTTGTCTGTCTTGGATTGGATCACCCAGCTCTGAATATTTGCCTGTATTGGATTTCCCTTCGGACTCCCTTTGGACTGTTTGCCTGGACCCCACCCCCTGAGCACCTTTGTCACGCCCCCCCGTTTGTCTACCAGCCCAGTTCCTTGTCTCCTCCCCATGTCTGTTCACTCCCTTCCAGATTGTGCTGTCTGCATAGGGTCCTGAAATTAATAATATTGTAGTGTTCACAGTCTCCCCATGTGTTGGACTGCACCACTGTGCCTTCATCCTTGACCCTGCATCTCTTTTGCTACATGTCCTGCTATGGTAAACTGTGGTCACCCTTCTCTCTATATCGCTTTCTCTCCCCTAAGGACTAGCACACCCACTGTACAAAAAAATAATCCTCTTTTTGTTGTAACTGAACTCCTGGAGATGGGTCCAACCTCCTCTCTGCTGCCTCCAGGTGCCAAAATGGGCTGTAGGGTTGTCTGTTGCACAAAAACTTGGATTATTGTGTTCAAGTATCAGAGTTGGGTATCACCTCTCCACAGTGCCCAGTATTAATATCATGTAATGTTCACAAACCGAACCCTAGATATACACTAAAATGACGTAAGGTCTTAGTGCCCTCATAAAAAGCAGAGTGCTCTGGTCAGTCTTCCCAGGTGCTAAATCAGTCCACTCCAACTTTGTTACTCCAGTAGTCAATTTAGGATAGTGAGATTTATTAAAATTATATTGGCTTCTACCCAAATATAATTAAACCGATGCTGCAGCTATAGTAGGTAACTATTTTAAAATAGAAATGTATTTGGATTTTTTTTGTCTGCAGCTGTTGATAAGTGTGTGGTAAGGAACCACACAA
Organism: Lepisosteus platostomus; assembly: GCF_059453375.1. Taxonomy (NCBI): domain Eukaryota; kingdom Metazoa; phylum Chordata; class Actinopteri; order Semionotiformes; family Lepisosteidae; genus Lepisosteus; species Lepisosteus platostomus. Next base: position 23,386,138 of record NC_142618.1, on the reverse strand, counting down.
CCAGGTACTGTACCTCTGTCTACTACTCCATTATGGTTCACTAATGATTCCCTTCAATCTTTCTGTTTATGCAAATTTTCTCACATCTTCCCTGAACTAGTAGGCAGCCTTAAATTTAATTGAATACTAATGCTGCATCGCAGTTGTTTACAAGACCATAGAAATAATAAAACGAAATCACAATTTAATTTAAACTGCGTTTACTGAAATGAAATATGTTCTGCGAATCTTTTTAAAAAGATGCTCTGAATCATTCAGGCAAAACCTGAATGGCCGTGTGCCTTGTTGTTTCGGACGTTTCTGACACCGTTTTCTTTTTCCAATAAGGGACTCTGCCTCGTATAAATATTATGCATAAAAGGACACACTGAAATCATACCAAATGAAAAAGCTCATAAACAAAACTATTTGTTACAACTACAAAGATTGCAAAGACACAAATGTTCACTAAAGTCTAGTTAGAAATACGTTAACTTTACTTTTTGCTTTGCAATAAGCTGTTGCTACAGTATATTGACGTACTGTACACACTAACAGCTAATTCTTAACATTTAGATTTACAAAAATCGTTGAAACATCTCTTTTTCTTTCATAGTAATGGAGTGAAATCGGAAAACGTTTACTTTTATCAAAAGGAACATGCACTAACCACAGCTCACGGAATTTCTGCTGTGGACTCTTATCATGAATTTCCCTACTGTAGCTCTTACTGAGGGGCAGCGAGCATGCAATAGGGAGCTGCATACTGACGTTTCATCAGCAGTCACGTACTGAGAGAAAGGAACAGAGCCTATTATTGTATACTTCACAACACCTTGGGCAGGCACCACAGTTACAAGTCCATCTTATTGAATCCTTTACAACATATACTGTAGAACTTTCAAAGTCTAGTCCTGCTGCAGCATGTTTAATGTTTGGCATTTTGTCACAAGAAAGATCCGCACTGCACGTATGTAATTTGCAGAACTGTTTTCTAAGACCGATTTTAATACCCTGATGTGACATTTCCCCCTTTGGAATGATGTGGACCTTTCATGACTGTGTTGGATTTGTCTTATTTTCTAGTTTATGTATTCATCTTGGGTTCTCCCTGCAAGGTAGGCAGTTTTTTTTTCTTACAAAGTACTATGTGTACGTACTGTATGGTCTTTAATGTAAATCTAAGTATTGTGTACTGTAAGTACTTTAAGTATTGTGCAAGAATATATAAAGAGCTGCTTAGACATTTGTACCAGATTAATAATACATTTAACAATAGTGTATAAAAACATGATTTTTTTTTTAAATTGTGACATTTCCTTACAAACCTATACATCCCTCATAGGTTATTATAATACGAAATCCATGCACTCGACAGATGAAGAGCAAAAAAAACAGTTTAATTCTAGCGAACTGTAATTTAAAATACAGTAATCGTTTCATGTTGGTGACGATAACTGACAGTAGTTGAGAGCTGCTATACTTTTAAATGATTAAAAAAATCAACTGTTGAACTCAAAGGTGTAAAGCATTTTTGACAAAAAGTGATTGAATTCCTAATTTCTCATTTCTAATCAAATTATACAAGCTTCCCTTTCCTTTGTTTATCGTTCCAAAAGAATAACTTTGAAGAAAACACCAGGCGCGACTAGCATTCAAAGTAGCAGATCCGCAGAAACTGGGCTGCTTTGTGCTTTAAAGGACTGCAGTTATTTTTCAGCACCCTGGACAAGCTCTCTCTAGTTGCTGTGCTCGGTTTATTTAAAAATGTAGTTCCCTTTTACTCACTGCAGTAAAACACTTTCGTGTATGTGGTTTCTACTAAAGGCAGCGAAAGTATAATGTGGTGAAAGCTGAATTAAAATACCTGCCACTCTACATAATTATTTTTAAAAGTAAAAAAAAACCTTAACAGGTGGCATAAAAAACATCGACTCCTCCCCCCGAAAGTACTATGAACGCATAGTTCCTTATTAAGAGTACGTTTTGGCAACAGTCTCATTTTTTTCCAAATGCGTAGCCAAAGTAATGAAATATGCAGTCTCAAAATATTAGGACATAACGCGTTTTGGGGGGAGTAGACTGTATTACATAGGCATTGCCTTTTACTGTCGACTTGTGACTTGTGGCGCATATTCGCAACTTTCTCCACAAAACTATTGCTTAGCATTTTAATTTCACATTTCTAAGGTTTACACGAAGAAAATGGAAAGAGGCAGAACGTTTTTAATGAATGAAGTGGTCGGATGTCACCATGGTTTGCATACCCGCTCTTCCCTCCAGGATTCTCAGTGCATTGCATAACTCCGTCCTTCCATATTTGTTTTTAATTAAACATTTAGTAATGGTTTATCTCAAGATTCTAAAGGAATAATCTTTCATTTCTTTATCTGCAGGAAAATTTACTGAACAGCCTTCAAATATTACAGCAAAGGAAGGTCAAAATGTAGAGATGGCATGTGCCTTTCAGAGTGGATTGTCCTCAGTCTACTTGGAGATTCAGTGGTGGTTTATAAAAACTCCAGAGGAACAAAACAGCGAAGAAGTAACTGGGACGCAGGTACTGTAGTATAGTTACCCCTGTGATTGTATGTCTGTATGTAATATATAAAGTTTACATTGCTGTAAACAAAATTTTAACAAGATGTTACTTCAAATGAAAAAAAATCTAAGAAATTAGTGCTTTAATACAGCAGTAACCAGCCAGTAGTATTGCTGAACATTGTTAGGAGAATGCATGCTCTAGTATTTAAGTTTTATTATTTATAATATAATAATATAATATATAATAAAAGTTCAGAGACTAAAATATCTTCAATGTCCTATAAAATATATTACACAGAAAATATGTACAACCTTAAAATGACAGAACCCTGGAGTATTCTATTTTCAACAGAATTCAAAATGGGTTCTCTTGATCTTCCTTTAGCTGAGATCAGCACATTAATTGCATATTTGCTTTTGATGACAGGGCATAATTTGACAGTATGAAGATGTATATACGTAGTTATATATGATTAAATTTTTAGAGAAGGGCGAAGGAGTGACTGGTAAGAACAAAGATCTACAGTACAACTGTTTCTGGGAGTTCAGTGTTTTTTTTTGCAGTTTACAAGATACAATCTCACAATTAGTTGCTTTATGAAACTTCTAATCAGTGATTCAGACACTTCAGCTAGAAGGGAAGGTAAATAAAAACCTCTTTCTGGAAATAGTTCAAAAAGCACAAAATATACAGAAATGAAAAAATACAATTAGGAGCAAAATAAGCAGGATTCACCATTAGCTTATGAACATTGTCATCCTGCTGTTGAGTCTTAAGAAGAACCAGAGTTTTTAGATATTCAATAAAATACTTAACATATAAAATATGTTTGATATTATATTATGTTTGATAATATTTGATTTTTCAGACTGATACAATAATGGAGTGACTTGGTCGCCCCTACTTCTGACCTAATCTAATACATTTTACAGTAACTATTGTAACTCGTATAAAAATGAATCCAGATGATATTCATTAATGTGTAATTAATTTATTGATTAGTCTTTAGCATTGGATATTATTTTCTTGTAAAACTACTGCAGCTGTTCTTAGTGTCATAGATAAATTTTATTTCAAAGCAATAATTTCTAATCCTTTGCGACATGTTATACATTCTAATTTCATTTTGAGGTAAACGTGACATTAATAAACACTGAAACCAAATGCCTTTTGCAGTATTGTCTTTCACCAACAGAGAGAGCCGCAGAGCTCCTTTGACTTATTCCTTTTGACATTTGTTTTCAGATATCAAAGTGTTATTGTCTAAAAATATGTCAGGATAAAGATTAATGTTTCAATAAAACGTCTAAGGCACTCCCATGTGCATGTGCACTTCAGGAAATTGTCTTGTTTTCCAACAAATGCACAAGAAGTCAGATAAAGGTTGTATTTTGCTTAATGGTATTTTGTAGTGAAAATGGTTAATTACAGGGATAAGGGGGAAGTCAAATATAAAGGTAGGTGGGGAAATGTTTCCATTGTTTGACTTAGGTTAAGTGGCAAAACAATATATTACTAATATTATTAGGGGAACACAAATCCAGATGAGTCAGAATGTATCTTGGTTTATTTGTCCTCATTTGTCTAATTAAACTCATTGTTTATTTAATTGGAAAAGCTGAAGGCTTTACTTGTTACTTGTAATTACTTGTAAATTATAGTCTAAATATGTAATGTGTGACGCAATGAGTGACTGATGCAGACTTCTGTCTTTACTGGAAAGTGATCGAAAATCCATTTTTTATTTATTATGGTGAAATTAAATAAAGTATTGGAACTCATAATACAGTTTAAAACAGAATACAAGATAAATAATATCTAGAACAAATAGGATTGTGAGTGTGAAAAAATGCCAAGCTACAAAGACCCCTATCAATACTGGTTGAGATTTTAGGAAGAGGTACTCATTTATGAGAAACAGTTAGGGAAACCTAATTTGTAAGAAAGGATTTTTAACAATAAATGAAAGCATGATTTGACCCAATTGTTTCTTGTTCAGAGGCATACAGTAAGAGTCTGATACATCCAGTTCTATTAAATAAGAACTATTTGTAAATTGTAAATTGGCTATTTGTTTACATTCACAACCTTTTTGCAATCAATACAGACTCATATTAATAGTGAGAGACACTAGTAATACAAAAATGTACATACTGTACATATTTGTCATGTTTAATGTCTGTCATTAAAGTTTCTACAAAAGTAGAAATGAGGTCAAACTGATGGGTGCAAATCTTCAAAAGGGAACATAAAATATCTAATCTCATGTTTCATAAGAATGTATCTTTTGTTGATTTTTTTTGTCTTTCTGTTGTTTAACTAATTTCTTCAAATAATATCCTGTGTATATTAATACAATTTTGTAGTGTTTCTGAAATTTCAAACAGTAGTGTACTGTGCTCTCCAGTCATATTCATACCCCAAATGAAAAAGGAACAAAAAAAGCATAGAATGGCTGTTGAGTGAATAATGCTGTGCTAAAGACATTTCTAAAAATGTTATACTGTTATTCTAAATGCATTGTATAGAGCCAAGTGTTATTTATCAGAAATAAATAATTAGTTGAACACCAGAAACAATTAGGGCCAGTGTATTTAAACATCTTAATATAAAATTCCATCCATCAAAAAGTTTCCTATTTTCCTGGGATATAAAGTGTTAACACACAGAAGACATTCAGTAGTACTACTGCATGTGTCATCATGATTAAGGACCAAAACCTCTCAAAAAAATGAAGATGCAGTGATCACATGGCTGCTGATTTCCACAAGTTCAGGAAGGCTATAAAAGAATCCACATAAAGCTAAACATAAAGGTGAATTCTTCAGACATTTAAGGCTAGTGGTATAGTGGCAGTACTGCCATGAAGAGAACACAAGTTCATCTTGCCTCTATGGTGTTAGAGATAAGTGATTTGACATGCAACCAAACCATAATATAAAAGAAACTGTAAATCCAAAGACAATTGCTGTGAGATCTCACAAACTTTAGAAAATAAAGTCAAAAACTACTATTTAACTTCATCTATATGAATTTGGCATTCATGGAAATGCTGCATGGAAGACATTTCTTCTGAGGGTGTATCACAAAAACACCCAGTTGAATTTGGAACTTGAGCTTTATCTAAATGACAGTGGGAGTATTTTATCCTAACCCATATTTTATAATCAGATGAAATGCAAATTGATCTTTGGAAATGCCCATTAGCATTAAGGTTGGTGAAAAACAAAGATTAAATTCATAATGATTTAACATGAGCTCATTGTGAAAGGTGCTGGGAGGTCTATTATGTTTGGGTTGTTTTTTTTGCATCTGTGGTAGTGGAGCTCTCTCTATCTACTGCACATACAAAACCATTTTGACTAAATACCTGGTTCCCTCTGCTAAATAGCTCAAATGTAGTCCTAAATGGGCAATCTAGCATGATAATGAGCCAGAGCATGCATGCAAATTAACAAAGATATAGATAATTTATCAAAATTCTCAATCTTGAAATCTTAATCCAATTAAATATACAGTATGTGGTTCAAATTAACAGTTCATATATGGAAACTAAAGGGTATGATTGATCTGTTGCAATTATGCCTGGGAGAATAAAAATGTCTTCTAAAATGTGCCAGAATATCATAGCACACAGCAGTAGGTGTCTTGACAGTGTAATCCATGCCAGGGAAGGATAAAAAAAATACTATGTATAAAGGTATGAATAGATGTGATCCTTGTGTTTTCTGGACTTATAGGATATTTATACAGTATGACATCAGGACTTTACTCTGTGCAATGCTATAAAGATTCTAATTTGACTTTTTTTGAAGGACACATTATCTCGTAAATCATTCTGTTTTATGATACTATGTATTCCTCTTATATTCGGAATATGAATACATTTTTAGGGCACTATATAGTATATTCAAATAACTAGACACTTCTGATTCCTATAACTATTTGCAAATTTGTGCTGAAAGTCTTGACAATTTGACAAAATTCAAAACCTTAGAAAGTTTTTCTAGTCTGCTGATTTTATCTCCTCACATTAATTAAAAAGGAATTTTGTGTTGTGATATGTAGCTGCTAATCACTCCTTCTCATATAAGGAAGGTATGTCTACACTCCATACAATTTAATTTCCTCAATAACATTTCAACCAAATTGGCTTGGATTAAATCAAAACTTGACAATTGGAAATGACAGATTCCATACTTGATTGAAGAGTTTTCTTACAAAACAAAAAGGTTTGTCATTTCTAGATTATGGAAACTTAGCCTATAGAAAGTGTTATGTGATCCACACAAATATCCACATGAAACAATAAAGTTGGCTATTATGTAACATTGGAATAATATTCCAGAGGATCTGGTTTAAATTTAAGATTAAGATGTCCTTAACAAAACTTATTTTGCAGTTTTACTTTACGTCTTTTGAATAATTTAAACCTACATAAATTTCATGAAACTATTGACTGTGCTCTGATCGATGTTGGACCCCTGCACTAGTAAATATAGAATGTAATTAAACTTTTAACTTAGTTGGACAGTAACAGTTGGTGGCATATAAAATTCATTAGTTTATCTAGCTACACTTTTCAAAGAAAAGGGCTTTATATATTTTTAATCAATATTGTACTGATATGTGTGGTAAGATTTAATGCAGAAGTGTTTCATACAGTTATTGAAATACCTATAAAAAGTCCAGTTTTTACAAACAACGCTTGCTCATTGTGCATGGCTCAGCTGTTTCTTCTCAGTTTCTCTCATTTGTTTGATACCAGATCTAATAATGGTTGAACCATTTTTCTAGCTTGTCAGGTTTTGTACATTATAAATGGTTTGTCGCAGTATGATATGAGCTTTGTGAAAACAAAATATAGAAAAAAAATGAACAAAACTGAAAAATACTGCAGATTTTCAGAAAACAAAACAATTCTATACAGCAACATACTGTATATTTAAGAAAAATCCATTTAATTTCAGACATGAAATTAAAAAGCAATATCATTTTTACTGAGACATATGGGAAATCCTTTCGGCTTTGGGTCTGTTGGTTGTTGTAATCCCTGTAATACCAAAGCAAGCTAATTGCTTATATATAATGTAATTGCACTTGTATTCATTGTATTCAGTGGCATCATTATATAACATAATCTGTTTAATGATCAGTTAATGATTATATATTGACCTTGGTTTTTTGATGCATTTGTGTTAATCTTGTGAAATGTCATTTTTTAATCAAGTGTAATACTCAGTTTAGTACATTACCTTTTTGTAATTTTTCATCAGTATGTGAAAAAAATGGATTGCAGCCTGTAACTGGTATTAAAAGTAAATCATGGTTGAGTTGTACAATTAATCATTCTTCATGAAATTAATAATGACAAATTATGGTAACATTTCCCCCTTTATTTCATTTGTTCAGGATGGCAGAATTCTGTATACTATATGACCTTAGGCTGTCATTTTTTGGGAAATGAAGTTTTATATGATTATTATTTGTATCTCTCCATTGGTTTCCACCACAGTTTAACAATCATTTAATGCACACTGGGAAATCTACCCTTACAGACATTAAAAATCAACACAATTTTAAGAATTATCCCGTTGTGATGAACATGTACTGTACATCCACGAGCTCAAGTGTACACTCTAGGCTTTTATCTTTTGCAAAAATAACATATTCAATTGAAACAGCTAACACAATACAAGTGAAAAATGTGAACAACAGGTGTATTTAATCTCACAGAAAACTTTGGCAAGGTACTGTTAATTCAGAATGTTTCGCTGTGTGTACAAATCAGCAGTTTTGTAGTGCAAGCAGATTAAATACATTTTCATGTAGTGTAGTGTAGTCATATAGTTAACCTACTACCTGAGTGATCTACTTGCTCTTATCCAAACTGTGGTAACTGCTACTATTTTTCATGCTTCTCAAATGATTATTGGATTCACGCAGGCATAAGATAATCATACAGAATCTGTTACGTACTGTACGCCACTCCAGTAGACAGGAAAGGCAGACCTTTGTTGGGGGAGGAACCCAAAAGAGAGGAACTTTAGGCGGGAGATGTAGAGTAAAGGAGTCAGCAGGAAGGACGCGACAATGCTGTGTGCCTGCTGGATTAGCTGTGCAGTACTGTGCGCACTGGGGCTGGACTGAGTGCTACAGTATGCATGCTGATTGGAGAGACTGAGGCTGTGATGAGCAAGCAGACAGACTGGCTGCTGCTGAGGGGCCCTCATCTAGTCACGGTTATGCATGCATGGGTTGAAACTGGAGAAATCGTACTATACACTTTCTAAAGTATAAGCATGGCAACAGTCAAGATCCAAACCAAGGAACAGCAAGGAAGTCACAGACACCATGGGAGAACTGGAAGCAGGTCCGAACAGGGCAGGTTAGGAATCCACACATGGTAAGAATCGTGGAACACGGGAACAGGAGCACAGGAATAGGTGAACTGAGGTAGCAACATGGAACCAGGAACTGGGGAATACAAGAACTCATGGAATCATGGGAACTGGAGAACAAGGCTCAGGAACGGGTTTTCAAACGGGTCTTATGCTAAACTGCTGAGTGCAATCTGACCTGGCCTTTAGTAGCCTGTATCATCTGAGGCTGGGGTACTGATAATGGTGCACAATTTATTTGGCTCTCTGATTATGCGTCCATGGAAAGTTGAGGTGTAGCCAGTTAACATGGTTACATCATCCCGCCTAGCGGCGCTGGAGCCAGGGAGGATATGGCATAATCGTATTGTCTTAGCAATAAAAAATGGTTATTTTAACTGTGTTGTGAAACCAGCACCACTCTCTGCAAGAGACTGTACGTTTGTAATGACAATATAGTGTCGATAATAATTATCGGCAGTAATAATATCAGTTGCTGTTTGAAATAATTTGTTATTATTAATATCTGTTTATCTGTACCATTTGTCGGGACAGACAACTTACTGCACTATAGCTTTGGTAAGGAGATGGACTATGGCCGAAATCAAGAAGACTCTCTCACACTGATTCGGGCACAGAAGGATTAAAAAGAAAATAGGTGATTTACAATAAATAGATTTACACCTGTGGAAAGCGTTCCAATTTTAATGTGATACAGAAGACAATATTCATAATAAATGATCTTGGACGGTATGTAAACTGAAAATTTATAGAGGAGACACATTGAAGATATATTAATAACCTTTTAAATCTGAAGCTGTTAACTCTACTTCAGACCTGCACACTTCCACACCTGCATGTCAAAGATCATGGTTCATCATGTGTGAATGAGTCAAATTAATAATAAAACTTGTTTACAAAGAAAGTGGAATACAGTAATCAGCTTGGGACTCGAACCTGGGCTTCTAACGTCACTGCCAGCTGTCAGCCAGCTGAGCTAAAGGGAAATCTCCCCTCATCCCTGCGGCTGAGGTCCCTGCTAGCTATTCAGAGGGAAAGGCGGTGACGACTTTAGATACTTGATTCCATATTATATTCCCAATTAATCCAATTCTTAAAGTATGCTTTTGTTTACTCCAATAATGAGCATATTCACAGAAAAGGTTAAAACATCACTTTTCACAAAGTATATAAACTTAATATGGTCAGAAGAAGCACGTACTGTAAAAAAGTTTCCAAAATAACCACATGTAAGACTTTGATGCTTAAAATGTTTAAGAAGAAAGTGGAATATTGGTGTGTATTTTTTCTTTAAAATACCAATACCAGCCATATACAGTTTACATAATATGTTTATATTCCTAAATTAATACTGTTTATGATCATCAGACGCAATATGCTCCTTTTTTTGCTCAACTACTTAAATTTCCCTTTCGTTGTAAAATTCCATATAAATATTCAATACTAAGCAGATTAAAACATGCACAGTAAAGAGATTAAATAATTAAATCTTTGCACAAACAACCAATGTACCACAAATGCCCCTGTTGGTCATTTTGGCCAGCCAATCACGTACCGCGGTATAACGCAGTGACTTGTGGGTAGTTGCGAGCGGTACGGGTTTGTACCGCACATTTTGAATGGTTGCATCTGTACATGATAAACACAGAACAGGATTCTCTATGCAGTGATTTTACAGTTACTCCCAAAAACTTCAGACATAGAAATGAATCCAAGTTCAGTGTGGGAAGAGGAATTCAGTTGTGCTTGCTTCACTCCTCAGAAGAATGAGACTGTCAACTGTGATACACTGCATTGCAGTGATACATGAGAATGTGAATCACGTTTCACAGGCATCAGGTTTTTGGATGAAGTGCTTAGCTACTCTATGTCACTGAGGATGATTGTAATGAAGCACCCTAATTCAACATTACTCTAAAAAAAAAAGTCAGCATTGACCCATCCAAGTACAACTCATCCATGTGACATGCTAGATTTCACATGAAATATCATAGCTTTACTTATAGTAAGTAAATACAATCAGTATATTTCTCATTCAATTCAGATGTGATTATTAATGCAATTTCTATTCTTATTTGCAATGTGAATCTATCCACAGGAATTTTACGATGGCCATATATAGAAATGTTTCGGATAACAGGTTGTTCTTGACAAAAATAAATAGAGGTTGGAGACGGATTTAATTATTAACCTAAATAGTTTTCAGTTCTGACACCAGTTTGAGTAAAAACTATTTGCTGTATAATAATTACACATTTCCACTGGTCAAGAAATACTGTGTAGGTTTACATATATTCTGAGGCAACAAAGGAACAACTTAAGGTAATTTAACAGTGGAAAAGCTTGTTTTCTTCTACTTTCTTCTACATTTCAGTACTTAATCTTTACGTGTCCTTAACAGTAAATGCATGATGAAGCAGCACCCCACCCAGACGTATTAAAAGACTAAATACTGTACATTACAGATGATTATAGACGTGAAACACAAAACACAAAAAAACAATATTTGCAAACCCTTTTTACAATTGTAGTGAGATTTTACAACAGCTCATCAAGCCTTCTATATTGTATCCCTAACACTGATCACCCTACAAGAACACTTGAAACTAAATCTTTATAAGAAAAAATGCATTTTTTAACAAACAATTCCTTACAGGTAAGACAGCCCATTAAACTGATGCTAAAAAGGAGAAAAACTTTAGTTGCAAACAAAAACAAATTCAAAATAAAAAAGAGTGATGAATATGAAACATACAGTTCCTTTTGCTACTGTAAATGTAGTCCCTCTGATGTTCCTTCAGTGCCAAGTACCTGGTTTTCGTTTGTCAAAGAGGAGTTGTGAAGTTGTAAAGTTGTCCATTCTGTTTTGTCACTTCTTCTCTCTTGATATATTCTATCCCGTTTTACCTCTTTACAAGTACTGTATAACACATGACCTGCAGCTCATCTTCTGGAAACTTTAGTCTTAAATGTTCAAAATGTTGTGGAGCCATCTGGTCTCCACTCACATGGAGTCAGATTAAGAGATTAGATATTCCTGAGTTTGTGGACTGTTTATTTTATTAAATGTCTTAGTTATCTAAACAAACTTTAACAGGCATACAGTACCTCAGCTGCCAGAGTTACTCTCCAAAATAAGGGAAAATAAAAATAAGAACTAACCCGCACATTTACTGTATACTAGACCCAACACACAACTGTATACATTATATAGAATATATAGTATTTCAGATGGTAATCTCTAAACTTTAGACTTTTCTTTAATACAATTCAGCTCTGTCAGTCTGTGACATTCCACCTAAATCTAATAGATAACACTGCCAATGAGAAAAGAGAGAAGTGATTTAAAAATTGCTTTGGGGGTTTTAGTTACAAGCTGTCATTTTCCTATATCCATTAATGTCATTCATTTTAGTTTCTTCCTCTTTTGGGTTAAGGTACAGTGACTACAGATGCAAATACTGTATATGTAAACTGATCAGGAAATTACTATCAATCATCTTTCGCCTTTGAGATGCATCTATGCTTTTAATTTAAGTTGACAAAATAGAGCACAATATGAAATTTATTAAACACTTCACTAAATTCAACCTAAACTTTACTGAATTGCACATTTTTATTATTGAAGCATATGGAGAAGGGTAAATTCCATCACATTTTAAAACAATGTCTCTAAGATTTGAAGTTTGACAGATTTATGTGCACCATGTGAAACAGCTAATTAAGAATAAAACATCTATGAGGAAAAGATTTTAAGTCTACATCTATGCTCCAGCCTGGATGTAGGGAGAATGAGAGCTCCAGAGGGTACAGTAGGTCTCATTAGCACCAGACTGGACTATCTTTAGACCTGTGGGACTCAGCAAGCTACAGTATGTATCCTTAAGAAAGAATAGCTTTGCCATACTGAGGGGTGTCACAGGTGTTGGACAATCTGTTATGATGTATCAGTTATGTATAATATGATGATATGATGTATCAGGGCTGTATGGTAATTTTATTTGCTAAACTCAATAGGAATGAAGCACACTTTAGGGTTGCCCATCTGAACCAGAGCTGACTAGAGCCATTAGTTCCTGTAGGAGTAGAGCATTTCTTGGTAAAGTAGCACTATACCTTCTCCCTACTGCTGCGAGAGATGGGAGTCTACAGTAGATTGCATAGAATCATAAGTTGAGTCCTGGCTACCTCTTTATGCTTTAATGTCAGCAGACAAATGGGCTGTCTCAGGGTGCGAGATAAGTTAAGGAGAAAAAACAACAAACTGGCTGCTGCTGGTTCAGTGATGCAATTGTTGACTATAGAGAGTTGACCCTGACCAAACAGGATTAGCCAGGAAAGTTTGTGATTGGAAAAAGCTACTGGTTGTGAAGATTAAGTATTGAGTAATACAATTAATACTGTTGAATAGTCCAACAATATTTGTGATTCATAAAGATGGGGAATGAATAGTTAATGACAAATCTAGTGACTTTTGTGAGAAGAGCCAAATAAAGAACAGCATGGAAAGAAGTAAATATAAGAACAGTTTGAGTAAAAACTATTGTCCTTATTTGCATTCTTAGAGATTTATAAGGGTATAATAATTCACAACAACACATGCTACATCTTTTTGGAGAAAATTGGATCCATGCTATGTGGCATATTTTCTTCACATTAGACACATGATGCTTGACTAGTGTGCATCTCAGTTTAGTCAAAATATATTTTTTTAATTTACTGTTGACATTAATATAAAACATACTGTAAATGTGTAACTATAACATTTTGAACTGTAAGTATAAAGTATTGTCATGTTATAAAATAAATTAGAATAATGCATACTCCTTTAAGAAATCTATTCTTGAAACTAAAATGAGCTGTAGATGTACAACATACAAATTAATTCTTATGTATAATCCTTAAGAAACAGAAACACTCTTGGAAATAATATTTAGATTACAGTCCCTTTTCATTATGGAGTTTAAAGGATGGAAGGACTATTGATAAAATCACTATCTCTATAATACCAAATTTGTTGTCAGTTTTATATAAATATAATTCTGTTATTTTCAGATTTGCTTGCTTAGAAAATAGGATTATTTTTAAAGGATTATCAGGAATTCTTACATCAGTTTACACATACTCCTACAAATACAATACAGAATTAATTCATGCATCTCCATATCCTATACTACTAAATCTCCATTTCAACTTGGTAACTTCCCAAGGAATTCTTATGCTTGTTTAGGCTAAACTGTCAAACGTAATAATGTTAAGAGTCAATAGGAATGCACAGGCCTAATAACATTTATTGTTCATTATCTCACTAAAGAAGATGTGATCATTTGTGATCAGTGTGATGTTTCAGAGACCAGATTATCTAAGTATACAGTATTTGCCCATTTTTATAAATTATTTTTTAAGAGAGTGTATGTATTTTTATGTATTTTTTTCTCTCAAAAATGAAAAATTTGAGTTATGAAGTAACCATGTGTTTTGTAAAGGACTCAATGTCAATTATTTAAGAAATACAAAGACTAACATTTATAATTAAAAGGGCCATGTCAGACATTGGAGACCACACAAACTCTGTGATTAAATGTACTAAATCCAGTCTGTGGGTATCACATTGCATGCATTCCATTGAATAATTGTACTGTAAATTCTAGCAAAGTTAGTTTTCCATCCCATGTTTCTGAAAATCCAAAGTAGATAAAAATATCTACTTCAAATAAGCAAATAAAAAAATCTTATTTAGGCTTATTTCAGTAGCTTAATTTAGTTCCATTAAAAATGTTTTAGCGGTCTGAATACATTAACTGTAATAATTAGTTGGATTAATGGTGGTTCTGCATCACAGAAAGTAAACTGCATACTGCATTCTTACTGATGGTGCATTCAATTTAAAATATGTCCAGATTCCAGATTTAATAGTATGTATAGTATGTAATGTTTTTTTTCTTGCATTGCTGTTGGTCCAAAACTTTAAATGCTCCAAAACTACAAGTCTTATTATAATAAGGAATTTCTGAAATAGCATTATAAGAGGCAATAGATTATAGTGTTATTAAATACATATAGCATATTGGGACTATTTGTTTTTTATAGATGGCTGAAAATGTAGATGCCACACAGACATCAGAAATGTGTCAAAAACATTTTGAAATGATGCAGGTCATAAAAAACCCTTAGATAAAGCTGTGATCTTGAATTCTAAATGGAATGTATTTAGCAAGTACTATCCAGAAGTCCTAGAGAGAAGTCTAACAGGAAGTTAGAATTTAGTGGAATTTCTGAGTATCTGAAATTAAAGCTCAACTAAAAATATGTTTACAAGTCAAATATAATCTGTACTCAAAAAGCCCAAGTTACTCAATACAAAGCAAACTGTCATCTTTATATCAGTAAAATGAATAAAACAGTGCATGTTAATTTTGAGATATGCTATGTGAATGTAAATGGGTATACAGTGGGTATTATTTAATTCCTAGTCAACCCTGTTTCTGGACAGGTACAGTTTAAGGTTTAACAAACACATTTTAAAGCAACATATTAAAGAAAATAATAAAATAAATGTCCAAGTACAGATGCAGCCATTCAAAATGCGCGGGCGATACCGCATTATTTTCCGGTACGCTGTACGCAGTCTACCGCAAGCTACCGGTAAATACCGCGAGTTACCGGTAAATACCGCTAGTTACCCTAAATTCTCCTATAATACGACAAGCAAAATAGTATCCGGAATTTCCGCAAGGTGGAGCTAATAAAGCTCAACTACTCATGTTTGAGCTGTGGCCATCAGTCTTTAACGAAGATATTACTAATAGTATTAATAATGAATGACCTTGGACAAGCTGTAAGTGTAAACTCAACGTATTGCCCTGGTCAACATTCTTTTTTTCATTGACCGTCTTTGTAAAAGTAACACCACAGCATTTCGCAATCACGCATTTGTTTCCAATCATGCAAAGTACAGTGATTCACCATGCCTTTCACATGCTCATAAAAGAGATTGATTTAGGAACATAAACATATTACCGTATGCAAACTGTACTGTATACAGTATGTATATGTATATTTAATGTCTTAACTGTGCCCGTTTAAGTATTGAATATTCATATCTAATTTTACCACTGAAGGGAAATCTTAGTAGCTGAGCATAAAAAGAATAGGAGCATACTGCAACGCGTGTGAAGGCCATAAACGATATTAATTTTGGAACATAAACATACAGTATATAGCTGGTCTTGGTACTTTAAAGAAAACAATACACACCAGTATTCCATTTCTCCCTAAACATTTTAAGCTTCGAAGTCTTTAACTAACGTGATACCGGAGTCAACAAGCATACTTTTAGAATTTGATTAAAAGGGAATATAATATGGAATCGCGTATCTAAAGAATTTAATAACGGTATGATTATATTCGTGTACTGCGACAGGGCGGTGTAAGGCTGTTTCGCCTCCCTGTTCATGCGAGTTGTCTTGTAGCCTACTGGTCTAGGTGTGTGACTAACAACACACAGGTTGTGTGTTTGAATCCAGCTGGTGCTGGACTTTTCTTTTAACAAACATTTCTTCAAAAAAATAGAATAGCGATATTATGGACAATCAATTGACTTTTATATTTCAAAATATCGCAACATGATCGATTCTAAGTCATTTTTGATAACAATGAATAGTCACCTTCTTCCCTTCTGACAGCGGTTCCTGCTTCTATTGTGTGTGTATGTGCAACAGAGTAAATTTTTATAGAGAAATGGAGGCTGGACAGTGTGCGTTACAATATAAACATTTATATTGATTTAAATCGTGTTCTGATTTAAATCGCAAACGCGTGTTTAATTATGTGTTTTTTAATCATAATCAGGCTAATGCATTTCTACATTTTCTGTATGAACCAGCTTAGAGGTTCATACAGAAAGACAGCTTGTGTTTAAATTGAGTGTAAGGTAATTTTACTTACACTCAATTCCCTTACACAAAGCAGAAGGGAAATCTTCTGCCCCTTATGCAAAACCCTTATGCAAAACCAAACCCTCCTCCCATCCCAGTTTACCCTCTTTATCATCCTCAAAATCTACCTCGATTTTCAACTTAAAGCATTACTGCTTACTGGGTTTTTGAGGGGGAGGTGTCTTTCGCTGGAAATCTCGCCTGCTTCCACTACTGTACTCAACCCCCTCTCTCCCGGAGTGCTGGCTGTGACGAATTAAACCGGTTTCACAGGCATTCAAAGTAGGAAGTACAGTGTTAAGTGGTAGCTGGGCTACTCCCTCAATAGAATCGCTTTAACATGCTAATGCGTTGGTTTAACAGTACGCTGGGCAAACGTTCCGAGGTCAAATTCTTCCAGTACGGGGGTACCTTTAAAGCGGAGACGACGGCACCGAAATGTTTTGGCGCGCCTTCTCTTTAAAGCCCTGGCCAAATATGAAGACAGTACGTACAGTTATAATTCAAACTGAATTAAAAACTACACATCCCAGTTACCATGGTGGTGCTTGTGATCATTGCGTTTAACCAACGAAACAGGGCGAAAAATCAGTCACATGACATTGGGGCAGAGTTTCGAAAGTCCCTTAAATACATTGAGCACAGCTTTCTCACCACTTAAGATTGCTTTTGATACCATCCTTACACAAAGCAGAAGGGAAATCTTAGTGCCTGAGCATAAAAAGAATAGGAGCATACTGCAACGCGTGTGAAGTCCATAAACGATATTAATTTTGGAACTTAAACATACAGTATATGGCTGGTCTCGGTACTTTAAAGAAAACATACACACCAGTATTCCATTTCTCCCTAAACATTTTAAGCATCGAAGTCTTTAACTAACGCGATACCAGAGTCAACAAGCATACTTTTAGAATTTGATTAAAAGGGAATATAATATGGAATCGCGTATCTCATGAAATTAATAACGATATAATTATATTCATGTTGCAAAAGAACTGCAACAGACATAAAAACTCCCTTGCTTTTAACAGAGCGTTCCATAATTTCTAACTATGAAAATGATTTAAACTGCGACACTTATCATTCAACCAGAGCTCGAAATATCACAAGGATCCTCTAGAGCACAGCAAAGACTGTATTAAAAGAATCGCGTATCTCAAGAAATTAATAAGATATAATTATATTCGTGTAATTCGTATAATTATATAATCAGTTTCGATCAAGGTCTCTCAAACTAACAAGAAAAAGAGGATTTTCGGAGGGCAATTACGCTGTATTTATATAGAATAAGTGATTTATGAGCAATCTAATTTCTTGTTCGTTTAAAACAGTGAAATGTCAGCTGCAAAAGATCGCACCAGAAACAGCACTCTCTCTGCCTGTCATAGACGTTCAGGAAAGGCTGAATGAAGTCATGTCAAGTACAATAATTCGGTGATCAATAATAACAGTTGTAGGACAAGAAACAAAAGATAGTGAAAACGTAAGATTTTTAAGGCTAAAACTCAAATTCATTCTACAAATTAAGGCAAATGAAAATTCAGGACGTTAAAGTGCTAGAGGTGTAAAAAATACAAAAATGCACATGAGCAAAAAGTTTTAGAAATTGAGCAAACAGAAAAAAAGCCATGCCTATAGTGCAGAAGAGGGATGCAGGAACACTTGCTTAGATATACAAAAAAATCACAAAAAGGTGTATGTTACAAAAGAACATGCAAACATGTACAACAATTTCCCTTCGCCATCAATAGTCTTATCTATAAACATGAAACAGAGTGAGGAATCAGAAATTAGCATGCATACAAAACAGCAATTCTGTCTGTGAGCCCTAAATGAATTAATAGCAACTATGGTTTCATGGAGGGCTTCTCAGATAGTTGGGCATTCAGGTAAACTGCCAGGTGAAAGGAATTGTAAACATATTTTGTTAAAGCAAGTCAGTTTTTTCCGCAACACATAAAATACATTTTTCCAAGAAAGTTTAGCCTTTGTCACTAATGAAACCACTAAATAAAGACATAAATATAAAAATCTTAAGATTTGTTTTATTTAATGTTGGTAGCAGGATGAACTGTCAGGTTGAGCTAAGTGTATATTTTGTCGCAGAGTTGCTGCAAGATGTTAGCAGTGAAAAAGGTATTTAGAAATGAGTTATTTCAAGATGAAAATTTTCAGAATAATTGCAAATCTAGCAGGATAGAGAAAGCACAGAAAACTGGCAGTTAGATTGATCAGATTAGTATGAAAAGTCATTTAGCAAAGGGAATGAGAAGAGTGACAAACTAGTATACTTTAGATCTTTTTTTCTGAACCAGGGAAAATCTAATCATGTTTCCCTATAACAATAATAAAACACTTTATTTGATATATCACCATTAAAGGTGGCATCTCAAAGCAATACAGTAGATGTAAAAACAGATAAAAGGACCACAGATTACAAAGTAAATGCATATAAGAAAGACAAGCAGTTAGAGGTGCTACCAAAATTAGAAAATGAAGCAGATACAGACACTAAGTCTTCTGAAAAGAAAGGTTCTGAGGTTAGATTTAATCTGGCCCTGGTGTGTGTGTGTTTGTGTCTGTCTGTCCTGTGATGGACTGGCGCTATGTCCAGGGTGTATTCTGCCTTGTGTCCGTCGCTTACTGGGATAGGCTCCAAATCCTCTGTACTGGATAAAGAGATTAGTAATGGATGGAAGTAAAGGCACTGTGTGGATGGAACTATACACAGTGTTAGAAACCCACTATGAAATGGCAGCATCTCACTGAGAATAAAATATTTTATAGTGCTGGCTTAAGGAAACAGCCTTTCCACCTCTCTTGCACATCAGCATCCATACCTAGTTATTTAAACAAATTGCCTCTAATTATAAATATCTTAATATGCTGGCTCTGTGGATCCGCATCAGCTATGTTTGCCCATTCCTTCAATTCATGTGCATCCAACACACAGTTCAACGCTAGCAACTACACAAAATCTAAAATACAATCCTCATTTCAGTATCTATGTAAACATACAGTCTGTTAACTTCATCATCTTCATCAATAGTATGCCTAACCCCATTAGGAAGTGTTCTTGTTATCGGTGTATTCCTCAGCTATCCCAAAATTATCTTCTTCTTACTAACATCTCTAGTCTTTTATCCTGCAATAACTCAGCCAACAATTAAATCTCCAAAAGCTGCTTGTGTTAATTTCTTGAAATCACAAATATCATGTGTAAATACTGGCCATGTAATACTCTGCATTGTGGAATAATAGTTTATTTTAAAGGGAACTAGAGAAACTAAGAACAAGAGAAATCAAGAAAGGCTTTTTTTTCTAGAATTAATAAATGCACATCCTGCTCACTGGGGAAATTAAATCCACACTGAGCAATCTTCAATATGTTCAGAATATGACAGCGAGAATCCTATCAGGGATGCATTTCACCTGTTTTCAAGTCCTTGCATTGGTTATCTATCAGGTTTCGAGTCAACTTCAAAATCCTCATCCTCATTCAGTACCTACAGTATATGGCTTATTATCTGTCTACTCCCCACCTTTGACCTTAGCACAGTTCATCCTGCTACCAACATTGAATAAAAAAAATCTTAAGATTTCTATATTTATGTCTTTATTTAGTGGTTTCATTAGTGACAAAGGCTAAACTTTCTTGGAAAAATGTCTTTTATGTGTTGCGGAAAAAACTGACTTCCTTTAACAAAATATGTTTACAAATCCTTTCACCTGGCAGTTTACCTGAATGCCCAACTATCTGAGAAGCCCTCCATGAAACCATAGTTGCTATTAATTCATTTCGGGCTCACTGACAGAATTGCTGTTTTGTATGCATGCTAATTTCTGATTCCTCACTCTGTTTCATGTTTATAGATAAGACTATTGATCGCGAAGGGAAATTGATGTACATGTTTGCATGTTCTTTTGTAACATACACCTTTTTGTGATTTTTTTGTATATCTAAGCAAGTGTTCCTGCATCCCTCTTCTGCACTATAGGCATGGCTTTTTTTCTGTTTGCTCAATTTCTAAAACTTTTTGGTCATATACTGTATGTTTAAGTTCCAAAATTAATATTGTTTATGGACTTCACACGTGTTGCAGTATGCTCCTATTCTTTTTATGCTCAGGCACTAAGATTTCCCTTCTGCTTTGTGTAAGGATGGTATCAAAAGCAATCTTAAGTTGTGAGAAAGCTGTGCTCAATGTATTTAAGGGACTTTCGAAACTCTGCCCCAAAGTCATGTGACTGATTTTTCACCCTGTTTCGTTGGTTAAACGCAATGATCACAAGCACCACCATGGTAACTGGGATGTGTAGTTTTTAATTCCGTTTGAAATATAACTGTACGTACTGTCTTCATATTTGGCCAGGGCTTTAAAGAGAAGGCGCGCCAAAAAATTTCGGTGCCGTCGTCTCCGCTTTAAAGGTACCCCCGTGCAGGAAGAATTTGACCTCGGAACGTTTGCCCAGCGTACTGTTAAACCAACGCATTAGCATGTTAAAGCGATTCTATTGAGGGAGTAGCCCAGCTACCACTTAACACTGTACTTCCTACTTTGAATGCCTGTGAAACCGGTTTAATTCGTCACAGCCAGCACTCCGGGAGAGAGGGGGTTGAGTACAGTAGTGGAAGCAGGCGAGATTTCCAGCGAAAGACACCTCCCCCTCAAAAACCCAGTAAGCAGTAATGCTTTAAGTTGAAAATCGAGGTAGATTTTGAGGATGATAAAGAGGGTAAACTGGGATGGGAGGAGGGTTTGGTTTTGCATAAGGGTTTTGCATAAGGGGCAGAAGATTTCCCTTCTGCTTTGTGTAAGGGAATTGAGTGTAAGTAAAATTACCTTACACTCAATTTAAACACAAGCTGTCTTTCTGTATGAACCTCTAAGCTGGTTCATACAGAAAATGTAGAAATGCATTAGCCTGATTATGATTAAAAAACACATAATTAAACACGCGTTTGCGATTTAAATCAGAACACGATTTAAATCAATATAAATGTTTATATTGTAACACATACTGTCCAGCCTCCATTTCTCTAGAAAAATTTACTCTGTTGCACACACACACACAATAGAAGCAGGAACCGCTGTCAGAAGGGAAGAAGGTGACTATTCATTATCAAAAATGACTTAGAATCGATCATGTTGCGATATTTTGAAATATAAAAGTCAATTGATTGTCCATAATATCGCTATTCTATTTTTTTGAAGAAATGTTTGTTAAAAGAAAAGTCCAGCACCAGCTGGATTCGAACACACAACCTGTGCGTTGTTAGTCACGCACCTAGACCAGTAGGCTACAAGACAACTCGCATGAACAGGGAGGTGAAACAGCCTTACACAGCCCTGTCGCAGTACACGAATATAATCATACCGTTATTAAATTCTTTAGATATGCGATTCCATATTATATTCCCTTTTAATCAAATTCTAAAAGTATGCTTGTTGACTCCGGTATCACGTTAGTTAAAGACTTCGAAGCTTAAAATGTTTAGGGAGAAATGGAATACTGGTGTGTATTGTTTTCTTTAAAGTACCAAGACCAGCTATATACTGTATGTTTATGTTCCAAAATTAATATCGTTTATGGCCTTCACACGCGTTGCAGTATGCTCCTATTCTTTTTATGCTCAGCTACTAAGATTTCCCTTCAGTGGTAAAATTCAATATCTACAACGGGCACAGTAAAGACGTTTACAGTAAGTCTTTCTACGACAGACCAACGGACCACGAGTGCCCCTGTCGGTCAACCAATCACATACCGCGTCATCTTGCGTCATGATACGCGATACCGCGCACTTTTAACACTGTTATTGGTATTTTAAATACTGTATTTTCATTCCAAAGCTTATTGTATTTCGGGAATTTCGCATTCAAGGCCTTGAATTATATACTGTATGTTACACAATATGATAATGTACTGTATATCTGCGGGAAAATAATTATGACAATAAGCTGTTCAGCTTCTTCAGCTATTATTTACAGCTTCATTTAATAATTATGACATTATGTAGAGAACATTTGAAGTTAAGTTAAAATGTCATTAAATGTCAAAAAGAGGAAGATAAATTGTAGTGTAGTAATTCATTCAATTACGTTATCTTGCTTTCAGTTTATATAGTATTTCTGTTTAGAATATTTTTACAAAGCACTAGTATGGTTTGACCATCAATGGCCTCAATTGAGGGTGGAATATATGTTGATAATCCAGTTATTTGTTCGGCTCTGGGCTGCGTCATGTGCTGGCTGTGACTGTAATGCCTAAAGAGCAAGTTTACAGCTACCAGGGACTCTTGCTAGGTGCGTGTGAGCTTGTAGTTTTATTACTGTACTTAGACTTGAATCAATGCCTTAGGGCTACTGTTTTCCCAGTTTCTAATGGAATGTTTCTGATTAAAATTCAGACTTCTGCATTTTATTTTTCCTAAATTAAATTCATTTTATTTAGTTTATTCAAGAAACAATAAATTAAAATGATTTAATCTATTCAATTTGCTTTAAGCAGAGAGCAGGAAATACAAGACATTTATGTTCTCCAAATTAATCATGTTCATTTAAGATAAAAATGAAATGTGAAAGACTCAAACTTTATAACCTCCTAAGAAACAGAGCCTAGTTAAAGAAACATCATGTCAATGCTAGAATACATTTCAAACTTTAACTGCCAACACAATATTTCTTAACACACAAAACCCAATGTTATAAGCATTTTTATGCTGAAGTACTAAAGCAAACTCTTAGTGTCAGAAACCTGCTTTATGCATAATTGGTATTCTGAACATCTGGGCTTCTATTAATAACTGTTTTCAAGTCTTTCCTTCATTGCAAGTCTTTTTGGCACTCAATAATGTTGGTACTGTATCTCATAATTCACAAGGAGGAATAACAAGCATATGCATAACCGACAACGAGACTGAATAAATACAATTTTACATACTGTATATGCAATTGCTACAGATGCTCTGTGTATAAATCACATTATTCTCTTTGCTGAACTAGGTTCTCAACTATAATTTTAATGGAGAGGAGAATTCAGATTGTCACGTAATAATAATAACACTAATACAAGCAGGAGACAATAAACTATATAATATTTAATAACATTCTATCAATCAATTATATAATATAATGTTTATAAAATATCAATCTAACATATTCCCATATGTTTTAAGTTGGCCATTTTCCTAGGTGTACAAAACAATAATTTCAAATTTTCATATGATTAATTGCTGTGTACATTTCTTATGGACGTACAAATGAATGTATGCATAATTTAATTTTATTCTACATCTTTACCATTCCCAAGAACAATAATATTAATTTTATTTGATTAGATAATTTTTTCATTATTACTTTCTCTTTGCAATTTACCCAACAATGCTTCAATCACTAAATATGAAAGTCTACTAAAAGTGTCAACAGTTACAATTACAGAGATGGGCAAAATAATTATAGTCAGTTGTCATGTTGGACAGATGGGTGCTTCACACAGTATATTCAAAATTTCAAAACATAATTCAAAACAGAATTGTTTGGAAATATAAAGATTAACCAGGAAAGTTTGAGGAAAAAAAAAGCTTCAAGAGCATATAAGATCAAGATCAACTAAAGTTGAACTATATAAAGAGAAAGGAAATTTGGATACTTCAGAGAGCACATCAGTGAAGCATGTACTGAGCATACATGCTGTAACAGCTTTTGTATCTGACTCACTTGTTTTCATTGATGATGTTACTAATGATGGAACAGGAAACTGAAGTTTATGGAAATTTTTTGTCTTTTTATGTAGAACGAAAAGGCCTCCAAAAGTATTTGATGTTACTTCACCACACTGGAAAACAAATGCACATAGAGCTCATCAGGAGACGAAAAGTGAGAAGACTAGACTGACCAAGTCAATCTCCAGATTTAAATTCAATTGAGCATTAATATATGAAAAAAGTCAGAAAACCCAAATAGGTATGACCACAATGTAGTTTCCATAAATGCTTAGCAAAGATTTTGAAATGATTACAGACAAGTTTCGGAAGTTCAGTGGATCTCAGACTTCCACTCTCAGGCAGTTACTGACTCAAAGGAATATGCAACTAAATACTGACTTTTATACTCAAAAGATTTTTACTTAAAGTTAATGTGTCCCAATATCTTTATTAACATGAAGTCAGTGGGTTGAACACAAAGAATTTTTTGTTCTAATAGGATCAGATGTATGCATGTGTTACAAGCCAGACATTGAGGGGACTGTAATAACAGCCTACAGGTGGGCGTTGCACGTTGCTGGTGGTGGAGGGGTTACCCCATTACCTGTAAAGCGCTTTAAGTGGAGTGTTCAGAAATGTACTATATAAGTGTAAGCAATTATTATTATTATTATTATTATTATTATTATTATTAGTAGTAGTAGTAGTAGTAGTAGTAGTAGTGATAGTACCTGCCACTAGAGAGGTTTAAAAGGGCTTTATAAGTCATAAAGAGACACATGAGGTTATAATTAGTTAATTAATTAGTTTGTTGATGGAGATTAATTTCACACTCTCAGGTAGAGTTATGTATGGAATGTTTAGATAAAAGACGTACACTGTGTTTGTGGTGGGTGGGTTTCTGGTACCAGACAGGGGAAGCATTTTAAGAGACCATTTATTATAAAACCGACAAAATCTCTGAAAAGAAGTTCATGCCCCATTTAGTGTACAAACAAGGGTTTGTATGTGTTCAGATCACTGGAGCTGCAAAATAGCTTCTGTAAGCATGGACATGTGACTTTTTGGATGTTAGTTTTTGCAGGTGTCTCTGAAAGACACTTTGTTTTATTTTGGAGCCGGTAAGTACCTTATACTGGCTAATGGTAGACCATTAATTTGGTTTCAGTTTTGAAGTTGTGAACTTCAAATTCCCTCTTTCTCAGGTGGCCAAAGTCTACTCTGCTAGATTTATAGTTTTCCTTAATTCAAAACCAGCTTTCTGTGAAAAATCACTCCTAAGGTAGGGTACATGCTCGGCATTCTTCAGGCTCTCCGTATTAACATGAATCATAGGTGCTGAGGCCTGTGCAATTTAAGTTTGCTAATGAACGAAGTTTGATCTTTTGAATGTTAAGTTACACATTTTTACATGCCTCAGTAATTATGAAGGTAATTGGAGATCCATCTGTGTTGAGACAGCAATATTTTGCAGCAGTATTCTTTCAGGAATTAGGCAATGACTGATGTCAGGGTAGATTTAGTATTACACCAGAGTCGCTGGAGAAGCAATTTTCTTTTGAGTAAGTTGGCTGTACTCGGGGAGTTTGACAATTATCAAAAGGAACTCACACTCAAGACATATTGAAAATAGAGTTGGATATTGGACACACCTTTGATTACAGATGCCCAGACCTCAAAGGAGAAACCCAAGTACCTAATATTGTTACAACATATAGGGGTTATGAAAATAATGAATATCAGGAATAGGTTGAGCAGGTTTATTGATACGTAAATTAAATAATTATAACCCCCAACATAAAGATTTTGCCAAGAATATATCCATATTTTTGGTATAGTTTGAGGCACCTGCGTTCTGTGTTCTCTGGCACAGCTTTTGTTAGAAGAGTAATAATTTGAAGACACTGGGTTAAACAAGTTTTTATTAGTAACGGCAATGACACACTAAACAACACACAAGATACACATACAACACACGTTATGCTATGTACAAACTTATAAACCTACATCTAGACCACCTGTACAGATGCAGCCATTCAAAATGCGCGGTAAAAACCCGCGGTACGGTAACCTACCCACAAGCCACCGCGGGGCACCGGAGGGTACCGCAGGGCAAGTGATTGGCTGGCCAAAATGACCGACAGGGGCACTCGTGGTGCATTGGTTGGTAGTGCAAAGATTTAATCATTTAATGTCTTTACTGTGCACATTTTAATCCGCTTAGTTTTGAATATTTATATGGATTTTACCACTAAAGGGAAATTTTAGTAGCTGAGCATAAAAAGAAGAGGAGCATAACGCATCTGAAGGTCATAAACGATATTAATTTAAAACATTACTGTATGTATGTAAACTGTACTGTGTATGGCTGGTCTTGGTAGTTTAAAGAAAAAATACACACCAGTCTTCCATTTCTTCCTAAACATTTTAAGCATGAAAGTTTTATGAAACGGTACCCAAATATGCGATTGCTGTATAGAATGAATTTTAATTAAAAAAAAATATTTAACACGAACATTAAGCTGTTTACATCTTCCGCCTGAGAACAGTCACCCGTTGCTACCCAACGCAGAATGGTAATTGGCTGACACCATCTGACACCCCTCTGATTGGAGAAAAAAGACGTGCTGGTTTGCTATACCAGGAAGAGGATTTCTTTCAATTCTAAACGTGTATTTTAAAAGTTTAAGAAGTAAAAACCTTACAGCGTACACAGATTTCTAAACTGATCAGGATCGTTATCTTTGTCTTATGCATAATAATGTTCACCGCTCTGTCCAGCAAATTAATAATAAACTTTATTTTATATAGCTTTTTAAACGAATAAGTAATTAGATTGCTCATAAACCTAATCACTTGCTTTTTCTTTTTATTTAGGCTCAGATTTCAACTATAGATCGTATTATTAATAACCATAATAACAACCAACCAACAAAAACAACCATATAAACATAATACCAACCAAAAACATAGATAACAACCACAATACAAAATCAAATAATCAAACCATTTTACACTCGCAAAGTCCTCCAATTATCATAATCCCGCCCCTTATGCAAAACCAAACCTTCCTCCCATCCCAGTTTATCCTGTTTATCATAAACAAAATCCACCTCAATTTTCAACATAAAGCATTACACAAAATCAATACCTCAACACTCCATACTCAACAACGATAATTCACAAACAGCCAGAACATGTAACTACACATTCCCAAACATACCCAAACATAGCCCCGCCCCTTATGCAAAACCAACATCCCTCCCCTGTTCTCTCTCTCCCCTGGCGGTTGTAATTGTTTTTATTTTCAAATAAATTTTAGCAAAGTCATGTATTTTAAAAATCTTAAGATTTTTCTATTTATGTCTTTATTTAGTGGTTTCATTAGTGACAAAGGCTAAACTTTCTTGGAAAAATGTCTTTTATGTAAACCATGTTTGCTATTAATTCATTCAGGGCTAAAATATGTTCATTGTCTTCTAATGAAAGAAGGGTTCCTTTCGCCGTAGTCGGGAGCCTAGCCTTTAACTAGTAAGTACTGTATTTACTGGGTTTTTGAGGGGGGGGGGTGTCTTTCGCTGGAAATCTCGCCTCCTACTTTGAAAATACCCGTGAAACCGGTTCAATTCGTCACAGCCAGCACTCCTGCAGAGAGTTGGGTTGTACTTGCAGTGCATACAGTACACGCGTTATGCTCTTCGTTAATGTCTGTGAAGTTTTATTTAATCTCTGAGCCATACTGATTCTTCTGGAAGCCAGTTTCCGCCAGGGAGTAAAAAAAAAAACACACTATGGTATTCTCTCCAATGTAGTGCAGTTAAAAACATACCTCTGATGCTGCTCCTAAATGAATATCGTTTATGACCATCAGAAGCTTTATGCTCCTTTTCTTTTTTGCAGTGGATTGAACAGGGAGAGGCATTTCATGATGTACTTTTCACTGATGAAACAACAGTGGCTCTGGAACAGTTTTCAACCAAGTCGTTTTATAAAAAGGGGAGATATGTACACGTTACTGAAGCTAAAAGTTTAGCCTTTGTCACTAATGTAAACACTAAATAAAGACCTATAGAAATCCCATTTTTAGGATCAGAGTCTTACATGTGGTTATTTCGAAAACGTTTGTACGTGCTCCTTCTTACCATGTTACTGTTTACCGTTACTGACCATATTAAGTTTAAGTGCCTGTGGGCACTTTTCCTGTCCGTGGGGGGTGGACCGTCTTTCATTAGAAGGTTAGTCTGTTCTACTCTGAGAATGTAGAGGCGGTGGGAAGTGCCCGCGGTCATTTAATTAGTATTAAAATCTTAGTTATCTTTCTAGTTCACAGGTTTGCATGCATAATTTAATTTTGAAAGCCACTGAGACATCAGGTACTACTGTTGTATTTATGAAAAAGAAACAAAACAAAAAACATACTAACAACTGTGCCATCCTACTCCTTAGTTAATACATTTTATTCATAAACAGTTAACATTGTTAGCAAAATATTTTGAATTATATTTAACCCTATTTTTTCTTTAGTTTTGTATTTAACTTATTATATGATAGTCAGACTTAATGTATATTTGAACAATGAAAATATATTTTTACAAGATTTTACATTAAGCACTTAAAATTAATATGGTTAATAATAGTTAACTGTAACATGCTGTTACAAGATCGGTTAACTGCGAAGAAAATCCTTTCAGAAAAAATGTTTCAGGTGTGAAGAACAAACCTGTTCCCACACACCCTGCCCCCACTACCATTAGAATATACACAAACATTTTAGCGTTTCATTCTGAGCAGAAGACCCTCACACCTGAAGAGTGCTGGCTGTGACGAATCAAACCGGTTTTACAGGTTTCAATCACAGATTGGGACTCAGTAAAGTAACACACAGCGCCACTGGATTTGATAATACTGTACCTAACCAAAATCCGCAATATGGAAACAGAACCTAATTGTTGATAGATGATATACTCGTAACATTTTTTCAAGACGAACTACAACATTTAAAAAATGACTTGTATGTACTTGATATCTCTAATCAATCCACGGGTTCCAGCACAAAATGAAACTAAAACGCATACCGTTTAGCGCTTCTTATTAGTTGCTCAAAAGTAATTTGACCGTATGAAATGCATAATATAAACCTAGAAACATATACGTGAGCAGTACTTAAGCACTGTAGTATCGGTGTTAAGACATACCTCTCAAATACTGTAAATCAAGTTAAAAATATCTCAAGACCGATTCTGGTCGTAATGAAACCATGTTTCGTGTATGTTTTCTTTTTCATCTTGAAATAACTCATTTCTAAATACCTTTTTCACTGTTAACATCTTGTAGCAACTTTGCGACAAAATATACACTCTGATAGTTCATCCTGCTACCAACATTAAATAAAACAAATCTTAAGATTTCTATATCTATGTCTTTATTTAGTGGTTTCATTCGAAGCTTACAATGTTTAGGGAGAAATGGAATACTGGTGTGTATTTTTTTCTTTAAAGTACCGAGACCAGCCATATACTGTATGTTTATGTTAAGATTTCCCTTCAGTGGTAAAATTAGATATGAATATTCAATACTTAAACGGGCACAGTTAAGACATTAAATATACATATACATATTGTATACAGTACAGTTTGCATACGGTAATATGTTTATGTTACGCGATTAAAAAATAAATAAATAAAACTGAAAGGTCCAGCACCAGCTGGATTCGAACACACAACCTGCCAGTTGGTAGTCACGCACCTAGACCAGTAGGCTACAAGACAGCTCGCATAAGCAGGCAGGCGAAACAGCCCTGCCGCAGTACACGGATATAATCATACCGTTATTAAATTCTTGAGATACGCGATTCCATATTATATTCCCTTTTAATCAAATTCTAAAAGTATGCTTGTTGACTCCGGTATCACGTTAGTTAAAGACTTCAAAGCTTACAATGTTTAGGGAGAAATGGAATACTGGTGTGTATTTTTTTCTTTTCATGATAGGTGTCGCATTTTAAATCATTTTCGTAGTTAGAAATTATAAAACGCCCTGTTAAAAGCAAGGAAGTTTTTATGCCCGTTGAAGTAAAACAAAATGCCTGACAAAGTATGGCTTGGACAGATTCCAAGTGCTTGTACAAATGTGCTAAAGAAATTATACTTTGAGTATACAGCTTGTCCAAAGTCATCCATTATTAATACTATTAGTAATATCTTCAGTAAAGGCTTTGATGCATAAATATTTCTGATAAAGGTAGGTTGTGTACTTTTGTCCAACTGAGCAATCTTGCTTTCATAAAATATACCAACATTTGAATGACTGATGATTAACATGCTGTAATACACAGTTCAAAATTAAAGGCTCGAATGCTGTACATGAGAGGTTAAGCTCCCCCTGGCGGTTTTACAAGGCGACGCCGGATAGCTAGTCACGTGACAGACGTGATACCGCGTGATACCCCGGTGGGCGTGTCGCGGTATGCCGTGAAATACCTCACCCATTTTGAATGGCTGCATCTGTATATGATGCCTACAAAGACCAAAATACGATAAAGCTGCCTTCTAAACTAAACAGAATATGATTTAGAGTTAAATTTCTCTCTGTAAACCCAGATTAAAATTAACGGTACCTACAGTATCTCCCTATTATTAAACTGCAACCACCGACCAAAAGAGGCAATTTTTAACCAAGGGATTCTTATCACAAGAAATCAGTATCCTAAAAGAAACAGAATAACAATCTCTCTTAACGAGGTTCAAATACTAATCTCGAATCAGGTCTTTCTGGATGGTTACCTTCTGTCTTCCATTCCTGTCTCCTATTATATCTTTGTGCTCCTGTCTGCTCTTCTAAAGATTAAGATTAAGATCAGTTTATACAATTCTTGTGTTAGGTTTTAGGAATTTGTCTTTTTCGCATACCCCAACTTGCTCTCCATGAGACACACAGACAGGGAGAAAAGCTTGGGGTCAGAGCGCAGGGTCATCACCCATGGAGCAGTTGGGGTTAAGGGCTTTGCTTAGGGGCCCAACAGAGCAGGATTCCTCTGCCACCCGCAGGATATGAATCAGCAACCTTCCAGACAGGTCCTTAGCCACAGAGCCACCGCACCGCCCAAAGCTACCTGTTTTATGCTTTGTTCCTGTACTGTTGTTTTACACTTAATCATTTACCCAGAACTTAATTAACCAAGGTAAAACAGAGATTACTTTGATGAGTTGTCTAACACCCAGCTCAACTAGGTGAACAACACAATTCTTTTCTGGCTTTGAAGTCCTGAGAACCTCAAATATTTACCCTAGCCAAGTGTTGCATCTAGATTTTTTACTTCAGTTGGCACAATAGTAGTCACAATATCTTCTTATAAATTCTGCCTTCATGTCAGATCATAACTAAGCATTACATCACCAGACCAGACAACACTGCCCACCTCCTATTATGGGGTCAACACATATTTTGACAGAATGTGACATTGATCCAATGATAAGGCAAATAAGACAGTTGTACAGTAGATTTCATTCTGTTGTAACCTTTATCCACCAAGTGAATGTACATGATCTACTGCAGATAGAACACCTGATTGCCAGAACCGTGTTAAAAGGTTATAAAATTATAAGGTGTTAAGAGATGACTTTGCAAATTATGAATATAAGTTTTAGAATAACTACATCTAAGAGAGAGGTAAGAGATCACTTTATTAGCCATATACAATTTCTTGCAAAATGATTAATGAAAGTTTTTACACGTTGATTACTTTAAATTTCAAATTTGATTACTCTGTTTATTTTATGCTAAATACTGGATTTCACAATCGTTTACAGGTTTCTGCACCACAATTGTCAGCATTAAAATATGTCTGTTGAAAACCTATATATTGGCTGGGAGAAAATAAAAAGTCCAGAAATTGCAAAATAGAAACCACCACTTTGGAGGTAGATTTGTTATCTGAATAAACAAAAACTTTGCCCTTGTGGACTGTGTGCTTTGAAGTCAAATATTGTATTATACAGTTTTTTGACTGCACCATTTTTTAAAATAGGTTTCTGCATTATAAATTACTGTTTGATCTCTGTGTTATATAGTTGTCATATTGAGCTGAAATTTGTATAAGAACTGTAGATTTTGCAAACTTGGGATTTTCTGTCAAGCTGTGAGGCGATATCTAGTTTAAACATGCATTATTATCACTGAAGTGGGAAACTGTTTTGCAGTTTTTTAATGAAAATAAGACTTCCTAACAGTGTTACAATGCAAGTTAACTTTAAGTTAATGTTTAAGCAGACATTCAATTGCAATGGCTGCTTTCCCTCTGTCCGAATACCCGGACTCTCACATGCTGTACATCTGAGAAGTTCAAAAATAACCACTATTTGTAAAGTTTCGCTTCTGAGGTGGGACTCATAGTGTGATCCAAGAATGCTAAAAGCACTTGCAGGTGTGTTGGGGAACTTACAGTACAAGCATCAAAGTAGGAATAGCTGGGAGCTCTACGTTACTGAAACTGGAAGGAATGGGGACCACGCTCTAGATATGATGTGCGGGCTAACTTGGAGCTTGCTTTGTTGTTTGGGACAGGGGAGAAGAAAGGATGGCATTGGTTGCCAGTTAACAAATAAAACCAAGGTATTCACTCTTGTTGTTCTCTCTTATTTTCATCTAGCTAAGTATTTTTTATTTATTCAAGACATTAATTCCATGGGGACATTGGATTTAGTTTTTGATACACAGGACTAATGGGTCCATTTTGCATTGGAACATATGCAGGCTAAAAAAAAAATACCTGTTTAGATCCTCTGCAAAGACGAGATAATAGATATTGCTACAGTATTTTACAGGAATTTTATTTGAAACAACACGTCTGAACAATGCACTAGTGAACAATGCTCTCCTGAAAAATGCTATGTAAATAAAAATAATTTTCTGGAAGGTTGCATGTAACCAAGGGGATTTGCATTCCTGAACCACTCACAATCAGAGGCTCTACACATGTTTTTTTATGTATGATGTATACATAGTGATTTATAACTAAATATTAATGTTTATCAGTTTAACAGTTTTTCAGTTTAACAAAATATGAAAGGGAGACTGTTCTTAGTTGTGGATAGTGAACAGTTTGGAAAAAACATGAAAAATGTCCCCACAGGTGCATTTGAACAGTGCAGCTATTTTCAGTCTTTTTCTTTCAGGGAGCTTGTTTAAAAGCCATTTAGTTTAAAGTCTCTTACAGTTAAAGGTTTCAATTCATTCATATTATTTCAAATGAGTTGGCATGTTTAGTTGGCATTCTAATTTTTTTCTGTTTCCACTACATTGGAAATTAAAGTTCTAAGAAACTAATTAAATTCATGCCTTAAATATCATAGGGTGGCAGCAAAGCATAATGGTAAGAAGACACTGTTGTTGATCTATTGTCTGGATAATGCTACTAAAACCAAGATGGGCTCTTTTCGATGAGCTACTGTTATTTTGGTATGAACCTGATATTTATTTTCCTTTAGTCATCTAAATATATATGTATACGGTAGATTGGGGAATATTTCTGAACATTTTTGCAGATATTGCTGCTGTTAGGTTAAAATGGAGAGAATTATACAGGGAATTATTGGCTCATCGCATGCAGATAAACTCCACAGTTTGCATGTTTTACTCTAAATTATGTACTGTAGTTTAGACATCTAATGCTATCAGGGGAAGTGTACTCAGACTCTTCCTGTGGTGTTCCTTTCTGTGAAATTACAAAATGTGTATTCACATTTTTTTTAACTTAATATTATATTCAAAACCAGAGCGCTCAAACTAAATAGCTCTAAGGATGAAAAATGTTATAGTAAACGTCAACATAAACTACAAGGAAAGAAACTAAAGTATGTTTCTTGCATACATATTCAGACCTGTGAGCTTCTTCTTTGCTGAAAGCAAAATTAGCAGCAACGGGTAAACCAATACTTTTTGTCCATTCATCTTGGCAGATTTTCACAAGCTCCTGTGGAGATATGTGGTCATTCATCAGTTAACAATTAGTTCATATAAAAACAAGATTTCTTTTGTTGCAGAAAGAATATATTGAGGAGAATGCTCTTTATTACCTCTCTTGGATTGGCATCTTTGAACAAAGCTAAAGTCCTGACTTGGACTGCAGCAGTCACTAAGTTGGTAAAGTCAGATTGAAAGAAGCTGAAGAAAAAAGGAAGGAAAAAGGAATGAGCCAGCGAGCTAACCAATTAAATTAGTTGGGTACTACCTTTTAAAGTAGGAAATCAGTGATCAGTTAGGATGCCATCAGGTAAAATCTTGAGATCCACCTTTCTGGTCCCTTCTTGGTTGATCATCCTTTGGGTAATGGACAGTGACTTCTTACTCGTTGTCTTGGGTACCAGACTGAGAAGAACCAAGCTGCACCTTAAATCATAAGGAATGAACACAGTTTTACAATGTCCATGGTACAGACCTGCTTATCAGGAGTGCCGCTTTAAGCTGCATTTCTATGGTTTTTTACAGAGGCCCAGCTGCATGGTCAACGTAACAGAAAGATTATTTAGAAATATGTTCATATATGGCATATGTTTAAATATGAACACATGCCATATGTTCTGGCTTTTATGGGCTTGGGATCAAATTTCATTAATATGGTTAAAATTCTAAAAGTAAACCTTTCAGCAAATGTATTACCAGGCAACAAATATTCTTTCCATTTGGTTATTTCTAGGGGCAGTCATCAGGGATGCCCACTTTAATTTTTGTTGTTTACATTTTCTTTGAAACCTCTTGCACAGGATACTTGACAGTGTTATACCTATATCATTCCCACAGGTATTGTCTTAATATCAGTCAGCATTCTAAGTCTCTACATGCAGATGAACAGTATATTGTTATATGTACTGCAGAAAATAACCCTTGATTCTTTCCTTATCTGCTATTTTTTTCTTGTTCTATATGAGAGTATAAAATCAATAGTTCCATTATTGTGCAGTGAAGAAAGCCAGCCAATATCTGACTGTGCCACTTGTCAATATCTATCTGGATACATGTCTAATATATATCTCTCTGTTTATATCTTTTGGTACAAGATGGTCAAAAAACTGTGTTTGCTCCTGAAACACTAATCCTCTCATGCATTTCCAATCCCATATCTACTTTTGTTTTAACTGTTTTATTCCAAGCATGAATAGTACTGACATTATGTACAAACTTTCAGATAGATTAGATTGCAAAATTCTAGTAAAATTGCTTGCCCTAGATTTCTTGATATTGTTACTGTCTCAAGTGACAGGATAAGGGTCTGTTCAGCAAATGTTCCAAAGAATTCCCACCATCCTACCTTAAATAATGGGTACTATGAGTAGTGCATTTAAATTAATATCCCCAATATGTAACAGCAATTTCTTATTCTGACTTAAAAACTACAATTCAGCTCCTATAGCAAAAATGTATTATCTGTTTAACAACAGGTAAAACAAAGGGATTGGCCTTTTCTTTTTGATTAGTGAAAATATCAAATACACCTTTAGCAATGGTTATTATCTGGAATAGGAGGTTAACTGTCTCAGATGAGGCCATTTACTGGGACAATAATGGGTATTGTATGGGTATGAATTCTTCTTCAAAACACTCAAGCCATCTTTTTAACAATTAATTTCCATATTAACTCTATGTGACTGCACCTACAATATATAATCCCCTCAGTGCATAACTACTATCATTACATATTACAATATTTACAATAAAGTACAGAATTACAAACACAGTAGTAACTAAAGTACATATTTTGCCTATATACTGTACAGTATACAGTACATTATGTTAACAGGTCACTAGAAAATGGGCTAGTCTTGTCAGTGCCAGTTTATTTGGCACTTTATTTTATTACTGTATATGTGAGTTATTACTGTAATTGGTTTACATAATTTGCATTTAATAATAACAATATATTTATATTTATTTTTGTTTTGAATAGTGCTTATATAGTGAATATGCTTGTAGACTGGGACAATGTCAAGTTGGTATTTTGTGCTTTTAATAGAAATATAAAAAAGTACATTTCTTTTTAAAATAGAACCTTAGTCAAATGGAGAGTTGGTCTGTATTATGACATTAGAGTTTAGAAATTGATCATACAGTAAGTTCTCTTTGTCAATATATTCATGGCAGTGCTAAATATATTTGTTAAATTTATCAGATTGTCCTGGGTGTTTTGTGTCATACTGAACATTAAACAACTTGATTAACTCCAGCTCTTTACTTGAAATAATCACCTCAGGCAGTGATTCATTGACACCAAAGAAGACATATTACTTCTGATTTGTCATTGTGATTGTCACTGTCACTGTATATTTTTATAGATATACAGGCACATTCGAATTTAGAGGAATTTGTTGTGCAAATTTACTGAAAGAACCAATACTGTACTATTTACATCTGCAGTCAGCAAAATAGTTTTCTGGGCATCAGTCCACTTGGCACACTTTTTAAAATAAATACATTATACTTAAGATGGATGTTATGTGTTGGCAACAGATTTTGGGTTAAACTTTTGTGCTGTGTCCCTAATGTGAAAACTTATATAAACCAATATAATTTGCAGCAATTTTAGTAAAGCCTTTTAATTGACCTTTTTAAGTTTTATTATGCAGTACATTCATTGAATATTTAGTTGTCAAGGCAGTGTGCACAGATCTGATTTTTAAATGTAACGACATCTTTTAGAAACAGATTTAGCCTTCAGCTTTTTATTTGCCAGTTTTACAGTGCAAACACTGTAACGTAACATCATGTTTTTTATACCATTTATTGGTATTACTATTATTGTGTGATTAATTTTGGAGTTTTTTCTCAACATAATGTTTACAATAAAGGCTATTTAAAGGCTTGTGATTACAGAAAGTCTTTTAAAAAGAGAAAAAATATGCATGTACTGTAAAGATACAGAAATATGAACAAACTGAAGAGGTGAAACAGGCATTTTTCAAACTTTGCTTTGCTAAATATTTTAATATCATGATCAAGCATTTAACTTACTATTATTCATTTTTAATGTATAAAGGTTGGTCTTGTATTTTAAATAGTTTCATTGGTGTTATCTCACTGAATGTATCTCATATGAATTGTAGATTCAATACTGTATTTAAACTTCCTAATATGATAAAAAGACAAGCAAGGTTCTGGTAAAAAGATACATATCCAGCTATTCAAAATGCTCTACTGGTTAACATCCAAAAGATACAGTTATTAATATTTGACTAGCAGTATTCATAAGTAGTATTCAATAAGTATAAATTCATAGATAGGGCCTAAAAATGTTGATTCTAAACCCTTTTGCTGTCACATTAACTGGCACCCAGACAGCTAGTGTGGAGTTACTCTTTGTACTGAGGCCTATATAACATGAATGTATGAATTGCTTTATTTGGCATTATTTTATGCAATTTAGGTACTGCATCATTTGCTAGCCTCAGCATTACTGAGGTTTGTCTGCTGTCTATCTGACATCTATGATGTCAAGTTTTGAATTAAGGCAATTTTACACAGGTACAAGTGATGTTGGACAAACAGATGCCTTACAGACACCCCTGCACAAATACAGAAAAAAATGACATATACAAG
The DNA here is from genome assembly GCF_059453375.1 of Lepisosteus platostomus. Lineage (NCBI taxonomy): Eukaryota > Metazoa > Chordata > Actinopteri > Semionotiformes > Lepisosteidae > Lepisosteus > Lepisosteus platostomus. The sequence continues at coordinate 23,347,981 of NC_142618.1, read as the reverse complement.
GATATTTTGGACTTCTAAGCTAAAAGTTAAAAAATTAATTTCAGGGTATAAGCTGACATGCATTCATCCAATGCTTTACTCCATCTTCTCACTTTTTACTTTTTTCTGAGATATTATATTTGTACACCTAAGTAATTCCACAAAATGTAAGAACATTTGAAAATAAGTAACATTTTCCTTTTAATGGAAATGATAGAAAAATGCACCATATGTAAAATCTCTAAATTCTTTTGGACTCATCTTACATCTTTTTGTTTTACCATTCCCTATTCCTGGTCTACTGTACCAGCTGTCAGCCTTCTATTAATTACTAATGTATTTCTTTCAATATTAACTTTTGTAATAAGTAACACAATGGAATTGTATAAGACTATGCTCCAGACTTGATTTTATTTCAGTCTCATCTGAAACATTGCACTGTGGATCAGATGGTTTAGGAGGATTCCCTCCAGTCAATCATATGTGTGGTCATTAAAAATCCCAGGGCGTTTCTCGAAAAGAGTAGGGGTGTAACCACGGCGTCCTGGCCGAATTTCCCATTGGCCCTTACCAATCATGGCCTCCTAATAATCCCCCTCTATGAATTGGCTACATTACTCTGCTCTCCTCCCCACTGATATCTGATGTGTGGTGAGCGTTCTGGCGCACTATGGCTGCCGTCGCATCATCCAGGTGGATGCTGCACATTGGTGGTGGTGGAGGGGAGTCCCCATTACCTGTAAAGCGCTTTGAGTGGAGTGTCCAGAATAGCGCTATATAAGTGTAAGCAATTATTATTATTATTATTATTATTATTATTATTATTGTTATTATTATTATCATTATTATTATATTTGCTTATTCTAGGAGAACAGCACATATGACTAATCCTTAGACCCTGTTGTAAACAGCTTTAAACACGAAACCCATACCACATTTTCTAGAGGTTACTGAAACACCAAAGGAAAGTATAAAACAGGTGTTGTGATCTAGTGGTAGTCACCACGCCAACCCTTAAATGATTGTGTTCTCTGAAAATCGATAATTAACACAATGTTTAACAACCCGAATTCAAGATATTGGAGAGGTTTATCTGCGTGAATAAAAATCAGGACTGTTTAGTTTTATTACAATAAATGATTTATTAGGAAAAATAATCCAAAAAAGGCTTATGGAAAGACATGAGGAAATGGTTGTAAAGTGGAGAATTAGAAAAGTGAAAGCTGCTAAGATACTGTATAGTACAACTATACAATACCTATACAGTGCCTATACTATCCCTGTCTGCAATTTCCCTCATGGGATCAATAAAGTATCTATCTAAGTGCTAATAAACTCAAATTCTAAATTGAGGCAAAAGGCATGAAGCTACAGTAAATTCTTATCAAGATAAACAATTTATACATCACTGGATGTGATAGACTGTATGAACTGCAAAAGACTCACTTATAAAAACCATGATCAAGTGCAAATTACTCATGAAATTACTGCAAAAAGAGCTTAAACTAAAACACAGGAATGCAAGGAATCAACACAAGGAGACAATGGAGAGTGACTTTGAAACAATGAACTCCAGGAGGTTGTGGCAAACAATGAAAACAGTCACAAACATTAATTCTTCAAAGAAGAGCTTCCATACAATGGATGATTTGGCTAAAGCAAACGAGCTGAATTACTTCTATCTGAGGTTTGAGACACAGGACTTCTCTGGTGCATGTGACAATATACAGTCTTAGATACTATTACAGCTGACAGTAGTGCTGGTAGGCTTGTAATAAGTCCACAGATGACCACACAATCTTTCAGGCACATATGTGCAAAAAAGGCATCACTGCCTCTCTGCACAGAGGAATTAACACCAGCATGGTGTCCTATCTTTCAGAAGTCAGTTGACTCTCACTCTGTTCCAGCGCTGTGGAAAAAAGCAATAATCGTGCCAATACCCAAAAAGCCCTGTCCCTCAGATAACAATGACTACAGGCCGGTAGCACTGACGTCTGTTGTGATGAAATGCTTTGAGAGGATTATGGTATCCATGCTGTGCTCAGAAGTGAACGCTGTACTGGATCCATATCAGTTTGCATATAAACACTGGCAGGGCACCAATGATGTAATCAACAGCATAATGCATCTTGTTCTAAAACATCTAAAGGACCACAATGCCTATGCTCGGATGCTGTTTGTGGACTTCAGCTCTGCATTTTGTGATTTTGTAACCTTAATTTTGTGACTTTTGTGATTCTTGTGATTTTTGTGAGCTCACAGAAAAGACATTTCATTGCCAGCGACTACTGCTGCACGCTCTATTGTTGTGCATTTGACAAATAAACTTTGATTTGATTTGATTTAATACGCTGCAGCCCCATCTATTGATAAGTAAGTTGAAGCAAATGTCCTTTAACCATAACATTATAAGATGCTACCATTCATTTTTAACAAATCGCACACAGTATGTCAGGGCCAACAAAACGCCATGGCTGTGGACAAAAAAGGGCTCCTTATGACTGACATTATTCACTGTGTCCTCCAGGAGTGAGAATATCTGTGTTTGTTGAATCTAAATCATATAGGCTTGGAATCAGGGTCTATTAATATGAATAATGTCTTAATTACCAACCCTGAAGCAATGCTGCTAGCAAGCAGAACCTGTTACTCTCAAGTTAGTTTTTCAAGGGACACTTGTCAAAAATGCCCTAGTGTTGTTTTGTCTCTTGATCCACTAGCTCAATGTGTCTGTTATTCTTATATTTCTATCCATCATTGGTCTGTGCTGATGTTATAGTGTTTCCCAATCCCTGTCTCATCTCATTTTTTGATGACTTCACTGCCCACAAGGGTATAGCATTAACTTGTCCAAGTCCACATTTGTACTATTAAAGTTTAGAATTTTAACATTATAAGATGGTACCATTCATTTGTAACAGATCGCACACAGTATGTCAGGGTCAACGAAACTCTTTACGAGTCACGATCCATTAGCACAGGTGCTCCTCAGGGCTGTGTGAGCTCTCCAGTTCTGTTCAAATGGTTGTACAAGCAGTAGTCAAAGCAACTTCATTTTCAAATTCTCAGATGATACATCTGTTCTTGGATTAATGCATAGAGGTAGCAGCACATCTGTATAGATGTCAGAAATCCAAAGGTTTATGCAATGGTGTGACAACAATCAAAAAATAGTTTTCGATCCCAGAGCAGTTGGTGATCACTCACAGGTAGTAATCCACAACAAACTTATCACTCAGGTTGATTCATATAAGTTCTTAGGTGTACACATAGGCCGTAACCTGTATTGATCTACTCATGTTGAGAGTGTTTGCTCCAAAGTTCAGCAGTGCTTATATTTCCTGCTAAGACTAAGAGTGTTTGGGGTTACAACAGAAAGTAATGCTACTCTTTTACAGTGCTGTAATCGAGAGCATTATCAGATATGGTATTTCAGTGTGGTTTGGTAATCTATCAGTTCATTTTAAATCGCAAATTACCCGCCTCATCCAGACAGCTATGAAGGTCATGGGAGTGAAACAGCACCACTCCCTGCAGACAATCTTTTAAAAATCCATAATCAAACAGGCAGGAAAAATTTCAGATCCTTCCCACATCCTCAACTCTGAATATCAACTTCTTCCTTCTAGCAAATGTTTATGGGTTCCCAAATGTAAGTCAAACAGATACAAACATTCCTTTGTTCCACTATCCAATCCAATGCAAATGTCAAGGATAAAAACAATTTTGACTCTTACAACCCACTCGAGTGCAATATGTTTTGTGATGTGTTATAAATGTTACATGTTGTCATGTGTTATACTGTACATGTGCAATAGAATGATGTGCAATGTTTTTCTTCCCTATTTTTTTGCATTCTATTTAAATGTACAGGAGTGCTAGGTGTCCATAAAAAAATTCTCTCAGGAGACAATAAAATCTGACCTTTTCTTATCTTATTTTATATCTTATACTATGCCTATCAAGCACTGAACTGAGCACAAGGTAAATGTGAACTATTCCTTTTGGAAATTCATAAACTAGAAAAGCTTGGTGTGTTCCTATTGCTTATGTCCTGCATAGTAGGCATCCCCTGATCCGTGATGATTTGTCATTGCAAGGAGCATTGTGAACCGTCTTGGGTGCTTATCCGGTGTTGCTGTAGAGTGCAAGTAGATGAATTGCTGGCTGAATAGGATGGTCATTGAATATTGTATTTTGCTTCCCTGGTCCAGTTGAGCTCTTTGCTACTTTCTCTCCTAGGCGATCTGGTTTTCCTGGGTTTTGTTGTCCTGTCAAAATATTCCCTACCCATCCTCCAGAACAGTGGTTCTCAAACTTTTTGGACCAAGTACCACCCCTAATCCAACCAAGTACAAACTACAAGTCATCATCTCATAGGAACCCCAGAAATTCTCAATGACCAACATGAGCACGCGTGCACACACACTCACACATACATATAATAAATATTATAATAATAAACTTTGTTTGATATAGTGCCTTTAAAGGTGGCTTCTTAAAGTGTTTTACAGAAAAAAAAACAGTAACAACAACAAATAAAAATAATAAAAAGCACCATTTCAGTGAGAGGGGTGAGCCTGTTTAGTCGAGCAAAGCAGATGTGAATTAATTTTTTGAGCCTTGATACAATTCACAACAGAGTCTAACAGATTTTAAATTGTCAGGCATTTTCTTGATGGCAAAGGTAACGCAGTGGATGTTGCAATGCATCCATTCATTTCTGGAACAATCTCTCTAATTCGTGCAACTACACCGTTATGTCAGCTTGTCATTGCTCTAGCACCGTCTGTACAAACTCCGACACATTTTATCCAGTCGATGCCATTCTCTTCGATAAATTCATTCAGAAGCTGAAATATGTGCTCTACTATAGTTCCTGTTGGTAGCGGTTTACAGAACAGAAAGTCCTCACGGGACGTACCCTCAAACTGATATCTAACGTAAACGAGCAAATTAGCCAAATCGACTACAGACTCATCTAATTGCAGTGAAAAACATCTGCTCATCTTAATGCGCTCTATCAGCGTACTTTTGATATAATCATTCATTTCAATAATTCTATGAATGACTGTGTCTTTCAGGGGGGGCAGCAGGTCGAGCTGTTCAGCAGCTTTTTCTCCACACATAATAATGTGGGACTTACCTGCTTTAGCAATCCACAAGCTTGCGTTTTTCTACGTTTCCGTTTTTATTTCCGTATTTATTTTAAGTTTTATTTCATGCGCATGGGAGCAAAACACAGAGACACTCGGTGTATTTTTCTCAAATTAATTTAGACCAGTTCTTAAATATTTTCTGTTATCTATCATGCTTTCCTGTGCTCACAAGATTACCAACATTAATAGCTTGTATTTCTATGCATTCCTGTGTTTACAATGTTGGCATTGTTCCAAAATCACGCACATTCTCCTACCTCCCTATTTGCTGGAGATACAGTAGCTTTTTTAAAATACAATTGGTCACTTAGGTCCATAGCACCCATTCCTGGTGGTTTAGAATTACAGAGTTTCTCTTGTGTCTACTGAAGTATTAGCGTGCACTGTATCGTAGTACGTAGGCTGCGTATTCGACATGTATTAAAATACAAAATATGAAAACCCGTCCCGATTTTTCAGCGCACACAACACAGTTCCAGGGTCATTTGGCGTACCACCTGGCGGCACTCCACTGCAGGTACGTGTACCACCATTTGAGAACCACTGCTCCAGAACAAACAGTAACTTTCAGTCTTCCGAGACCTACAAGTAACTTTTTGCAGTGTTCATTTGGTCACCAGTTTTTGATTTAGTCATAGTCTTAGTCAAGTTGACTCAAGTGTCTATTAGTCATAGTGACTTTCTAGTCACCCACTTTAAATTTAGTGTAGTCGACTAAATTTTGACTATAGTTACTTTTAGATGACTAAAACAGAATTAGTTTTAGTCACATTTTAGTCAAGCAGTTTTAATTTTATTAGGAAATAAAATGTATAAAACATAATTTTAAAGAAAAATTTAAACACATCTGATAAGAGTCTGTTAAAAGGCACAAGTCTTTGTTGCACAATCTGCACAATCTAAAGTGTATTGATCTCCAGAAAGGCCAGATATCAAATACTGTACATGTAATATTTGTGCAATGAAGGGTTATCAATACATCATATGACTCTTTGCTAGTAAGAGGATGTATTTTGGCACTGTAAATAAAAATTCCAAACTTTTGTATAATGTTTTTTGTAAAGTTATTTTTCAGAGAAACTTTTTTCAAAGTTTCAAAGAAATACTTTTAGAAATTTGTTTCACGGTTTATGACAATACTGAATTTGCAATAATTATAGGGGAATTACTGCATGAGTTACTTAAAAATATTAAAATCGGACAGGACAAGTAATATTATATATACATTCTTTAACTCACTTTAATAATATTCATAACTAGCCCTGCTGAAAACATAATATTCCAGTTAAAAAACTACCATAGCTTAAGAGTAGTCTAAGTGCTTATGACATTTTGCTAGTATCATGCAAACAAAGTGACAGGCCTGTGCTTCAGGTGTGTTACTGTGCTTTCACTCCACATTATTCAGAAGAAATAAGTAAGTAATACATGCCTGCATGTGCTGTAAGATGTTGGTGTTACAATAATATGTTCTCGATTTGCTCAATATCCAGACAAACTAAATTTAATTAAACAAACTACATTTAATTAAAGAACATTCTTATAGCAATGACATGTTATGAAATGCACAGTATACTTTTGAATAATTTTGAAAGTCATATACAATATGAACAAAAATCACATTTCTGACAGACCACATGGCGTTTGACCAACCATCTTATTTATACAGCACATACATCTCATTGTTTATCTGGGTGCCAATCAATTAAGAAACAATAAGAACATGACATGAGGTGTGGAAAAGATTGGTTGAAAATGTTAGACAGTTAGAAAACAAAAGAGAAGAAAGAAAACCGCACACCCAGATACTTGCAATTCTTGCACATTAATAGTCTGAGGCACCGCATTGGCTACCTACAGCCATCACCCTGGAATTGTACCTGTTACAGCCAGTCTGCAATTTATCAGACATAAAGTAAATAATAATAATTCCTTACACTTTTATAGCACTTTTGTGGACACTTCACAAAGTGGAGTGGACACTACGGGGACTCCCCTCCACCACAACCCAACTGGACGATGCAATGGTAGCCATAGTGCACCAGTATGTTCACCACACATCAGCTATCAGTGTGGAGGAGAACAGAGTGATGAAGCCAATTCATAGATGAGGATTATTAGGAGGCCATGATTGGTAAAGGCCAATGGGAAATCTGGCCAGGACAGGGGCAGACACCCCTATTCTTTTCAAGAAACACCCCGGGAGTTTTAATGTCTACAGAGAGTCGGGACCTCAGTTTTACTTCTCATCCGAAGGACGGCACCTTTTTAAAGTATGGTGTACCCGTCACTGGGGTGAGCGCCCCCTACTGGCCCCACTTACACCACTTTTACCAGCAACCGTAGTTTTTCTCAGGAGGTCTCCCATCCAGGTACTGACCAGGCTCACATCTGCTTAGCTTTAGTTGGTTGCCAGTTTTGAGTTGCAGGGCAATATGACTGCTAGCAAATACACAGTAAACTCCATGTGATTAAATTAATTTCAGTATGAGTTTGAGTAAAACAGCTCCTTTCGTCTCATCTAAATTCATTAAAAAATACAAAGCAATTTAGTCCATCATCGTCATAGTGGTTTATTTTCATGAGTGCTTCATTAATTAAAAAGAAAAACAGTTTTTCTTGACATTGACGTTGACATTATTACCGTCATAATTTTCATTGACTGTAATAGCTGTTTTCTTTGCTTGCCTCAGACAAAGACATTCCAAAGTCTTGTCTTCCGGGGTGCTAGTTGGCCAATTGAAATCTGAAATTTGCATGTCTCTCCTTCAGGAATTTTTATTGCTTCTGTCAGGAGAGACAGGATAATGAAGACATCCAATACTTCGTGCAGTCTTTTATCAATAAGGAATGAAAAATGGTATATTATTGGCTCAAAAATCTGATGTCCTCTACACGCAATGGGTTTGTACCTCATTTAGCCACTAGAAGTGTGACCTGGTATTCCTTTCTTCAATCGATGAGGTTGGATCATAATAACCTATTCTCTAAATTTTAAATCCTTTCAGTAATGCTTATTGCAGTCAGAATCTGACTGCTTTATCTGTTTTATTATAAATAATTTAAGACCAAACAAGTGATATCTACGGGCATTTGATTAGATATCCCTTTTGTCTTGAAGTTTAATGCTGTTCTTTTGAGTATAACCATTTGTGATTTCTTCATTTAATATCAACATAATGGTACAACATGGTGTTTGTGGTACACAAGGTATATATATGGAAGATTTTAAGGTATGTTTGCCCAGTTTCTTAAAACTGAATCTTAAAAAATTCCTTTTTCGCATTCCCAGCTACATAGTAATCCTATCGAATCTCTTCTCTTGACCTAAGAATTAACCAGGACTACTTTGTTTATGGCCAAATGTTTTCATGGCAATGTCTGTGCAACTCTTATCTCGTCTTGAGAGATGGGTTCACAGTTCTTATAGCCTTGTGGAGCCACAATGAATTACAAATCCTCCATTATTCAGAAATGTTCTATGTGGGGAATGGATACAAACTTACTTGTTACCAGGAAACAAGCATATATACCCTAATATCAGATAATATGACTTACAACACATTTCCCTATACTGTATGTGCCTACTCCGTAAGATAATCAATAATTTTGAGATTAATTTTGGGAAGGAAACAGAACCTGCACAACTGATAGGGCAATGGTTGTGGTTATGCTGTTTTTATAGACATGTGTAGTTAGTTGTCCTTACAGTAGTAAAATATGATGTTTTGTGTGAAATATTAAAGAGATTATGCACTGTGGCATAAATGCATCTCATTATCCCCATTTCCCAAGACACCTTCATACTGGTGCCAGAACTTTTAATGCAACATGTGCAGTCAAATCCTGGATACACTTCACCATCTTTCAGGCATCTGTGATCACTAAAGCTGGATAACCCAGACAAGCTGCAGGAAAACTAACTATGGCTTATTAAAACAGTTGATTAACTTTTGTCTATCTTCTGGATAAAACATGAAACCATTACCTTCAGAGTGTTTATTGAAAACATCTCGGTATACTATATTGCAATACATTCATCCCTCAATTTACAAACACCTACAGTAATTTATGAATAAAACAACACTCCAACAAAGTTGAATTGAAGACATCATGCAATTAGTTTGACCTCCCACTACAGTCACCCACAACACAGCTCCTGTGTTTTTAGGAGTGTCTGCGTTTTAGAATTTTTTCACACTACTTTATTTTGTTGACTACTGTAGTAGACTAAAATGTATAATTATCATGGACAAACAAATGTTCTTACTCTGATGATTCATTGCTCTGTTAGGGTAAAGCAAAGTAATATTAGGTAATTTTTGGAGTGTGAGAAATAGAAGGTCTTACAGTACATGTAAAGTAATATGATTATTATTTATACATTTTCACCTTATAAACAGTTTACATATGAATTATATTCAGAAGTTGAGGGGTGGGTGAATTGTTTTCATTTATTTCCAATAATGCTGACCTTACTAATCAAAGTGCTGGGTTCCTACTTACAGTGTATTATTTCACTAAAGCAAATTTGGTGCTACCACAAAAGATGTGTAGACACTGGTAGAAATACTTTATCCTAAAAAGTATTCTATTATATATTCCATGAATGTCTTCAGCTATTAAGATTTAAGACTACTTAATGTTCTTTGAGTACAAGTGCTGATTTGTGGTAGTTTTTGAACAGAGGGAATGGGGAGTATTTTGTTTTCTGATTGAATGCTAAGAAAAATCCTTCCCCACTTGGCTTTGTTAAACAGGCTACCATGTGATAGTTACTATGGTGTCAAGTGATTTGTTTGGCAAGCATTTTATACTGAAACTACTGTACCTTCAAGCAAACATTCTACTTTGACACATTTGAATGTTTCTACTCCTTCACATTTTAATTTATTTTCAATCTTTATTTTATTTTAAGGTGAAATTAAATCCAGGAAGTGATCCAGATGACGAGGGGACTAAAATAAGTGTAAGCACTGAAATATAAATAATTGTGTTTTGTAACTATTATAGAACAGACTCTAAAATATCTGTGTAAATGATAATTACTTGTTTTATTTCTAGCTCTCTGTTTTGCCATGTGTCATACAGCACCAAATAAAATTAATAATACTTATTAATTAAAGAAAAACATTTGACTAAATTATGACTATTTTCATTCAGATATTTGTATACTAGAATATTTAAATCTAAACGATACATGGAATCATGGAGTACATTAGTATTTAATCTGTTGTTCTATTCCATTGCAGCTGAACCTAATAGAACAGAATGGTATTCTCAGAATTTCAATGTAGTTTTCATGATATCATTAGTCATAAGCTGAAGTTGTTTGTTTTATTAATTTGTGTTTACATTTGTATGCATGTGTAGAAGTCAATAAATGATAAACTTGAAATCTCATAATTTTGAATATTATTGTATATATGCATGTTATACAATAGTGTTATAAAAAATATTTTTTCAGACATTTCTCTAACTTTTAGAAATGCAGTGTAATCATCTTTCTTTTTGTAGCTCTATTTCTTACACCGATAATACAGTAATGCTATTTGTTGAGAAAATGTTTCTTTTTGTATTTGTGCAGACAGTAAGGGTTCAAGGAAATGACATTTCCCACAAGCTACAGATTTCCAAAGTAGGAAAACAAGATGAAGGTTTGTATGAATGCAGAGTAACTGATGCCAACTATGAGGCACTCCGGGAATACAAGGCTCAAGCGTATCTTCAAGTGAACAGCACTAATCGCCTACGAAACCAGCCAGTCAAGAAGACGGAACCTTTGCCTCTGACAGATAAAAAGCCAAGAAAAACGAATATGTCAGCTGCAGCTGATAATGGAGTGAGTTCTGAGAACCAACAACTTCACTCTACCTCTAGCTCTCAAACGACGGCATCCAAAATCCTAAAACACAGTCCTGGTTCAGGTATGAATTTTCAATCAGAAGTAACTTTCTAGCTGTATGTACAAACCATATTAATAACATCTCCGTACCCAAATAGAATTTTCAAATTCCTGAAAAACTGCAAGTCCATTGCTGCACATACTGTAGTTTACAACAATGATTCTTTTGCTTTCCCAGTTTTAAATGTGTTATACAGTATATCCAACAATGAAGCCTCAAGCATCATTTAATTTCTGGTCAACATATGCGGCATAAACAGTTTATACTGGACTTAGAAAATACAGGTGCTGAAAACTATCCATTCCAATTGCAGAATAGCTGGTTGGTATTTTTAGTAATACATATTTTTATGTGGAAACTGCAACAATAATTTCAGTAAATACAATAACATCTCAATTCAATAACAATATTACTAAGCTTTTAATAGGTAACATTTCATACCAGTTCTTTTCAGGAAGGTGTGAAAGCCATCTTCCTATAGAACCAACATCATTGTATGCAACATACTGTAGAAGCAATATATAAAAATAAAGCCCTTTATCTATCTTATCAAAGACAAAATGTCTTATATCAAACAAAAACAAAAACAATTACTGTAGGTTATGACATATGACAGCTTTTTTGTTCAGAGATTTAGCTATATTTATCTAATGCATGTTATGTTAATATTGAACAAAAGTATATTTATTCACTAGAGTATACTTTATTATACAGCAAAAATCAGTAAACTTTCGAGTTTAACATAGACTATACACTGAAATACTGTGTTTTCTATTCATTCCCTAATAAACAGTTACAGGGTTCACGGAGTTGAAGCTTTGATTTTGGCTTGTTTCAAAGCTTAAGTGGTCAGAGGTCAGTAAAAAAAGTGCTTTAAATAAACATTAATTTCCTTGAATAAACGATTTTGCATTATTTTTACAACTGAATAAAGTAAACTCTTATACTTTACTTAATACTTAATACTTTATCGCTGAATGTTGTGGACTCCCATAATTCAACTACTTGAAAATCTTCCAAATTGTTCTTTATGTAGGAGATTACCTTCAGTATGACATTTGGAGTCATGTTCACAATGTCCATCCATTGCCCACTACAGTCTCCAGTTGTTTCCATGTTATCCCTTTATCCATTTTATTTTAAAGTATATTCTATAGATAGTTGGGTGTTGTCCTGTGCCATATTGTTCTGAGTCTCCTTCATTTCCTTCTTGCATTTTCTGGTAGTCTACAATTGCTGGCAGTACTCAACAAACGGTCTAATCCATTTATAATAATTCTCCAGATATTCATGTCTTCTCTTTTAGATTTATAATAATAATAATAATTGCTTACACTTATATAGTGCTTTTCTGGATACTCCACTCAAGGCACTTTACAGGTAATGGGGACTCCCCTCCACCACAACCAATGTGCAGCATCCACCTGGATGATGCGACAGCAGCCATAGTGCGCCAGAACACTCACCACACATCAGCTATTAGTGGGGAGGAGAACAGAGTAAACCAATTCATAGGTGGGGATTATTAGGAGACCATGATTGTTAAGGGACTATGGGGCCCCTACTTTTTTCAAGAAACGGCCTGGGATTTTTAAGGACCACAGAGAATCAAGACCTCGGTTCTACGTCTCATCCGAAAGATAGCGCCTTTTTACACTATTGTTTCCCTGTCACTATACTGGGGCATTAGGACCCACATAGACCACAGGGTGGCCCCATAGACCACCCCTGCTGGCCCCACTAACCTTTCAGCAGCAACCTTAGTTTTTCCCAGGAGGTCTCCCATCATGGAGAGCAAGCTGGGGTATGCGAAAAGACAAATTCCTAATGCAAGAAATTGTATAGGGTTAATAAAGTGATGTTAATAAAGTGATGTTATCCAGGTACTGACCAGGCTCACACCTGCTTAACTTCAGTGCCTTGCCAGTTGTGAGTTGCAGGGTGATATGGCTGCTGGCAAGTTAAGTGTGAAAGTGCACTTCAGTGATTATTCTGCCTTCTTCATTAATTTTTCAATCCTTATAAGTAATTCCTGGTATTCTTCTAAGTCATTTATGGCAAATGCATCTGGTTTCTGAATATCTTTCTTAGGTGTTTATGTGTAGCTATGGCAATGATGATACCATTGTGCACACTCAATTTTGGTTCATGTTTTTAATTAAGCTTTCTAAAAGAAGTGTTTGTTGACTTTCCAATTTTTATTCTTACTTCACTGGAAGCGGAATCATCTTAGCTTGTTTATCTGCCAAGATATGTGAAGATTTCCCCCTTCTCTAGCGTTTTAAATTTAGAGTTCTGCCTCTACTTCTCCATCTGCCAGACTCTTACATTTGTTTACATTGAGCCTTTAACCTTTGCCATGATATTAGTAAAATAAGGTTGGATAGTTTGGATTATTCAATTTCAGACCATATTTACCATTTTCACACTGCTTTAAAGTGTTTTACCCTCACATTTTCTTGCTTTTCCTGAGTTTCCAGGAGTTTAACTCAGTAATGTCTGCCTCAGAACATTGTAGATTTTTTATGTTGTTTCTCCCTCCCTCAGTTAATTTTGGAATGAAGACGTGGATTTCTGGATTTCTGCTTCAACAATATGACTGGGTAGCTTATTTAATGTCCTAACACCCTTTATACAAAGAAGTACACCCTGTTCTCAGATTGCAGTGTATTTCTGCATAGTCTACATAGTTTCCATGTGACCTTCAGTCCTTATTTTACTGTTAACTCTGAAGAATGTTACTAGTTTAACTTTGTCAATGCTTTTGAATTATCTGAATACATGGATCAGAGACCCTCTTCCCAGTCTCATTCTGTATTCGACCATATGAAGAAACATTCTTCTGAATGTTTTTATGTTGGAAGAAAGAATTATGAATGCTGATTGTTGTGATGTTGCCAGCACTTAATTCAAGAATTCTTTCCTGTTTTACATCAGCCATTATCCATTTTTCCATTGCCTTCTGTCTTTTCTAATCAAAGTCCCCTCTAACCAAGGCATGATCTTAGTTTGGTATTTATTTGATGAATCAGCATTTATTTGATTTCTTTATAGAATCTTTCTTTGTTATTTTACTTGGCATTGTTAGTGTATACTCTTGGTCTATGGTGTACTTGATATGTTGAGATTGGATTCCTGCTGTAAGTATAATGTCTGAAACTGTTGCCAATTCATTAGTGATTTCTTGACAGTTTTATTCATAATTCTCCCTACACCTTTATTGTGTGTTTGTCTAATTGAATATATAACTGTTTGTTTCTTGTGATGTTATCACTTCATCTTTTCGTCTAACTTACCTAACATGTTGATTTTTAATTTCTGCCCATTTCACTGTGTCGTATTGGAATGGCATATTCTTAATATGCCATTTGACTTCTGTGAGTGATTTCTGTAGTCAAGGGATTTTTCAAGGTGATGGGAAGCTGCCCTTTCAGTCAACTCTCCTCTTTTTTGTTTTTCTGGGCCCATGACTGGCCCAGTAAGATTACATGACAACTGCACTTTAAAACATAGATTCCTTTGCCCTTTTCAGAAGTAATTGTCAATAAGAAAACATATGAAATCATATGAAGTGATTGTTTGCCTAATTTACCCACATAAGAGAGGACTTACCCGATATAATCGGTACTGAGTGTGAGACATGGTGTTTCTAACTTTGACAGAGGGGTTTTGCATAATAATTATTTAGCTGATTTGTTTGATCTTTATAAAGCATGAAGTGTTGAGTTCACTTGTAATTATCACAAGCTGTGTTCTCATCCTTCTCCTCCTCCTCTTCCTACTACTACTGTTATCTAAGAACGTAAAAAAATATATAAATCAGTAAGATTTCAATTACTATATTTCTGCTGAAAGCTTTTAATTTATAAATCAGATTTTTTGAGTGTGTGTTTCATGCATATCAATTAACACAGAATTATTGTGAAAAAATAGATTTTTTAATCTTTAACATGCTCACTAAGTACCGTAAGGAGTTTTGTTTTAATCTATTTCAGTATGATGTGTGTCTAACAAGTATATGCATTATAATACAAATACATCAACTGTATTTTAATTAAAAATGTAATGACTTTGCATCAAAAGTGTATTAAACATGTAATTACAAGAAAATTCTAATAGGACAAATTTGATTACACCACAACCTTACTTGGATAAGAATAAGTAGTCTCTCTTAGTTTCATGCTGTGAACCTTAGTAACATTACACCTACTCTTAAAACCTTTATAAAAATGTGCTTCTTTACTGCTACATTTGTATGAGTGTAGCATAAGGTTTATCATGAATTTATTCATATAAGTAATAACATTAACTTTTATGAAAAATGAAAAATTGTATGGTATGTTTCTCTGTTTAAATTAAAACACTCACCCTGTTGAACAGTACAGAATGTAATTATTATGAATATATAACCATTACCTCATAATTAATAAATTAATAATTAGATCACTATATTAATTAATTAAATAGTATCAAAATAATATATTAATATTTATCATTGATAATTGAATGATTATGAATGGAATGATTAGACAAATAATAATCACTCTTTAATTTAACAATTACATATACAGTACATCTCATTGAAATTATTTTTCCCCTTAAACTTAGCCAACACACTGCTCTTGCCTGAAAAACAGTGCATTTATCAGTCAGGTTTTACGCAAGATGGAAAGTATTTTCTTTGATTTAAATTTATGCTGGGATTTGGTATGAATGACAAGTGACTCTGAACTATGCAGATAAGAAGAAAACAGTGCTGAACTCTTACAGTAGCTATCTTAAATTCAGGAACATGCAAAAAATAATAATAATGTTTAAAGAATAGAAAGTATTACATCATCTAATTCTGCCTTTGAAAGATTATTGTGCCTTAAAGAATTATTGGTAGAAAAAAATGTGGTATTAAAAATACATTAAAAATAGGGTTATACTGTGTTACCCAATAACTTTTTTAACATTGATAACAAATAATAAGCTTTTCAGAAAATTCTTAAAAGAGAAAGGGAAAAAAAAACATAACTGGCTATACCTTAAACCTACAATTTAATTCAATTATAAAATATGTAATCTTTTCATAATGCACCCAGACAGAATAAAATGAACAGAAACTAGAAACAGCTGAGTCCTTTATTATTTTTGCTGTACCCTTTATTTGATTGCAGCTACATCAAGTTTCGTCCAGGGTTTTTATTCCATCTTTTGTAATCTCAATAAAACGTAAACTGATGATTCACATAAACATGTAGCTTTTATTTTTTCTATAGGTTTACATAGGGTTTTGCAGAATGTGGCAAATGAGTGAGATTGTTTTGCCTGATCTAGATGTATAAATGTATTTTTGTTTTTGCTTTGGTAATTAAATATCAGTACCATATCACAGGCACCCATAACTGGACAAACATACTATAACTTTGTGTTTAGGATAGATATTCACAGAGCCACCAAAGAAAATAATAAGAGCCACCAAATTCCCTAATATTTTCATAATAATTTGAGATATGGATAAAAATGAGAACAAGATCCACAACCACAATAAAATGCATACCATACCATTACCATACATAATGAAGTAAACGGTAAAACACACCTTACAATAAAATTATGTTACTTACTGTATAAACCTGGGGAAGATGGTGGTACAGTGATTTGTAATATGTCCTTATAGTACTGGGGCCCTGGATTCAGGTCCTTGGATGCTGTGTTTACAGGGATCAGTATTTACATGAGTTTCCTCTGGACTCTTTTTTTTTTCTTACAGACCAAAGATGTACTGGTAGGTTTATTTGGCTTCTGAAGAAACTGGCCCTGGTGTGAGTGTGTGCATATTTATGTCTGTGAGCCCTGCAATAGATTGACATCCTGCCCAGAGTGTATAATGTCTTGCACTCATTGCTTGCCAGGATAGGCTCTGGCTTATCTGAGACCTTGTATTGGATAAATAGTAGGAAAACGGATGGATAAATATTAAATTTGTCATTTATTTTTAGGTTACAGTTGAAGAGAAAAATGGTCACTTTAAATGAAAAAATAGAGTAAAACATTTGTAACAGCTTAATCTTTACTGTTTTCTTTCAACATTATATCCCATTAAAAATTATATCCAAGCATTTTATCAAAAGTGGAAATAACCAAGGAAATGTTTTTCAGGGCTGGAAAATGTTTTTTGTCAATGTGAGAACGTGTGAGCTGGACGGAATTTCATCTGGGTGAAAAAAGAATATATAAATAGTATCTGCCCCAACAGTTATTAAAATAACATCAATGTTAAGTGTGAATACAACAAAATAAAGTGTACACTATGCACTTTGTTATAAACACCATCAACACAGTCATGGCATTCTCCCTCATTTATTATTGTATGCCTATCATTAGAGTCAGGAAATCAACAAAACGCTGCTGTGATTATTAAAAAGCTATTTCTTGTCAAGTTAATTTTAATATAGTGTTATAACATACAAAATGCACATTAAATCATGTCACAATACTATATACAGTACTGTATAATACTTTTTGAGATTTTTTTAGTTTTTACAGTACCATTATATTGCTTTTAGCATGCTTTGAATAATAATTTAATAATAATATGGTGTATTTGACCAAATCTTCACAGGAGTAAAGTCTCCAAGACAATTCTACAATGAAAAGTTTTGCTTAATCTGATACAAAACATGGTCAAGGTAGTTTTTTTTAAACACCTTACACTATCCTACTGTAAAGATGCACTTGCTTTCATTTGCTATTTTTAAAGATACAATAAGTACCTCATACAGAGTGTTACAACATAAATGTGCACTATTGTGTAGTTACGGCTTGGTGCAGCTGCCTCACAGCTGTTGTGTCCTGGGTTTGATTCTGGCTTGGGAAGACATGTACCATGCATGTACCATGAGGTGGTGTTCTGTCCAGTGGATCATCCAATTTAGCATATTATGCTTCCAGGATAGGCTAAGGGTTACAGAAACATTTACCAGGAATATGCATATTTCCATTAATAGTTGGATATTGTTTAGCTCTTGTGTTTGACTAAATAAAAAAAAAACAGTTAAAAATAAAGAACATCACAGTATATAGCAAAATAATCTCACATCTGGTTTTGATTTTCTTCTTTTTCATGGTCATTCATTCTAAATGCAATTTAATATTTATTACAAATATAACAATACCATGTTGATCAACTCAATTAATCTCTGATTTTCCATAAATTGCACTAGAATCTCAAAGGTATATGTCCAATTTGTTTCTCTGTTTTCTCAGTAATCATTGCATTCTTTGGTACTGAAATTCATAAGCATATTCATTTTTTCAGACTTGTCTTTTATACTACAAGTTCAAGTTCTTCAAATCTTAAAGAGTCCCAAAGACACAGAGAGAAGTAAAAATGCAAAGGCCTACAACATGCTTAAGGCACTTCAACATGATTAAATAAGTGTGAAATTCCATGGTCTTTTTTTTCCAAACGCTTAAGTGCTTAGGCTAGTTTACATACAGCAAGGAATGCCACTTGTGTTTACTGTTCTTTTCCAATCTTATCCTTGTTAGTATAATAATTATTTCATTTTGGTATGAGTATATACAGTATTAACATTTGCCTTTTTGAAATAGTATAGAGCAGTCGCTTAAGCACATACTTTATTTAAATGTCACATTTAAAATGATGTTTTTCAAGATAATAATATACAGTATATGAGTGCATACAACTTTGGCTGTCTCTAAAAAGGGAAGTATATTATGCAGAATATTAAAAAATATGTTACAGTATATAATACAGAAAATATTTTGTGTACAGGTTTATACTATTGTATATACAGTATGCAATGCATAAGTATAATTATATATCAGCTATCATGTTGATACTTTTTTCTGCTTAAACAACAATTGTGTAGTGTATAGAATTTAAATTATAAATTAAATGCGAGACTGAGAGGAAGCTTACCCTACTGCAAATGACTTGCATCTGAACTATCAATGATTTTACAATGGACTGAGAAAGGTTGTATGTGTTATTTATAGTGCATGCTAAGATAGCCAAGAGCACCATAGCCAAGGTGCTAACATATTTTCAACATGTTAGTAAATGTGTTAACAGTGGCCTGATAAGAAGCATTGCAAATCTGCAAGATGAGCGAATATCTTATAACTTCTTTCGCAGGTACGAGGATAGCTACAAGCTACGGACTTGCTGTCCTGCTTCTTGTTTGTGGCTTTGTGAAGGGTGCCTTACTATAGTTTTAAGTGCTGACTTTTTCCAATATCACTTTCTCTTCTTAAAGCAAAGAGAAAATTGCCTGCTATTTCCACGGAGCGGACAACACAGTTGACCCTAACTTCCAACCACCTCTCTGCACCCAATGCATTCTAATTATCCACACAAGAAGCACTTTTATCAAGGCAAGAAAGGAAGAGAAACTCTTGTACTGAGCATCCATTTACAGTAAAGCTCTTATGAAACAACTGGAACTACAATTGTCTACTTAAAATATTCATGACTTCTCACAAAGACAATTTTTGCATCTTTTTTTGCAGTATATTTACCTTCATTGTGACACCGTGTGGAGATTTTGGGGTAAAAAAGTCTGTATTTGTGTATTATATATTTAAATGTGTTTGATTTGGTTATGCATTTACCTCTCATGATCCTTTTAACTTTGTATTGCTTTCATGAAATGTACCCATTACAGAATTATCAAATGCAAAGATGTTTTTCTTTTTCTCTCAGTAAAATGAAAAAAAAAAGAATATGTATAGTGATTTGAAATCAATTTTTTTGCTGATTACTTTATGCTTTAATGTGAAATCTTTTATACAGTGTAATCTGCAGTTACAATACAGTATCTGTTTTCTTGCAGAAAAAATGTATAAATGGCTGTCATCACACAATCTTTGTTTGGGTCATTACTTGACAAAATAAATTTAAACCCCTTTGTTCTGATTTTATTACTGCAACTTATTTACAATGTTTTAAGAAAATGGTCATAGTGAATTTAAGTTCTGGATTGTTTGTCAGATGTACTTAAGTTACTTTGATTATTGAAGATGTTGTTTTTTCCTATGCTGCAACTATCTTCATCCAATATTTAGATTAATGAAGAATAAATCTGCAGAGTCATTAAAATACTCAAAACAAGATAAAACAAGTTTGTAAAATGGAAGAAAGTTATGCTTCCAGTCATAGTAAAAAATGATACCTGGTAATATTGTTATAATTATTTGTGAGGAGTGCTTGTTGCTTCATTCAAAAAACAAATTAAGAACATCTGTCACTATTTTATATTGATTAAACACACAGAGAATAGCCTGTCTTTGACTTTTTCCATTCCATTTTCCATATATAATGTTCCTTGCCAAGACACAAAAAATGTTTATTGTCCTGTTCTTCTGGAGAAAAAATAATTCTGGAACTATTTTGTTTCCTCTTAAACAGTAGGACAAATGACACATTAACATTTACCTTGTGCCAGGTTTTGGATTTCAAAACTTACATGTGGTTTACTTGTGTTGGTAGAATTTAACCAACATGCCTTTGCACTGTGACCATTTGTTTGCATTTGAAATAGTGTTATTTCCTTTCATGTGTCTTATCTCTTTAACGGGTAATGGGTTGGAGTTCTTTGGACAACCTAGTTTAAAATGTTACTTGTGATGATTTTTTGAGAAATGATACACATAAAGGCAAACATTTGTAAATCTAAACCTGAGTTTAGAAAACAGTTAAAAATTAACCAATTGGATCAATAAAGGTTTCAAAACCAGAAAAAATAGATGTACTGAGTTATATTATATATTATTGCAATTGCAGTGTACAATTCTACAAGTCTTTTTTGTTAAAGTTATTGATTTGCAATTGATATACTGTATTGAGTATATTGTTATGCTTTACAATCTATGTTATAAAATGATTGTATTCAACACCTAGTGCATAAGTTGATTAACTGGTACACAAGCACTTTATTCCCATATATATATATAACTCAAACTGTTTGAAATATTGTTAGTCCTTAATGATGCATTTCAATTTTAATTTAAACAGTGCATCTTAATATTCAGCCAATCCACAGTTCATACCAAATCCTTTTGCAAAGACAGTAAATCCACTGTGGGCGGAATCGTGTTGCAGCAATCATCAATGAAATGGCATGCTTAAACCTCTGATCTGCATATGGGGAGATGGAATAAGATATAAAAAACCAAGCAAGCAGAAAGAAAATGAGAGTAGATTTGGCAAGTGTTGTAAACAGCATTATGTCAGGAAATTACAACAAAAAAAATTATTCCAAATTGGTAACCCAGGTAGCAGCAAAATTAAAAATGTATTCCAGCTAATTCATAAGTACCACGACACATTTCCTGAATATCTCTTCCAACAGGGTTCCATTTTTTATTAGTCAACAACAAAAGGAATGATAATTACATGAATGTACAGATCCAGCCATTCAAAATGCACGGTACAAACCCGCGGTACGGGAAACTACCCACAAGCCACCGCAGGGCACCGCGGTAAGTGATTGGCTGGCCAAACTGACCGACAGGGGCACTCCTGGTGCATTGGTCGGTAATGAAAAGATTTAATCATTTAATCTCTTTACTGTGCACATTTTAATCCACATAGTATTGAATATTTATATGAAATTTTACCACTAAAGGAAAATTTTAGTAGCTGAGCATAAAAAGAAGAGGAGCATAACGCATCTGAAGGTCATAAACGATATTAATTTAGGAACATAAACATTACTGTATGTAAACTGTACTGTATATGGCTGGTCTTGGTAGTTTAAAGAAAAAATACACACCAGTCTTCCATTTCTCCCTAAACATTTTAAGCATGGAAGTTTTATGAAACAGTACCCAAATATGCGATTGCTGTATAGAATGAATTTTAATTTTAAAAAATTATTTAACACGAAAATTAAGCTGTTTACATCTTCCGCCTGAGAACATAGTCAGCCGTTGCTACCCAACGCACAAACACAGCCACTAACTAGCAAAGAGAGGACATTAGCTAGCCAATATGATAAAGAAATAAATGATTATTTTGTTTATTTCTTTTGCACATTTATTTGAACATTTCCATCGACTGCACAAGCACTTGGAAACTGTCCAATCCCTAGTTCATTAGGCATTTTCTTTTACGCTGCAGGCATTCTCCCGGTCTGGCGCCAGTCTGTGTCTTCTAGGATATAATGCCAGTAATTTTTTGTAAAATTTTGGTTTCCAATAATGCCGCAGCAAACTCTTGTTTTTATGTCCACTATAACAGACAATCTCCTTTGCTTTTAACCGAGCGTTTAATAATTTCCTAAAATGAAAATGATTTACTTTATTTCCCTCACGGGATCAATAAAAGTATCTATCATCTATCTAAACTATGGGACAGAATTCTGGGGTCTCCCTATACCAGAGATTACGGTAAGGCTTCAGAATGGTGATTGGCTGACACCATCTGACACCCCTCTGATTGGGGAAAAAAGACGTGTTGATCTGCTATACATACTCTATCAGGAAGAGGATTTCTTTCTATTTGAAATGTGTATTTTAAAAGTTTAATTAAGAAGTAAAAACCTTACAGCGTACACAGATTTCTAAACTGATCAGGAGGAAGAAAAATCACCCGTGTTTCGTGCATAAAAAGTGGTTATTAACTATCGAAACCTGTTTTATTTATTTTATTTTTATTTAGATTAAGAGTTCCCCATTTCCATTTAAATCACAAACCCGTGTTTAATTAAATGTCTTTTAACATAAATCGTTATCTTTGTCTTCTGCATAATAATGTTCACCACTCTGTCCAGCAAATTAATAATAAACTTTATTTTATATAGCGTTTTAAACGAATAAGTAATTAGATTGCTCATAAACCTAATCACTTATTCTACATAAACACAGCGTAATTGCTCTCTGAAAATGCTTTTTCTTTTTATTTAGGCTCAGATTTCAACTATAGATAGTCCACTAATTACTAGCCGTAAATAATGATGTTTTGCTCCCTCTTACCACAAAAATATTAAAAATAATGTATTGTAGCTGGGATTAACTTTTTTTTCGAACATGTTAAAGATGGCGACAACTCATATATAACTGTACTCATATATAACGTATAACTGTACGTACTGTCTTTGTATTTGGCCAGGGCTTTAAAGAGAGGGCACGCCAACATTTTTCGGTGCCGTCGTCTGCGCTTTAAAGGTACCCCTGTCGCGGAAGAATTTGACCTCGGAATGTTCACCCAGCATAATTATTGTTTCATTGCACTTTGACAGATTGTCTTTAAATCAATTGTCAGAATATCCCCACCTCCATACAAGAACAAAATTGCAATGATTTTATTAACTGGCTGTTTCAGTAACCTAAAGTATATATCTAAAGTAATAATTTAACAATATATGTAAATGTTTTAAGATATGTTTATGTTGTGAATGTCTGTAGATTGTATCTTATTTTTATTTTTATTTTTGTTTCAAATGGCCTTGCAGATCAGATACTGTATCAAGGAACAAAACAATTATTGCGCCCAGCTCCTCAATGGAATCGCTTTAACATGCTAATGCGTTGGTGTAACACTCTGTGTCTACAGTACATTGTGAACAAACCAGTTTCACAGGTATTTTCAACCCCCAACCAATGTTGTTTCATCGGTTGTTATCCTGTAAAGCGCTTTGAGGAGCCACCTTTAAAGGCGCTATATAAAATAAAGTTTATTATTATTATTAATATTGATCATATTTTTCCTCCCAGAACTTGTAAATTGTTGTTGTTATTGTTGTTGTTATCCTGTAAAGCGCTTAGAGAAGCGAGTGAGAGTGAGAGTGACGTAGAAGAAATAAAGCACAGTTTTTAACTCCACAGGTTTGAGTCTCTGTGTTCGTCCTCAACGAACCCAAATTCATTACATTGGTGTTAGAAGCGGGAGGATGGACAGTGAACGGACGATGATGTCGGAGAGAAGCGCCGGTTCCCCCAGCAGCCGAGTGACCCCCTAAAGCGCCTTTTGGGGGCGAGCAGCAGCCGCCAGGGGCCGGGACGATCCCTCAGCACCGCCAGTGGCCAGAGCCCTTATCAGGGCTACCCCACGGTGACCTACTCAGCGGAAGGGGGGCCCTTTCCCGGGTCGCCTCAGGCCATGTTACAGGAAAGAGACGCCAGACCAGCGGGGTCCAGCCCGCCACCCCTGCTCCAGCCTGTGCCAGTGAGACCGAGCCGTTATAATGGGGAGATCCCATGGCACATGTTTGAGGCCCAGTTCCAGATGGCAGCCTGGACAAACAGCTGGTCTCAGGTGGAGATGGTGGGCCACCTCGCCGCCGTCCTGGAGGGGAAGCCCTGCCAGGTGTTGCTGGATGTACCCGGGGACCAGCGGTACAACTACGCGGCGTTGGCGTCGGCCTTCCGGAGGCGTTTTGGCAGGAGAGGGGAGGCCTCCCGGGAGAGCCACTGGATCCAGTCGCCGCAGACGTGGCCTACTTAGCCAGGGTTACCCTACTCTCCCGGAGGAGGCCCACCAGGAGATAGCACTCCAGGCGTTCCTCTGGGCCCTGGTGCTGACTGAGGTGCAGTGCCATGTGATGCTGGCTGCGCCGATCCTCTTGGAGCAGCCCCTGGCTCTGGCTGAGCAGGCTGATGCCGTATTCAAGGAGAGGAGAGGGGAGAGGGGGCACATCGCCCAGGAGCCACATCACCTGCCACCCCCGGCGCAGCACCCTGTCCCTCATGCCCAGGTCAAGGCAACCACCCACTTGCTACAACCAGTCTAACCCCAGGATACAGTCCTCGCAGACTGGGGCAAGGTAGAAGGGGTGTTTCACCCTTGCAGCCCCAAAGTGTGCCCTGGGGGTCCAGCTGCCTCGGTGCCTGGCAGGACACCAGGCTGAAGCAGGGTGATGGTCAAACTGGTGTCAACGAGGGCCTGGCAGGGTCTGCCCTCGATGAGGCAGGGAAGAAATAAGCCCCGGCTGTGGCCAACCCTTCCCACAGAAGGTGGGGTGAAGCACTCTTTCTGGCTTTCCGGAGCGGGGGTAGCTTCGCTCAAGGGCGGCCTTCCCCCCTTTAGGCCGCCCCGCTCCCGTTTCCCAGCGGCCTCCGGAGTCCCCGGGGATCCAGCGCCTGGCACTCCCGGGCGATGTGCCCCCTCTCCCCACAGCGGTGGCAGATGACCAGCCTTCGTCACTCCCCCAGCATCGCCATGCTGGCTGTCTCCTCCTCCCCATCTGAATCCCCGTGCACCCCTCGGTTGGTGCCCACCGGTCTCCTTGAATACAGCATCAGCCTCCTCAGCCAGAGCCAGGGCCTGCTCCAAGAGGACCGGCGTGACCAGCATCACGTGGCACTGCACCTCAGTCGGCACCAGGGCCCAGAGAAACACTTGAGGGCTATCTCCCGGTGGGCATCTGCCACGTCTGTGGTGACTGGACCCAGTGGCTCTCCCGCTAGGCAGCAGCGTTGGGCCAACCTTGCCCGCAGTAGTCCCGGCGCCTCCCCTCTCCTAAAAGCCTCCAGAGGGCCGACGCCAACGCCAACGCCACGTAGTTGTACCGCTGGTCCCCGGGTACATCAAGCAACACCTGACAGGCCTTCCCCTCCAGGACGCCAGCGAGGTGGCCCACCATTTCCACCTGAGACCAGCCATTTGCCCAGGCTGCCATCTGGAACTGAGCCTCAAACATCTCCGCATTATAACGGCTCAGTCTCACCAGCGCAGGCTGGAGCAGGGGTGGTGGGCTGGACCCCGCTGGTCTGGCGTCTCCTTCCTGCCACATGGCCTAAGGCGACCCGGGAAAGGGCCCCCCTTCCGCTGAGTAGGTCACTGTGGGGTAGCCCTGATAAGGGCTGTGGCCACTGGCAGTGCTGAGGGGTCGTCCCGGCCCCTGGTGGCTGCTGCTCGCCCCCAAAAGGCGCTTTAGGGGGTCACTCGGCTGCTGGGGGAACCGGCGCTTCTCTGAGTCCAACATCATCGGCCGTTCACTGTCCATCCTCCGCTTCTAACACCAATGTAATGAATTTGGGTTCGTTGAGGACGAACACAAAGACTCAAACCTGTGGAGTTAAAAACTGTGCTTTATTTCTTCTATGTCACCACCCGCCAGCAGCACTCCCACGCCCAGACAAGAGAGAAACACAAGCCGGCCAAGAGCGCGGGCCCGAGAGAGAGAGACAGAGAGAGAGAGAGAGAGAGAGAGACACCAAGGAGTGCATGGAAAACGGGCGATCTCCCCAGACTGTACGCCCATTTCACTGTTACCTGGATACCTCTTGGGGGATATCCTCTATATCCTCTTGGGGTGAATATCCTCTTGGGGGATATTCTAACAACAAGTGAAATTAAGACGATCTGTCAAAGTGCAATGAAATACAATATGCTGGACAGTATGCTTCTCAAAGCCCTTTACAGGATAACAACAATAACAACAACAATTTTACAAATCCTGGGAGGAAGAATATCATCAATATTAATAATAATAATAAACTTTATTTTAAATAGCACCTTTAAAGGTGGCTTTTAAAAAAAAAAACTTTTTTTAAATGCATTTGCATTTGCACACAGAGCAGTGTTTACTTGAACATGGAGATGCCATACTGAATAATTCCTGCACACAACCATTGCAGCGGAATTTGCATCATTTGGCAGGGCTATGATTCATACAAGTGGTGGTGGATTTGGAGACAATATGTATTTACATTGGGTTGCTGTAAGTGGAGCACTAATAAGCCCAAAGCTCTACTTATTATTTTACAAAAGAATGCACCTGACAAGCTGGACAGTATGCTTCTCAAAGCGCTTTACAGGATAACAACAACAATAACAACAACAATTTACAAGTTCTGGGAGAAAAAATATGATAAATATTAATAATAATAATAATAAACTTTATTTTATATAGCGCCTTTAAAGGTGGCTCCTCAAAGCGCTTTACAGGATAAGAACCGATGAAACAACATTGGTTGCGGGTTGAAAATACCAGTGAAACCGGTTTGTTCACAATGTACTGTAGACACAGAGTGTTACACAAACGCATTAGCATGTTAAAGCGATTCCATTGAGGAGCCGGGCGCGATAATTGTTTGGTTCCTTGATACAGTATCTGTCAATGTGCAATGAAACAATAATTCCGCTGGGTGAACGTTCCAAGGTCAAATTCTTCCGCGACAGGGGTAACTTTAAAGCGCAGACGACGGCACCGAAAAATTTTGGCGTGCCCTCTCTTTAAAGCCCTGGCCAAATACCAAGACAGTATGTACAGTTATAATTCAAACTGAATTAAAAACTACTCCCGCAGAGAGTGATGAAAACCGCGCAGCATCAGGCAAATGCACATTAATATGTTGGGCTTTTGGGTTCGGGTGGATTTGCGCCCTACAGTTCAACCTGCGGTACCGCTGTGTACTGTACATACAGTATGAACATGTGTTATTTTGAAATATAAAAAATGTCAATATACTTTAGGAGAAATTGAGTATTGGTGTGTATTTTTTCTTTAAAATACCAATAACAGCAACATACAGTTTACATAATATGTTTATGTTCCTAAATTAATATCATTTATGACCTTTATGACCTTCGTTATGCTCCTCTGCGTTTTATGCTTAGCTACTAAAATTTCCCTTTAGTGGTAAAATTCCATATAAATATTCAATACTAAGCGGATTAAAATGTGCACAGTAAAGAGATTAAATGATTACATCTTTTCAATAACGACCAATACACCACATTATCTTCCGTGTCGCATTAACATTGGAATGTTTTTTTTTTACAAGTGTCAAAAGAAGCGATAAACAACCTGTCTCCTCTATAACTTTTCAGTTTACAGAGAAATTCCGCCAGAGCCTCACAACATTGTCCAATAATACTCTTCTCACGTCTAATTTTTAGTTAAGCAGGATTTGAGCTACAGACCATAACAGACCAAAAAACAGAATCCACCTGCGATTCGGGTGTTAACAAAATGTGTTTACAAAGAAAGTGAAATACAGTAATACTACCAGCTATATAGATACATAGATTTGGAAATGTAGATCCTTAAAGTAATATCATGATTAATTTATTTAGATACGTGCTTACATATTCTCGATTATAAAACAGATAATTCCGGTCCTGGAATCTGACTGGCTGACACCCTTCTGAAGCGGTACGATAATCTCTGGTATACGGACGCCCCTGAAATTTGACTTGTTACTGTGTGATAAATTTTAAAGACGTAGATAAAAAAGTTTTGATTCTCATGTATCTGGTACAAGTATCTTTTAAAACAGTCTTTGTTGTGCTCTTGAGGATCCTTGTGATATTTTGAGCTCTGGTTGAATGATAAGTGTCGCAGTTTAAATAATTTTCGTTGCTAGAAATTATGAAACGGTCTGTTAAAAGCAAGGGAGTTTTTATGTCTGTTATGCTAAAAGAAAATGCTCGTCGAACTAGGGATTGGACAGTTTTTCAGTGCTTGTTCATTCGCTGGAAATGTTCAAATAAATGTGCTAAGGAAATAAACAAAAAAAGTAATTTATTCCTTTATCATATTGGCTAGCTAATGTCCTGTCCTTGTTAGTTAGATCAACGAAATGCTGTGTTGTTACTTTTTGTCGCTGAAAAAATAAAGTCTTTTCATTTAAAATGATGGTTACAAATAATGTGGACCAGCGTAATACTTTGAGTTTACAGCTTGTCCAAGGTCATTCATTATTAATAATATGAGTAATATCTTCGGTAAAGGCTTTGATGCATAAAATATTTCTGCATAATTAAAATATTTATGATAAAGGTAGGTTGTGTACTTTTGCCCAACTGAGCAATCTTGCTTTCATAAAATATACCAACTTTTTAATGACTGATGATTAACATGCTGTAATATACAGTTTAAATTTAAAAGCTCAAATGCTGTACATGAGAGGTTAAGCTTTAATGGCTCTTCCTGGCGGTTTTACAAGGTGATTCCGGAAACTGTCCGGTATAACATCAAATGACGCGATACACCCCGTGATACTGCGTTTTGATGCGACTCCCACTGGGGTATACCGCAAAATACCCCACCCATTTTGACTGGCTGCATCTGTATTATAAAATAATTAAAATACATAATAATGGTGGTAACAAGTATAAACATACTGGGGTGACAATGGAAAATAAATATAATCAGAAAAAAATGACACAATAATAACATGCAGTAATCTTTTTTTTCTGATTTCACTACAATGAAATTATTTTAAAAACATCTAGTGTCATGTTGTCCTACAAACTATACTGATAAAGCTGTACAAATAAGCAGGAATCCCCAATTATGCTACATTATCCTTTTCATTTTATTTGAAGCATTCTATAATTTATTTCTATAATGTTCCCAATATATATTGATAGAAATATTATTACAGAAATAAATACTAACGCATGGCAGGTATTGATGCCTCACAAGGTCCTAAGTTTGATTCCAGCCTTGTGGACCCTCTGTTTGGAGTTTGCATGCTCTCCCTTGTCTGTGTGCTCTAGCTTGCTCCTATATAAGGATTTGCTGTCCATATTAAATGGTCTTTAAATTGTCCCTGTGTGGGAGTGGTGGTGGATACTGGTGTGTGTGCCCTGCAGTGGACTACTGTGTCTCCTGGGCTGCAGTACTGTGTTGCACCCTGTGCCTCCAGCTCACTGCAAGCCTCTAAGGATAAATGGTTCTTTGAAAATGGATGAATTGACCTAAGGTGAAAAGGGACAATTTTAGCAGGTAAGAGGCATTTTGATTGGCCTGGGTATTTCAAGCAGTAGGCAACCCAACCTAATAATGTTAAAATATTGTTTTCTCCATAAGCATCACTTTAGACACCTTTTCTCCACCATCAACAGACTGCTAAAGCCTGCTGCCCCACCGCATTACTCCCAACTTTGCAACACATTTTTAAATTACTTTAGCTACAAGATTAACAACATCTGGCATCACATTCTCTTCACAACACATATCACTTCCAAACTTCCTCCGGGTTTGTCTACATTTACTGGTTCCCTTCTTTCTAACGTCTCTCTTCTTGACTTTGCATTCATCAGTAAACTGGTTTTGCATATGAAATCAAACACCTGTATATTGGATCCCATTCCCACCACTTTATTTCAGTCATGTTTCACTTCTCTCTGCCCCTTTGTCCTCAATATAAGAAATGAATCCTTGAGCACAAGTGTTGTACCAATGGTCCTCAAAACTGCTGCAATTACCCCCGTGCCAAAAAAGCCAAACAATGCTCTGGACAATCTAAACAGTTTTCACCCCATCTCCAACTTACCCTTTCTTGCAAAAATTCTAGAATGCTCTGTCACAATTTCAGTTAAATAACCACCTCATTATAAATAACCTTTTCAAACCCCTCCAATCTGGTTTCTGACAACTTCACAGCACAGAAAACAGCCCTGGTCAAAGATGATCTTCTAATAGTTTCTGATTCTGACTCTCTTTCAATCCTCATTCTTTTTTATTTCAGTGCCTTTTGACACTGTTAACCATGATATCTTACTGTTTCATCTTGAGACTGTGTTTGGAGTTTCTGACACAGCTCTTAAATGGTTCAAGTGTTACCTCACTGATCACTGTCACTTTGTCTCTCTTAGCAGTCTGAACTTGGACTTGTTATGTCTGGTGTTTCTCAGGGCTCAATACTAGCTCCCCTACTTTTTAGCATTTACATATTTCCACTTGGTTAGCTTTTAAGATCACATGACCTCAACTATCATTTCTATACAGACGATACTCAAATATACATCCATATCAAACCTGATGCTGATGTGGCTGTCTCTATTCAATCTAATTACATCTCTGACATAAAAACATGGATGACTCAAAATTTTCTTCATCTAAACTATGACAAGACTGAAGTCATACCTATTGGCCCCCCACCATCAACCAATGCAGTAACCCTATCTGCAGATGGCACTGTACTTGAACCTAAGGGTGATATCTGATTCAGGCTTGACATTTGGCCTATTTGTGCAACATATTGTCAAAACATTTTTCTTTCACCCCAGATATACCGCTAGACTACATATATAGCTATCTGTGGTTGAAAAGCTGATCAACACATTTGTCTTCTCCTGAATTGACTACTGTAACGCTCTATTCGCTGGGGTTTCTAAATCTACATTGAACAAACTCCAGTATGTCCGGAATTTGGCAAGTGATCACATTATTCTTATCCTGGAGTCTTTGCACTGGCTCGCTGTCAAATTTCTTATCGACTTCAAAATTCTCATGCTCACCTACTGTATAAGGCTCTGCATGGCTTAGCACCTCAGTACTTGTCTGAGCTAAAATTGTCCTACTCCCCACCCCACAACCTTTGCTCTTCTAATTCTGTTTTTTTATCTGTCCCCCAAGCCGGTCTACACTCTATGGGTGACAGGGCCTTCTCCTGTTATGCCCTAAAGCTCTGGAACTCTATTCAGTCACCTTCTCTTAACTGCTTTAAATCTAGAGTCAAAACATTCTTCTTTAGAAGAGCGTTTATTTAACTGGTTCTGTTCTTTAAGATAAGATCACTTTATTGACCAAATACAATTTCTTGTATTAAGAATTTGTCTTTTTGTATACACCAACCTGGTCTCCACAAGACACACAGACAGGGAGAGAAGCTTGGGGTCAGAGCGCAGGGTCAGTCATTTATACGGTGCCCCAGAGCTGTTGGGGTTAAGGGCCTTGCTCAGGGGCCCAACGGAGTAGGATTCCTCTGCCAGCCACAGGATACGAACTGGCCACAGGCTCAGATCCTTAGCCACAGACCCACTGCACCGCCACTCCCCACTCTTTACCTCTCTGCTCCTACTGTATTCAGTACCCCCATCTACTGTCTCCTTTCATTGTGCATTCTCATTTTGCATATCGTGTGTATTTTTTATTGTTTTTGTCATTTAGTAAACCCACCTTTAAAGGTTTTATTTAAAACAAAGTTATTATTATTATTGTAACCTAAACGGCCTCTATTGCTTGCGAGAGCTGAGCTGGCTTACCAGAGCAGTGACGTCACCGCCCTTCCCTGTGAATAGCAGGGGCCGCACCCGCTGGGCTGAGGGGGGGATCTCTCTTTAGCTCAACTGGCTGGGTCCCTGTTGAGTGACGCCGGAGGCCTGGGTTCAAGTCCCCGACGGTAGGGGGCTGACCTGATGCGGCAGCAGTAAGGGCACCCACGTGAACCCCGTAGCGTTACATTATTATTATTATTATCATTATCATTAGTAGTGTTGTTATTATTATTATTTAAAAATAGTTAAGGGAACAAAAAAGCCATGCAACCTATGATGGTAGTTATACTGTAACTAGATAAAATAAAGCAGGTGTGCAAGTAGTTTACTTACCAGAACGTTTTTTTTTAAATGCTAGCAGCCTTAAATCTTGTTGACATGTAAGTAAATGTGATTTTGTTATTGCCTGGTGTAGAGTTGTTATTCATTGATACCTTAGAATAATAAATATGATATTCTGTATTTATACACTAAATAAACTTGATTATGCAATTAATATTTTAACTAGCAGATTTCCTTTAAGTAATGCTAAAAAATGTTGGTTATACTTGCCATTGTACTGTAATTGTTTTGAAGTTAGTATATTCAGTTTTGTAAAACCAGTTCAAAATGTAAAGGTCATCAGAAGCTGAAAAAATAGTGAAATGAGAGAGGTGCTTGTGAATGTCAACACTTTTACATGACTGTTTTTTTTCAATGGTATAAACACCAAAGAAAAAAAACTTTTATTGAAAAAATACACTTAAAAAATATATGCATATATATAAATATGTAAATATTTACATATTTAACCCTAAATCCCACACTCGTCACACACATCAGATTCTCCAGCATCTCACTCTTGTACTCAGACTCCTCTCTCAACTCCAAATCTCAAGCACCTGACTTTTTTGCAGACACTCAATACACTCATCTTAAAACCCCCACAACCTCTCTGACATCTCAATCTCCTATCCCTGGCTGTGCACATTCAGCTGTCGGTATACCTGGCCACCACTACTTTCTCACACACACCAAGAGCCTCTCACTCCTCCATTAACAGAGCTCAACAGCTAGAAAAGCCCTTTCCTTCACTCAATACTACAACATTTTCCAAAGTGAATAGTATGATATTACACAGAACCAGAAAGAATTAATTTATTTTGAACTGTTACTTAAAACAACTAATATACATAGCATATAAAAAGTGCATATTCTGATCCTAGGTTTTTATTTTGGATTGGTTTGCCATCTGTGGAACTTGTGTGTTCACCCCTTGTTTGCATGTGTTTTTGCTGGGTACTGTAATTTTCTTCCACAAAGATATGATTTGTAAACCTACAACGTACCTTTTAAACTCTCCCTATGTGTCTGTACATAAAGTACTTTTCGATGGACTGTAATCCTGCTAATGTAATGTCTGGGTTGCCATCACCAGGAATAAGATGTTTTTGGATGGATGAAATATATTCTGTGAATGGAGGCTGAAAAGAACCTATTGCTCTGTATCTGACAATCTCTAATTAACACTACTAGATTAATGATTCTTCAAGATTCCAGCTATTACATTTTCTACTGTACTTGTGTAAAAACACTGTTTAATGGCCCATTTTAAGTTTTGGTACATTATCTGTAGAATAATAAAATGATTTATTTTTAAAACAGTATAAATGAGCTTAGAAAGAATATTGACTACATTTTTCAAAAGTATGGAACTAACACATGTATTTGCTGTGAATAAAATGACTTTGTTCCATGTGGATGACTCATATTTTCATACATTTGACAGTCATATGTTTCACTGCCCATTATGGAATTGTTTTTGTCCAGTAGAATCATTCATCTTCTTAATGCTTCATTGTATACCATGTAAAACAGAGTGCAAAAACTCACTAGTGGTTTTCTGATCATCATTCAAAGCTTTAGTAAAGAGTACACCTGGCAGCATATCATAATCTGGCCATTTTATCTCCCAAAGTGAACATCAAAGAACAGCTCATCAAATACAGTAGCTGGACCTGTGTTTCATTGGCTAGGAAATCTGTATCTAGTCCCAACATTTCAATAAGAGATGAAAGACTGACATAAAAATAGAATTCTATAAACACTACATGCATTTGGGATTATCATAAGAGAGCCAGAAGGTACATACCATTTCTTATATTCTGTCACATAATTTTCAAAGGAAGGTTTCAGGCTTTTTATACAGGATTTTTACTTTTTTCCCATTTTTATTCTGTGTAGGAGGCTGGGGTTTATTTTACTGTAACAATCAGAAATTTTAACAGTTAAGTGTGAGAGTACTTTACACCTTTTAGGAATCAATCAAACATAGTCTCATGGATTCTAAATACACAATATGCAATTTATTGATATAACCAAAATATACATGACAAGCAACAATGAAATATAATACAGATGCAGCCATTCAAAATGGGTGAGGTATTTCGCGGCATACCCCGGTGGGCGTGTCACAGTATCACGCGGTATCACGCATTTCACGTGTGTCACATGACTAACTATCCAGCGTCGCCTTGTAAAACCGCCAGGGGGAGCTTAACCTTTCATGTACAGCATTTGAGCCTTTAATTTTGAACTGTGTATTACAGCATGTTAATCATCAGTCATTAAAATGTTGGTATATTTTATGAAAGCAAGATTGCTCAGTTGGACAAAAGTACACAACCTACCTTTATCAGAAATATTTATGCGTCAAAGCCTTTACTGAAGATATTACTAATAGTATTAATAATGGATGACTTTGGACAAGCTGTATACTCAAAGTATAATTTCTTTAGCACATTTGTACAAGCACTTGGAATCTGTCCAAGCCATACTTTGTCAGGCATTTTGTTTTACTTCAACGGGGCATAAAAACTTCCTTGCTTTTAACAGGGCGTTTCATAATTTCTAGCTACGAAAATTATTTAAAATGCGACACCTATCATTCAACTAGAGCTTAAAATATCACAAGGAAAAATACACACCGGTATTCCATTTCTCCCTAAACATTGTAAGCTTCGAAGTCTTTAACTAACGTGATACCGGAGTCAACAAGCATACTTTTAGAATTTGATTAAAAGGGAATATAATATGGAATCGCGTATCTCAAGAAATTAATAACGGTATGATTATATCCGTGTACTGCGGCAGGGCTGTGTAGGGCTGTTTCGCCTGCCTGATCATGCGAGCTCTCTTGTAGCCTACTGGTCTAGGTGCGTGACTACCAACTGGCAGGTTGTGTGTTCGAATCCAGCTGGTGCTGGACTTTTATTTTAACAAACATTTCTTCGAAAAAATAGGTAAGCGATATTATGGACAATCAATTGACTTTTATATTTCAAAATATCGCAACATGATCGATATTTGCGATATTTTGAACATATCTTCCCTTCTGACAGCGGTTCCTGCTTCTATTGTGTGTGTGTGTACAACAGTAAATTTTTATAGAGAAATGGAGGCTGGACAGTATGTGTTACAATATAAGCATTTATATTGATTTAAATCGTGTTCTGATTTAAATCGCAAACGGGTGTTTAATTATGTGTTTTTTAATCATGATCAGGCTAATGCATTTCTACATTTTCTGTATGAACCAGCTTAGAGGTTCATACAGAAAGACAGCTTGTGTTTAAATTGAGTGTAAGGTAATTTATGCTTCTAAAGTCATGGTCAGTATTGTTGTACTGTGCTGTACTGTGTCACATTATTTTATAGCGTTTTTATTGCGTTATTAAATCCGGTGGCGCTGTGTTAGTTTCCTGACTCACATTATTTAAACTGCGACACTGATCATTCATCTCTAAATAAACTTTTTTATATAGCGTTTTAAGCGAATAGGTAATTAGATTGCTCATAAACCTAATCACTTTTTCTACATAAACACAGCGTGATTGCTCTCTGAAAATGCTTTTCCTTTATTTTTAAAGTAGGCTCAGATTTCAACTATAGATCGTATTATTATAAACTTTCTTGGAAAAATGTATTTTATGTAAACCATGTTTGCTATTAATTCATTTAGGGCTAAAATACGTTCATTGTCTTCTAATCAAGTCGAGTTGACATTGGAAGCCTGCCACACCCGGACCGTTAAACCAACGCATTAGCACGTCAAAGCCCATTGTCCCTTCTCCCCTCAATTCAATTCAATTCAAGGTGTTTTATTTGCATGACAGATGGGTACAAGCAGTGTTGGGTACTGTATGTATACTGTGTAGGAGCCGACGCACCAGAGCAGCGCCTGCAATTTTTATATTTATAACTTAGTTTTTAAAATTAGTCAAGCAATACGTAGCATCTCCTTTTACTTAGTGCCTGAGCATACTGCAACGCGTGTGAAGCCCATAAACGATATTAATTTTGGAACTTAAACATACAGTATATGCCTGGTCTCGGTACTTTAAAGAAAACATACATACATACATAAAGTCAACAAGCATACTTTTAGAATTTGATTAAAAGGGAATATAATATGGAATCGCGTATCTCCAGAATTTAAAGACCAGACAATCGCAAACTCGTTTTCAATAAAATTATTTTATTCATTCAGCAGTTTGTGAGAGGGACATCCAGCAGGGAGAGACACACACACCGGTTTTCATTGACAACATTGTTTTTTTTTCAATTCCTCTTGTCTAACAGGAATGTTTTGTTTGTGGACAGACTGTTAGACAAGAGGAAAAGACCGCCTCCTCCTACGAAGCATTTCGTTGATCCGATCACAAATTCTTTTCCAGTTGTACGCAGCAAGGGTTGAGAATCTCCGATTCACCATCGTACTAATGGTTTCCCGGAGATTGCAAGGCAAGGCACTTTTGCCTCTGGACCCATCGAAATTTACAGACGTGGTCCACCCCCAGTAAATTTCAAAAGTCACAAGATTTCGAAACACGAGGGCGGCGTAGCGGTCGGCTCTTGCTTTCCCGTCTATGCCGATGCACTGCAAGTACAACCCCCCCTCCATCTCCTGGGTGATGGGTAGCA
The DNA here is from genome assembly GCF_059453375.1 of Lepisosteus platostomus. Taxonomy (NCBI): domain Eukaryota; kingdom Metazoa; phylum Chordata; class Actinopteri; order Semionotiformes; family Lepisosteidae; genus Lepisosteus; species Lepisosteus platostomus. Next base: position 23,311,004 of record NC_142618.1, on the reverse strand, counting down.
GTTGGACATCTGGGAGAATTATTCGTCCCACTGGCATCTGTGAATTCCGCTGTGCTTCCTGGGGGGAGATAGCCGGCGGGGACAGCATCAACAGATTCCTGCGCGGTGGTGAACTGAGTGTCCTGAGGCAGTGTGTGCTCTGCGGGGGGCAGAGCTTCCGCCAGGCATTGCAGCCTGCGCGGCGGGGAGAGGCACTTTTCGGGAGACAGCTGCTCAACTGTTTGACTGCTGGAACTCTAGCCTCCCAATCCTCCCCAGTAATGCATCGTAATGCTCCCGCTGCTGCCGAAATGTCTCCATACAGGTGCTGCTTCTACAGGTTGGCACCCTGGCCAGTGGCCAAGAGCAGAGACCCACGGCCTGTGGCAAAATAACATAATTCATGTAAGAAATAAAGTCACACAATAGTATTCATCAGTCGCGGAACAGAAGTCAAAATAAACTTTTCTTTTTTTCCGTCTTACCGCTTTCTTTTTTACTGTCCTGGTGGTAGATCGTTTCGCCCGTGCGGTGTTTTCTTGAAGAACAGGCTACGAAGAAATAATTATAATTGAATTTAAAATTCAAAACGGCAATAATACCTTGTAATATGCGCTGTAATCGCGTATTTCAGATGAAGTCTGCTGTATTTGCTTACCCTTCGCTCTTTGGAAGCTGGGGCGGCAGAAGCACCCCGTCTCTTCCCGTAAAACGCCTTGGTCTCCATACTGTACTATGATCGCTGTAGTGCAGGTTCGCAGTTTTTTTTTTGTGATGGGAGCTCACCCAATCCCTTGGTGTCTTTTATGGGTCACACATACTGTATTTCAGCGCCATATATTTCATGGATATTATGGAATATAATGGATGGATATCTTAGTTATCTTTCTAGTTCACAGGTTTGCATGCATAATTTAATTTTGAAAGCCACTGAGACATCAGGTACTACTGTTGTATTTATGAAAAAGAAACAAAACAAAAAACATACTAACAACTGTGCCATCCTACTCCTTAGTTAATACATTTTATTATTCCTAAACAGTTAACATTGTTAGCAAAATATTTTGAATTATATTTAACCCTATTTTTTCTTTAGTTTTGTATTTAACTTATTATATGATAGTCAGACTTAATGTATATTTGAACAATGAAAATATATTTTTACAAGATTTTACATTAAGCACTTAAAATTAATATGGTTAATAATAGTAAACTGTAACATGCTGTAACAAGATCGGTTAAACTGCGAAGAAAATGCTTTCAGAGAAAATGTTTCAACCAAACCTGTTCCCACACACCCCGTCCCCACTACCATTAGAATATACACAAACATTTTAGCATTTCATTCTGAGCAGAAGACCCTCACACCTGAAGAGTGCTGGCTGTGACGAATTAAACCGGTTTTACAGGTTTCAATCACAGACCATGTGACATGGGACTCAGTAAACTACAGTAACACCGTATTTGATAACGCTTTAAAAACGCTATAAAATAATGTGACCTGGCACAGAACAAGTTTACAGCACAGTACAAAGATGAATGCTGACCATGACTTTAGAAGCATAAATTGCCTTACACTCAATTTAAACACAAGCTGTCTTTAGCCCTCTAAGCTGGTTCATACAGAAATGTAGAGATCTAGGCTCAGAACACACAGCTTCATTAGCGAATACATATGCAGGACAACTAGAGAAGACGTTTTACAGAGGATGGATTTTTAGAAACATCCCATCAGACATCCCATCATATTCACAACGTGAAATCTAGAAAATAATATTACGTAACCAAAATCCGCAATATGGAAACAGAACCTGTGTAATTGTTGATAGATGATGTACTCGTAACATTTTTTCAAGACGAACTACAACATTTAAAAAATGACTTGTATGTACTTGATATCTCTAATCAATCCACGGGTCCCAGCACAAAACGAAAGTAAAACGCATACCGTTTCGCGCTTCTTATTAGTTGCTCAAAAGTAATTTGACCGTATGAAATGCATAATATAAACCTAGAAACATATACGTGAGCAGTACTTAAGCACTGTAGTATCGGTGTTAAGACATACCTCTCAAATACTGTAAATCAAGTTAAAAATATCTCAAGACCGATTCTGGTCATAATGAAACCATGTTTCGTGTATGTTTTCTTTAAAGTACCGAGACCAGCCATATACTGTATGTTTATGTTCCAAAATTAATATCGTTTATGGCCTTCACACGCGTTGCAGTATGCTCCTATTCTTTTTATGCTCAGTTACTAAGATTTCCCTTCAGTGGTAAAATTAGATATGAATATTCAATACTTAAACGGGCACAGTTAAGACATTAAATATACATATACATACTGTATACAGTACAGTTTGCATACGGTAATATGTTTATGTTACGCGATTAAAAAATAAATAAATAAAACTGGAAGGTCCAGCACCACCATTATGTTTATATGGTTGTTTTTGTTGGTTGGTTGTTATTATGGTTATTAATAATACGATCTATAGTTGAAATCTGAGCCTAAATAAAAAGAAAAAGCAAGTGATTAGGTTTATGAGCAATCTAATTACTTATTCGTTTAAAACGCTATATAAAATAAAGTTTATTATTAATTTGCTGGACAGAGCGGTGAACATTATTATGCATAAGACAAAGATAACGATCCTGATCAGTTTAGAAATCTGTGTACGCTGTAAGGTTTTTACTTCTTAAACTTTTAAAATACACGTTTTGAATAGAAAGAAATCCTCTTCCTGGTAGTGTGTATAGCACACCAGCACGTCTTTTTTCTCCAATCAGAGGGGTGTCAGATAGTGTCAGCCAATCACCATTCTGCGTTGGGTAGCAACGGGTGACTGTTCTCAGGCGGAAGATGTAAACAGCTTAATGTTCGTGTTAAATATTTTTTTTTTAATTCAATTAAACGGGCACAGTTAAGACATTTAATATACATATACATACTGTATACAGTACAGTTTGCATACGGTAATATGTTTATGTTACGCGATTAAAAAATAAATAAATAAAAATGAAAAGTCCAGCACCAGCTGGATTCGAACACACAACCTGCCAGTTGGTAGTCACGCACCTAAACCAGTAGGCTACAAGACAGCTCGCATGATCAGGTAGGCGAAACAGCCCTACACAGCCCTGCCGCAGTACACGGATATAATCATACCGTTATTAAATTCTTTAGATACGCGATTCCATATTATATACAGCCCTACACAGCCCTGCCGCAGTACACGGATATAATCATACCATTATTAATTTCTTGAGATACGCGATTCCATATTATATTCCCTTTTAATCAAATTCTAAAAGTATGTTTGTTGACTCCGGTATCACGTTAGTTAAAGACTTCGAAGCTTACAATGTTTAGGGAGAAATGGAATACTGGTGTGTATTTTTTTCTTTAAAGTACCAAGACCAGCTATATACTGTATGTTTACGTTCCAAAATTAATATCGTTTATGGCCTTCACACGCGTTACAGTATGCTCCTATTCTTTTTATGCTCAGCTACTAAGATTTCCCTTCAGTGGTAAAATTCAATATCTACAACGGGCACAGTAAAGACGTTTACAGTAAGTCTTTCTACGACAGACCAATGGACCACGAGTGCCCCTGTCGGTCAACCAATCACGCACCGCGGTATCGCGTGACATCATACCTGCGGTATCTGTACTGCGGTGTCTGTACCGCGCACTTTGAATGGCTGCATCTGTATAAATCTATTTGAAATGATCTGTTGTGAACACGAATGTCTGGTTGTTTACTCATGGATTACAAAGATCTGAGTTCATAACTTCAGAGTTACAATATGAATGCATAATGTGTTACAGTATAGTTCATAGGTTTTATGTGTCTCCTATAACTAAACACATTTATATTCTCAGACATATTTACTTGCATTTAGTATCATGAACTAAACATCAAATATGTGTTTGCAATAACAGTTCTCTCAAGAATAATGTGAATAATGATATTTAATACTCAAAAATCCATTGTCCAGCCATCCATAATGAATTTAAACTTCACACTGGTAAAAATTGTCTGGGTTTCCATACCATCTTTTCAGTGCAGAGAGGTTCCTGACACAAGAGAGAGTGAGAGAAATTACTTTTGCCTTACTTTGCTTAGCAGCTTGTGTTGGCCTTTGGCAGCTCTGCCAAACAAACGTCTTGCAGACTCCAGTCATTAAAAAATAGTCTGTGCACAGTTTGTCTTCTCTGTGTTTGTTCTGTGCTATGCCTTTGTTCATTCTGGATATAATCTGAATATTGTCAAAATGGAAGAGTCCAATGGGGTTTTGCAAACACAATATTTCTTTTGTTTCAGAAAAAATATTGGACAGAATTCTTGGAAAAAACTGACTTGCAGTCACATGGTCATAAAAGTCAGCTGGGCAGTTTAGAGGGGAGCTTTAAAATCAGTTACTGGAGAAAGAGGACTTGTATTTTAGTTTATATGGTGTGGTATCACCAGTTGGTGATTGGCCAAGATGCTATCAGGTTTAATTCTGGTACCACCCTTACAGATCACTTATTGGTGGATCTTCCTTTGGGTGATAATGGGATAATGACTTTTGTCCTGTGCTTTTTGGGAATTAACCAGCCTGGAGACTGGCTGGAGCCCATCTGCGCTATATGTCATTAAATGTACGTGATACAGCTTTACGATGCCCCTTATCAGAGGTTTGTCAAGGCACACAAGGATTAACGGAAATCTTTAATAACATTTAATTCTAAACAAAATAAAAGACCTTGTCCCTACATCTGTTTTATTTTTTTGCAAGAGTATCAGTTTGCTAAAGCATGATTTAACAATGATATAATGCATTAAAAGCCAGGATAGTATTTTAAATACCCTACGGCTGGTAATAAAAAAAAAACAATGAATGCTTTTAAAAACTTATTATTTGCATTACAGCTATCTACCAATTGTTAGCACCATCTATAGGCAAACAAGTCTGCACCGGTGTCCTAGTACCTGTTCAAACCTGGGGTTTCAGCCGCTTGTATAGTCGGACTATTTAGGAATAAAGAGAAGGGCAAAACACAAGGTAAGCATATGCATTCTCCAAATGTGACAGATCTATTTCCATAGTTCCACATAGGCCTAGCATGGTAGTAAACTTAACTTAAGATTAGAATTGTTCTCATCATCCTTAACTGGCTTAATACCACTGTCCCCAGAGCCCAGTGGCATAGTGCTGGCAGATTGCTACAGTATATCACTATTGAGAAATAAAGAGAATCTTCCAACTAGAGCTTAGTAGACACAATAAGCTTTATAATCAAAACACCTAGGCCTCTTAATTCTCATTGTGTTCTATGGGGATTTAAATACCTAAGTATCATGAATACAGAGCTTTATGTCACAAACAGTTTAGAGACAACAAATAATGTTGCCAGCATGTCTTTGGGAGGAAAATGGAGCACTGAGAGAAGGCCCACACAAACACAGTAGGAACATGCAAAGCACACTTTGAAGAATTACTGTATACTTATACTGTATATTGTACATGTGGTATAGAACCCAGAACTAAGCAACATTCATAAAATAAAACTAAAGCAAAGGTCTTATTCATTATTTAACTTTTACTGTTGTTGAGATTCTAAACCATTTATTTGTTTACATAAAGATTGTCTTTGAAGTTAAAATATTTATGAAACTACATTGTGCAGATATTTACATTTTCATTTTTGAAAAACATACAAGGATACAGTAGGTAACTGACTTTAAGCATATTTTTTAAGAATCATACAGAAATATGGTGTTAAAAATGTGCTCCTTTGTTGTTCTATCAAGATGCTCTTGACCTTTATGCTAAATAATATTTAAAATTGCAATTATTTTTTATTTATGATTTGCACATTGCACTGATTGCAATTAGATGTTAAAACAAGTCAAATATTTAAAAGTACTATACAAGATGGTGTAATGTCATTAATTTCTTACAAAATAGTTATTCATCTTTACAAATGTCTATAAGGTTGAAACAAATGAGCATCTTATTTAACTCTTTTTTTCATTGCTAATAGGTGGTTGTACAATACCCATGTTGTTCTCTAACAATTTCTAAGGATTCCTAAATATGCAAATGAGCTAACTCAAATAACTGCAATCAAGGACAGTACTACTAATGGGGCAGAAGCAGAATGCACAGAAGTACTTAGTCTCTCATCTGCATTGTCAGATAGTGAATGACTGTGCAGAATATCTAGTGGCAATCAATGAGACCCTGCAAAAAACTGAAGCATCAGTGACACTGAGCATTCTACTGATGTCTTTCAGTAGCAATGTGCATGATTGTAGTTCTTGAGACTTGCATTTGCATATTTAAATCCTTAAAAAAATAAAAGATTTAAATTCCATATAGACAAAAAAATCACAAAGAAAATAATAGGTAGATAGGGATATGAATACCAATTTAATTGTGTTAGATTTTTAAAAGATTTTGTATTGAGTGAGGGTTATAAAAAAATTATCAAAAATGGAACGTCTGAGATTTCAAGTACTATAGTTACAATCAACACCATTTCTTTAAAAACTGAAATGTGTCTCATTGCAGAAGAGGTACAACAATTGTGCCCTCTTTTCCTGCAAATTATACGTAGGTGGATTTTTTTGAGGTGAAAACGTTAATTATATGCCTCTCCCTACAAGACTCATTCCCAATAGTCATGTAATTCAAGACTATCGGAAGTACTATAAGTCTACATGTCTTATTTTTAAGATAACAGTCATGTATATCTGCTACAGACAGGCACCAGTCTATAATAAAAGCAGATTTTTTAGCCTACAGAGATTTCTTTAGCTCAATCACTTTTAACCCAAATTCACATTTTAGGATATATGAAACAAAGTTTTATTTTCTTAAGAATGGTCATTTTGTCAATCATATTGGCTTTGTGTGTCACAGCAAGAACTACCTTTTCTGCTCAAATGCAGCAAAACCTTGGCGTGCTTGTAACTACAGTATTCTTAATGACCTATGACTAATATTTTGACCTGCAGAGCTTTGATTTAGCAATTATCTTTCCGCTGCAAGGAATAAGGTTTAGTTCTTAAAAAGGTTAACTTAACATTTCTGAAGCCTGGCCATGTTATTCTCGCTGCTAAATCTAGCAGTTTTTTTTTCCAACATAATAATAATTCCTTACACTTATATAGTACTTTTCTGGACACTCCACTGAAAGAACTTTACAGGTAATGGGTTTTCCCCTCCACTACCACCAATGTATAGCACCCACCTGGACAGTGCTCCAGTATGTTCACCACACATCAGCTATCAGTGGAGAGGAGAATAGATTAAGACAATTCATGATGTGGATTATTAGGAGGCCATGAATACTTAAGGCCAGGGTGAAATTTGTCTAGGACACTGGGGTAACACCCCTACTCTTTTTGAGAAATGCCTTGGGATTTTTTATGACAACAGAGAGTCAACACCTCGGTTTTACATCTCATCCGAAGGATGGTGCCTTTTTTTACAGTATAGTGTTGCCATTGCTACACTGGGGCATTAGGGCCCACACAGACCGCAGGGTTTGTGCTCCTTACTGGTCCCACACCTCTACCAGCAGCAACCTTAGCCTTCCCAGGAGGTCTCCTGGGAAAAGGTACTGGCCAGGCTCACACCTGCTTAGTTTCAGCGGGTTGCAAGTTGTGAGTTTTGGGGTGATATAATAGAGGAACTACAGAAAAGGACCACAGGGTCTCTATGGTCTGAGTACAGTATATAGCTGTGTAACAGTGATCTCAGCCTGAGGGTAAGATGCTAAATGTAACACTTTTTTTATAAAATTGTTCAAACTAATACATAGAATTCATGTTTATTGTGAGTTGGGCCATGGTTAAATTTCTCCTATTTCAGTCATGCACAGAGAGAAATTAATTCTTATTAAAGATTGACTCGCTTTTGATTCCCATACATTTTTAATACCCACCTGATCATAATAAAAGTATAATATTTGTAACACCACATACAGTGAAATAAAGTACATTAAAAATAATTTGAAGTGTACATACCAGTATACTGTATGTCATTTTTATTCAGCTCACATTGTCTTAAGAGGTTTGAATATAAGTTTATAATTGGAAATGTGTATCCATTTCAATGAATAAGGCTTTTCCTATACAAAGTTAAGATGCATACAAATATCAAGTCATTAATTGCCAAAATATTGGCTTGATATATTCCATAAATCTAGTGGTTGAACGTATAGTAATCAAAAGCAATAAGCAAAAAGATGATGATAGATGAAGTCCTACTTTCATTATAGACATAGCTTGACATTTTCCCATGCATACTGTATGTGATAATGTGATATGGGATTATTAACTCATCAGAGTTCAGATCAGATGGCTATCAGATGAGAACAGCCAATTAACCTTTTAAGGAGTAATTCCCTATAAATCAAATATATTTATATCTATGATTTTTAATAATTGCCATGCAAATATTATTTATTTATTAAATGGTAATTGTGTTCCCAATTGGATTACACAATTGCTGTCATGCCCAGTACACCTAGAGGGCGCTTCTCTAGTTTCCTGAGATCATTCATGTCTTTCTGGTGTGTCTTGTTGTGTAGCCTATTTACTTCCTGCTTCTGCTCTGCTCCTTCCAGCATCGTGGTTCGGATGTCCTGAGACCCGCCTAGCACCAGGTCGCCCCACGTCCGCTACCTTAGGGCATAGGTTTCTATATGGCATTTACTCAACAGCTGAGCTCGGGCTAACCCCCGTCTCGCCGCTACACATAGGGTCTTTTTTCGCTCTCCTGCCATTCAACGGTTCGTCCTTTCCAACATCTGTGACAATTGCTGGAAAAGTTCAGTCATTTTACTTGGATGTGAAGGATATTGAAATTATTATTTTTGTGGGGACCATATAACCTTTCCTGAAAAAAATGAGAATGTAAGACATTTACAGATAAGATATCTACAGTATACACGTATAAAATAGTAGATTTAGGCAGTGATAAAATAAAATAAGGGGCTAATCCAACAAGTTTTGGAGATGAGACAAAGCTTTTAACCACACTGTCAGTATTTCAGTGTTATAAATAAAATGTAATTTACCCATAATTATTTCTATAAGAACAATTCATGCAAACAAATACAGCCAAGTGCAATGAACTCCACTCAATCGCACTGATTTTGTGGCCTTCAAGACCACAAGCAAAAGTAGATTGCGTCTGTAGATTGACAGAAAGTTGAGAACCATCATGTAGAAATGTTTGAGAGCTTAGCAGTACTGTTACAATAGTCATATCCAGCACCATCTGACAGCATTTTAGTCATATGTATAATATATATTGTTACAGCTTTGGGTGACTGAGAAGTGTCTCTTAGATTTTAGATAACATGTGTGACACTGAGAAGAGTAAACACTTGTAACTTTAAAGCAGAGAGGATGTTGGTGAGGCCTGGGGGGTCCTTTGAGCAGAAACAATAGTAAAGTTTATCATGGTATACCTAGGCAAGTTGTGGATTAATGATTGCAAAGGAGCAGGGCAGAAAGGCACAGTATAAATTCACATTAAGAGCACAGGAGAAATGAAAGAAAAAAACAGAAGTTAGATAAAAGGAGGGGAGGAAGAAGGAAGAAACAAGGAGAGCAGGGAGAGAGAAGAGAGGGGAGTTCAGACTTGAAGCATGAGCCAGGAGAGAGCCCTTACTTCTTGATCATCCAAACCAAACCTGACTGGAGCTAAGTATTTGAACCTTATTAGAGCATGCTATTCTGTGTTTTTAGGGAACCTGGGTTTCCTGGGTAAAAGATACCTCTTTTAGAAATGTTTCCTGATTAGGGTGCATTTTATGGATAGGGGGCACCCAGTATAGTGATGGGGACACTATACTGTAAACAGGCGCCGTCCTTCGGATGAGACATAAAACCGAGGTCCTGACTCTCTGTGGTCTTTAAAAATCCCAGAGCGTTTCTCGAAAAAAGTAGGGGTGTACCCCAGCGTCCTGGCCAAGTTTCCCATTGGCCCTTACCAATCATGGCCTCCTAATACTCCTCCTCTATGAATTGGCTACATTACTCTTCTCTCCTCCCCACTGAGAGCTGGTGTGTGGTGAGCGTTCTGGCGCACTATGGCTGCCATCGCATCATCCAGGTGGATGCTGCACATTGGTGGTGGTGGAACGGAGTCCCCATTACCTGTAAAGCGCTTTGAAAAAGCGCTATATAAGTGTAAGCAATTATTATTAATTATTTGTTTGTTTGGTTACTTGGTTGTTTGGTTATTAATTACTTGGTTTGTTTTAACCAACTGTGCCTGTATTATTACTCCTGAAGAAAGATGTGAAGACGGGGGTTTGAATTTAATCTTTTCTGTAGGGGGTTTAGACTTCTAAGTCACAAGCTGGGGTTTATGGCAGGAAAGGGGGTTAACTGATAAGGATTGCAGATGCAAGCTAGGAACCCCCTTGGGTGTAATGTTAAACTGACCATTTGCCCAGAACATCGTAAACTGGCCAAATACCATGAACCCCCCTCTTTACCATCAGACCGAGTGACGTCAGAAACGGAGAAGAAAACACTATATAATCCAAAAGTTTGTAACAGTACGGGGAACAATACTTCGGTTTTGTTGTTTCTTGCGGGGAAACAAGACTTCGGCTTTATTGTTCCTTGCATGCAATAAACTCATCTGTTTTACTTCATCTCGGGATCAAGAACCTTATTTCTTCTGTTACAACAAATTTGGCGTAGTCGGCGGATGCTCCAGAAGGCGCAGAACTTCCCATCGGCAGGAGAGACGGTCAGCACGCACATAACTAAGAGGTAAGGACTCCTCTTTTATTTAAAAGTCCCGACTCTCTCTGACCGATTGGGAAATCTCTGCTCCCTGCGAGAATCGCCCGAGATGACGGAGTAAACGTGAGTTTCTGAATTCCTCTGGCCCGGGGAAGACACCGGTGTATGTAATGGGTTGTTTGCTGTAAGCCCAGAATTTGGTCTGGCAGGGGTTCCGCGGTATTGTGTACAGGCGTTCGAAGCTGGTGTATGCCTTAATTGCGCGTGGAGTTTTGAACGGGTTTTGGACCCTTACCGTGAAGTTCAGGACTGGTGTGGGCCTTAATTGCGCCCGGAGTTCTGAAGGTCAGAACTGGTTTGGGCCTTAATTGCGCCCGGAGTTCTGAGGCTCAGGATCGGTGTGGGCCTTAATTGCGCCCGGGGTTCTAGAGCAAGTGGTGCATTAAATGCACGTAGTTCAGGACTGGTGTGGGCCTTAATTGCGCCCGGAGTTCTGAAGGTCAGAACTGGTGTGGGCCTTAATTGCGCCCGGAGTTCTGTGGCTCGGGATCGGTGTGGGCCTTAATTGCGCCCGGGGTTCTGGAGCTGAGTGGTGCATTAAATGCACGTATAATCCAGGATTGGTGTGGGCCTTATTGCGCCCGGGGTCCTGAGATTAGCTACGCCTTGATCGTGCACGGATTGGAGTGGAGTGGTTTTTTGTTTTAAAGGAAACAGGAGTAGGAGATATATATATATATATGTATGTATGTATGTATGTTTTTGGTGTTTTCCTTGTTTGTGAAATACATATACACACGCACAACACTAACATAAACACACCTCATAATAAAAGAGCAAAGCATTAAGTAGCAGGATTTAAAGGACGTTGAGACCCGAGAATCGCCCTGATTGAGCTCAGTGTGTAAGTCCACCCCGGGGCAAAAGCAGCGATGCTGGCGTTCTGGGGATGGTGAATTACTGATCAAGAAAGGGGGTTTTCGAGGTCTCGTTTCTTACCTGTGAACAGTGTGGTGTAAGTCCTCTCTAAAGTCTCGGAGAGGCATTTAGATCTGGAGGTAACAGACGCCCTTAGCTGAATGAGTGCAGTAATGCACAGGTTTTTCCAAGTGAAAACATCCCCCTACTGAATGAGCTGTTACCTCACACACGACAAAGGTAAATCTTAAAGAAACCAAACATGTGTGCTAATTGGGTGTTTGAGAAAGTGGTGGAAGTATCTGATTACATATCGGAAAAGTGTAAATTGACTGAAAGGGAAGAGAAATATAGGAAGAAGCTGAGTCTGTCAGAAGGAGTTTGGGGCGAAGATGCCTGTAAAAAAGCGTATGAACATTGGAACAAAAACAAAGATTTAGCTGCAGCCCTGGTGATCGGCTGACACCTGAGGTGGCAGATTAGCATGAAGGAGAAATCAGAATGGGATAAAAAAGAGGAGTTCACAGAAAAAATAAAAGCGTTAAATGAGAGGAAAGATAATTTATTCGCGGCAAAAGAGGTACTAGAAGAAAAGCTAAAAGAGGCAGTACAGGAGAATGAGAAACTAAAGAAGGAATTAACTCCTGGTCACGCTGCACTGGTTAATGTGCTACAGCCGGCGACTAAGTTATATCCTGCTCTCCCACAGGGGAACAAACAGGCAGGAAACGAAAATAATTGGGATCAATTCCCACAGTGGCCATATGGAGATGGGGGGTCTGATTGGGATAACACTTGGTATGAGTGTGATAAAGACGGATCAGGGTCTCCCCTATTAGAGGGAGGGCGCCCGCAGGTCTGTACTCTCACTCGAAGTGGGAAAGGAGTTGATGTAGCAGGGGCTGGCGCCATTGATGACAGCGCCACTCTAACTCCGTCTCGCACCCCGCCGAGGGGGTCCGTTCTCGCACCTACCTTCCCTGAACCCCCAATATGATCAAATCCAAAACCGGAGGATATTGACCGGTGGGCTAGAGAAGTACCGCACCCAAAATTAGGGATGCAGCGAACCTGGAGTGCGCTTCAGGAATTAAAAGATACTTATGGTATCTCCCCCCTGACTGCCGCTATGATCCTCAGAAGAACAGGGAAAAAGCATGTCGGAGAACTTAAACAATTGTGTGAGGATAACGGCAGGGGAGGGCGATGGGAATGGGTTTGGCGATGGCTTAAACAAAATTATCCACCAAAGACAGATTGGAAAAAGATATCTGCGTGTCAGCAAAAAGAAAGCGAGGATGTGGCTGACTTCACTGACCGCTTCGTCACACTCTGGCTGGAATGCTCAGGACTAAGTGACGAAGATGATGTGAATAGCGACGCCTCTGCTGTGATTAAACAAATTTATTTGGGCGGTCTTAAGCCCGATATAGCCAAAGCCCTTCAGTTAAAAGAGCCCGAAATAGGGCAAGATACGACTAAACAATTTGAGGAAATAGTTAAAATTGCACGGCAAATCGAGAGAAATATGTATGCTAAGGTGCGGGCAATACAAACAGGGTGGACACCCCCCATACTGAAGGGTGGAGCTGGCCCTGACACCCGACTAAATCCAAAAGGCGAAATTACAACTCGGTGCCATTATTGTAAAAATTTCGGACATTGGCAAAAGAATTGCAAAAAGCGATTAGCCAGTGAGGGCAGGATTGGAAGATACCGAGATCCCCCTTTCAATCCCTCGAATCGAGAGGGGCAAAAAAACCTGTTGTCACAATTACAGGATTTGAGCGAAGCAGACAAACGCGCTATCAGGGAGCTTTTAAACTAGGACTCCCCCTAGTGGCCTCCCTACGCCTATCTCAGGAACTGAGTGAAAAAGAGCTCAAATTACAATGCACGATTAATGGGATTCAAATGTCACTTTTATGGGACACTGGGGCTCAATTATCGTGTTTATCTGAACAGTCAGCCAAACGGTGTGGTGTCATGTTCACAGGAGCTGGACGCCACTGGTGTAGGGGGTAATCGAATAACACTCAGAGAAACTCAAAAACTCAAGATTAGACTAGGAGATGGGGAGGTAACATTTAATGCTGTCATGTGGGTAGGATCTACCCCAGATCTGTTGGGATGGGATGCTCTGAAATACCTACAAGGGGTTACATTAACCGTACATGAGGAGAGGGTGGAGGTAAACATCTGGTCCCTCCAAAAAGACGAACTAAAAGGGCATTCAATTTGGACTATGGATAAGGACGAATGCGGGCTTCTGGATATGGAACCCGCCACATTTACTGGGAAATCCCCGCCATACACAAAGCCATATAAAATCAACAAAGAGGCGGAGGAAGGGGTTTGACCAGTAATACAAAAACTATTGACTCAAGGCATTGTACGAAAAACACATAGTACAAGCAACAGTCCAATATGGCCCGTAAAGAAAGCCAGCGGAGCATGGCGATTCACAGTTGATTACTCAAAAGCTAATCAACACATCAACCGTCTCACCCCCTTAGTAGCAGACCCCTCTGCTATTTTTCAACTACTGACCCCTGAGCACCAGGTGTTTTCAGTAATTGACATGGCTAATGGGTTCTGGTCTGTTCCTCTACACCCAGAGGTACAAGATTGGTTCGCTTTTGTTGTAGATGGAGAACAATATACTTGGACCAGGTTACCACAGGGGTTTCATAACAGCCCCACCGTGTATCACATGGCACTTTGGAGGCATCTCCGGGAGCTGCCTCAAGTGTCCTCCGTCGTTATCCAATATGTGGATGATATTTTAATCGTGTCTCCTGACGAGGAAACCCACAAGAAGGACCTCCAAATTATTCTCAACCATTTGGTTAAAAAAGGACACAAGGCTAGTTATAGCAAAGCACAGTTATACCTAGACACCGTAATTTACTTGGGACAAAAGATTAGTCAGGGAAAAAGGGAATTGACAGAAGATCGGGCCCAGGCAATCCGAACACACCCTAGTCCCAATACGGTGAGGGAGCTCCAATCATTTCTGGGTCTGTGCAATTTCAATAGAAATTGGGTTGATGCTTTTTCTGAAAGGGCCAAACCACTTACAGACCTATTAAAGGGGGGAGGGAGGTCCCTTGATCCTATTGCTTGGAGTCCTGAAGCTGAACATGCTTTTAATGATTTAAAACAAGCTCTGTTACAGGCTCCTGCATTGGGGTTTCCTCAGACAGATCAACCATTCTACCTCTACGTAAGTGAAAAGAATGGATTTTGGACAGCTGTACTAACACAGGAACATGGGGGTAGGTACCGCCCGGTAGGGTATTACTCTGGATCCTTGGACGAGGTAGCCAGGGGCTGGGGACCATGTCTACGAGCCGTTCAGGCCGTCTGTCTAGCAGTACAGGCAGTCAATAACATAGTGCTAGATCAACAACTGATTGTTCGATGCCCACATGCGGTACACACCCTCATGTCCCTGAATCGGGTCAGTCAGGTTAATGCGATACGATGGAGCAAGTGGCAGGTCTTGTTAGAGGCTCCAAATATTACCATTGAACGTGAAGGAGCTCTAAATCCAGCCACATTGTTACCTGACCCATCAGAAGCCTACATGTTAGAACACAGTTGTGATGTTTGGGCAATGGGAGAAGATGAGGGCATCAAAATAGCCGAGCAACCACTAAAGAATGAAGACCTCATCCTCTTCACTGATGGAACTTCATTCATAAATTCTAGTGGGGAGAGGAAAGCGGGTTGGGCTGTGACTACAGAACATGATATCCAATGTGGGGGAAGATTTGAGGTACCCACGTCAGCACAGCGAGCTGAACTGAAAGCTTTGGTGGAAGCCTGTAAATTAGCAAAAGGCAAGACCACCACAATATACACAGACTCACGATACGCATTTGGAGTATGCCATGACTTTGGAAGGTTATGGAGTAATAGGGATTTTTTAACCTCTGCTGGCACTCCGGTAAAGAATGCAGATCTGGTGTCTGAGCTGCTTGCGGCTCTCCAACTCCCAAAGCAGGTAGCTGTAGTCAAATGTAAGGGCCACAGCAGAGAGGACACTCCCGAGGCCAGGGGCAATAAGCTGGCAGACTGGACAGCACGTCAAGCTGCCCTGGGGCAATGGGAGGAGTGGGCTATAGAAAAACCTCTTCAGATTATTTCAGTTTGCACAGTGAACATACAGGTACTCCGGACAGAACAGCTCAGCGAGCTCCAGGCCCAGGCTCCAAGGATTGAGAAATGGACCTGGATGGAACGCAATGTGGGGCTGCAGAAGGATGGGACCTGGAGGTGCCAGCGTACAGGCAGACCCGCCTGTCCCAAGCAACTAATGCCCTACCTGGCACAGCAAATACACTCCACAAGGCACCCAGGTGTTAGCCAAATGACTCGACGCTTTGCTCAGAGCTGGGTGGGCACAGGCTTCACACCCTTCGCAGCTGATGTGGTACAACGCTGTGGAGAGTGCCCAAAAGCCTCTGGAGCACCGCCTGTTCGGGCTCCTAATCTTCGACGTCCTGCACCCGAGGGGCCCTTTAGACACTGGCAAATAGACTATTGTTCACTGCCACCCTGTAAAGGGAAAACAGGCCTCCTAGTGATGGTGGACCAGTTTTCTAGATGGGTGGAGGCTGTCCCTGTCAAACGAGAGACTGCTCAGACAACTGCCAAATATCTCGTGACAGAAGTAATTCCCCGATGGGGACTCCCGTATCGCATAGACTCAGACCAGGGCACACATTTTACTGGAAAAGTGTGTCAGGTGGTGGCAGACCTACTAGGGATCAAATGGGACCTGCATTGCCCTCATCACCCGCAGTCCTCCAGCATGGTGGAACGGGTGAACCGGACTTTGAAAGCTAAATTGACAAAGTACCACCTGGGAGGGATCCCCTGGGTGGATGCATTGCCCGCCGTACTGTGCAGCATCCGGGCTGGGACAAATCGAATAGTGGGGCTGAGCCCGTTTGAGGTGATCACGGGGCGTCCCATGAGACTGAATGACTCTCCAGGACATGACAGAGTAGGCTTGCGTATACTAACTGATTCTCTGTTACAGTATTGCAAGTTGCTGACAGAGGCCACCCAAGGAGCCCGCGAGCAGGTCCTGGAGGCGTGGGGACCACCACCTGAAGGAGGGCACGACCTCATCCCAGGAGAGTGGGTGTGGATCAGGAAATTTCCTTCACAGGTTCTCCAGCCCAGGTGGGACGGACCCTACCAGATCCTGTTGACAACCGAGTCTGCGGTTCGAGTGGAAGGAAAAGATCGCTGGATCCACGCGTCACACTGCCGACGAGCCTCATCCCCAGACCCAGAATGAAATCATTTCTGTCAATAATGATAATTGTTGCTGTAGGACTATGTTCCGCAGGGATTAATGATCATCTCTCCCACAAAGGAGAACATGGAATTAATTCCTTTTTAGGCCTCTCCTATCTGACAGCTAAGAAAACCAACCAAAGTGCCTGCTGGGTGTGTGCCGCATTACCCAAATATGTACAGGGAGGACTTCCTATGGGGGCCATTCCTTGGCGTCTTGAGGAAGTCATAGGCATGATCATTTGGAGGGATAATTTAGGAGATTTTAATATGACAAACTATGGGGGTTGCCATAACACGACTTTAACCTGCACAACATTACAATATCTACAGGAGTGAGGCTTAGAGCCCACGAGTTTCACAGGCTCTTACGCTCCTAAATATAACAGAAGCCATACACCACCATACCTGACTCTAAATAAGGAACGTGAGGGAAACATATGTTTTCAGCACACTAATGGTCTGCACTTGGTTGGATGGAGTCGTTGCAACCTTACCATCGCTGCAAATATATCCACCTCTACCTTCCAAATTCCAGGATGGGATCGGCACACCCCACAATTCGGTATAAGTTTCTTATTTTCAGAGGCATGGGGAGCGCCAAACGGAACATATTTCATTTGTGGAAAACGAGCCTACCCATGGTTGCCAGCCCAGTGGTCTGGCTCATGTTATTTAGGATATGTGGTTCCTCATATCCGTGTTCAAACCCACAGCCCCTTCGGACCTAACCACAGACCACAAAGAAAATTGGCTGATTGGGAATATTATTTAGGTATAATATTTCCACAAGCCGGCATGAACTTTCTGAGTCGAGAGTTAATTCAAATGGCCTCAACTTTAGAAGAATTAGCAAATTCTACCTCATCTAGTCTGAAGGCTGTTAATGATGAGATGGTAGCCCTCAGAACAGTGGCCATGCAGAACCGACTAGCTTTAGATTATGTACTGGCGGCCCAAGGAGGAACTTGTGCAGTAATTGGCACTGAATGCTGCACATATATCCCTGATAATTCTGAGCACATCTCAGATCTGGCCCAACACATTTACAATGAGGGACAGAAATATCAGGACTATTATACTGAAAATTGGGGAATTGGATCTTGGGTAAAGTCTGTGTTTGGGGCCTGGGGCGGAACTTTTTTACAGTGTTTATTTGTAGGAATAGCATTGTTTATATGTATAATTGTAATCATCACGTGCACAAAAACATGTATCACATCTTGCTATAACCGTGGAACTTACAATATCATGGCAATACATACCTGTTCGCCAAGAAAGGAAAGATCTGCCCTGACATTGTATGTATAAAAATAGGCTACACTGACGTATGCCATATTTTATAAGGGGGGAATGAAGAAAGATGTGAAGACGGGGGTTTGAATTTAATCTTTTCTGTAGGGGGTTTAGACTTCTAAGTTACAAGCTGGGGTTTATGGCAGGAAAGGGGGTTAACTGATAAGGATTGCAGATGCAAGCTAGGAACCCCCCTGGGTGTAATGTTAAACTGACCATTTGCCCAGAACATCGTAAACTGGCCAAATACCATGAACCCCCCTCTTTACCATCAGACCGAGTGACGTCAGAAACGGAGAAGAAAACACTATATAACCCAAAAGTTTGTAACAGTACGGGGAACAATACTTCGGTTTTGTTGTTTCTTGCGGGAAACAAGACTTCGGCTTTATTGTTCCTTGCATGCAATAAACTCATCTGTTTTACTTCATCTCGGGATCAAGAACCTTATTTCTTCTGTTACAACACTCCTCTCAACAAAGCTGTGCCAGAGAATAAAGAATTCACATGCCTCTAGTTGTACCACCCGCTCAGGTACTGTGTGTGGTTAGAAATCATGTACAAGTTGGGGGTTATGAATAGTTATTTCACTTATTGACTAAACTGCTCAGTCAGTTGGTGATTTTTACCAGTTTCTTAATCCCCCATTTGTAACAATATATTTATAGTAAGTGATGTATCACAGGATATTCCCAAAACATATACAGTAGCTAGAAAAGAAAATAACATTAAACAGACAATAAACTAAACAATTAATCTTTATTTTGTTGTTAAATTTGTATACTACATCTTTGGAATGTATGCAGTTAGACACACATAATAAATGTGCATTTGTGTTTTAGATTTGAAATTGCCCTCTAAATGCTATACTTTAATTATACTGTAACTGTGATGTAGTGGCATACTGTATAATTGTATGGTTAACAACATAATAGCTTGACTCAAACAAAATTGCTTAAATGATTTTAATTATATTACCCTGTGTTTCATAGTTAAGCAAACCCCCTTCTATTGAGATAATAAAATATTTTTATTTAAAATTATTCTTTTGTAACAGCCCCTTTCCCACATTTCTATGTTATTAAAATACATAGAAACAATATGGATTCTGGCAAATTGATTTAAACTGAATTTAAGATCCTTGAAACAGGTTAGGAACTTTGCGTAAGGGGTTTTAAGGTAATATCACAAGTTTTATAGTATGAAATAGTTCTGTGCTATGGAAAGAAGTCCATGATTGTAAACTTTTTCTCGACCATCATTCAGCCAAACACATCCAAGTTAATTACAAAATAGTCAAGCTATCACAGCTGCTAGTCTCAAATCCAATACATAAAAACTATAGAATTCAAATGAAAGAATGTTATGTCTTCAGTTAGAATACTCTGTAACATTTTGATTATCTAGTTACAAAAAAAGCATACTAGATAATCAAAAACAACTTTTTCATTTTAAGCAGAGAACACTACAAGGGTTATCTGAATAAAGCATTATGAACACTCAATAGGTGTTGATAAAGTTAATTAAACAAGCTCCTTTAAGTTCAACACTGAAACATAAACTACAGGACACAAATGATAAAGGATGTGATTTAAGGATGAGAAAACAAGGCACTGTGTTACAAAAAAGGTTGTGGGTATCCAGAGCGAACTACAAGGCCATGCTGTCAAAAATGATATACTAGTTTCTTTTGAAGAAATGGCTGGACAAAATCCCTTTTTTTTTTCTCTGAGCTGAGAGAGCCCTGGCAGATTAACTTCGACTATACCAGGCAGTGTTGAGCCACTTGTGTGGTGCTTCTTGATATATTTTGGACACAAAAATATAATTACATGATCCAGGCTATCTGGATAAAACAGAATATTTGATGATAAGGCAAATTAAAGTCAGCTGTGCATTATAATTGGTAACAGACTGGAAGGGCTTATTGCACATTGAGCATTTTATGTAGAAAATGCTGAAAATATGGACAAGGTCCAACAAAATGCCATTACTCATCAATGCTAGACATTGCAAGACCTATGCCACAGAAAGAATAGGGCCTTTATTAAGGGTGACTGAACTACAGATGCAGCCATTCAAAGTGCGCGGTACAGACACGTACCGCAGGTAATTGGCTGCGGTGTCGCGTATCATGACGCAAGATGACGCGGTACGTGATTGGTACGTGATTGACCGACAGGGGCACTCGTGGTACGTTGGTCTGTCGTAGAAAGACTTACTGTAAACATCTTTACTGTGCCCGTCGTAGATATTGAATTTTACCACTGAAGGGAAATCTTAGTAGCTGAGCATAAAAAGAATAGGAACATACTGTAACGCGTGTGAAGGCCATAAACGATATTAATTTTGGAACGTAAACATACAGTATATAGCTGGTCTTGGTACTTTAAAGAAAAAAATACACACCAGTATTCCATTTCTCCCTAAACATTTTAAGCTTCGAAGTCTTTAACTAACGTGATACCAGAGTCAACAAGCATACTTTTAGAATTTGATTAATAGGGAATATAATATGGAATCGCGTATCTAAAGAATTTAATAACGGTATGATTATATTCGTGTACTGCGACAGGGCTGTCTAGGGCTGTTTCGCCTCCCTGTTCATGCGAGTTGTCTTGTAGCCTACTGGTCTAGGTGCGTGACTAACAACGCACAGGTTGTGTGTTCGAATCCAGCTGGTGCTGGACTTTTCTTTTAACAAACATTTCTTCGAAAAAATAGAATAGCGATATTATGGACAATCAATTGACTTTTATATTTCAAAATATCGCAACATGATCGATTCTAAGTCATTTTTGATAACAATGAATAGTCACCTTCTTCCCTTCTGACAGCGGTTCCTGCTTCTATTGTATGTGTGTGTGCAACAGAGTAAATTTTTATAGAGAAATGGAGGCTGGACAGTATGCGTTATAATATAAACATTTATATTGATTTAAATCGTGTTCTGATTTAAATCGCAAACGCGTGTTTAATTATGTGTTTTTTAATCATAATCAGGCTAATGCATTTCTACATTTTCTGTATGAACCAGCTTAGAGGTTCATACAGAAAGACAGCTTGTGTTTAAATTGAGTGTAAGGTAATTTATGCTTCTAAAGTCATGGTCAGCATTTATTATTGTACTGTGCTGTAAACTTTTTCTGTGCCTAGTCACATTATTTTATAGCGTTTTTATTGCGTTATTAAATCCGGTGGCGCTGTGTGTTAGTTTCCTGACTCCCATGTCACATGGTCTGTGATTGAATCCCATGGAACTATGACTTTATTTTTTAACAAACATTTCTTTGAAAAAATGAAACGTTTCCCTTGGTCAGAGATTAAATAAAACCTCACTCGCACCAAACAAATTTATATTTCTAAATATCACAACATGATTGAATTTAAGTCTTTTTAATAACAATGAATAGTCACCTATGCGTTACAAAATATACATTTATATTGATTTGAATCGCGTTTTGATTTAAATCGTAAACGCGTGTTTAAATATATGTGTTTAAAGGCGATATACTGTATAAAAGCGCTGATTCCTATGGAGTGTGTTCCGCTGGGGATTCAAAAAAATTATTTTAAATAGGCTGATAAAGCTTAGACTACTGTAACTGTATTCTAGCCTGTATTACAACAGAACATTGGACAATGCAACGTAAATTGCAAAAATACACTTGGAATCTGTCCAAGCCCTCCTACAAAAATTATTTAAACTGCGACACTGATCATTCATCTCTAAATAAACTTTATTTTATATAGCGTTTTAAGCGAATAGGTAATTAGATTGCTCATAAACCTAATCGCTTTTTCTACATAAACACAGCGTGATTGCTCTCTGAAAATGCTTTTCCTTTATCTTTAGGCTCAGATTTCAACTATAGATCGTATTATTATAAACTTTCTTGGAAAAATGTATTTTATGTACACCATGTTTGCTATTAATTCATTTAGGGCTAAAATACGTTCATTGTCTTCCAATCAAGTCGAGTTGACATTGGAAGCTTGCCACACCCGGACTGTTAAACCAACGCATTAGCATGTCAAAGCCCATTGAGGGTATTGAGCCAGTATTGGCTTTAGTATTCCCCCCCTCTCCCCTCAATTCAATTCAATTCAAGGTGTTTTATTTGCATGACAGATGGGTACAAGCAGTGTTGGGTATGTATATTGTAATGCTTACGGCCGACAGGCACTGTGTAAGAGCCGGCGTACCAGAGCAGCGCACCGAGGGAGCGTCTGCATTTATAACTTAGTTTTTAAAATTAGTCAAGCAATATGAAGCATTCCTTTTACTTTTAAGTCCCTTAAATACATTGAGCACAGCTTTCTCACCTCTTAAGATTGCTTTTGATACCATCCTTACACAAAGCAGAAGGGAAATCTTAGTGCCTGAGCATAAAAAGAATAGGAGCATACTGCAACGCGTGTGAAGTCCATAAACGATATTAATTTTGGAACTTAAACATACAGTATATGGCTGGTCTCGGTACTTTAAAGAAAACATACACACCAGTATTCCATTTCTCCCTAAACATTTTAAGCATCGAAGTCTTTAACTAACGTGATACCGGAGTCAACAAGCATACTTTTAGAATTTGATTAAAAGGGAATATAATATGGAATCGCGTATCTCATGAAATTAATAACGATATAATTATATTCATGTTGCAAAAGAACTGCAACGGACATAAAAACTCCCTTGCTTTTAACAGAGCGTTCCATAATTTCTAACTACGAAAATGATTTAAACTGCGACACTTATCAGTCAACCAGAGCTCGAAATATCACAAGGATTCTCTAGAGCACAGCAAAGACTGTATTAAAAGAATCGCGTATCTCAAGAAATTAATAAGATATAATTATATTCGTGTAATTCGTATAATTATATAATGCCAGCGAACTCTTGTTTTTATGTCCACTATAACAGACAATCTCCTTTGCTTTTAACCGAGCGTTTAATAATTTCCTAAAATGAAAATGATTTACTTTATTTCCCTCACGGGATCAATAAAAGTATCTATCATCTGTCTAAACTATGGGACAGAATTCTGGAGTCTCCCCATACCAGAGATTATGGTAGGGCTTCAGAATGGTGATTGGCCAACCAACAAAAACAACCATATAAACATAATACAAACCAAAAACATAGATAACGACCACAATACAAAATCAAATATATCAAACCATTATACTCTCGCAAATTCCTCCAATTATCATAATCCCGCCCCTTATGCAAAACCAAACCCTCCTCCCATCCCAGTTTATCCTCTTTATCATCCTCAAAATCTACCTCGATTTTCAACTTAAAGCATTACTGCTTACTGGGTTTTTGAGGGGGAGGTGTCTTTCGCTGGAAATCTCGCCTGCTTCCACTACTCAACCCCCTCTCTGCCGGAGTGCTGGCTGTGACGAATTAAACCAGTTTCACAGGTATTCAAAGTAGGAAGTACAGTGTTAAGTGGTAGCTGGGCTACTCCCTCAATAGAATCGCTTTAACATGCTAATGCGTTGGTTTAACAGTACGCTGGGCAAACGTTCCGAGGTCAAATTCTTCCAGCACGGGGGTACCTTTAAAGCGGAGACGACGGCACCGAAATTTTTTGGCGCGCCTTCTCTTTAAAGCCCTGGCCAAATATGAAAACAGTACGTACAGTTATAATTCAAACGGAATTAAAAACTACACATCCCAGTTACCATGGTGGTGCTTGTGATCATTGCGTTTAACCAACGAAACAGGGCGAAAAATCAGTCACATGACTTTGGGGCAGAGTTTCGAAAGCTTAACCTATCAGCAACAAAGCGAAATTTACACGATAGGCTACCTCAAACTGTCAGTTACACGACTGTGTATGTCGCTTAAGCCACTCCTATTTGGCAATTTAGTTATGGAAGCGAGAAGATGCCCCCCCCCCTCTCTGGGTGCCTGATTTGCCGCCATCTTTAACCGCTTCGTGTCCAAATCGCAGTAGCTACGCGTACGAAATAAAGTTCATCCCACGTACAAAACATATATATTTTTGTGGTAAGAGGGAGCAAAACATCAGTATTTACTGCTATTAATTAGTGTACGATTTATAGTTGAAATCTGAGCCTAAATATAAAGTTAAAATCTCGACAAAGCAATGTAGGAAATACAGAGAAAATAAATCCTTTCTGACATCTAAAATCAGTTTCGATCAAGGTCTCTAAAACGAACAAGAAAAAGAGGATTTTCGGAGGGCAATTACGCTGTATTTATATAGAATAAGTGATTTATGAGCAATCTAATTTCTTGTTCGTTTAAAACAGTGAAATGTCAGCTGCAAAAGATCGCACCAGAAACAGCACTCTCTCTGCCTGTCATAGACGTTCAGGAAAGGCTGAATGAAGTCATGTCAAGTACAATAATTCGGTGATCAATAATAACAGTTGTAGGACAAGAAACAAAAGATAGTGAAAACGTAAGATTTTTAAGGCTAAAACTCAAATTCATTCTACAAATTAAGGCAAATGAAAATTCAGGACGTTAAAGTGCTAGAGGTGTAAAAAATACAAAAATGCACATGAGCAAAAAGTTTTAGAAATTGAGCAAACAGAAAAAAAGCCATGCCTATAGTGCAGAAGAGGGATGCAGGGACACTTGCTTAGATATACAAACAGGTGTATGTTACAAAAGAACATGCAAACATGTACAACAATTTCCCTTCGCGATCAATAGTCGTATCTATAAACATGAAACAGAGTGAGGAATCAGAAATTAGCATGCATACAAAACAGCAATTCTGTCAGTGAGCCCGAAATGAATTAATAGCAACTATGGTTTCATGGAGGGCTTCTCAGATAGTTGGGCATTCAGGTAAACTGCCAGGTGAAAGGATTTGTAAACATATTTTGTTAAAGCAAGTCAGTTTTTTCCGCAACACATAAAATACATTTTTCCAAGAAAGTTTAGCCTTTGTCACTAATGAAACCACTAAATAAAGACATAAATATAGAAATCTTAAGATTTGTTTTATTTAATGTTGGTAGCAGGATGAACTGTCAGGTTGAGCTAAGTGTATATTTTGTTGCAGAGTTGCTGCAAGATGTTAACAGTGAAAAAGGTATTTAGAAATGAGTTATTTCAAGATGAAAATTTTCAGAATAATTGCAAATCTAGCAGGATAGAGAAAGCACAGAAAACTGGCAGTTAGATTGATCAGATTAGTATGAAAAGTCATTTAGCAAAGGGAATGAGAAGAGTGACAAACTAGTATACTTTAGATCTTTTTTTCTGAACCAGGGAAAATCTGATCATGTTTCCCTATAACAATAATAAAAAACTTTATTTGATATATCACCATAAAAGGTGGCATTAGTGACAAAGGCTAAACTTTCTTGGAAAAATGTATTTTATGTGTTGCGGAAAAAACTGACTTGCTTTAACAAAGTATGTTTACAAATCCTTTCACCTGGCAATCTACCTGAATGCCCAACTATCTGAGAAGCCCTCCATGAAACCATGGTTGCTATTAATTCATTTAGGGCTCATTGACATAATTGCTGTTTTTTATGCATGCTAATTTTCTGATTCCTCACTCTGTTTCATGTTTATAGATAAGACTATTGATCGCGAAGGGAAATTGATGTACATGTTCATGTACATGATGAACATGTTTGTATGTTCTTTTGTAACATAGACCTTTTTGTGATTTTTTTGTATATCTAAGCAAGTGTTCCTGCATCCCTCTTCTGCACTATAGTCATGGCTTTTTTTCTGTTTGTTTATTTCAAAGCAACACCTGCTCCATTTCTAAAACTTTTTGCCCATGTGCATTTTTGTGCACTTTAACATCCTGATTTTTCATTTGCATTAATTTGTAGAATGAATTTGAGTTTTAGCCTTAAGTTTTCACTATCTTTTGTTTCTTGTCCTACAACTGTTATTATTGATCACCGAATTATTGTACTTGACATGACTTCATTCAGCCTTTCCTGAACGTCTATGACAGGCAGAGAGAGTGCTGTTTCTGGTGCGATCTTTTGCAGCTGACATTTCACTGTTTTAAACGAACAAGAAATTAGATTGCTCATAAATCACTTATTCTATATAAATACAGCGTAATTGCCCTCCGAAAATCCTCTTTTTCTTGTTCGTTTTAGAGACCTTGATCGAAACTGATTTTAGATGTCAGAAAGGATTTATTTTCTCTGTATTTCCTACATTGCTTTGTCGAGATTTTAACTTTATATTTAGGCTCAGATTTCAACTATAAATCGTACACTAATTAATAGCAGTAAATACTGATGTTTTGCTCCCTCTTACCACAAAAATATATATGTTTTGTAGGTGGGATGAACTTTATTTCGTACGCGTAGCTACTGCGATTTGGACACGAAGCGGTTAAAGATGGCGGCAAATCAGGCACCCAGAGAGGGGGGGGGGCATCTTCTCGCTTCCATAACTAAATTGCCAAATAGGAGTGGCTTAAGCGACATACACAGTCGTGTAACTGACAGTTTGAGGTAGCCTATCGTGTAAATTTCGCTTTGTTGCTGATAGGTTAAGCTTTCGAAACTCTGCCCCAAAGTCATGTGACTGATTTTTCGCCCTGTTTCGTTGGTTAAACGCAATGATCACAAGCACCACCATGGTAACTGGGATGTGTAGTTTTTAATTCCGTTTGAATTATAACTGTACGTACTGTTTTCATATTTGGCCAGGGCTTTAAAGAGAAGGCGCGCCAAAAAATTTCGGTGCCGTCGTCTCCGCTTTAAAGGTACCCCCGTGCTGGAAGAATTTGACCTCGGAACGTTTGCCCAGCGTACTGTTAAACCAACGCATTAGCATGTTAAAGCGATTCTATTGAGGGAGTAGCCCAGCTACCACTTAACACTGTACTTCCTACTTTGAATACCTGTGAAACTGGTTTAATTCGTCACAGCCAGCACTCCGGCAGAGAGGGGGTTGAGTAGTGGAAGCAGGCGAGATTTCCAGCGAAAGACACCTCCCCCTCAAAAACCCAGTAAGCAGTAATGCTTTAAGTTGAAAATCGAGGTAGATTTTGAGGATGATAAAGAGGATAAACTGGGATGGGAGGAGGGTTTGGTTTTGCATAAGGGGCGGGATTATGATAATTGGAGGAATTTGCGAGAGTATAATGGTTTGATATATTTGATTTTGTATTGTGGTCGTTATCTATGTTTTTGGTTTGTATTATGTTTATATGGTTGTTTTTGTTGATTGGCCAATCACCATTCTGAAGCCCTACCATAATCTCTGGTATGGGGAGACCCCAGAATTCTGTCCCATAGTTTAGACAGATGATAGATACTTTTATTGATCCCGTGAGGGAAATAAAGTAAATCATTTTCATTTTAGGAAATTATTAAACGCTCGGTTAAAAGCAAAGGAGATTGTTATAGTGGACATAAAAACAAGAGTTCGCTGGCATTATATAATTATACGAATTACACAAATATAATTATATCTTATTAATTTCTTGAGATACGCGATTCTTTTAATACAGTCTTTGCTGTGCTCTAGAGGATCCTTGTGATATTTCGAGCTCTGGTTGAATGGTAAGTGTCGCAGTTTAAATCATTTTCGTAGTTAGAAATTATGGAACGCTCTGTTAAAAGCAAGGGAGTTTTTATGTCCGTTGCAGTTCTTTTGCAACATGAATATAATTATATCGTTATTAATTTCTTGAGATACGCGATTCCATATTATATTCCCTTTTAATCAAATTCTAAAAGTATGCTTGTTGACTCCGGTATCACGTTAGTTAAAGACTTCGATGCTTAAAATGTTTAGGGAGAAATGGAATACTGGTGTGTATGTTTTCTTTAAAGTACCGAGACCAGCCATATACTGTATGTTTAAGTTCCAAAATTAATATCGTTTATGGACTTCACACGAGTTGCAGTATGCTCCCATTCTTTTTATGGCACTAAGATTTCCCTTCAGTGGTAAAATTAGATATGAATATTCAATACTTAAACGGGCACAGTTAAGACATTAAATGTACATATACATACTGTATACAGTACAGTTTGCATATGGTAATATGTTCCTAAATCAATCTCTTTTATGAGCATGTGAAAGGCATGATGAATCACTGTACTTTGCATGATTGGAAACAAATGCGTGATTGCGAAATGCTGTGGTGTTACTTTTACAAAGACGGTCAATGAAAAAAAGAATGTTGACCAGGGCAATACTTTGAGTTTACACTTACAGCTTGTCCAAGGTCATTCATTATTAATACTATTAGTAATATCTTCGTTAAAGACTGATGGCCACAGCTCAAACATGAGAGGTTGAGCTTTATTAGCTCCACCTTGCGGAAATTCCGGATACTATTATTTTGCTTGTCGTATTATAGGAGAATTTACGGTAACTAGCGGTATTTACCGGTAACTCGCGGTATTTACCGGTAGCTTGCGGTAGACTGCGTACAGCGTACCGGAAAATAATGCGGTATCGCCCGCGCATTTTGAATGGCTGCATCTGTAAATATACTGTATCTCAGCTATGTATCAGCTGCGCTCTGCTGTGAGGAAAGCAAAAGACAACTACACTCAAAGGTTTGGAGATCAATTGCAATTTTTTATAACAATTTAAGATTACTGTGGTAAAAACATCAGGAAATGATCATTTATTTAAAAAAAAAACTTTCATCTTACGGGACAATGACCAATGACAGCAGCCTTCCAAATAAACTTAATCTGTTTTATGCTCACTTTGAGAAACTTGATTTAAAGGGCTTCTTCATATAAAAACTATAAAAATATTGTAACGAACAGCTCTTTCTGGACCCTGTGCGGACAACACAATCCAGAATGTGAGGAAACACTGGGGAAAAAGTCATGCAGGAATACGGGGATGAAAACAGGGGGGTGTGTCCATGCAGTGCTGGTGATCCGGGGAGGTGTGGCCGAGGCAAACAATCCAAAGAATAAGTCCAAGGGAGAATCTGAACACAAGCAAAAGTCCATGGCTGGGAAGTCCATCTGGGAACAAACAAGATAAAACCTGGAACCGGGTCAGAACCGGCGGAATACAAACGGGAACGGAGAATAAAACCTTAACGGGACCAGGCGCTTCCAGGTCCTGGACTTGCATGATACGGAGATCAGATGCAGAGCCAGGACTGACGTCAGCGCCTGGCTTTTAAGGAGGATGGGAACAGGGGACAGGTGCGGGGAATGAGGCAAACAAGAAAGAGCCAGAGTGCCCTTAAGGAGGAGAGACTACAATCGTGACAAATATGTTCTGCTCAGTTTAAGAACCCCAGTACAAATGGTGATACACAAAATTGAGAAATACTTCCATGAGCTGGGCAACTAATTGGTTGTGGTTTGTTTTGTTTTTGGTAGAAGCTAGTGACAATGACATTTGTTTTCTGAATTAAAAAAAAATTAAGTAGTGTTTCACATAGGCACGTTAATCTGCTTTTCTATCATGCTGTCCTACATGTCTGGCTCAGGCCTTATATACAATATTTTGACTACTAACTGTGACATGAGGAAACAAAACAAAAGACAAATATTAGCAATACGTTTAAATTTTTCAGAAGCATTTTTTAATTTTACATTTCTAAAATAGTTTTATTTTTTATTTTAAAGGGTCTATTTTAAATGGAAAAGGTAGTGTCTCTCTCACCAAGTACAGTATTTAATCTGTTATGTGAGCTGAATACATGGACCAAAAAACTGTGTTTCCCAATATCCCACACACAGTAAAGAATGCCATTAATTAACATCCACAGATTTCCATATGATACATCAACTACAGTATTACCATCATTCTTATAGTCTGCCTTCATCTAGATGCAATTAGTTACACCATGGTTTTGAAAGGGATAATTAAAATGATATTAAAATGTTTCAAATGTTTGCATACTGTAATAATATACAGTACTGTATTATATACTATATAATATGCATACTTAACAATAAAATGGAACATTTCAATATAAACAATTTCAGTTGTTTTAATTAGTTTATAATCACTCCATGAAAGAATCAGGCACATTAAAAATCATGCTCCAATCCTACTTCATTCATGGCATGTAATCCCTTTTTCAGAAAAACAAAATACTGTATAGATATGTTATGTTTTAAAATGATAACCATGTCACCAGAAGCAAGGGAGAGAGCCATTGGCATGGTGCCGTCATGGTCCAGCATTGCCAGACACTATGGAGTAAGCCATTCCACTGTGTCCTGACTGCAGAGCAGGTTTCAGCAGCGGCAGGACAGATGATCGTCCACGATCCGGTCGCCCATGAGTGACTACACCAGAGCAGGACCAACACATCAGATTGGTCCATAGGAGAGATCACTTCAGATCTGCGCCCGTATTGTTGCTGAAACTGCCAGCAGACACAAGGCCTGCATCAATGACAGGACAGTGAGGCTCCATGCTGCTGGCCTTAGAGCAAGGCGACCTGTCAGAGACCCTCTGCTCACAACTCCTAGAAGTCACACCGACTGACATGGGCCAGACAGAGGCTGCGATGGACTCATCAGCAGTGGCATCGGGTCCTCTTCACGGATGAGTCACTCTTCAGCCTTTTCCACACAGATGGGAGGGCCAGAGTGTGGAGGAGGAGGTGTTGCGTTTCTTTTTTCCATCAGTATATTTTTCAAATAAACATTTCTTTTCTACTGAAGTAACACACATGAATACTGTCTAGACCTTTGCTAATATGGTGCGCCAAACACAATTAAAGCAATCTTATAATTCTTGATTAAGGATATTCAATGCAATATCACAGTTTTCAGCCATTAGCTCAATAAATTATTCTTTATTCAAATAATCCACCAGTTACCCAGCCAAGCTTGAAGAAAATGAATGCACACAAAACTCCACAGAAGTTCATGTCACTAAGCTATGTGCTTTGTCTTGTTTTTTTAAGCCTAGTGGGTGCATCCCAGCAAAGGTTTCACATTATTAATACCAAAAGAAATGTAGGTATTTAACCAGGAACAGGAATTGCTGGTGCTTGGTGAACTACAATGACCATGTCACAGTGACCATGAAAATACACTCACTAATCTACACACAACATAAACATACAACACACATAACACTATGTACAGAGTTACAAAAAAGGCGTCCCAGAGGCCTAATGCCCTAACCAGTCAGAAAAACCCCAGGCTGTTACTAAGTATTCAAACTCTTGTATTGCATAATGCCTACCAGGACCCAAAGAAGAAATAGGTTGCTTTTAAACCAACCAGAGCACAACCTGCAGTTGAATTTCCCTCCGTGTAAACCTGGATGCCAGCAAATGGATGGGAATCTTATCTCCCTATTCTAAAAATGCACCCATTAACCAGGAGAGAAAATAATCAAGGGGTTCTTCAGAGTTTCCTAAAAGCTACAGAATAGCAAGGTCTCTTCACAATGTACAAATACTTAGCTCCAATTCAGTCTTTTTGGGTGATCTGTAAAAAAGAGCTCATACCTCTGATATCTTATTTTCCCTCTTGTTTTTCTCCTACTGTACCTCTCTGTTAGTTACATACTGTCTTCCTGGACTATTGATTGAAATCTAATCATTAACTCAGAACTTAATTAGATAAGCTAAACTAATGTAAACTTTATGATTGTTTTGATCACTGAATCTGGATCGCTACAGTTCAGCCAAACATCCCTTTGCTGTGAAGCTGGAAATGTTAATTAGTCAAGTGTTACCTATTGTATCTAGATTCTTAGAAACACTTCTGTAGTCACATATGGCTGTAACAATATGATATTATTTTGTTAAAAAAATGTGATCCCTATCCAAAGTTTTGAGGTGCTCTATTTGAGTGCTCTATTTTGACAAGTACCTTCCTGCGGTTATTTTAATGACAAACACTGTAAAGAAATATTCCAGCAAAACGTTTATGCCTTTGACAGATTAAAAGAATATAACATTATGCATAGCAGTTAAATCCTTTAAAACATATTTCAATGTGCTGCTCTGATAGATACTGCCTTACACACATTTTAAACACCAGCAGCCACCCACAGGCTTAGTTCAGCTGACAAAATGTTTTTATTTTTCAAAATTATGCCGTGTGTTCTATTTCAGTGGTATTTGTTTGAAGTCAAATGTAAAATGCATTTCATCTCAAAGGCAGGCTTTATGTACAATAACTGACACCTTATCCTTGGCAGTTAGCTGTTGTATTATTACATTGTCTCATCCTTAGTTCATTTTAATTTGTTGAATCATAATCCTTTAGGCAATGTTTAATCATCAGCTACAATAAAAACAAACATATGATGCTTATCTACATCCTACAGTTACAAAAAATGCCAAATTAATTGTTTATACACACCATGTTTGCATGCATTAAACACTATTTATATTTACCATTCATACTTAATAAAATATGTAGCTGCATATAGTTTCCTGCTCACTATGAGACAAAAAACTTTATTAATTTTCTTGGCCATTTAATTAGATATTTACAAGGTCCCCAAGGTTCATTTTTCAACATTTTTGGATAGAGAGATGTGTAAAACAAGCATGCTTTCAGTGTGTGCTGCATTTGCTTTTAATAAACAAAGTATTGTGTATGTTACAGCAAAGTATAAAATCCAGTCAATATATAACATTTCTTCGTATTCTATACAATGGCTGGCAGTTTTTGGCAAAGTATGAAAACATTTTTTAATATACTGTATTATATTCAGTACTTAGACAAGGCATTATATAAAACACTTAGGTATTACAGTATATGGAATACCAGTATTAACAAAGTGTTAGTAAGCAAAATGTGTAACTTTTTGCACATGATAAAAGATGGATGGTACATGGTGTTTGTTGTCAATATATTAATAGAAATATATTTAAATCAATTGTATTAAATAATTAAAATGATTACAAAGGTATTAAAAATTAAAATGATTACAAAAGTATGTAATGAAGAGTTTACTTATTGCGTTTAGAACTGCAAAGTACCTTCTTTTTTCACACAAAAACATGTAATGGATAGACATTTTTTGCACTTGCACTTACGTAAATCATTGCCCAGTCCCTGTAAATAGTTGAGTAGATCTAATCTGAGACATACGTCTTTGTCCACTCTGACTTCTTCTATTGCTACAAAACCCTTCTGACATTCTGAGATCTTGCATACAGTTGTTTTAAAGTTCCTTGTTTTGTACCCAGCTGAAAACTCAGCTCTCACATCCATGATGATGGCCAAAACGTTGTGAGCATTTCCCCCCTCCTCTATCAACCTCAAGAACAGGAACTCGAACTGTTGCACCTAACTGAACTGACAGGAATTTTCTTTGATGGCAGCTAAAGATTAACCTTAGCATCTTGTCGACCACTAAAAGAGTTTCAATTATAAACACATAGAGGGCATGAAACATGTGGGCAAAATCCTTCTTCCTCCTCATCCTCACTTAAATTATAGCTACAGATAACATGAACTTGATGACCAGTGTCTTGACACTGATGACCTCCACTATTAGGTTTGGGGCAACACATTAAATCACGTGACATACTTCCTTCAGATGATGTACATTCTTCTGACAATGTTTTTTTCTGTTGTTATGCTGGGCTCAGGTTGAGCTTAGGGAAGAGTTTCATCCACTCACTAATATTTTTGTCAATAGAGGCAATAATGCTAATTGCTAATCTGACTGAAGGTACTGTACATACTGTACATATACGTGGATAGGTGTCATGTGTTCCTCGTAAAACAATGTACATATAGTATGCAATATACTTGAATAATTGCTTTCATTTTAGAGAGAAACTGTTCTGTCACCTGATGAAAAGTGGTTGTTCCATGACTAAGGCAGGTGAGAGGATACACGAATTTTCAATAAGAAGGTTTTGGAGAAATCTTGATGAAGATCATTGAAAAGGTTTATGATTGTTCCATACAAAACAAAGTCTTCATAACTGGGTTAGTTGAAGACTGTAAGCTGATTTAGCATGAAAATATAGGTTAATATTCACCTTTTTGTGACAAAAAAAATA
The DNA here is from genome assembly GCF_059453375.1 of Lepisosteus platostomus. Taxonomy (NCBI): domain Eukaryota; kingdom Metazoa; phylum Chordata; class Actinopteri; order Semionotiformes; family Lepisosteidae; genus Lepisosteus; species Lepisosteus platostomus. The sequence continues at coordinate 23,276,774 of NC_142618.1, read as the reverse complement.
AAATAAAAAATACATGGCTTTAAAGATTGTATGTAAAAATAAAACTGTTATATATACTATATATACAGTATTTCTAAAATTATGATTTTCTAATGTATGTATGTCCTGACAATCAGTATTTTGTGAATGAACTCTAACTTTCATTACCCATATGAGGCTCTTCCTTTTGTCTTAAATTAGGTTCTTAAATTACTCGTGTGGGATAGTTGTCCACCCCATAATGCACCTCCATCTTCTACAGGCTATTCAACCTGTGCGTGTGATCAGGTATCTTTATCTAACATTATCTTTATCATACAGTAAATTTTCTGTTAGAGATTACGATAACAAAAAAGATGATGGTAACAAAAATGAAGTCATAATACTTGGAGATTTTAATTTAAAATAAATAAATTGGAACATTGTAATGGGATATTCAAAAGTAGTTATTGATATTGATATTCAAGATGTTTCAGATGATTTATCTAATTTATCTAAAATCTAATTTAGTAACTCATTTAATTACAAACTAAAGGCTATTGGATCTATGTTTGTCAGGCATCTGTCATTTGTATTGTTTTGCTCTGCGGTACATACTGTACAGTATATAGGAACATGAGCAAGTTGAAAATAATGAATTAACGCCCACATGAGAGTCATGTTGCCACATGAGAGCCATTTTTATTAATCCCCCACGGGAATGATCATTGACGCTTAACAAGTGGGTATATAAACTGCTCACAAGGTGTAGCGGCAATGCTTGTTAATAAGACAGAATTAAGCGTTGGTATGCTGCCTTAAATGAGGCCCCATCTCACCCTCCATCTCTGTGGTGCAGCCACAGAGAAAGTATTCATGCAGGCTGATTTAAGATGTTTTCTTTTGATAAGGAACAGCTCCCAGATGGGGATGCACTTAGCTAAGCCTGGCTATCATGATCAATGGTCATCCATTGGCGCCTATCAGTCTAGGGAGTGCCGAATGGACATCTGAACTGCATTCTTAAGTGTCAAGAGTAAGTGACTTATATCTCACCTTGACCAACCAATCAGGGACTGACAGGGCGTGGTAATACCACGTGGGTCTCCAATGCCCGCCAAACTCTCAACCAATCAGCACACATCTGTGTCTTGGTCAAAAAGGGAGCGCAAGCTCAGATTGGGGCTCTCCTTGGCCATTTTCGCGCATCCTCAGAGACAATCACGTTACAACTGCTGTTTTCTGCAAAGGGACTTGGACTTTGTTCTAAGCGCGAGGCCGAGGATCCCATACGTACTCAGAATTCTACCAACGTGAATGCTCCGCTTGATCAACGGCAGCCTACAGTTGGACCCTCGTCGACAACCTGAATAGCTTTATTCAGAAGCAGCGCTGGACCGGGAACGAACCAGCTTCTTCCCAGGCAAAAGAGTGACTTGTGAGGACTCGCGGTCACACTCGGTGCATAGAGACTTTCTACTAGCCAGCCGGACTGCTGGTAGATCTCCTCGGAGCAACGACTGCCCTGCGCGCCACAGTTAGATTCCTCCGCCCGTCCTACCCCTAGCTGCACCTCGACTGGTTGGCCGGTAGCCAGAGGAAGCCGGGACAACGCCCATTGGACAACCGCTGGAACAGAGACTGCAACAGAGCCTGTCAGCTGGTTTGGTGTTCGTGCCGGGAAATTCCAAATCCATACACAGTGGATAAGTAAACCCCATGTTCTACATTGCGTCTCGAGAATTCAATTGTACCTCAACACAAGTTGTTAGCAATTTAATTCATGAGTAATGTATTTACTTATGAGTTTAGAGTAACAGTGGGTAATAACACTGATTAGCGATTTGGTAACCGAACGATATATATTGACATATATTCTCTGTTGTGTATCTCTTTGTGTTTGCATCTCTTCGAGATTATATACCTTGTATATTGATAACCCTCACAGTAAGGTCTGCCGCTCGTATCCAGGCAGACTAGTATATGTTTGGTGCACAATTTATATTAATAAATGTATCTCATGTATTGAACCCGTGTGTGTGCGTTGTTAGTTGTTCTGACGATTGATTTTCTAAAAGCCCCAACGAACAACCTCGTGATTACTGCTACAATTAATAATTGTCTCAGTAAACCCATCAAACTTCTACACAAGGACATCCCAGCATTAAAGCCAGAACCTTGCTGATAACCAAGGCACTATTATTACATCAAAGAGAAGACTGCAAAAACTGAGCCTACATGCTTGCCCTGAATTACAATAATACTAGAATGACCCCTTGCTGGTAATCTACCTCATCCTGAGGTTTTCAGATCTAAAACTGGTGATATATAGAGACAGAAAACACAACTCTCACAGAACTTAGGAGACCCAATATGAGTGGGAGTTGTGTCTTTATATACACTGTATATATAAAATGTGGAGGAACAAGTAATAGGTTTAATCCATGCTGAAAAGAGAATAAAGGAAACACAATGTTTCAGCTGTGGAACCTTCTTTGGGTGTGAGAAAGACAGGGCAGAGAGCAAAGATTATATAACATATGAGAACAAAAGCCGGTAGAGTGGAGGAGGCAGGAACAGAGGAGAGGCAGAGTAGCCACTCAGGTGGTGTGAAGTCGAGAGAGGTGTGAAGTCGAAACCTAGTGAATAGAGAGGATTAGAAGAAAACAAATCTGTCATTGAGAGAGAATGTGTGAACCAAGTTTCAGGATAATTTTAGTTTCTGATGTCTTTCTGCTATACGAGATAAGAAACCCTTCTTTGAGAATGTAGACAGAGAGATCAGTGTGATCATGGCCATCAGAGGTGAAATGAGAAACTATAGGCTTGAAGAAAACTTTAATTTTCACAGCCCTAACATGTTCCCTGAAGTGGCCTCCGAGTCTCCTTCCTATTTCCCCAATGTAGATGGCTGGGCATTTTCTGCAAGAGATACAGTAAATAAGGTTGCTGGAGCTACAGATGCAGCCATTCAAAGTGCACGATACAGACACGTACCGGAGGTAATTGGCTACGGCGTCGTGCATCGTGACAAACGATGGCGCAAAATACCGCGGTACGTGATTGGTTGACCGACAGGGGCACTTGCGGTCCGTTGGTCGGTCGTAGAAAGATTTACAGTAAATGTCTTTACTGTGCCCGCTTTAGCATTGAATATTCATATGGAATTTTACCACTGAAGGGAAATCTTAGTACCTGAGAATAAAAAGAATATGAGCATACTGTAACACATGTGAAGGCGTGTGAACGTGATACTGGAATCAACAAGCATACTTTTAGAATTTGATTAAAAGGGAATATAATATAGAATCGCGTATCTAAAGAAATTAATAACGATATAATTATATTCATGTACCGCAACACAAGAATAGTACACGCTGTACATTGTCTGTTGATAATGTTTCTGTAGTGCTTTTTCAGCTCTCTGCATATGACCTTGCTGGTGGCCCTGTGGGTTAGGTTCCTGACTCCCACGTCACACGCTGTGTGTTCGAATCCCGCTGGAGTCATGACTTTTTTTTTTAACAAACATTTCTCTGAAAAAATAAAACGTTTCCCTGGGTCAGAGATTAAATAAAACCTCACTCGCACCAAACAAATTTATATTTCTAAATATCACAACATGATCAAATTTAAGTCATTTTAATAACAATGAATAGTCACCTAGGCGTTACAATATAAACATTTATATTGATTTAAATCGCAAACGCGGGTTTAAATATATGTGTTTTTTTATTCACAATCAGACAAATGCAACATAAATTGATATCTTTGTCTTCTAAGTATCTTAATAAACTTTCAGCATAGCTTTCTCCCCGTTTAGAATTATTTTTCCTGGGATCTTGGGATCAAACGTGGAAAGATTAGATTGTAATCATTTTTATTTTTTAAATACATTTTAGAAAAGTGTAATCTATACTAACAAGCTGTACACCACCTGCTATAAAGATACATATTGTAATACTTTCGGGTTCGGATAGGACAGACACAAGATCTCAGACTTGCGGAGTTAAAGCAAGTTAAAGCCATGATTTTATATATCACCTTTAAAAGTGGTATCTCAAAGCAAAGTAAATACCCTACACTGATTGTACCCATCTGTCATGCTAATAAAGCACCTTGAATTGATTTGAATAGAGAGAGGAGGGGAGGGCAAGCGAGCAAGAGAGCACAGCCAGGACAGACAGGCAAATAAGATACACTCCACAGACATTCACAACAGCGACATATCATAAAACGTTTGCACATATAGTTAAATTATTATTTGTTTTTCAGGAAGTTGAAAAAACACTTGAATTACTTATCCAGTCTCTCGAAATAAAATTATTTTTCAAGCAATGCAACTAACGTCGGGCAACGTGTTTTTTTTTTAATCCAACATTGACAGCCATATCTTAAATCTTGTCAGTCAGGTCTTTTTTCTCTATTTGAATTGTGGTGATTCAAACAACCTGGGAAAACAAGTGGTCTCAAAGTCACCGAGCTCACAGAGCTTCAGCAACAGATGACAATTCCCTTAGTCCTTCCTTAGTCTTCCTGAAATTGTCAGATTATGAGTGAATAAAAGCATTTTATTAAAAACTTAATAATTTTTTTTTAATCATGTATCTAAGGAAATAGCAGTATAACCTTGTTCATGCACAAACAGCGGCATGTTACATTATTAATTTGGGTGTCTCCTCTTGCCAGAAAGCTCTAAATTGCATTTTGAGTGCGGTTTTTGACTTTTTTTAAATTGCAACCCATAAATAAAGCTGATACTGTTTAGACTTTTAATTATTTTAAACTGTATTACAGCAGCACAATGCACAATGCAACATAAATTGCAAAAATGCACTTGGAATCTGTCCAAGCCCTACTTTGTCAGGCATTTTCTTTTACTGTAATGGACATAAAAACTCGCTTGCTTTTAACAGAGCGTTTCATAATTTCTAACTACGAAAATTATTTAAACTGCGACACTTATCATTCAATCAGAGCTCAAAATATCACAAGGATCCTCAAGAGCACAGCAAAGACTGTATTAAAAGTATACTAGTGACAAACTAGTATACTTTAGTTCTTTTTCTGAACCGGGGAAAATCTGATCATGTTTCTCTATAACAATAATAAAAAACATTATTTTACATATCACCTTTATGTGATATCACCTTAAGGACAGCACATACAAGGGTTAATTGCACAATGGACCGCGCAAAGAAATTTAAAATAGTCTTCTTTAGCTGTGAGGGCAGGAGTGGATCGCAGCAGGCATAATCAGCAAATTAGGAAAACAAAGAACAGGACAGGTGAGACGTTTATCCAGAGAGCGAGTGATCAGAAAAAGGAACGGCTGTTACGCCCAGGTTTTACGCTCTCTCTCTGCTGAATGAATAAAAGCATTTTATTAAAAACGCATTTGCGTTTGTCTGGGTATTTACTTTGTAATCTGTGGTTTACATCTGTAACGTTGCCATAGCCAAAATATAAATGTAATCATAGCCGGCCCAGGGACGCCAAATATGTAATCATAGCCGTTCCAGGGACGCCAAATATGTAATGTAGTGGCTCTCTGAAGGCACCAGTTCTGTAGGGTTTGGGCATTTACTGAGACAATTATTAATTGTAGCAGTAAATCACAAAGTTGATTCTTTTGATGGCTTTAGAATCCAACCATGCGACATAACTCAAACAACGCACACACACAGGTACTAATACACGAGGATACATTTATTAATACATAGAATATGCATATAAACCTAACAGATCTTATCGAGAGGGTTATCAGAATACAAAAGATATATATTCAGTCAGTTACAAAGTGTTACACATATCAAGAGGACATACGTTCAGTAAATCATTCATTTAGACCGTTTCGTAAATGCACTTGGTTATAACTTCTACATTAGATACTCAAAACAAGTACATAACTCTTAGGAATTAAATTGATATCAACTGGTTGGGATAACAATTGAATTCTCGAGCTGTAATGCAGTGAAGTTGAATACTCATCCAATCCCTGGGGATTCAGATCTCCTGCGGGCACAAAGAAACAGTTGCAGGCTGTTGCTGTCCAATCCGCGCTCTCTGGCTCGGTGCCAGGCTGTGCTGTGCGGCTTGCGACGGTGCGCTGCAGATGCTCACTGGCCGGCTAGTTAATGTTGGCTTTAACTAGCAAAGTTTGCGCACAGGAGAAAAGATGACTGTGGGTCCCAGCAAGTCAGGAAGAGGACCGGTTCGTTCCTGATGAAGAGCTAGATGAAGCCTGTTCACGAGGCTTGCTGCTGGTGCTAACCTCGGGTGGATCCTCTGGTTACTCTCTGGCAACCTCCGCTCTAGACTCTTAGAACAAAGGAAAGTTCTGGCACTCGGACACACTGGCCGTTCCATGGTTGTCCGGGCTGAGTCTCAGGATGGTCAGGAGGCGCGCTGCGAGAATGTCCTGCCCTTGGGAGCCTTCTGCTCCTGGGCCGTCCTGCCCTGGAATTCTCCTTTGAATTCCCTTTAAAAAAGTCCACAGAATTCCACTGAATCTTACTGAATCTTTCAGGCTCTCTGTGTTGCCTGTTTTTACCTGGAGGAACTTCAGCTCGTTCATTGGCTGAAAGTTCCATGGGCATCAGTGTCCCACGTGGGTTACTCGGCCCTACCAGTCCCTGATTGGTTGATCAAGGTGAGATATGAGTCACTTACTCCTGACACTTAGGAATGCAGTCCAGATGTCCATCTGGCACTCCCTAGACAGATAGGCGCCAATGGATGACCATTGATCATGATAGCCAGGCTTAGCTAAGTGCATCCCCCTTTGGGAGCTGTCCTTATCAAAGGAACCTTAAATCAGCCTGCATGAATAGTTTCTCTGTGGCTGCACCACAGAGATGAACAGAGAGATGAGGCCTAATTTGGGAAAGCTCAGAAACACTTAATTCTGCCTTATTAATAAGCCTCGCCGCTACACATCTAATGTATTGCTTTGAGATGCCACTTTTAAAGGTGATATGTAAAATAAAGTTTTTTATTATTGTTATAGAGAAACATGATCAGATTTTCCCTGGTTCAGAAAAAAAGATCTAAAGTGCTTACACCTAACTTTCTTAATTAGATGTATTTAAAACAGTGAACTACTGTAGGTGTAACATAACATTCAGAAATACAATCGAGAATAGTTTTGCGGTGTTTGTATAGATGAAACGTTCCTTAAACGTTTAACATAACAAAATTAAAGACGATTAAAATCTGTAATCTTTCTACTTGTATGTCATCGGAAAATACAATAAGTTTCTGCTTTGTGTAAGGATGGTATCAAAAAGTAATCTAAGTGGTGAGAAAGCTGTGCTCAATAATAATTAAGGGACTTTAAAGTAAAAGGAGATGCTTCATATTGCTTGACTAATTTTAAAAACTAAGTTATAAATGCAGACGCTCTCTCGGTGCCCCGCCGGGTCTAAATATCTAAATATACATTCTCCCCGGGCAGAGGCCGAAGAGCGCCCGGCCTTTATTTAAAACCTATAAATAAAGCTGATACTGTTTAGACTTTTAATTATTTAAAACTGTATTACAGCAGCACAATGCACAATGCAACGTAAATCGCTATCTTTGTCTTCTGCGTAATAATGTTCACCTCTCTGTCCAGCAAATTAACAATAATAATAATGAACTTTATTGTATATGGCGTCTTTAAAGGTGGCTCCTCAAACCGCTTTACAGGATAAAAACAATAACGACAATAGTGTTAGGCTGGGCAAACGATTTTTTTATAGAAATACAAAATGAGATATAATGATGTGTTCTGGCTTAGACATTAACGAGTACAACCCCCCTCTCTGCAGGAGTGCTGGCTGTGACGAATTAAACTGGTTTCACAGGTATTTTCAAAGTAGAAGGGGGCAAGTTTTCCAGCGAAAGACACCTCCCCACCTCCAAAAGTACAGTACTTACTAGTTAAGAAAGCTAGTCTCCTCAATGAAATCGCTTTAACATGCTAATGCATTGGTGTAACAGTCCGGGCGTGGCAAGCTCCTAATGTCAACCCGACTACGGCGAAAGGAACCCTTCTTTCATTGGAAGACAAAAAACATATTCTAGCCCTAAATGAATTAATAGCAAACATGGTTTACATAAAAGACATTTTTCCAAGAAAGTTTAGCCTTTGTCACTAATGAAACCACTAAATAAAGACATAAATATAGAAATCTTAAGATTTACATGACTTTGCTAAAATTTATTTAAAAATAAAAACGATTACAAACGCCAGCGGAGAGAGAGAACAGGGGAGGGATGTTGGTTTTGCATAAGGGGCTATGGAAATGAGGTATATTTGGGAATGTGGAGTTACATGTTCTGGCTCTTTGTGAATTATCGTTGTTGAGTATAGTGTTGAGGTATTGATTTTGTGTAATGCTTTATGTTGAAAATTGAGGTGGATTTTGTTTATAATAAAGAGGATAAACTGGGATGGTAGGAGGGTTTGGTTTTGCATAAGGGGCAGGATTATGATAATTGAAGGAATTTGAGAGAGTTTGCGGGCTATTTTTGGTTTGTATTACGAATAATTCGTACAAGATACTGAGATTTGTTGTGGTTTTGTTGAGATTTAACTCCGCAAGTCTGAGTTCTTGTCTCCGTCCTATCCGAGCCCGAAAGTATTACAATATGTATCTTTATAACAGGTGGTGTACAGCTTTTTAGTATAGATTACACTTTTTTAAAATGTATTTAAAAAATAAAAACTATTACAATCTAATCTTTCCACGTTTGATCCCAAGATCCCAAGAAAAATAAATTTAAGTTTATTAAGATACTTAGAAGATAAATATCAATTTATGTTGCATTTGTCTGATTGTGAATCAAAAAACACATATATTTAAACCTGCGTTTGCGATTTAAATCAATGTAAATGTTTATATTGTAATGCATAGGTGACTATTCATTGTTATTAAAATGACTTAAATTCGATCATGTTGTGATATTTAGAAATATAAAAGTCAATTAATTGTCCATAATATTGCTATTCTATTTTTTCAAAGAAATGTCGCAGTACACGAATATAAGCATATCGTTATTAATTTCTTTAGATACGCGATTCCATATTACATTAGCAGAAAAGCTTAAAACTACCACTTTTTTACACGTTATTTCATGTTAGTTAAAGACTTCAATGCTTAAAATGTTTAGGGAGAAATGGAATACCGGTGTGTATTTTTTCTTTAAAGTACCAATTCCTGGAATCTGACTGGCTGACACCCTTCTGAAGTGGTTCCATAATATCTGGTATACGGAAAAGAAAGCGTTGATAAAAAAGCCTGGATTCTCGTGTATCTGATACAAGTATCTTTTAATACAGTCTTTGCTGTGCTCTTGAGGATCCTTGTGATATTTTGAGCTCTGGTTGAATGATAAGTGTCGCAGTTTAAATACTTTTCGTAGTTAGAAATTATGAAACGCTCTGTTAAAAGCAAGGGAGTTTATATGTCCGTTGCAGTAAAAGAAAATGCCTGACAAAGAAGGGCTTGGACAGATTCCAAGTGCTTGTACAAATGTGCTAAAGAAATTATACTTTGAGTTTTCAGCTTGTCCAAAGTCATTCATTATTAATACTATTAGTAATATCTTCGGTAAAGGTTTTGATGCATAAATATTTCTGATAAAGGTAGGTTGTGTACTTTTGTCCAACTGAGCAATCTTGCTTTTATAAAATATACCAACTTTTTAATGACTGATGATTAACATGCTGTAATACACAGTTTCAATTTAAAAGCTCAAATGCTGTACATGAGAGGTTAAGTTTTTTTGGCTCCTCCTGGCGGTTTTACAAGGTGATGCCGGATACTTTCCGGCATGACGTCAAATGACGCGATTTACCCCATGATACTGCGTGATACTGCGACACGCCCACCGGGGTATACCACAAAATACCCCACCCATTTTGAATGGCTGCATCTGTACAAGATGTCATCTGAGTGATCCAGAATTGTCCTGACGGGCCATGAATGAGTGTAGTCTATGTACTTGTAGGTGATGCAGCAGGTTCTGTTGCAGGGAAAAGTACCTGGTGTGGATGATTGCTGAGGGCAGTCAAGGGAGCTGTGTACAAGAAGGTTATGCAGATTAGATGGTCAGCGATATAACTTGATGGGGCAGTTAGAAAATAGGGCCCCAATGGAGGGATCATCCTGTAGGTTGGAAAAGTTGTTGTTTACGGTCCTGGGGATAGAAAGTGTGTTAGGGTGGAAGCAAAGTACCAAAGGAATGTGGTTGTTAGGCCTAGAGTTCCTGATTGAGTTAATGGTCCGAGGGCTGTTTTTGGCTCTGGTGAGGGCCCTGTCAATAATGGGTGGGGTAGTCTCTGTTGATGAAAAAAGAGTGCATTTTGAGTGCTTAGTTTTGGAAATCCATGTCATCACTGCAGAGCCATCATAGCCAAAGGAACTGTGATAAAGGGAGAGAGTTTTTAGTGTGTTTGGGGTGAAATGAGCAGTACAGGAGAATCTGTTGGTGAAGTGATGCAGGAAGTGCTCTAGCTGGTGTGGAAGACAGAGTCAAAAGGTCAGGACAGTGACTATGCGCGGGAAAGGTTTTCTGTTCGCACCTAAGACCACTGTCTTAGGTGCAAACTGAAGCCTGTGATTCCTCACACCCATTCAAGAAAATGAAGAGAAATGAAGAGAAATGAAACAGATTGTAGGATGCCAAATGGCATCCCCCTGTCCTGTTTGTTTGACTTCTGACACTGCCCCTTTCCCTGTATGTTCCTTTGATATGTTAAAGTCTTGCCTACTTTTAATGTATAAAAAGGAAAGTATAACTTCAGTCCAGTGAGCATGTCTTGAGTGATAGGGGAAACCCTATCTCTGTGATGTGCTCCCCTTCAGCTAATTGTATTAAAGATCTCTGTTGACAATCTCCCAACCTGAGTGAAGACTGAGTTTTCTTGGACACTGATCATCAGAGCATGTGGCGGCACCAACGCAGTCATCAATGTATCACTTGTAGAGGTCAGGGAGAAAGCCAGTGTAGGAAGTGAAGAAGCTTTCTTCTGCCCAGCCGACAAAAATATTGGTATAGCTGGGTCCCATTCTGGTGCCCATGGCCACTCCACTAACCTGCTGGTAAAAAAAGTGATTAAATGAGAATGCATTCAGAGTACCAATTCTGCAAGACGTACAAGGGTATGGGTGGGTGGATCAAGCACTGTGCATTTGTCCAGCGTGTGCTTGACGGCTGTAAGACTGTCATTGTGGGGAATCACAATGTATAGAGATGTAGCATTCTGGACCCTGAAATTGGAAATCATTGAAAAGTTGAAGGACATGGTTAGTATACTTGAAGCATACTAAAGAAGGAAGCATTTCAACCAGCGGTCTCATAAGGCTGTCGAGAAAAGCAGAGATGAGTGTTTTAGGAAAATTGCATGCTGAGACAATGGGATGTCTAGGGGTGTCGGGTTTGTGGATTTTGGGAAGGAGGTAGAATTGTGATACCTGGGGATTTACGACGATGAGATGGTTCGCCTCCTGGGGGAGGTCCTGGTTGCGGATAAGAATAGATAGTCAGTACCACTTCTGGTAGTCAATGGTAGGATCCTGTTGGAGAGGACGGTAGGCAGAAGTATCGGTTAATTGTCTGTACAAGTCTTTCTGCCACACCACAACAGCTCCTCTTTTGTCAGCTGGTTTGATGACAATATCATTCATATTGTGGAGAGATTGGAGCGTCTGAATTTCTCCTTGGGTGAGGTTAGACCTGTGTTTCCTGGGTGTGGAAATGGTCTTGGGAACATTGGTTAATAAAGTAACAATAAATAACAATGACAAAGGCAAAGTACTGCATATTCCTTACAGTGGAGCTTGGAAATTGTTATAAAAAGGACCAGCTAATGTCCAACAGCATTAGTAATTTTATTTATTTAATCAGAATTAGCATTAATATAAATTACTGCTATATAGGAATGGTCAAATTACATTTGTAAGTCTAAAAAGGTATACTAAGGAAACTTCTATTACAAATCTCTTCAGGTAATTTCAGACCTATGACGTTGTGAGCATTTGTAATTTTTATGGTAATGCATTTCGGTAGCAGTGTGTGCTTTTTGTTTACATACAGTTTTTTCTTCAAATAATAGTTTATCCCTCTCCTTCTGTGCCAGGAATATTTTTTTTCTTTTCAAATCAAATTATTTTTCATAAAGGTTCAACATTTTCCTCTCAAAAGGAGGAACAGCTCACTGGCATGTTGGACTGCCAAATCATGCAGGCTGTGCTGGTGCCCCTAGGTTGAGATCTCTGTGCCACATAAGCCCCCTCCACTCCACTACGCCTGGCTAGATGTGTGTCCAGGCCAGCTGGACCTTTACTGTCAGTGTCTGTCTGGTCTTGTGCTGCAGAGTAAAATGTCCAGTCTGCTGAAGTCCAGTGTTTACGTGTTATATCAGAAATATGTTCTGTGTTTGAGGCAGTGCATGATATTGCAATATATACAGTTTGCGGGTGTTGTGAGGATGTGGTGTGAATGTTTGACTGTATGCTGGTATCAGTCCACCTGCTGCATCTTTTTTCTCAGAGGTTTATCAGTCCATTTGGGAGGTGAAGGAATGGATGGACCTGCAGTCTGTGAAGGGAAGCTGCTGTCAGAGTGGAGGAGAGTGAGTCAGAATCTCTCACAGAAGCTTGAGAGGCACCAACACTGGCATCCCCACTCCATTGTGCCTCCTAAAACAGAATGCAAAATTAGTAAAAAGGTGCATACGATGAAATAAAAAAATACAACATTGTGTGATATAATTACTCTTGCTCATTTGGAGTGTGTTCCTTCTTCACTCTCCTTGTCTTTTACAGCACCTTTTACAGCTGTTTTACAGCACATTAGTGTTTTTATATTGTCTTCAGATGTACACCTGATAGGGAGGCCAGTGTGAGACTGCAGAGATGTAACCACACAGGTTTCAGGTTTTCTAGGTCTCTAAAATCTTCACCATAAACATAAAGTCTTCACAGGGTAAAATATTTTTTGTAACTGAGACATTAACTATATAAAAACAAATTCTAAAAATGTTTTGTATGTCTAACACTGGACACCCTTGCATTTAATGCAATACGTTACCCTTGCAATAATGGAATACAATAATTTTATCTTGCGTATTTATTCTATAATAATAATAATAATTATAATAATTGCTTACACTTATATAGCGCTTTTCTGGACACTCCACTCAAAGCGCTTTACAGGTAATGGGGACTCCCCTCCACCACCACCAATGTGCAGCATCCACCTAGAGCATTCTAGAGCTGCTACTGTCAATACCACCTTAAACTTCTGCTAAAAGATTTGGTACTATTGACCTTATTTGTGCATAGAGCTGGGGCAGAGGTGATACTGGCCTGCCTATTGAAAGAAGGGCTTGTTGCTGTGTCACTGCATGGTGCACATCAATCTTTGGCCTCTTCCAAACACTTTTTAGATTGGCCACAGTAGATGGCTGTCTTTCTGGGAAGCTGGCATTGAATCTGCTCTGGATTAGTTCCCATACAGTGTTGCACTTCAATACTGTTATGGAGTCTTTTTCTGCATCTTCCACTGTCTCCACATCATTCTTGATAAGCTCTATGAAGTAGAGCTTTTGTGCCACTGTGTAATTTTGTATTTGAAGAGCAGTGATTGCTGATAATACTTGTATTGAGAAATGAGGCTTTTATTGTCTATATTGTACTGTAAACTAACAAAACATTATAATAAGCTGTGATCTTTTACTTTTTACCTTTGCAATGTTTTTTGTACTAAAAATATTTTGTTATCAGAAATGAGTCTTTCAAACTGTCTGTACAGTAAAAACTTTCTGAACAATGCAATATTTTAAAAACATTATTAATATGCTTAAAAAGTACAGATGTAAACTATATACTAGCATCATTGATCAATGATCTTGGTAACATCCTGACCTTCCACCCTCCACAGTATGCCCAGCCAGCAGCCAAAGGCAAAGAGCAGGGAACTGGAATAGATTACTATGATTTATTACTGGTTTTCCATTGTTTTCTTTTCTTTTTAATACACTGCATTGACGGTTGCTCAAAATCTGTGAAGATGTTGAGTTACTGTAAGAGAGTTTTATAAGCTCCGAGAGTATGGTCTGCATAAATTATATCCAGGCATTATCACAATTGTTTTATGATCCATTCACTGCATGCAATGAACGTGAGTTTAAATTTCAAAATAGGCTTTCAAAGAATTTACTTCTGTCAAAAGACTAATTAAGATACTGGAACCTCGACTGCAATCCAGGGGAAGAGGAGAGCATCCGCTGGACCCAAAATTCCAGGTTTTATTAATCTTGCATTTTTGCCACTGGATCTGCTTTTCCATTTTGGTGGAGATATTATAAAAGTAAATGAGAGCACTGTTTGCTGTACAGTTCAGAGTCGCTACAGTCAATGCATGCCTACACAGATTTTACATTGCTATGCCAAATAAAGAGGAGCAACGAGACATCTGCACGGCTTTTTAAATTAAAGCTGGAATCCCAGGAGCTGTTGGTGCCGTTGATTGCACTCATATCCCCATTTACTTTCCCCAGGCTGAGGCAGAATCTAGTTTAAATAGACATGGGTATACTATTAATTGTCAGATGGTGTGTGACCATAATCTAACCATAACGAGGTAGCAAGATGGACTGGCAGTAACACTGCAAGAAACACCTGTATTGTGGAGTCCTCGTGGTTGACCGTGGTTATCCCTTACATTAGTATCTTCTGACTGCTGTGACCAATCCTACAACACCACCATAGCTGTACTGTACTGTAAGTGTCATAAAAAAGTAAGAACCCACGTTAAAAGAGTCTTTGGAATATTAAAAAGTGTTTTGCCTGTTTCTTATTTGGTCTACATACCAGTTTGTTAAAAGCTAGCACAACCTTGCTATCGACCAGAATGAGCCACCTGTTCTGTTGTCATGACATTCAGCATACTCTGTTTCAACACCATTATTGTTGGACCACAGTCCCGGGACAGACAAGGGACAGTGTTCTGAAGAACTATCATACAGTAAATATTCACTTTTAAAAAGAGGCTATAGGAGGTATTTCTATGTACCCTTCCACTTGCCTACACAACTACTTCTCTCTACCCCCGATTCCTTAATATCCCTGTTTTCTTCTTAAAACCTAAACTGGAGAGTTCCAGGAATACTGTACATTTAAGACTCAAACCTTATTTAAATGTCTTTAAGTACAGTAGTTCTCTTCACTCCCTAGGATGTCTAAAAATTCTACATTTAGCTCCAATACATCTACTAATATAGATAGATTTAACTTCATTTAACTTCATTATTAATAAATAACACTTTCATTAATCAACACAAAGTAATTTTAACAGTCGTGGTGTGACTGGAAAGCAAACTTAGTTAAATATTACAACAAATTTTCCAGTGATGGATGTATAGATTCATTACATAATGACAATATTATTTACAATATATTTGGCAATGTTCAAATGTGATTCAGTGTTCTGCTTAGTCTGCTACTAATTTGCTTAAACCATGTGAAGAGGAGGTTTAAATTAGTCTTCTACTTAAGTAACCTCTAGAGTGCGGCAGCTGCTGCATGAGGTACATTGCAATTGAGAACAGGTTTAGTATAGTGCTATTGACTAATTTCTGCATCCAAGTTCATTGCAATAGGTCTAAAGTTGGCACATTCCTTTAGCACGGAGCTGCATGTAACCATGGGTTGAACTCCAGTTAGCATGCTGCTTTCAGTTTATTGCAACTGATCCAACATATCCAGCACTAAAGAGAACATTTTTTTAGGTATTATGTAACATACTGGTGAGTTATTGTTATGGGAAGATTTTTTTTCTATTTGCCCAATGCACTGAAGAAATCTTTCACATGTATTACAAGGCACTCTCTGGAAAAGGGAAAAGGATTCAATTTGTTTAGCATATGTTTAAGGGAGTAATATATGGCTTCCCCTTTTCTTTCTTAATATCTGTGTCTCTGTCACGCCCTCTACAGCTAGAGGGTGCTCGTACTCTGTACTGTCCCTAGTTTGCTGTGCTTTGCTTGTCCTTCCGGTGTGTCTCTGTCTGGGGCTATATATTTCCAGGTCACGCTTTCCTCCTCGCTCAGCATTGAGGTTTGGATGTCCTGAGACCCGCCTAGCACCAGGTCGCCCCAAGTCCGTGGCCTGAGAGCATACAGATGCAGGCATTCAAAGTGCGCGGTACAGACACGTACCGGAGGTAATTGGCTACGGCATCTCGCATTGTGACGCAAGATGACGCGGTGTACCGCGGTACGTGATTGGTTGACCGACAGGGGCACTCGTGGTCCGTTGGTCTGTCGTAGAAAGATTTACAGTAAACTTCTTAACTGTGCCCGTTTAAGTATTGAATATTTATATGGAATTTTACCACTGAAGGGAAATCTTAGTGCCTGAGCATAAAAAGAATAGGAGCATACTGCAACGCGTGTGAGGGCCATAAACGATATTAATTTTGGAACTTAAACATACAGTATATGGCTGGTCTCGGTACTTTAAAGAAAACATACACACCAGTATTCCATTTCTCCCTAAACATTTTAAGCATCGAAGTCTTTAACTAACGTGATACCGGAGTCAACAAGCATACTTTTAGAATTTGATTAAAAGGAAATATAATATGGAATCACGTATCTCAAGAAATTAATAACGATATAATTATATTCATGTTGCAAAAAAACTGCAACGGACATAAAAACTCCCTTGCTTTTAACAGAGCGTTCCATAATTTCTAACTACGAAAATGATTTAAACTGCGACACTTATCATTCAACCAGAGCTCGAAATATCACAAGGATCCTCTAGAGCACAGCAAAGACTGTATTAAAAGAATCGCGTATCTCAAGAAATTAATAAGATATAATTATATTCGTGTTCTGCGACAGGGCTGTGTAGGGCTGTTTCACCTCTGTCTTCATGTGACTCTATTCAAAAGCCATTTAGCAAAGAGGGGATGAGAAGAGTGACAAACTAGTATACAGTACAGTACTTCAGATCTTTTTTTCTAAACCTGGGAAAATCTGATCATGTTTCTCTATAACAATAATAAAAAACATTGCCAAACCCGGACTGTTAAACCAACGCATTAGCACGTCAAAGCCCATCTTAATTTAATGTTAAGACATTAAATATACATATACATACTGTATACAGTACAGTTTGCATACGGTAATATGTTTATGTTCCTAAATCAATCTCTTTTATGAGCATGTGAAAGGCATGGTGAATCGATTCTCAAAAATTACTGTACTTTGCATGATTGGAAACAAATGCGTGATTGCGAAATGCTGTGGTGTTACTTTTACAAAGACGGTCAATGAAAAAAAGAATGTTGACCAGGGCAATACTTTGAGTTTACACTTACAGCTTGTCCAAGGTCATTCATTATTAATACTATTAGTAATATCTTCGTTAAAGACTTTGATGGCGACAGCTCAAACATGAGAGGTTGAGCTTTATTAGCTCCACCTTGCGGAAATTCCGGATACTTGCTTGTCGTATTATAGGAGAATTTATGGTAACTAGCGGTATTTACGGGTAACTCGCGGTAACTCGCGGTAGACTGCGTACAGCGTACTGGAAAATAATGCGGTATCGCCCGCGCATTTTGAATGGCTGCATCTGTAGGTTTCTATATGACATTGTCTGACCAGCTGAGCCTGGGCTAACCCCCGTCCAGCCGCTACACATAGGGTCGTTTTTCGCTCTGCTGCCATTCCACGGCATGCCTTTCCGACATCATTTACAGTCCATTGTCTGGGTTAATATATGTCTTAAACTGGACCCATATATTCAGAGGTCTGCATATTATTGTACATAAATTATTAATTAACATGGTATATTTGTCAATATTTTTTTTTTCATCATTAATGTTTGCTGCCCTGCTTCAAACTTCAACTCAGAATCTAAATAAATCTGATCAAATCATACATATTTGGTCATATACCCACAATAATATTACTGCACATTGTTTTTTTGCATTCTAAGGGATTTTCAGTCTTGGTTTTGGAAGGCTGGTTTGTTAACAGCTTTTCGTTTCATTCATATTCTCAATTCTTACTGAGCTAAATAATCTCTGGGTTAATTGGACCAATTTAGCACCATCTCCAAACTCTGCAGGTGCTGCTGCTTTCAAGAGACCTATATAACCCACAGACACACTAGCCCTGCAGGACCTAGATCTGTTCTAACTGATTCAGAGTTGAAACCAGATGGCCCTGGAGTCCTCTTGGATGAGGACTGAAAAGTGAAGTTATAGATGTCAGGCTTGGAATTAATTACCCCAGTGAATCTCAAGTCCAGTCCTTAATAAAAGCCTCAGTGTTTTCAGTTTCTCATTCCACCTGCAGACTTAAATAGAGGACATAAGTATAGGTACATCATTTCACATTAAATGGGAATCTTTATAGCTGTAGTGGTGAGGCTCATTAAAGTACAGGAATTAGACTTTCTGCTCCCTTGCCAGTCCATCTCTCTTTCATCTCAGTGGTGCCTGATACAGTTCACAATTAAGGTGTTTTTCTAGCCGATAGAGTGTCCTGATAAGGAACAGCTCCCCAATTCCTGAAATTCTCCAGCAACCTTAATAATCTCAATTCTGGCGCCTAAAAGTCTGGGAGATTCCAAGGAAGTCTGATTCAAAGTTGTTTACAACTTTGAGGTTAGAGGGCATGGTTACTCATCATCAGCCAATCAGGAACTGGTAGGGCAGGTTAACCCCACGTGGGTCTCTGATGCCCATGAAACTTTCAACCAATGCACAACCTGAGTTCCTCTAGGTAAAAACAATTCCAGGGCAGCATGGTTCGCAGGGCAAAACAATTCCAGGGAAAAACAGTTGGGAAGTGCAGAACAGTTCCCAAGGGAACACAGTTCCCAAGCGCAGGACATTCTCGCAACACGCCTGCTCGACATTCAGCCTCAGGGCTCCTCCTGAACATCTTTAGACTCAGCCCGGACCACCACGTAATGGCCAGTGTGTCCGAGTGCAGGACTTTCCTTTGTTCTAAGAGTCGAGAGCGGAGGTTGCCAGCGCATAACCAAAGGATCCACCTGAGGTTAGCATCAGCAGCAAGCCTCGTGAACAGTCTCTCCTGTGCAAAAACTCTGCTAGTAAGCCAGCACTAACTAGTCGGTCTTCAGAGAGCATTAGCAGCAAGAATCTCTTCCACCACATCACACGCAGCAACACTGCCTGGCACCAAGCCAGAAAGCGCGATTGGACACAACAACAAGCCTGCCTTTGCTTCTTTGTGTCGAGCAGGAGATCTGAATCCACACAAATGGGATGAGTATTCAACATTCTGCATTACTGCTAGAGAATTCAATTGTTATCTCAACCAGTTGATATCAATTGAATTCCTAAGAGGTATGTACTTGTTTTGAGTATCTAGTGTAGAAGTTGTAACCAAGTTCATTTACGAAACGATCTAAATGAATGAAATACTGAATGTATGTCCTCTTGGTATGTGTAACTCTTCGTGATTAAATATATACCTTTTGTATTCTGCTAACCCTCATGATAAGACCTGTTATGTTTATATGCACATTTTATGTATTAATAAATGTATTTTAGTGTATTACTACCCATGTGTGTGCATTGTTTGAGTTATCCCGCTAGGTTGGATTCTAATACCATGAAAATAATCATTTTGTGACTTACTGCTATAATTAAGAATTGTCCCAGTAAATGCGCAACCCCTACATTACTGGTGCCTCGTGAGAGGATACTACATAGCTATAGTACTTGCTTAAAGTTTTTGAAAATTCATCTTTTTCTTTCTGCTTCTTCTTCCTCATCTTCTTTTTCTCTTCTGCTTCTTCTTCTTAAAAAGAAGCAAGACAAAGTATGAGCCAAAGTATGACCTAAGAGAATCAGTGGAGTAACTTAAGACAAGAAAAGTAAATGTGCTCGAGTGTTCCACTCAAAGTTCTGACTTGAATATGTCTGTGAAAACAACTTGAGAATGATTGAGTAATTGCAAAAAAAGAATAAGCACAAATTGTTCCAACCTGGTGTTCATAGTTGGATCATTTTGGATAAGAGACTGAACCAAAAAGACTTGCTACTGCAATTCTTACAAAAGTTGTTTACACTTATTACAGTAAGAGTATAAAGGTGGTTTAAGGTGTGCGCAATTAAAATTCTTCAGTTTCTTGTTTTCATTTTGCTAATATTTAATTGTCTTCATCCATAAAAGTATTCATATCGAAAATATTTAAAGTGTATTAATCATTTCTAATTAAAGAAGGGAGTGGATGCTTTTGCAAGGATACATTTTAATGTGTGTTTTTCACACATTAAACCTACATTAACATGAAATGTTAAAATGTTGATCATTTTGTAAAATCACTTGGAACACTTTCTAGCTCATGTTCTCTTGTATGTTTTCAAGTTTATGCTTTTCTCCTCCTACCTTCAGAAGAATTCAGCAGTACCATCAACTCAAACCCTTTTAAAAGCCTATAATTTTGTTAGAATTTATGCACATTTGTGTAAGGCTAAGCATAATGAGAGACATCAAAAAGACATAACAACCATAGATTTGTCCCAAGGGGTTCTATTTAAGTCATCTAAATTGGTTTAATTAAGTACTACAATGCAGTAAATATTGTCGTGTTCTTAAAACTGCTTATATATTTGCATGAATTTTAACCAGGTCTCTATTTTAATAACATAGATAATTAACATAGAAGTAGCTTGGGTGAATTCGTTTTTAAAGGGTAAAGATTTAGTGAAAGCTCTGTATTACTGTGCTCATCACCACTGTTCATGCTGTTATAGACATACATAAATTACCAGAAATGTCACCTTAAGAAAATGTTAATTATTGTCCTAAAGGATGACCTAAATAAACTGACTTAAAAGTTAAACGTTTCTTCTGGTTTGTCCAAGACCATATAGGGTGAAAAACACACATTAAAATGTATCCATAGGGATAGAATCAAATTAACATTTGAAATAAGCCTCATTTTCACTGTAGGGCATTCTTAGAGTTTCTAAACAGCAGGCAGGCCAATTAGAGGGCTGATCATTTCTTTAAACTTTGCCCAAAAGCACAGAAGCTTTTAATAAAATAACACATAATTTCATCCATAGCTCTACATTTGTACAAGATTACATAGATTTTCATTTGATCTGAAAATATTGAAGATATTTTGTCTATGATTTTATGCCAGTTTACAGCATTCTTCTTACATTAGTAAATTCTACTACAGTGCCAAAGGTACAGTACAATATTAAAACTGTTCTGAACTATTTCAACTACTATAAACCTTGTGTTGTATGTGGTCAAAATGATGGCAAAATGGGAAGTTTAAAAAAATACAACCAAAAGAAGAAGAGTTGTCGATTTATGAGAAAAAAAACATTATCCCTTTCATTTGGACATTTTTTACATGGACATTATTGTTACTATTTCCCCCGTTATTACTAACTAGCATAGGCTGTAACAACTTTATTACATTTTAGAGCATATACTGTACATCAATGATATTTCCCTCCATAATATCAACAGTGACTGAGAACAAAAACGTTGCAGAAGTACCTAATACAATTTGTATTTTTCTTTACAAAAGAAGATTCATTTGAAAAATATTTGTTCTCAAAAGATAAATACAATTTGACTAGATTTATAAACAAAGGTTATAAACAAGATTGTATGCTCAAATTTGGTTAATTTACATACAGTATGTACAAAACTAATATTTTTAGATAATGTTTATTCAATGTATTGTATTTAATATGTAATTAAATATTGAAAACATTATGAATCAATGTAAAAATAAATGTAAAAATTTTAAGAGTTTCAACTTTGTAAACAAATATGTAAATAGCTTTATATTACTTTACTAACACAAAAACAGAACTAAAATTTAGTTTTGCAGTGTGCGAACAACTCTATACAGCTAATTAGGGGAGTTGTGTTTGGAATTTGCCTTTAGCCACGTGGGTTTTGTACAGATGCACAGCAATATGTGTCTCCATGACAACCATGGAGCAGACCTGTAGTACATTATAGAGTTGTGTTTGATAGCTGATGGTCCCTTGGGAGGTTTTTCACATTTTTTATTTGGGCTGTGATAGGAGAATGGGTACAAGTAGGTTAGATAGGGATTCATGGGGTTTCCTTTAGTAGTTAGTAAGCTCCAAGTGAAGGAAAGAAAACTATTTCAGCAGGTCATTTCATAAAGCAATCAAAAGGAAACAGTTAAGTATGGAAAACACATGTTTTATTCAGTATAGCAGAATCTGTAGTGTGTTTTATGTTAGTCTTTCCTACAGAGCACCTGATTCATGGTAAACAATTCCTGGTGCACAGACATGAACGTTATTTCAACATCATTCTCTACACATCTTGAACATCTGACAATAAAATGTTGACCTTCCTATCTACTGAGGGAGTTCATATCAGTTGTTCTCACAGTGATGTATATTCCGCAGCAGGCAAATTTCACAAGGGCACTGGATGAATTACACGGTCACCTTAACAGACCCGGGAATACACATCCTGAGGGGGCATTCATCATAGTGGGTGATCAACGGTGCGATTTTGAAGAAAACAATGCCTAATCTACATCAACACATCAACTGCCCGACACGCGGAACAAACATGTTAGACAATGTTTACACTTTCCATTTACAAGCAGAAGCTTAAAGAGGTGAGGCCAGTGTTAACAACCATTCAATGTTGGTCGGATAAATCAGATTTTATATTAAGTCACTGTTTTGTTCCCACTGACTGGCAGACCTTCTGCAAAGCTGCTGGAAAAAATATCAATCTGTATGCGGACTATGTTATTGGGTACATCAACAAATGCACTGAAGTTGTGGTTCCCAGGATTACTGTTCGCACATATACAAATCAAGAACCCTGGGTAAACGGCGAGATATGTGCCAAACTTAAAGCTAGGACAGCTGCTTTCAATTCTGGCAATATGGATAGATAAAAAAATCCTGATACGACCCCAGGAAAGCCATTTAAATAGCTAAATACAACTATAGAGTTAAATTAGAGTCATATTATCATGGCTGCAACACACAGAAAATGTAGAATTGTATATCCACCATTACAGACTACAAAACACAACCCAGCTTTATAACCCAAAAAACAGTCTGCCTCTATTCCTGATGAGCTAAATTCTTTCTATGCTCGGTTTGAGGTCAGTAACGCATATCCAGCCAGGAGGATTCCAGAAATCCAAGATGGAAACCCACTGATCATATCCAGAGCGAATGTTTGTAAGGTTTTTTAAAAGACTAATCCACAAAAGGTTCCTGGTCCTGATGCTATCCCTGGCCGTGTTCTGAAGGCATGTGCAGACCAGCTGGCAGATGTCTTCTTGGACATATTCAATCTTTGTCTAGTTCAGTCTATAGTTCATTCCTGCTTTAAGAAACCACCATTGCCCCTGTTCCTAAGAAACCCAGAGTCAGTTGCCTGAATGACTACCACTTCGTTGCACTCACATCAGTTATCATGAAGTGCCTCGAGCAGTTAGTCAAAGCATACGTCACCTCCTCCCTACCTGACACCCTAGACCCACTACAATTTGCGTATTGCCAGAACAGGTCAACAGAGGATGCTATTACCACTGCCCTCCATACTGCCCTCTCACACCTGGATAAGAAAGGAACATATGTGAGAATGCTGTTTGTTGATTACAGCTCAGCATTCAGTGCCCTCAAAGCTTTTGATTTTTTTATCACTTTATTAGCCATATACAATTTCTTGTATTAGGAATTCATCTTTTCGCTTGTCATCAAGCTCCAGGACCTGGGACTGAAAATCTCCCTTTGTAGTTTGATCCTGGACTTCTTGACAGAATGTCTGCAGGTGGTGAGGGTGGGCACCAACATATCCTCTACCCTGACTCTAAACACTGGAGCCCCCAGAGGCTGTGTGCTTAGCCTTGTCCTCTACTCCTTATTTACCTATGATTTTGTCACCAGGCATAATTGAAACTCCATCATTAAGTTTGCGGATGATACAACAGTCAACGGTCTTTTACAGACCGTTTTACAGACTTTGTGCTCCGCCTGGGATCACAAAGTACTGCAGAGGGTGGTGAAGTCAGCGCAGCTGTGAGCTACCAAACATCCAGGATATCTACTCAGCTATTGCTAAATAGCCAACCTGCAGTTCTTTCAGCAAATCACCCATAATGGCTGCATGGACATACAGTTTTCATTGCATTCAGCATCCTGCACTACTTGGACATAATATGTTGCATACACCCTGGATACATCACAGATCTATTTATATTGAGCTATTTATACATTTATTTTATTCAATTTTTATTGCACTATTATCTATTATTATGTAACCTTATTTTGTAACTTTAATTTTGTGATTTTTATCCACCCCCCCTGTGAGCTCATAGAAAAGACATTTCATTGCCAGCAACTACTGCTGCACGCTGTATTGTTGTGCATTTGATAAATAAACTTTGATTGATTGATTGAGGTAATGATAAGCTATGCTGAGATAATGCTTAGAATTTAAATAACAAGTACTGTAACTAATTTGAAAGTTTAAGATTGATCAAGTCCTTACTAATGTTGTTTCTTTTAAATATTAATACTATTTTCACGAAATATTGTTCTGTTATCAAATAATGTATTTATATATCATTAATAATACACCAGAAAATATAATTAATCTTTCTATAACAGAACTAATATTGCATAAAAATACATATTCAACGTATGTCAACCATGCTGAAAAGAGAAGAAAATAAACATAATATTTCAGTGTCAGAGCCTTCTTTGGGTGTCACTCCACAGCCGAAACATGTTTCTTTGCTTCTTTTTCAGCATGGAATAAACCTTTACTTGTTCCTTTGCAGCCTATTCATTCTGATGCAGCTAACTACTTGAACTACTTCAATACTGTACAATTTTAAAATTGGAAACTGTTGCACCCTGTAACGAACAGTTCTTTCCGGACCCTATGCGGACAACACAGTCCGACGGAGTGGGGGAACACTAGGGAAACGTCATGCAGGAAAACAGGGCTGAAGACAGGGGGGCGTGTCCAAGGTGCGCTGGTGCACGGGGGAGGTGTGGCCGAGGCGAACAATCCCAAAGAATAATCCATAGAGTATCCAAAACACGAAGGTAAGTCCAAAACCAGGAGATCCATCAGAACTCGGAATTAAAACCACGAAGGCCGGGTCGGAACCGGCGGACGGGGAACAGGAACGGGAACGGAGGTTAAAACCTTAACGGGACCAGGCGCTTCCTGGTCCCGGACTCGCACGATATGGAAATCAGAGCAGAGCCCGGAAGAGCGTCAGCGCCTGGCTTTTAAGGTGGGCAGGGAATGGGAAACAGGTGCAGAGAATGAAGTCTTTAGTGAAAGGGCTGGAGCACCCTTAAGGAGGGGGGACTATAGTCGTGACAGTACGCCCCTCCTTTTCAGGGCGGCTCCGAAGCCCTAAGAAAAAAAAAGGGAGAAAAAAAAAACCGATGGAATCCAGGCTGCCAGGGTGCCGTCCGCGGGGTCCAGGTGTTGGCTCTGCATTCTGTAACGAACAGTTCTTTCCGGACCCTATGCGGACAACACAGTCCGACGGAGTGGGGGAACACTAGGGAAACGTCATGCAGGAAAACAGGGCTGAAGACAGGGGGGCGTGTCCAAGGTGCGCTGGTGCACGGGGGAGGTGTGGCCGAGGCGAACAATCCCAAAGAATAATCCATAGAGTATCCAAAACACGAAGGTAAGTCCAAAACCAGGAGATCCATCAGAACTCGGAATTAAAACCACGAAGGCCGGGTCGGAACCGGCGGACGGGGAACAGGAACGGGAACGGAGGTTAAAACCTTAACGGGACCAGGCGCTTCCTGGTCCCGGACTCGCACGATATGGAAATCAGAGCAGAGCCCCGAAGAGCGTCAGCGCCTGGCTTTTAAGGTGGGCAGGGAATGGGAAACAGGTGCAGAGAATGAAGTCTTTAGTGAAAGGGCTGGAGCACCCTTAAGGAGGGGGGACTATAGTCGTGACACTGTTAGTCCAAATCTATGTGTACAGTTCATACAAATGGACACACACAGATCTGCACACACTCACTGGGGAAATTTAATAGGAACCTCCCCCTGAAAAACATTTTGGGTCATTTCAAAGAGAAAGCTGTATCTATTTCACGAAAGACTGAAATATTTGCTACCTAATGATAGCCCTTTAATGTAGACAAATCCTCTTTTCTTGAGATTGTGATGAAAGTAACAATAAGATTGGGCTGCACATTCTACTGTTTCCTAAGCTTTATACCCAAAAGTGTCCGTTTATTTTGCTAGGGGTTTCTAACATTTTATCCAATGAGTCTATATACAAACAATACAACTAGCAGCAGTAAATGTATTAAGTCACAAAGTGTACAGAAATAACTTTCACAAATAGAACTGAAAATTAAGATGTAGTATAAGGAGGACTTATTCTCTGCCTTAGAACATCTAAATTAGTTTTTTCAGATATTTTCTTCCATTAACAGATTTTGTAGGTCAGTGTCACGAATTAGTTGGGATACACTGTATTATTTTGCCCACACATATACAGTATAGATTTATAATGTACTGTACATAATAGAGAGAAGTGAATTATAATATAGTAATTGAAGTATTATTATATAAAATGTACGTCACAGCAGACAGTATAAATACATTTAAAAAAAGGATTAGGTATCAATAACGAAGAATTTGGAACACATTACTGTATGCAATAGTGTAATTTATTCTGTATTTGAAGCATTACACTGCTGTATCAGTTTTCTTGTAGATTGCTTTACTACTCAGGGGAGTAGTAGTTACATCTGCTGATAATCATAATGTGGCACCTCAAGGGGATTCAGAACAACCTGCAAAACAAATGGGAACATTGCAAAATCAAATGGAAACTGCACTGTTTTTGATACATATTTAAATTCAGTGGAAATATCTATCTTATCTTAACAGAAATGTTGAATGGCATTTTTTATACTTTACTGCCACCCCACAGCTGAAGAAAATTAAAAAAGATATTCATCTTTTTATCATAAATTCTCAAGCTTGAGAGAAACAGGTCAGCAGCAATGGAGAGAATTTGGGCTCAGTTAGAAGCAACAAATTACATTATTGAAAGTCTTTGAAGAAGACAAAGGCCACTTACTTTTTCAGCTTTGACTGTTGTGGAAAAATGACCTGTGTATTAAATCTAATATTGTATTCGGCAAGACAGGAACTCTACTATGCATGTAATGAAATTCTTTATTGACATTACCGAGGCAGTGCAAAAACAAGTTTTTTTTTTCCTTCCCATCTATTTCTACTACTTGTGCTTTGTTATCTTGGCTCCTCATAGCTATTGTATATATTAATTTTCATTAGTATAAGCACATTTATCACAAGTATTTTTAAAATGTTCCTTAAATCCCAAACTTTATGAAACAGAACCTCAAAGGCCAATAGAGGAAATAAGCAGGATATATCCCTCATGTTTTCTAGGAATTCTAATAAAAGGAATTAGGAATTTAATCTTCATGAGGGAAAAAAAGAATGTCCTCTTTCTTTCATACTGTGCATCCATATTTGGATGTGCAATATGCAACAAGCCAAGAGAAAAAAAGCAAAACTCCTAAATGTAGATCTGACTTATCCAATTAAGAGACATTGAAAAATGCACTATACTCCCTAAAGAGTAATGGCTGTCATAAATTGTAGCATACCCTTCACTTGATACTGGAATAGTGGGGATGAGAGCATATTCATAGCATATTGTACACGCTTTGAAATCAGCCATGTTTAACATAAAACAAAGGGTTTATCAGTGTTTGTAAGTGAAACTAGAGGAATTACAGTACATGTGCAACAGAATCTTTTACTTTGAATTCGAGCCCTGGACCAGGCCCGTTGTACATTCCAAGATAATGCAAGATGTTTAAGGACTTACTATATCCTTCCTGGTGGAAATGGCCTATGGAGAGTTGGGTTCTAAAGAGGGTAGCAAGGGTTTTAAATATAATTCTATGCTTATTTATTTTTGGAATATTTTAGTATTTATAATGAGCCGATTTTCTTAGCCTTTGGAATAAAGAGAGGTGGCTATGAACACTGAAAGGGAGGAATGCTACAAATCCAGCCATTAAGAATGCGCAAAGCATAATGCGCCATACTGCACATCGCATGCTTCGTTACACCGCATGGTAATGCAAAAGACCTTTTTATTTTTTTCTAAAAAAATCTAATGTGGGATGGTGCAGTGAATGCTTAACAAGGCATGTGGGTTGTCATGCGAAATGCTTGGGTACGAATCCCAGCCCCGTTGGGAAAATCTCTGTCCCATAATAAAACATGGGACCTTGTAGCTCACAGGCAAAAATGCTACCACTGAACCTAATTGTTACTTGGTTCAATGATTGTTTTTAGCAAAGTTTTCATTTTCCATTGCAACAATCATGACAGGAAATGTAGTTAATAAGCATGTCAAAATGTTTCCAAAATAGAGGGTGACCAATTATATTTTCAGTATATTCAGCTTTTTTCAAAATCTTCCTTTAGTTACATTATTCCATACTAGTATTCTATATTAAGTGGATTTAAAGAAGTATAAAAAAATATGACATTTTTGTTGTAATAACCTCATGTTTTCACTAACATCAAACACAAGTCTAGCCACAAGTGCCACCTATTGATCATCTTTGGCAAGTGAATCACAGTGATGAAGTATGCCACGATAAAGCAAAGCCCCTGTAATGTGTCATGGGGTTTTAATGCACAGTCTGAATGGCTATATCTGCATGAAAGTGACTAATACTTATTACTAAATATTACTATTACTATTTATAGTGTGGTGGGGAGTTTAGTACAGTATATATTATACAATAATTCTGCTAATTTCATTATTAATAGATGTTGTTTATATTTTGAATATTTATGAAAATTGGACGTATTCCTGTCTAAATGCAAATATTTTCTGTATAAAGACACTTTTTTAAATATTGATTTAATATTTTTGGCATCATTTTGTTACAAATGCTTTTAATAAGCACTAAACCACCTCATTAGTGAGAGAATGGACTTGGTACAGGTGATGAGTGTGCTATATTGTTAATTGTATTACCACTGTGTGTTTAAACTCTACCATGTGTGGAGAACAATCAGTTGCAATGACTGTTAAGGGGATGCTTGGCACACAATAAAAACTTAACAATATCTTGGCCATGTTTTATATATACTTATCACAGACACATAATATAACATTAAATTGATGGAACCTTGGTGGACCTTTAAGTATTAGTCAATTAACCTAACTATTATTCTATATTAAATATTGATAGGATTTTTCTTAAGGTGTTTTACACTTGGTTAAACAAAACATTCTGTTCATGGTACATTTACCTATAAATCACTCCAGAGCCTGGTAAGAAGTATTGCAATTTTGCAGCTAATTAACTGAATAAAATAATTAGGCCAACTACTGTA
The DNA here is from genome assembly GCF_059453375.1 of Lepisosteus platostomus. Taxonomy (NCBI): domain Eukaryota; kingdom Metazoa; phylum Chordata; class Actinopteri; order Semionotiformes; family Lepisosteidae; genus Lepisosteus; species Lepisosteus platostomus. The sequence continues at coordinate 23,247,344 of NC_142618.1, read as the reverse complement.
TGTAATTGAGAACAACTATCAAGAAAAAAGTAAACAGAAAGGGACTCAATTTCCCCCAAAATCATTAAGAGAAAAATACCATTCTTCCAAACCACCACAGAGGGGCTTACCAACAGTGGGTAGAATATGCTATATTGTTTAAATTTGTATGTTTTGTATATAACCACAATGGGCATAAGCAAGTCTGGCATAGATGTTCAGAACAATATGTTAATTTTTGTGTATAATATACCAATTGATGAGGAGGTCCAGGAATTATGGTCAGGCCAGTAGTGTCTAGGTAAAAACTAGAAAGAATTACACTTATACTGGCAGCTGGCCACCTGACTGTATAACACAATATAACTGGCAAACCCATCTTTGATGATGTAACTAATGATGGCAGCAATAAAATGAATTCAGTAACATTTATTCAGTACTTATATAGAAGAAAATGTTTGAATATGTTTTATTGGGCAAGGCTTCACAATGCAGCATGACAATAACCTAAAACATACAGCCAATGCACCAGGGAATTCAACAGGTGAAAAAATGGAAAATCTCTGACTGTCGAAAGCCATCTCCAGATGTAAATCCAATTGATGCATTTTAAATGCTGAAGCATTTAAGTATTTAGAGTTTTTAAGAACTAAGTACTTTGAGTCAAAATATCCTGAATATGCAAGAACTCAATGTGGCTGCCTAAAAGCATCTCAAATGATTACATGCTAGGTGAATTCTCAGAATTATTGATGAATACTGAGAAAACAGTAACGTTTGTACAGAGCGGGGATTGAAAAAGTGTGCCCTTGCTTTCTGAAAGTTGTTTACTTACTGTATCTACATTCTGACTATAGGAACTCTGTACTAACTCAGTACGTATGAGAAAAGAATGACCAAAAATCATTCACTGACACCAAGTACACCTCGAAGAACACAACACATACTGTAGGACCATCAATAAATCATTATCACCTGTTAATATAAAAACCGGGCTATTTTACATGAGTAAATTGATACAAATTTGTTGAAAGCACTGAATCTACAGTCATATGTCTTTTCTTTCTATTCAATGTTTTGGCAACAACTTATTTTGATAGTGCACAAAAGTTTGCTTTACATTTAGAAATAACACACATTTTGGTTGTCATCGAATGCTACTTAGATTAAGGGTCATATGAGATTAGTACTGCCAAGAGGTTTTACATTTACATTCAAATATAATATTTTTTCATGCAGTTTAGTATGAGAAGTACTTGTTGTTTTTCTTTCCGTGATCTTCATCTTCTTATGAATGCATCAGGCTGTGTGCCGGGGTTTTATATTTTTTATGTCTTTTACATCAACATATAATCCCTGGTTGTTTTGCACTTTTGTGTTTTAGGCCAGTTTGTGGTAACATTTAAGTATTTAGTCTAACTTTCTGCTGAAATCTCATGTTTGTCCCAAGTGTTTTGATAATGCAGTATTTTCTGGTGCACTTTCAGAAATGTTTCACATTCTGTGATTAAATTGCTTTTAAAAATCCCATTATCATCTTAATTTTCCATGTACATATTGTGCTTTTTTCTGATGCAGCAATACCAAGAAAAGCTTCAGAGCTGATCAGACGACACATACTGTATATATCCAAATGATGTACAACATACAGTATTAAAACAAGTTTTTTAAGGGAATTATACAAAGTTTATATAAAAAATGAGACTTTACTTTTACAAAGATCATTTGGAAACCAGTTTAATTAACTCCTCTGTGACGAAAGGTTGTATCAGCAAATTTAAGATTGTTTTAATAGGGAAAATAATGTCTTTTCATTTTGCTAAATGAGAGATATTCAAAGAACTTGTTGAGGTTATGTTGCAAATGAAGCAAGAACTGAACATGCTTTTTTAAGGATATATAAAAAGCAATTTGTGTAATATTCTGGTAATAAAACATAATCCTGTTTAATATAAATGATTGTAGAGGGTCACTTGAAATCACTGGATTAAATACATAGTATATTTTTGTTCTAATATGATCAAGTGTGGTGGTGACATAGCAAATTAGGTAAGCCTTTAGACCAATGATTAACAGAGCAGGTTAAAGTCCCTCGTACTCCAGTCCACTCAGATGTATAAGTAGAGACCAGCATTGTGCAGAATAATCCCTGCAAAGGTTGGTGCCCCATCCATGAGGAAAGTCACTTGTTTTCTAGCCCAATTAATGTTATGAGTTCTGTCATGATAAAAATCCTTCACTCCAGTATGTACTTTACCATTTTATGATCAAATGCTTACATGGAATTATGCCAAAATAGAAACCAAACACAAACTGCAAAACAATAAATAACAGTTTGGATTTTGCTATTCCAGTGGTTTTGGAGGGAAATATACATATCCCCAAACCAGGTAGCAGGACAACATGGCGGTGCAGTGTTTAACATTGCTGTCTAGCAGTGCTGGGGCCCTGGGTTAAATTCCAGACCTAGTATGCTATGTATGTGGAGTTTGTATGCTCTCCCCATATTTGTGTGAGTTTCCTATAGGTGTGCTCAGGTTTCCTCCCATAGTCCAAAAAATTAATTGAAGGTTAATTAGCTTCTGGGAAAATTTTATCCGAGGTGTGAGTGTGTGTGTCCGTGTTTGTGTCTGTGTGTCTGCCCTGGGATGGAATGGTGTCCCACCCAGGGTGTACCCTGCCTTTTGCACATTGTTTGCTAGGATGGCTCCCTTGTAACCCTGAATTGGATGAAAATGGATGGATGGATAAACATAATTCTATAATTCCATAATGATCCCAAAGAAATTTAGAAATCATAAAAATGTATTTGAAAATATCTCAATTAAATACTTTTTAAATCCATAATGTCACAAATTGCTAAAATCTAAAAAGTTCTATACAAATACAGATATGTAGGTAAACCAAAGTGTTCTCATTTGTTCACGCTACACTTGCGCTTTAATAAAATATATTTATAGGGAGTGTATGATGAGACAAGGAGTTTAAATAATGCTAGGATGTACATTAATTATACATATTGGGGCTTGCACTCGGTTTGTAGACATTAACTCACAGTAAGTTGCAATTGTTGGTGAATGTGTTGAATAAGCACTTTTGGGAGTTGTGATTTACGTGAATGTTTTAGTCAGTTGGGGTGAAGCCTGATTTTAAAATATACTGTTTTGTATAATGTATTCACCATTTTCATTCTGTGCACTTTAAAAACCAGGTAAATGTTTGATACATTGAAACCTTGTGCGTTTTAGGAATATAGAGTATTCTACAGATGCAGCCATTCAAAATGCCCGGGCGATACCGCATTATTTTGCGGTGCGCTTTACGCAGTCTACCGCGAGTTACCTGTAAATACCGCTAGTTACCGTAAATTCTCCTATAATACCGCAAGCAAAATAATAGTATCCGGAATTTCCACAAGGTGGAGCTAATAAAGCTCAACCTCTCATGTTTGAGCTGTTGCCATCAAAGTCTTCAACGAAGATATTACTAATAGTATTAATAATGAATGACCTTGAACAAGCTGTAAACTCAAAGTATTACCCTGGTCCACATTATTTTTTTCATTGACCGTCTTTGTAAAAGTAACACCGCAGCATTTCGCAATCACGCATTTGTTTCCAATCATGCAAAGTACAGTAATTTTTGAGAATCGATTCACAATGCCTTTCACATGCTTATAAAAGAGATTGATTTAGGAACATAAACATATTACCATATGCAAACTGTACTGTATACAGTATGTATATGTATATTTAATGTCCTAACTGTGCCCGTTTAAGTATTGAATATTTATATGGAATTTTACCACTAAAGGGAAATAGTACCTGAGCATAAAAAGAATAGGAGCATACTGTAACGCGTGTGAAGGCCATAAACAATATTAATTTTGGAACTTAAACATACAGTATATGGCTGGTCTCGGTACTTTAAAGAAAACATACACACCAGTTTTCCATTTCTCCCTAAACATTTTAAGCATCGAAGTCTTTAACTAACGTGATACCGGAGTCAACAAGCATACTTTTTAGAATTTGATTAAAAGGGAATATAATATGGAATCGCGTATCTAAAGAAATTAATAATGATATAATTATATTCATGTACCACAACATAAGAATAGTACACGCTGTACATTGTCTGTTGCAACGTAAATTGCAAAAATGCACTTGGAATCTGTCCAAGCCCTACTTTGTCAGGCATTTTCTTTTACTGCAACGGACATAAAAACTCCCTTGCTTTTAACAGAGCGTTTCATTATTTCTAACTACGAAAATTATTTAAACTGCGACACTTAACATTCAACCAGAGCTCGAAATGTCACAAGGATCCTCTAGAGCACAGCAAAGACTATTAAAAGAATCGTGTATCTAAAGAAATTAATAAGATATAATTATATTCGTGTACTGCGACAGGGCTGTGTAGGGCTGTTTCACCTCTCTCTTCATGTGACTCTATTCAAAAGCCATTTAGCAAAGAGGGGATGAGAAGAGTGACAAACTAGTATACTTTAGATCTTTTTTCTGAACCAGGGAAAATCTGATCATGTTTCTCTATAACAATAATAAAAAACTTTATTTTACATATCACCTTTAAAAGTGGCATCTCAAAGCAATACAGTAGATGTAAACCACAGATTACAAAGTAAATACCCAGACAAACGCAAATGCGTTTTTAATAAAATGCTTTTATTCATTCAGCAGAGAGAGAGCGTAAAACCTGGGCGTAACAGCTGTTCCTTTTTCTGATCACTCGCTCTCTGGATAAACGTCTCGCCTGTCCTGTTCTTTGTTTTCCTAATTTGCCGATTATGCCTTCTGCGATCCACTCCTGCCCTCACACCTAAAGAAGCCTATTTTAAATTTCTTTGCGCGGTCCATTGTGCAATTAACCCTTGTATGTGCTGTCCTTAAGGTGATATCACATAAAGGTGATATGTAAAATAATGTTTTTATTATTGTTATAGAAAAACATGATCAGATTTTCCCCGGTTCAGAAAAAAAGATGTAAAGTATACTAGTTTGTCACTAGTATACTTTTAATACAGTCTTTGCTGTGCTCTTGAGATCCTTGTGATATTTCGAGCTCTGGTTGAATGATAAGTGTCGCAGTTTAAATCTCTCTCTCTCAATTCAATTCAAGGTGCTTTATTGGCATGAAAGATGGGTACAATCAGTGTTGGGTATTTACTTTGCTTTGAGATGCCACTTTTAAAGGTGATATATAAAATCAAGGCTTTAACTTGCTTTAATTATGCAAGTGTGTTCTTGTGTCTGTCCTATCCGAACCCGAAAGTATCACAATATGTATCTTTATAGCAGGTGGTGTACAGCTTTTTAATATAATTACACTTTTCTAAAATGTACTTAAAAAATAAAAATGATTACAATCTAATCTTTCCACTTTTGATCCCAAGATCTCAAGAAAAATAAATCTAAATGGGGAGAAAGCTATGCTGAAAGTTTATTAAGATACTTAGAAGACAAAGATATCAATTTATGTTTCGATGGGTCCAGAGGCAAAAGTCCCTTGCCTTGCAATCTCCGGGAAACCATTAGTAGCATGCTGAATCGGAGATTCTCAGCCCTTACTTCGTGCGACTGGAAAAGAATTTGTGATCGGATCAACCAAATGCTTCGTAGAAGGAGGCGCTCTTTTCCTCTAGTCTAACAGTCTGTCCACAAACAAAACATTCCTGTTAGACAAGAGGATGTAAAAAACAATTACTTTTTGTCAGTGAAAACCGGTATATGTGTCTCTCTCTGCTCGATGTCCCTCTCACTCTCTGCTGAATGAATAAAAGCATTTTATTAAAAACTAATAATATGTTGCATTTGTCTGATTGTGAATCAAAAAACACATATATTTAAACCCAGTACTGTCTGGCGGAATAAACTGAAGAGGTTAGTTAATGCGACACAAAATTACTTCCATCCCCTCTACATTCTCAGAGTAGAACAGACTAACCTTCTAATGAAAGACGGTCCACCCCCCACAGACAGGAAAAGTGCCCACAGGCACTTAAACTTAATATGGTCAGTAACGGTAAACAGTAACATGGTCAGAAGGAGCACGTACAAACGTTTCCGAAATAACCACATGTAAGACTCTGATGCTTAAAATGTTTAGGGAGAAAGTGGAATACTGGTGTGTATTTTTTCTTTGAACTACCAATACCAGCCACATACAGTCTGTAATATAGGGATTTCTATATGTCTTTATTTAGTGGTTACATTAGTGACAAAGGCTAAACTTTTAGCTTCAGTAACGCGTACATATCTCTCCTTTTTATAAAACGACATGGTTGAAAACTGTTCCAGAGCCACTGTTGTTTCATCAGTGAAAAGTACATCATGAAATGCATCTCCCTGTTCAATCCACTGGAAAAAAGAAAAGGAGCATAAAGCGTCTGATGGTCATAAACGATGGTTAGGAACAGCATCAGAGATATGTTTTTAACTGCACTGCATCGGAGAGAATACCATACTGTGTTATTTTTTTTACTCCCTGGCAGAAACTGGCTTCCATAAGAATCAGTATGGCTCAGAGATTAAATAAAACTTCACTCGCACCAAACAAATGTATATTTCTAAATATCACAACATGATCGAATTTAAGTCATTTTAATAACAATGAATAGTCACCTATGTGTTACAATATAAACATTTATATTGATTTAAATTGCAAACACGGGTTTAAATATATGTGTTTTTTATTCACAATCAGACAAATGCAACATAAATTGATATCTTTGTCTTCTAAGTATCTTAATAAACTTTCAGCATAGCTTTCTCCCTGTTTAGATTTATTTTTCTTAACTAGTATACTTTAGATCTTTTTTCCTGAACCGGGGAAAATCTGATCATGTTTCTCTATAACAATAATAAAAAAACATTTTACATATCACCTTCAGGTGATATCACCTTAAGGACAGCACATACAAGGGTTAATTGAAAGAAATTTAAAATAGTCTTCTTTAGGTGTGAGGGCAGGAGTGGATCAGGGAAGGCATAATCAGCAAATTAGGAAAACAAAGAACAGGACAGGTGAGACGTTTATCCAGAGAGCGAGTAATTTGAAAAAGGAACAGCTGTTACGCCCAGGTTTTACGCTCTCTCTCTCTGTTGAATGAATAAAAGCATTTTATTAAAAACGCGTTTGCGTTTGTCTGGGTATTTACTTTGGAATCTGTGGTTTACATCTACTGTATTGTTTTGAGATGCCACTTTTAAAGGTGATATGTAAAATAAAGTTTTTTATTATTGCTATAGAGAAACATGATCAGATTTTCCCTGGTTCAGAAAAAAGACGATTAAAATATGTAATCTTTCCACTTGTATGTCATCGGAAAATACAAGAAGTTTCTGCTTTGTGTAAGGATGGTATCAAAAAGTAATCTAAGTGGTGAGAAAGCTGTGGTCCTCAAAACGCTTTACAGGATAAAAACAATAACAACAATAGTGGTCGGGCAAACGATTTTTTTATAGAAATACAAAATGAGATATAATGATGTGTTCCGGCTAAGACATTAATGAGTACAACCCCCCTCTCTGCGGGAGTGCTGGCTGTGACGAATTAAACCGGTTTCACAGGTATTTTCAAAGTAGAAGGGGGCGAGATTTCCAGCTTAATTTTCGTGTTAAATAATTTTTTTACATTAAAATTCATTCTATACAGCAATCGCATATTTGGGTACCGTTTCATAAAACTGTCATGCTTAAAATGTTTAGGGAGAAATGGAAGACTGATAATGAAATGGAATGGAATGAATGATAAGTGTCGCAGTTTAAATAATTTTCGTAGTTAGAAATTATTACACCTAAAGAAGGCTGCACGGCCGAAACTTTGTGTTCTCTTTCTTCTTTTTTTTCAGCATGGAATAAACCTATAACTTGTTCCGAAATTATTAAATGCTCTGTTAAAAGCAAGGGAGTTTTTATGTCCGTTGCAGTAAAAGAAAATGCCTGACAAAGTAGGGCTTGGACAGATTCCAAGTGCATTTTTGCAATTTATGTTGTATTGTCCATTGTGCTGCTGTAATACAGTTTTAAAATAAGTCTAAATGCAATTTAGAGCTTTCTGGCAAGAGGAGACACCCAAATTAATAATGTAACATGCCACTGTTTGTGCATGAACAAAGTTATACTGCTATTTCCTTAGATACGCGATTAAAAAAAATAAATTTTTTGAATCCCCGGCGGAACACATTCCATAAGAATCAGCGCTTTTATATATCACCTTTAAAGGTGGCTTCTCAAAACGCTTTACAGGATAAAAACAACAATAACAGCAACAACAACAATATTGTATTTCATTGCACTTTGAAAACCAAGTAATAACTTAACTATATGTGCAAACGTTTTATGATATGTCACTGTTGTGAATGTCTGTGGAGTGTATCTTATTTGCCTGTCTGTCCTGGCTCTCTCGCTCGCCCTCCCCCCCTCTCTCCCTCAATTCAATTCAATTCAAGGTGCTTTATTAGCATGACAGATGGGTTCAATCAAGGCTTTAACTTGCTTTAACTCCGCAAGTCTCTCGTGTCTGTCCTATCCGAACCCGAAAGTATTACAATATGTATCTTTATAGCAGGTGGTGTACAACTTTTTAGCATAGATTACACATTTATAAAATGTATTAAAAAAATAAAAACGATTACAATCTAATCTTTCCACGTTTGATCCCAAGATCCCAAGAAAAATAAATCTAAACGGGGAGAAAGCTATGCTGAAAGTTTATTAAGATACTTAGAAGACAAAGATATCAATTGATGTTGCAGTTGTCTGATTGTGAATAAAAAAACACATATATTTAAACACGCGTTTACGATTTAAATCAAAACATGATTCAAATCAATATAAATGTTTATTTTGTAACACATAGGTGACTATTCATTGTTATTAAAATGACTTAAATTCGATCATGTTGTGATATTTAGAAATATAAATTTGTTTGGTGTGAGTGAGGTTTTATTTAATCTCTGACCAAGGGAAACGTTTCATTTTTTCAAAGAAATGATTGTTAAAAAAATAAGTCATGGTTCCAGTGGGATTCGATCACAGACTGTGTGACAGGGGAGTCAGGAACCTAACCCACAGCGCCACCAGCAGGGTCATATGCAGAGTGCTGAAAAAGCACTACAGAAACATTACAATGTACAGCGTGTAATATTCTTGTGTTGCGGTACATGAATATAATTATATCGTTATTAATTTCTTTAGATAAGCGATTCCATATTATATTCCCTTTTAATCAAATTCTAAAAGTATGCTTGTTGACTCCGGTATCACGTTAGTTAAAGACTTCGAAGCTTAAAATGTTTAGGGAGAAATGAAATACTGGTGTGTATTTTTTATTTAAAGTACCGAGACCAGCCATATACTGTATGTTTATGTTCCAAAATTAATATCGTTTATGGCCTTCACACGCGTTACAGTATGCTCCTATTCTTTTTATGCTCAGCTACTAAGATTTCCCTTCAGTGGTAAAATTCCATATAAATATTCAATACTTCAATGGGCACAGTAAAGACGTTTACTGTAAATCTTTCTACGACAGACCAATGGACCACGAGTGCCCCTGTCGGTCAACCAATGACGTAAAGCGGTACCGCGCGTCATCGTGCGTCACAATGCGCGACGCCGTAGCCAATTCCCTCCGGTACGTGTCTGTACCGCGCACTTTGAATGGCTGCATCTGTATGTAATTGTGTTTCATGTTTTTTTTCAAATCCTGTGTGCCACAAGGAAGTATTGATTTATGCCTTAACTCAATGAGGAATGAGTGAAGTCCCAGTTCTCTAAATCTTTCAAGATATAGAACAGAAAGGTAACAACTGGAAGAATAACAGGCACATTTTCTTTCAATATTCATTGACACTTTTTGACATAAATTATACATCTTCATTTCACATTAATTTTACATCTGACAGGATTCAGTGGTCTGCAGGCACCTGCATAAGCACTGAATAGCACTAACATTTTCTACTGTGCCTCCAGGCATTTCTTGATGAAAGTATAGATGATATGAGTACTGAAGGACAATGTAACAATAAAGAAACAAGCATTAATAAGTACACATTTACACAAATATAAACTTTAGTAACTCCTGTGTCCCTATAAATGCTACCAAGACCTGTCTCAAATTAAAAACCCTGCACATAGCTGTGTTATTAAAAGGGTTAATGGTTTTATAAATAATGGTAACACATTTTGTTGCTTAAAGCAATAATGGAAATAGAACTACCAAGGTAACAGTCCCAATTGCACTTCTGCTTGAAGCAGAACAAGGAAGAATAGGCTCTCAAAGAAGTTGTTTAGGCAAAATGGTATTCATTGACAGATGTCTTCCCTTATTTAAATCCTCTGATGAACACTTTATTTTTTAACCCATATCCTAAATCACCCAATAATCCAAAAGAACACATAGTGAGCGTGATCAGTAAATGGCGATTAGATGTACAGTATGAGAAATGTGACAATTCCTATTAATGTAGACTAGGTTTAGAAAGATCTGAGTGCGCAGCTTGATTATAATATATCTAACAGGTCTCCTTGTACATCACTTAAGGCAAACAGACATAATGTTTTGTCAGAATGTAATGTGCGGTTCAAACATGTTTATAGCCAGCAGGGAACTAAATAGAAAGAGGCAACAGTTAAAAGTGACGAGAGTGCTTATAGTGAATATTTTTCATTAAAACATAAATACTTAATCTGAATACTTTTATGAAATTGTTTTTTAAAAAGAGAAATCATTGAAAGATCTGAATGTAAGGTTTTAAGATATACAGATCCAGCCATCCAGCATACACAGGGAGTACTGCAGTACTTTGCAGTTCAGGGGCTATGGGGTAATGCAGGTTTTTAAAAACACTAATTGTGGGACTGCAAAACTTTGTAAAACTGCCAGGTGAAGTAGTGAAAGTTTCATGTGGCGTCTGGAGCATTTGGGCTGTCGCCAGAAAGCGCCTGCTTTCAAATCGTGGTCAATGCTGAGGGACAATCTTTTTCCAATGATAGAATTTAAGTTGTATACTGTTTAGACTTTTATTAATTTTAAAATGTATATTATAACATGTTTAATATTAAACTAATTAAAAAGTAGTTATATTATATAAAAGCAAGATTGCTCAGTTCGATATATAAAAAAGAGTTTCTTATTATACTGTAGCTTGTGAAGATGATGTGCCTCTTTCAGGTTTACATCCACATAGAGAAAATCCAAAGGTAAATTTTGGTAGAAAATTGTAAAAAAAGTTGTAGTGATGTAATACCACTTGATAGTAATGTTAATATAAGCAGTGTAACTAAACAGCTAAAATATCACAAGTGTTTTGGAAATATTTTGACTTTTTTTTTCTTTTATTGTCCTTGTACTGGCAATGGGCAATGGAACTCTAATGGACTGTAATGAAGCGTGCTATACCAAAGTGGTTCAAAGCCCGATCAGAGCATTACTTTTGATTTGTGTATTACATAGTTTACTTTTATAGCTTGCTGTGAACGCGATGTGCCTCTTTCAGGTTTACATTCAAATTGAGAAAATCTATATTACAGTAATCAGACAACAATTTAACTTTAAATTTAAAACTTTAAATTGTATATTGTACTGTACAGTACTGTGCAGACCAAAGATATATTGAGAGGTTGTTTCTGGCAAAATTGGCTCTGGCATGAGTGTGTGTATCTCTTCATGGAATTCTTAAAGTTAAACAAAGGAGGGAAGAAGGGTTGTTGTCTACTATGTTATGACAATGTTGTGTGGCTCTGTGGGAGAGAAGACACATTGAGTCTTGTCTTTTCAGCTTGGAATTAACCTTCAGAGCAATCCATTTGGCTATATTTTTTACATACCCGGATGTATAAAAATAGTTTATTATAGCTTGTTGCCTCTTTCAGGTTTATATCCACATTAAGAAAATGTATATTTTGTCTAAATTGCAGCAACAAGAAATGTAACTTTCAATTTTGATTAAGAAAAATATTTCACACATACTGTACTGTAATGGCTTTGAAATCATATTGTATATCGGAATATCTGGAATATCCGTGGATCTGACTTCATGGGATTTGCATGTTTGGAATGGAGGGAAGTGAGACCTGGCAGGAGAGGCTTTGTTTTGATTATTCTATAAATGAGTCCCTGAGGCATATTGTCCGGGTTTCAGAATTATAAAAAAATAAACCTTTGATGAGTTTTCACGAGAGAAAAGGTACCTTTTCAAAAGTCGTGTACTGTGCAAATTAGGTGAATTTGAAAAGCTAAAGTTGCTGAAGGAATTTAAAATCTGTCTGATTATACTGTAGGTCTCATGTAATTGAGCAGAAAGTCACCTTGCTCAGTACTTGCGAGTACCTAAATGACTTTTAATGTAACACTAAAGATACATACAGTATGTATAAGTATGAGTAAGGTATTTTGACTTATGTTATTCATTTTTAATTGTGCATACTTTTTAAATGTCTTTCCATATAGGTATTTGAAAAGTGAAACTACCAAATGGACAGAAATAGTATCTTTAAATCGAGAAGCACTGGAAAATAAAGCTTGGCTGTCACTGGTACTACTGTTATCTCAAGAGAACACTTCAAGAAAGTGAGACTGAAACTTTTAAAACCTAAAAAAGTCCTCTAACACCTTGGTTGTTCCATGATGTTTTATGAGCATGTTGGCTGCAAAAGGAAGCATAATGCAAGCAGTCTATGTAGTTTTGAAGCACTACATCTGCAACACAGGATACACTGACTGAAGTACTGTAGCTTCAGGAGAGTTTCTCTAAGGCTTAAGAAAAAGCATTCTTTAAGATTTCAGGTCTAATCTGGGGCTTAAGGAACAGACAGTGGCAGGAGGTTCATGTGAGATGTTTCCACTAGTATTTGCAATACCAAATGCAGCGGTCAAGGCTCATTGTCTCTTATTCCAGCATCTCAAAGAGCTATAAAAGAAGTTCAGGTGCTCCTTTCCCTCTACAAATGTGCAAGGCAAGACTGGTTACATGGTACACGTAATCATTTTAAACCGAATCATAAACAAACCTGACATTAAAAGAAAAAGAGGAATATACTATGTACTGTAGAGCTATTCACACAACGAGGCTAATATTTGAAAATAAAATAAATAAAATATTTCACTACTTTGCCTGATTGCAGTACAAGTTTATCTGATGATCTCTGTCCATTCTATTGTTGTACTCTTGCCATTACCAACAATATGCATATGCAAGTTAGTAGTTTGTAAACTGGCATATGTAAAAAACACAAGTATAGAAAGTTTCGTGGATGGCCCTCTCATCAGTTTATCCCTGGAATAAAAGGCTCAGTGCACATTGGCAGGTCTAGGTTTTCCATTAACTCTATGTTATTTACTCTATTTTGCATTTGCTCTAATTCATTAGATTTCATTTATGTATCAGTTTGAATTGTGAAATGACCTTAAACAAAGAAAAGTGATATAAATTAAGCAATCAATTCAACTGGAAAAAAAGTGTGGCATAACGTTTTGTGTTATTGAAGTGTGCTGTATTACACTTAATGTCATGATAGCAAGCCCTCATCTTAAGGGCACTCCACCCCTTCCTAGTTCTGCCTCATTCCCCGCACCTGTTCCTTATTCCAGCTCCTTTTCAGTTCCCCCTTAAAAGCCAGACGCAGAGGATAGTCAGGGCTCTACATTGATTCACATATCATGCTAGCCCGGGTCCTGATGCGTCTGGCTCCGTTATGCTTTTAACTTTGTTCCTGTTCCTGTTCCTGTTCCTGTTCCCCCTGCCGATCCCGACCAGTTCCTGATTTTAATCTCCTGTTTCGGATGGATCGCCTGGCCATGGACTCTTGCTTGTTTTAGGATTTCTCTTTGGACTCTTCCTGGATTGTTTGCCTTGGCCACACCTTCCCTGTACACCAGCGGACCAAGGACACGTCCCCCGTTTTCATCCTCGTATCCTGCATGACTTTTCTCGCCAGTGTTTCTTCGCTACCCCGGATTGTGTCGTCCGCATAGGGTCTGAAAAGAGCTGTTCGTGACACTTAAAGCTGTTGGAATCCAGCATTTTAAGAGACAGTTATGCCTCAGGTCATCAATGACCTAGAACTTTAGTAAAGTATATGGTATTTGTTTTAAAAATAAGGTGTTACATATAGTGTTAACTACCGTGATTATAATACACTAGAGATGTGTTGTGTATCCATCAAAAGTATGGAATGCCACAAAGAATATTATTAAAGAAATCAAAGAATATTTCTTGAAAAAATCACTCCATCCGAATAGTGATTCAGCTGTCCACAGTTCTGACCTGTTCACGAGGCTTGCTGCTGATGCTAACCTCGGGTGGATCCTCTGGTTACTCTCTGGCAACCTCCGCTCTTGACTCTTAGAACTGTAGCGGCGAGGCTTATTAATAAGAAAGAATTAAGTGTTCTGAGCCTTCCCAAATGAGGCCCCATTTCTCTGTTCATCTCTGTGGTGCAGCCACAGAGAAACTATTCATGCAGGCTGATTTAAGATGGTTCCTTTGATAAGGACAGCTCCCAAAGGGGGGATGCACTTAGCTAAGCCTGGCTATCATGATCAATGGTCATCCATTGGCGCCTATCCGTCTAGGGAGTGCCAGATGGACATCTGGACTGCATTCCTAAGTGTCAGGAGTAAGTGACTCATATCTCACCTTGATCAACCAATCAGGGACTGGTAGGGCCGAGTAACTCACGTGGGACTCTGATGCCCATGGAACTTTCAGCCAATCAACGAGCTGAAGTTCCTCCAGGTAAAAACAGGCAACACAGAGAGCCTGAGAGATTCAGTAAGATCCAGGAGAATTCTGTGGACAATTCTAAAGGGAATTCAAAGGAGAATTCCAGGCCAGGACGGCCCAGGAGCAGAAGGCTCCCAAGGGCAGGACATTCTCGCAGCACGCCTCCTGACCATCCTGAGACTCAGTCCGGACAAACACGGAACGGCCAGTGTGTCCGAGTGCCAGAACTTTCCTTTGCTCTAAGAGTCTAGAGTGGAGGTTGCCAGAGAGTAAACAGCAGCAGGCCTCATGAACAGTTCGGAACTGTGGACAGCTGAATCACTATTCAGAACTAGCTCTTCATCAGGAATGAACTGGTACTCTTCCTGACTTGCTGGGACCCACAGTCATCTTTTCTCCTGTGCACAAACTATGCTAGTTGAAGCCAACACTAACTAGCCGGTCAGTGAGCATCAGCAGCGCACCGTCGCAAGCCGCACAGCACAGCCTGACACCGAGCCAGAGAGCGCGGATTGGACAGCAACAGCCTGCAACTGTTTCTTTGTGCCTGCAGGAGATCTGAATCACCAGAGATTGGATGAGTATTCAACTTCAATTCATTACAGCTCGAGAATTCAATTGTTATCCCAACCAGTTGATACCAATTTAATTCCTAAGAGTTATGTACTTGTTTGAGTATCTAATGTAGAAGTTATAACCAAGTTCATTTACGAAACGGTCTAAATGAATGATATACTGAACGTATGTCCTCTTGATATGTGTAACACTTAGTAACTGACTGAATATATACCTTTTGTATTCTGATAACCCTCTCGATAAGATCTGTTAGGTTTACATGCATATTCTATGTATTAATAAATGTATCCTCGTGTATCAGTACCTGTGTGTGCGCGTTGTTTGACTTATGTCGCATGGTTGGACTCTAAAGCCATCAAAAGAATCAACTTTGTGATTTACTGCTACAATTAATAATTGTCTCAGTAAACCCATCAAACCACTACAGAACAAAGGAAAGTTCTAGCACTCGGACACACTGGCCGTTCCGTGGTTGTCTCAGGATGGTCAGGAGGCGCGCTGCGAGAATGTCCTGCCCTGGAATTCTCCTTTGAGATTCTTCCTTTCAGAAAAGTCCACTACAGGCTCTCTGTGTTGCCTGTTTTTACCTGGAGGAACTTCAGCTCGTTGATTGGCTGAAAGTCCCATGGGCATCAGAGTCCCACGTGGGTTACTCGGCCCTACCAGTCGCTGTTTGGTTGATCAAGGTGAGATATGAGTCACTTACTCCTGACACTTAGGAATGCAGTCCAGATGTCCATCTGGCACTCCCTAGACAGATAGGCGCCAATGGATGACCATTGATCATGTTAACCAGGCTTAGCTAAGTGCATCCCCCTTTGGGAGCTGTCCCTTATCAAAAGAAAACATCTTTAAATCAGCCTGCATGAATAGCTTCTCTGTGGCTGCACCACAGAGATGAAGAGAGAGATGGGGCCTCATTTGGGAAAGCACCGCAACACTTAATTCTGTCTTATTAACAAGCATTGCCGCTACACTATATACAGTAGACAAAACTGTACCAAATGCATCAAAGAAGAAAGCCCAATGCAGGAGAAAAAAATGTACTGAAGAAATAGAGAAAAAAGGGAAAAACAAAAGATAAAGTAAAGCTGAAAAACCAAAAGACAGAACATAAGATTTGATAGAGAAAAACAATTGAAAGTCCTACATAATAAAACTTGAACTAACATCTCACTATAAAATCTAATAATTAAAATTGCAATAATTTAAACTTGCATTTGGAAACTGTAACTGCTTTTAACCAGAAGGAAGTGGCACTTGGTCAGTTTATTTTTTTTAAATGATCACCATGGCAACACTTAAGCCTACAGCAGCCTTCCCTGGACCACCATAGACCCTGAAGCTCCTGCACCCTGATGATGCCAACAGTACAAAGGCCAGGAAACTATACAAAATTAAGCTGCTGAGGGAAGCACCAGAATGTCTGATTACAGGGCACTTCACAACTAGCGATACCCATCATAGACCAAACCTACTCTTTTACAGGGACTATCACAAAGCCAGGCCTTTTGTAAAATCTTCAAGAATATTAAAGGAAGGGTACTCACTAAAGAATGTCAGATCTCTGTGTCTGATTAATCTAGAGTTGACAAGTCTCCCTTATTGCCTAAGCGGAAGCAGGACTTGTTTTAATATAAATAGTATATTACCAAATATACCAACTAGTATCAACTAGTTCAGACTAGTAGACATTTATTTAAATTTATTTTTATCATTGCTTTAATTAATGGTGGGCAGCTAGTGTTAGAAGAGTTTAAGTAATGTTTGTATTTTCATATTGCATGCAAAATATATACTGTAGTGGGATTTAGATCACAAATGTCAGAATTAATAACAGTACTCAGCTTGACCCAATCAAAACCTTCAAAGTTACCTGGCCCCACTCCCCATCAATAAACTAGTGATGAGGTACATGGCTCTTATTACAAAAGAGGAATTTAGAAACTATAGACAACTGTGATCCTCAACCCTCTGCATCATTAATGTACAGGCTTGTTGTAGAGCGGCTCTAGGAACCTGTTAGGAATTGTCACAAATGAAATACTTTTAAATATTTTAGGAATTTAATTTTAGGAGTTAATATCCATAAGGCTTCTGGCTTTATTTTTTAAGATAGTTTAACACCATTGTAGGAATAAAATAATACAGATTCATTGGAATTCACTAAACAGCAGCAGCTTTAGGACAGTGGTAGATAGTGGTTACTCAGCCCATAGAGCTGATTGTTTTCAGTATTTTTCTCACACATAAGAGGTATGGCTGTTGCACAAGTAGACTATGACTAGCCCATATGGAAGTAGCAGATATGTTCAATATTTACACCCCAGTCATTGCCCCATTTCCACTGTAATATCCACTATGACTCCCTGAAACATAGCCCTGTGTGCCAAGGCATAGACTCTGTAAGCATCATTGAGTGGAACAGAAAGAAGTTCAAATACTGTATCATTCCTCTCAGAAAACGATGGATTCATCTATAACTGAAGACCAGATGTGACATTTTGTGCTATTATAGCTATTTGCAACTTATATACCACCAATTGATTCCCCTTATTATGATGAAAACTCCTTCTACCATTTCCAGATACAAATCCTCCAAATCCACCCTGTGCTACCTCTGTTCATTATCATACTAGAGAACATGTATCTCTATCGACACTCTCTTCTTGTAACACACCAATTACAAGACTCAGAAGTAGTTATAACAGTACAGTCAACATAATTGGAAGACCGTGTGGCTCCTGCCCAGGGAGTCCTCTCTGAAATTGCTTTACATTGTTAATAGCAGGAACACCTACAGTTCAACCTTTGGCTACAGTGTAGTGGTGACAGAAACCTGTTATATCACAGCCAGATCTCACTTTAGGTGACAGAACACAATGACTTGTCCTTTCACACTTTCTGTGACAATGAACTTGTTCTACTTCCCAACAGGGAGTCCCAACTCCCTCATTACCAGTGTTCCCAATGCTGTAAGAAGCGGAAAGAATGTTAGTCCTGTTTACACAACCACGCTCACCACACAATATGAAAAAGCCTGCATGACTTCAAAGACAGTGTATAGGTACTCTGCACTGAACAAACCACACTACTGTATTGCTGATGAATAGGAAATGAAAATGTATAGTGTTTATGATGTTTGAAGGAGGAGTGACTGTTATTGTGAGGAGCCTGCTTCCCACTTTGCAAAGTTCTCTGGGTTAAAAATGTCTTTTTTTCTTATTTACAGATGCAGCCATTCAAACTTTGCGGTACAGACCCGTACCGCACGAATCCCACAAACCACCGCGGCGTACCGCAGTACATGATTGGCTGGCCAAAATGATTGACAGGGGCTCTCGTGGTGCAGTGGTCGGTAGTGAAAAGATTTAATCATTTAATCTCTTTACTGTGCACGTTTTAATCTGCTTAGTATTGAATATTTATATGGAATTTTATAACTGAAGGGAAATTTTAGTAGCTGAGCATAAAAAGAAGAGGAGCATAACGCATCTGAAGGTCATACACGATATTAATTTAGGAACATAAACATATTATGTAAACTGTACTGTATATTGCTGGTCTTGGTAGTTTAAAGAAAAAATACACACCAGTATTCCATTTCTCCCTAAACATTTTAAGCATCAAAGTCTTACGTGTGGTTATTTTGGAGATGTTTTTACGTGTTCCTTCTGACCATATTACTGTACGTTTATATACTTTGTGAAAATTGATCATTTTAACCTTTTCCGTGAATACGCTCGTTATCGGATTAAACAAAAGCATACTTTTAGAATTGGATTAATAGGGAATATAATATGGACTCACATATCTAAATAAATTAATAATGGTATAACTATATTCATGTATTGTTGCACAAACAGTAGTTTAAGACTATCCATTGATATGCGTATTGCTGTTTCAGTGCCCGGCACATCAGTGGCGTGATAGCTTAAGTGACTGACTTATAACTGTGGTGTTGAGTGTTCAAACCCAGCTGTCGCCATGTGTTTTCTTTTAACAAATAAACATTTCTTTTAAAAACTAAAATAGCAAATATTATTGGCATTATATTGACGTTTTTTATATTTCTAAATATCACAAAATTTTCGTTCTGTATGTACACAGCGGTACCACAGGGTGTAGGGCGCAAATCCACGCGAGCCCGAAAGCCCTACATTAATGTTGTGCATTCGCCTGGCACTGCGCTGTTTTCACATCTCTCTCTTTCTGCAGGAGTGCTGGCTGTGTCAAATTTCACTCCACAAAGTCTGAGTCTCTGTGTCTACATTGTTTGTAAACAAACCAGTTTCACAGGTATTTTCAAAGTAGAATAAGGCAAGTCTTCCAATGAAAGACAGTCCACCTTCCCCCCATGGACACGTTTTCTTAAAAAAACATATTCACAACGCAAAGCTGTGTCAGTCTTCTGTGTAAAAAAAATCGGTTTGAACACCATGGGTGCTGTTTTTAATAAGCTGCTGAATAAAGTATAGGAAGTTTCCTGCTTCAGCAGTATTGTGTATATAGTTTTATATACAGGCTGCGAAAAGTTTCACAAGTAGAGGTCTTTAAAATTAGGCTGGTCAAATGATTTTTTTAATTCTTAAAAAATAAATCAAAAACAAGATATAATGATGTGTTCCTGCTTAGACACTGCACGACTTTAAAAGCTATAAGAACAGGTTTCGATAGTTAATAACCACTTTTCTAAATTTCTCCACTTATCATTTTAAGCTATAGTGTAACTGCTACACCCCTCACTTTTTTCTGTCCTTTAAAATGACTAGTTTGGCCTTATCCAAAATCCCAAAAGAAATTAGCAATCTGCACTTGATTTCCCATTCATATAGATCCTTATTCCAAATGTACTGTTTGTACATGAAACTATGTCAATGTACAATTGTTTGTACGATGAGTCAATGAAAGGAATCCTCAATCAATTATTTGTCAATCCAGACTGAATGATGCGTAGAAAGTTATTAGCTGCCAAGATAATGTGTAACACGCATACAGATTCTTCCATGCAGCAGTTACAGAGAGATTGATATGCAGTTTTTTTTGCTAGTGGTTATCAGGAAAGATAAAAATAAGCTGTCCTAATTTTTGTTCAGTTAAAAAATATTCTACAAAATGTAAAAGATTAGATTCTCATTCTCATTCACTTCGGTTGTTTACATTTGTTTAGTGAAGTCACTAACTTGGAACATCCCTTATTTGGAATTAAGCCCTTTGTGCAAAATAAACAAATTCAAGGTTTCGTGGTTTTGTGCACATTATCTGTGCAAAAAAACCCAATGCACAACATGATTAGCAAAGTGTTATAGTGTGTACATTATGATGTGTTCATTTGCTGTAAACTCAAACTCTATTATGAAGTGTGATAGCCTAAATGTCAAACAAGAGCCATGCCGTTACATCTTGTTTTAGAGACAGAATGACAATAAAGGGTTGTGCTACTGAAGAAAAAAGAACACCATGCATAAAATTGGAACTGTAAATTTTAATTAAGAAATTATTAATTTAGGATTAAGTTTAGTGTGCTTAGTTTGTTTTTATTACTCTCATTTTCAGAACAATGTGCTAATTAAATTTTATTCAAATTAATAACATTTGTGCATTGTGTATCTCCTCCAATGCACTATAAAACTATAAAATTTCATATTTAAGTCATATGTACTATAAGTGGCTATTAGGAAAATCCCATGGAAAGAAAATAAATTAAAAAAATTAAAGCATAATTTTAGTATTGAAGAGAGTTTTCTTCTTTGAACAGTCAAATCTTATGATGACATTCCTATGAGATTTCACTGCATTTAATTATTCTTCCTTAGACTTTTTTTAATGTTATTTTTAGTCTCTTAATGGTTCATTTTTCAAAGGTCTCCTTATACTTGTGGCATTCAAAATGAACCATTGGTTTGTGGAGCTTAATGTTGCATGGAATTCTAAACAGAGCAAAACTGTCCAATTTCCATGAACACATCTGGTGCAGATCCTATCTGTCATAGTAATAAGTGCTTATGTCTGTGCTGTACATGAAACCTTATTTAGATTAACTCTTTGGAAAATATATCAGGAGATAAATGATATTTCCATGTTGATGATGACCAGGGGTAATGGTGTTGTTCCAATATAGTATTGTTTAAAAAGTAGAGACATTTGGTATGTCAGGCAATATATTACTGAGGAATGTAAAGTGCAAAACCCGACTTATTTTTATCTGTACATTGAAAGCTGACAGGCACTGTAAATTACATAAAATGCTCTTTGACCTCAACAAAGTCCTTAAACAAGCAAATTTTATGATACGTTATTATGTCAGTCTTTTTTAGTCAGAAGATACTTTAAGAACGTTGCATCTTAAAGGTATGTTTATACATGCATACTAGACTCTTTACTGTACAGTACATGTGGTTGCACATTAAATGATAAATACAAGAGAGCTTAAATAGCAGAACAGGTTTTCTTACAACTTTTGATCTGACTCAGTTTGGGAATACAATTACTGAACTCTACCATATACAGATGCAGCCATTCAAAGTGCGCGGTACAGACACGTACAGGAGGTAATTGGCTACGGTGTCACGCATTATGACGCACGATGACGCGCGGTACCACGGTACGTGATTGGTTGACCGACAGGGGCACTCGCGGTCCATTGGTCTGTCGTAGAAAGATTTACAGTAAACGTCTTTACTGTGCCCATTGTAGTATTGAATATTTATATGGAATTATATGGAATTTTAAGGGAAATCTTAGTAGCTGAGTATAAAAAGAATAGGAGCATACTGTAACGCGTGTGAAGGCCATAAACGATATTAATTTTGGAACTTAAACATACAGTATATGGCTGGTCTCGGTACTTTAAAGAAAAAATACACACCAGTATTCCATTTCTCCCTAAACATTTTAAGCATCGAAGTCTTTAACTAACGAGATACCGGAGTCAACAAGCATACTTTTAGAATTTGATTAAAAGGGAATATAATATGGAATTGTGTATCTAAAGAAATGAATAACGATATAATTATATTCATGTACCACAACACAAGAATAGTACACGCTGTACATTGTTTGTTGATAATGTTTCTGTAGTGCTTTTTCAGTACTCTGCTTGTGACCTTGCCGGTGGCGCTGTGGGTTAGGTTCCTGACTCCCATGTCACACGGTCTGTGATTGAATCCCACTGTGGACCCATGACTTTTTTTTAACAAACATTTCTTTGAAAAAATGAAACGTTTCCCTTGGTCAGAGATTAAAAAAAACCTCACTCGCACCAAACAAATTTATATTTCTAAATATCACAACATGATCGAATTTAAGTCATTTTAATAACAATGAATAGTCACCTACAGATGCAGCCATTCAAAATGGGTGAGGTATTTCACGGCATACCGCGACACGCCCACCGGGGTATCACGCGGTATCACGTGTGTCACGTGACTAGCTATCCGGCGTCGCCTTGTAAAACCGCCAGGGGGAGCTTAACCTCTCATGTACAGCATTCGAGCCTTTAATTTTGAACTGTGTATTACAGCATGTTAATCATCAGTCATTCAAATGTTGGTATATTTTATGAAAGCAAGATTGCTCAGTTGGACAAAAGTACACAACCTACCTTTATCAGAAATATTTATGCATCAAAGCCTTTACTGAAGATATTACTAATAGTATTAATAATGGATGACTTTGGACAAGCTGTATACTCAAAGTATAATTTCTTTAGCACATTTGTACAAGCACTTGGAATCTGTCCAAGCCATACTTTGTCAGGCATTTTGTTTTACTTCAACGGGCATAAAAACTTCCTTGCTTTTAACAGGGCGTTTCATAATTTCTAACTACGAAAATGATTTAAAATGCGACACGTATCATGAAAAGAAAAAAATACACACCAGTATTCCATTTCTCCCTAAACATTGTAAGCTTTGAAGTCTTTAACTAACGTGATACCGGAGTCAACAAGCATACTTTTAGAATTTGATTAAAAGGGAATATAATATGGAATCGCGTATCTCAAGAATTTAATAACGGTATGATTATATCCGTGTACTGCGGCAGGGCTGTTTCGCCTGCCTGCTTATGCGAGCTGTCTTGTAGCCTACTGGTCTATGTGTGTGACTACCAACTGGCAGGTTGTTTGTTCGAATCCAGCTAGTGCTGGACCTTTCAGTTTTATTTATTTATTTTTTAATCGCGTAACATAAACATATTACCGTATGCAAACTGTACTGTATACAATATGTATATGTATATTTAATGTCTTAACTGTGCCCGTTTAAGTATTGAATATTCATATCTAATTTTACCACTGAAGGGAAATCTTAACATAAACATACAGTATATGGCTGGTCTCGGTACTTTAAAGAAAAAAATACACACCAGTATTCCATTTCTCCCTAAACATTGTAAGCTTCGAATGAAACCACTAAATAAAGACATAAATATAGAAATCTTAAGATTTGTTTTATTTAATGTTGGTAGCAGGATGAACTGTCAGAGTGTATATTTTGTTGCAAAGTTGCTACAAGATGTTAACAGTGAAAAAGGTATTTAGAAATGAGTTATTTCAAGATGAAAAAGAAAACATACACGAAACATGGTTTCATTACGACCAGAATCGGTCTTGAGATATTTTTAACTTGATTTACAGTATTTGAGAGGTATGTCTTAACACCGATACTACAGTGCTTAAGTACTGCTCACGTATATGTTTCTAGGTTTATATTATGCATTTCATACGGTCAAATTACTTTTGAGCAACTAATAAGAAGCGCTGAACGGTATGCGTTTTAGTTTCGTTTTGTGCTGGAACCCGTGGATTGATTAGAGATATCAAGTACATACAAGTCATTTTTTAAATGTTGTAGTTCGTCTTGAAAAAATGTTACGAGTACATCATATATCAACAATTAGGTTCTGTTTCCATATTGCGGATTTTGGTTAGGTACAGTATTATCAAATCCAGTGGCGCTGTGTGTTACTTTACTGAGTCCCAATCTGTGATTGAAACCTGTAAAACCGGTTTAATTCGTCACAGCCAGCACTCTTCAGGTGTGAGGGTCTTCTGCTCAGAATGAAACGCTAAAATGTTTGTGTATATTCCAATGGTAGTGGGGGCAGGGTGTGTGGGAACAGGTTTGTTCTTCACACCTGAAACATTTTCTCTGAAAGGATTTTCTTCGCAGTTAACCGATCTAGTAACAGCATGTTACAGTTTACTATTATTAACCATATTAATTTTAAGTGCTTAATGTAAAATCTTGTAAAAATATATTTTCATTGTTCAAATATACATTAATATACATTAAGTCTGACTATCATATAATAAGTTAAATACAAAACTAAAGAAAAAATAGGGTTAAATATAATTCAAAATATTTTGCTAACAATGTTAACTGTTTATGAATAAAATGTATTAACTAAGGAGTAGGATGGAACAGTTGTTAGTATGTTTTTTGTTTTGTTTCTTTTTCATAAATACAACAGTAGTACCTGATGTCTCAGTGGCTTTCAAAATTAAATTATGCATGCAAACCTGTGAACTAGAAAGATAACTAAGATTTTAATACTAATTAAATGACCGCGGGCACTTCCCACCGCCTCTACATTCTCAGAGTAGAACAGACTAACCTTCTAATGAAAGACGGTCCACCCCCCACGGACAGGAAAAGTGCCCACAGGCACTTAAACTTAATATGGTCAGTAACGGTAAACAGTAACATGGTAAGAAGGAGCACGTACAAACGTTTTCGAAATAACCACATGTAAGACTCTGATCCTAAAAATGGGATTTCTATATGTCTTTATTTAGTGTTTACATTAGTGACAAAGGCTAAACTTTTAGCTTCAGTAACGTGTACATATCTCCCCTTTTTATAAAACGACTTGGTTGAAAACTGTTCCAGAGCCACTGTTGTTTCATCAGTGAAAAGTACATCATGAAATGCCTCTCCCTGTTCAATCCACTGGAAAAAAGAAAAGGAGCATAAAGCTTCTGATGGTCATAAACGATATTCATTTAGGAGCAGCATCAGAGGTATGTTTTTAACTGCACTGCATTGGAGAGAAT